>NW_024704742.1:32906777-34106777 GCF_018977255.1 Callorhinchus milii | reverse complement strand
CACAACCTTAAAATCAGAGGCAGCCCTTTCGCACTGAATTGAGGAAGAACTTCTTCACTCAAAGGGTGGTGAATGTATGGAACTCACTACCCCAAAGGGCTGTTGACGCTCTGTCCTTGAACATATTCAAGACTGAGATAGATAGATTTCTTATTGCAAAAGGGATTAAGGGATATGGGGCTAAGGCAGGGTTAGGTTATTATCTGGAGTTAGATTAGAAGATCAGCCATGATTGAATGGTGGGGCAGGCTCGAAGGGTCGAATGGCCTACTCCTGCTCCTACATGTTATGTTACTCTTGAAGTGGAGTGGTGTTGTGTGAGCAGAAGAGGTAGGACACACTCTTCCCACAGTGATAATTACAGGCATAAAAAACCCACTGTTCTCTGGTGTAAGGCACAATGTGGTGAAATACCAATGTCCCAAACAGGGTTTTCCACCGGATAAAATGGTTTATTGAGATTTCCCACTGGCATTGACCAGCTGCTACTCCAACTTGACACCGTACAAGTTTAAAATATAAGTTGGTCTGGGTGGAGCAGTCAAATAAAATAATCCTTATATTTGATATAGCACCTTTCATGTCAGGAGGACATCTCAAAGCGCTTCACGGATATAATAATAATCATAATTCTTGCATTTGATATAGTACCTTATCACATCTTCGATACTTTTCAAAGTGCTTCACAGAATATACTGTAAAGTGAATTGACTATATTTTGTGGGCACACTTGATAGCCAATTTGCACCCAACAGTGTCGCAAAGTGACTGATCAATTTTATTTGAGGGAATGTTGACTAGTACACCAGGAGAAATTTCCTTCACTTTTTGAATAGTGCTATGAGATAATTAGTGTCCACCTGAACTGGCACAGAGAAGGAGCTGTTTAATGTCTTACTCAAAGGACAGCACCTCCAACAGTGCAACTGACCTCCTATGCTGCATTGGTGCTTCAGCCTGGACTATATGAGTTCCAAATATTAATATGGTGCTAGAACCCACAACTTGCTGATTACATGTCTTTAATTCCTCAAACATAAATATTAACCTTGCAAACTATGCTATATGTGGGAATTGGATTGTGCTATTTTGGAAGAAGGTAAAATCAGCTCCTTTTGCTTGTGATATGAAGAGTCTCATTTAAAAGCACATACAAATTTAATTGCATTCACTTGTAACAAAAAAATCATCTGAAACTGTTTAGCTTTTGGTAGATGAGTGTGGGTGGTTTATTCAGTTGTGTTATTTACAATAGTGTTTAAGTATGTTCTGTCTGAATCCCCAATCTGTCAGAATTACGTTTTTAAAAAATGTTCTTGTGATTGAAGAAAACCAGATGAAGCTTACACTATTTCACAAGGAAAGTGCTACCATCTTACTATTTAAAAGATGAAAAGCAAGACTTTTAATGCTGTAGAGAAAATTAAACCTGAATTTCATTTTACAAGAGAATCTGATAATTGGCAAAATATATACCATAAAATACTAGATGTTGAAAGAAACCTATAAACATTGGAAGGCTTCCAAAGACAGGTAATTCTGTATAGCTGTTCTGCCCTTCAACTGCACTAATAAATGTTGCTGTTGTGTGTTTTGTATTATCCAAGTGATATTTTACTTTTCAAAGGAGATTTCATATCTGTGCTAATTTGCCTGCCAATAACTGACCAGTTAGCTGCCCTTTTGTGAGAAATTGCTTAAAGGGTGGAAGATCATTGCGCAGGAGAAATAATAGTGCACCTTTGCATTTGATAGAGTGACTTATCGTGTCATTGAAAGGTCTCAAAGCGCTGCACAGGATTTACTGTAAATAATAATAATCCTTGCATTTGATATAGCACTTTTCACATCTTCTAGACGTCTCAAAGCGCTTTACAGAATATATTTACAGTTCTGAATTGTATGTTTACATATTTTCAAAGCAACTTTACTAAAAAGAACTTTGTTAAATAAACTAATGCTTAATGGTCATTCTCTACTAATATTTATGTATATTTGTGGACAAAACACAGCAGCCAATTGCGCACAGCAGTGTCCCACAAACAGTCATGGATTGAGAATGACCAATTTATTATTGTTTTGTTTTGGAGGGATTATTATTAGGCGTATGAGGTAAGGAAACTTGCCCAAGGTTTCGCCCTGCCTGGAATTGAATCCAGGTGTCTCGCTTGCACGGCAAGTGCTCTAACCACTGAGCTACAGGACTCCAGTTAACTTAACTGGAGTTAACTTAACAGTTAACTTAACCAGAAAATTCCAGCAGTAAAATATGAGGTTAGTCTCAGATGTAAGATGGACAACATTAGTAGAGAATGACCATTAAACATTAGTTTATTTAACAAAGTTCTTTTTAGTAAAGTTGCTTTGAAAATATGTAAACAAACAATTCAGAACTGTAAGACATGAAGCAAATGAATTTGCAAATAGAAACTTTGTACAGCAGCCAAAAGCAAATGCCAAATATTCAGTATTTTCAATGCACTGTGTGAAGTTGGGAAAATTATGTTACCATCAAAATTAATTAAAGTAAAGTGTAGCAATTGTGTATTTGTAGGTGAATGCAACCGTCAATTTACACATGGCAATGTCCCACAAACAGCAATGAAGTGAACTAGGGGATTGCCAGCTAATTTTTTAAATATTTACCTGAACAGGCAGTCTAGACCTTGGTTTAACATTTCACCTGAAGGATGGCACATTCAACAATACGGTGTTCCTCCAGCACTGCACTAGACTGTAAATTCAAGGTCCCCATGTGAAGCTTGTACCCACAACCTTCAGAGCTTGAAGTTTCGAATCATGCAGGATATCACTTAAATGGTTAATGATGAAGTATGCTTTCTCCAAACACTTTCATAAGTTGTATTCTTGCACAATATCATTTTAAGGCTATTATAGGTAATGCCCGTTAGCTCCAAGTATCAAAGCAATCATCTCACATTTGTTATGCAGTGTGATGGTCTTAGTGGAAATACAATTAAGTGATTGATCAGAGCAAGGTATTGATTTTATTAATGTATATTTTACAAGCACTAGGTTCCCACTGCTTCCACTCACCTCCACACCTACTGTGTCAGCTAGAAACCAAGGATGGGCCAGAGTGTGGGGTTTTGGTCCTTCAGATGAGGCATTAAAACCAAGGTTCTGATTGATTCTACAGCAAGATCCCACAACTCTGTTTCAAAAGAGAAGGTAGTTCCTCCTAGTGTCCAAGCCAACAATCTTCTTCTCCTCAGCAATTGTCAATCTGTAATTGATAATCATAATAATTTACATATAGCATCTTTCATATCAGCAGGACATCTCAAAGTGCTTTACATAGCTGACTGGGCCCCCAAACTTAAAGGTGGAAGGAAGGAATAAGTGTAGGAGAGGGTGGAAGTTAACCATAGGTACTGTTGAAAATATAGGGTTTGACAACCAACAAATAAGATTTTATGAGGCACGACCGAGTTATTAGCTTTTCTCTGTTCTTCCATAACTGGGAAGCCTCTTTCAGCACTTCACTTGCACTCGTTTGGGAGATGATGCTTCTCTCATCACTCGCCTTCAACAGTGTTCCCCCCACCACCCTCTCCCACTTCCTCATGACCTTTTCTTACCATTTTCTATTTTATTGATGCTATATTGCTTCTCTGAACTTCTCTCCCCTGTTCATTTTACGTTGGCAGCAAACCATGCTATGAGACATTTCACTGTGTTGAATTCAACTAGAAACATGGACATTTTCAAAAGAGAAGGAAACAATGGTCTCATTCAGATGATCATGGGGTTGAAATTGTGCATTAAATATTAACGTCCTGCCTTAAAACCTTTCTCTTCGACTGTGCTTACGGCCAATTCCCCGCCCCCCCCCCCCGACCCACCTGGCTCGGAGTGAGACCCTACCCTACTGCGCTCTGAGACCCTACCCTGCGTGGAGGGCGCTATATAAGTGCAAATTGTTGTTATTACATGCAAATTCAGATGTTTTTTATAATCCGGAAAAAAGGAACACAAATGTGTTAGTTTCATATGGAAAATTACTGTTAGATGCTATTGCCTGTTTTAGAGGAGGAGGAAGTAAATGGCCTCAACCCCTCACACGTCCACTCATCCCAAGAACAAGCATCTCACTACATCCTTCTTCAGAGGGTGCATTGCTTGTGCTCCACCACATTCTGACCCATTATCATCTACACTGCCTTTACAGTGCCTTAATCTGAGACGTGATTGCAGTAGTAGGTCTAGTTGCTGCATTAGACTGTTAGGGGCTGACTTCTGAGTGTACATCAGAACATACGAATTGCTGGACAAAAGAAGACCAAAGTCCATCCAGTTTGTCTTCCACCATCCTGGCAGTCACATGCACATGACATGTCCCAAACTATGTACTGTATAGGTGGCAGGAGGATACCACCAGGCCTCTCTTCCCCTTGCACTCTCTTTCTCATCATTCCTCTTCCTCCTCATTTAGGGGTAACATTCAGTTCCAATATCTCACTGAGATTTTTCGTGCTGCCACTTACCAAACGCAAAAGTGGAGGGGACAACAAGGAAACTGCAACAAATAAACAAGAGAAGCACAAGGGTACAAAAAGCAGATATTGGCTGTTAAATTAATTCATTTGGAGCAAAAGCAGCCATGCATTGAACCAGTTACAAGTGCATGTTGTTCATTAACAGATTACTTGCTGTTGCCTGGCTCATTCCAAGCTCCAGCTGTTCCTCTTTCTTATCCCACCATTAGAGGCTATATTATAGTCCCTGTCATCATCAAATCGTGGGCTGATCTATCTCCTCCATGCTCCTATTGTGCTTGATCTTCATTTATGAATAGAGCCTGCATGTTGGAAAGTTTCGGCATGGCTATTGCATGGTTCCCCCCATTTCTAGGAGGGCCTATAATTACTATGTCAATGTGAATTTGGTTATGATTATAACATTGTGTTGGGTTGATATTACTTTGGCATCTGCTTTCAGTTCTTCAAAAGCTCACCTTTTCCTTGTCAGTGCTGGGCATTGTTGCCAGTGCCCCCAAACAGAGTCCAACAGAACTCCAATAAAGGTCTCAGCTGGGGCCAGACATTGAGGCTTTTCCTCCTCCCTCACCATGCCCTCCCTTTCATAGATGCCATGTTTGTGTTTCCATTTCCTGTTGGTGTTTACATGCTCAGACAATTTCCACATGTGATTATCACCTTAATACTTATTAAGCTGGGCTCATAGTCTCATTCTGCAAATGTCTTCAGATTGACTGGACAGTGTAATGGTCCAGGCTGTCTGATTTTGAGACTACCGGACACTAAGACACAAAAAAATTACGGAAACATCATCCAGATCCTTTTCTTCCAGTACTGCCATTGACTATTTTTTTTCTTTGATGACTCTCCACACTGAGCACTCTGGATTGCTCCTGTTTCCTTCATTTAGTGGACCATCCCCTACTGGTCAGACTATCTCTATTCTAACCCATTCTTTCCTAGAACCTCAAGTCTCTGCAACTTCTTATCTCCTTCAGTCATTTCCTCCTGCGACAACTGATAGCTTTTAAAACCCAATCCTTAAATCTTGATTCATCTGATCCATTCTCACCCTGTTTTCAGCCTTGGCAGTGCTATTCTTAGGCTTCTCAAAATACATGAATGTCCATCCCTCTCCTCTCTCCAGAATGAAATTCTCTAATTCCATGTGCTCTTTTTAAAAATAACAGTTATGTAAGAAAAATCAACAACTGCAGGGTCAAGTTCAAAGCTCAGATGCTCCGAACTGGCGTCCAGCACTTTATCGTTGCAACTACACACCATATGGAGCAGGAGATGTATTAACATGAGGGGATTCAGGAGTGTTGCCATTTAATTTTCGTTTACAACTGAAAGGTCTTTTGTGGCTTACAGAATATCTTTTCAGTACCTCCCCCCTCCCTCCCCCATCCTCCCACAATCTTGAGTTGTTTTGGGGAAGGGGAGTTTGTTGGAAATGTATCAAATCTCCACAGCAGCAAGTTTCACAAAAGCCAGACCTCGATTCTCACAGCTTTGCAGTATTTCTGTAACTAATGATAACAAAGAGGTGAAAAGTGCGGCTGTCACTGTTTAGGCTTTCATTTTACATACTAACTGATAACACCGTGAAATAAGGTAGGCTACTGTCAGCTAAGATATGTCATCAGTTAGAATTTACATCAAAAGCACAGCCAGTCAGCTGCTTATAAAGTATCCAGCAACACATTTAGCCTTATATCAGTGCTTCACAATGGAAAGCAAAACAGGGTTGCTGGCAAAAAAACAAACTAAATGCCTAAGTAATGTATTAAAATAAAACCATTATGATGGAGGTGACTGGTTACTTGCTAACTGATGTGGTTATATGGTTTAGGAAAGGCCTAATGTATCTTTGATTCTGTTTTCCAAAACAGTGTCACAAGTTTATCCTTGCTATAACTAGCTGCAGATGTTCACACAATCCTGTCTGCTCTCAACTCACAGGTCCTCTCAATGCAAGTGAGACAAATCATTTGACTGTTCGTAAATGCAATTCTTATATACAACTTTCATAGAAAAACAGATACACAGATATATTTATAGACATTTTCAGCACAGAAGGAGGCCAACATGTGTATGTACTAGAGCTCAGTTTTTCTAAATTGCCCTTCTTAATCCCACTTTCCAGATCATTGACTATTTTTATCTCTGCTCCTAAATCCTTTAGGGTTCCCACCTGGTCTGTTTAATTTAGTTGAATATCATAGCCATGGGCTTCATGTACTCACGACCTCGGGACTTTGAACTCAACCTCTGGGCTGACACGCCAGGGCAGTCCAGTGTATTGTTGGAGATGCCAATCTTCACATGAGACATTGAGCCAATGTCCTGTCTGCCTATTTTGGTGGACAGTAAAGATCCCCTGACACGATTTGAAAAGAGAAGGGTATGTCTGCTGTGTACTGGTCAACAATCCCCCAGAATAAATTGATTACTCAATTCATGACTGCTTGTAAGACATTGTCATGTACAAATTAGTAGTTTAGAATAAAACTATTGTAACACTTTGAGATATCCTCTTAGTGTGAAAACTCCCATATCAAATGCAAGGCTTGTTACTATTATTTACCGGGATGGATTCATTTTTTCCAATTCTTTTCATAAATAATCCTTACATTTGGTACAGCAGCTTTCACATTGAGAGGATACCCAAACGCTTCACAGGATTTACTATGAGGTTCAGGAGATGTGTATATTGTAAGTAAAAGTGGTAGCCCAATTGCACACAGCAATGTCCAACAAACTGCCATGAAATGAATGACCAAGTTTATTTGGGAGATTGTTGATCACGACCCAGGAGAAACTCCCTTCTCTTTACGAATAGTGCCATGGGATCTTTAACATCCACCTGAACAGGCACTTGGTGTAACATCTCATCCAAAATAAGTCATATCCAACAATGCAACACAGTTCCAGCACTGTATTGGAATGTCAACTTAGACTATGTGAGTTCAAGTTCCAGTGTGGCTTGTACCCACAAATTTCTAACTCGAGGGTGATACCATCTGCGGCAGGTTGACTCAATTTTGACTTAATGCAAGCTGGAACCACATTTTCCTTCCTCTTCCACCTTAACACGAGTCAGCTGTTCTGACTTGCCAAAATCACATTCTTCTCTACTAATTAACTAGCGAAAGGTTATTAAACTACCCAATTTCCACACCCATCAATCATAAAGAAAGAGCCTTTAACTATAACAGCTGTCTAATGATGAGTGTGTGAGAACAACACTGTTCAGCAGATTCAATCTATCACTAAGCTGGTTGAAGCCAAAAGCCGGATCCATCCATAGAGGGAGGGGGGCAAGCATTACCATATTATAAAGATTCACTCTCCCTGTCTCTCTACTCTCTTGCATAATCCCAACTATATCCCTCGTGCGGAGGGAAGGAAAAAGACTGACTGAGGAAAGCAAAGGGTGCAAGGGAAAGAGGGTTCTGAGTATTATTAGGCATAGAAAGCAATGAGAAAGACAGAGGCTAATTAATTAAACAACCAGTCATGGATGCTTAAATCCTAATTAAATTTATCCTCATCCTCTGAACTTTTGTCTTTTTTTTCAAATATAGCAAATCCTTAATTTTCTTTCTACACATAATAAAAATTGATTCATAAGTCTGATTCAATTAATCTAGACCTTTGGTATTCCAGTATAAACTAGAGGAAGAGACAGGATTTGGGAAATAGGGAGGGAGAATATAAACACTTCACAGGAGGTTGCAAAACCATCTCATTATTATATTTGTCTATATGTAGGATTTTTGGTAGGGGCCAATAATATACTGTTGAATTTTGTTCCCCAACCCTTCTGCTCTCTCACATAGTCTATATTCTTCCGAAAACTCAGCAATGCTGTGACACCGATACGCTCAAGCAATCCTAGCAGTCAGAATTCTTAGAGTGAGAGCAAAGCAGTAAGAAATTCAACATTAAAATTGCTGCAAACGAACTATCCAGATTTAACAGGAAATTAGTTTTGTCATAGAATGGAATGTCACATCTGTGACTGTTGGGAATCACAAAATAGGCAGCTGTGACAGTTGAAGGTCAGCCAATAAAATATACATTATATCTCAGTCACACTGCAATTTGTATTATATCTCAGTCACTTACTATATGTGATATTTGAAGTTAAAATTTCAGATATGGGGTTACAGTCAGGTTTCTAGCCTTCACCAGGAAACATTAGTTTTCTGTTATTTTTTCACACGAGGAGCCAAGAGAAACTATCTGTAGGAAATTGGAGGCTGGGAGCAGCATGGTAAGGAAAGATATATCTTTAATTAGCAAGAAATTAAGTTATTTGACCTATTTCTTTAACAAAAGGAACACGGTAAGGAATAGCAGAAAGTTCTGGTTGCCACAACATGAGGGGGTCCCTCAGGCCCTAGAGGCAGTGCAAAGGAGAACAGCAAGTCTGGTATGTAGTGTTATAAAGATGTATTATCAGGAACAATTTGATTAGATAGCACTTCTTCAGTCTTGAAAATACATGTCTCAGAGGGGATCTTACACTAAGTAGATAGAGAAAGTAAACTTAAAGCAATACTTTTGCATACTCTGCAGAAGCAGGATAAGGGGCTACACATTCATGGTTGTGAAGGACAAATGGTAGGCCAGACTCCAGGAAGCATTTCTTTATCCAGACAATAATCAGTAGCTGTAAAGAGTTACAAGAAGAAATTGTATAGGCCTTGACATTGGAGGCTTGAACATTTCTCAAATAGGGCATCTGGTCCACAGCAGCCAAACGGTTGACCACCCTGTAAGATTATACAAGTTCAGGTCCTGACACAGGGCTTGTACCTATAATCTTTTGACTCAGAGTGCTATCAACTGAGCTTGGCAAGCATATGGGTGGAAGCTAAAGCATATATTCTGTAATGATAATAAGTAATTGGATCAAAAGAGCCTTTTTATTAGAACCCCTAGTGTAATATTGTTAACAGCTAGAGTGTAGGAATTATTTCCATGGAATTGGACATGATTTGCAACTCTGCTTCAATTCCTCTCCAAGAGATGAACCTTTCAAAGGCTGCAGCATTCACAGATAAATCTTGCAACATAGCTTTATAACAATTCCTTCTTTCTTTGTTATACATTTTACAATTTTGAACTAGACCAGCGGTGGCCAACCTGTTGCATAAATCAATCAACAACAACACCAAGATTACATTTGTATAGCGCCTTTCACGTTGGGAGGACGTCCCAAGGCGCTGGACAGTGTACAGCATTTCAGACCTGAGTTAGGGTTAGCAGGGGAGAAGGAAGGAAAGGGGAAGGGGGTGTGGCTGATAGCATGGTCAAAGAGGAGGGTTTTGAGACGGGAATTGAAGGATGCTAAGGAGGGGGCGAGGCGGAGTGATTGCGGGATGGAATTCCAGAGGTTGGGGGCAGAGTGGCTGAAGGCTCTCGCGCCATTGGTGCGGCGGGTGGGTCAGGGGACATGGAGCAGGCCAGAGCCGGCTGAGCGGAGAGAGTAGGTGGGGTGGTAGGGGGTTAGGAGGTCGCAGAGGTAGGGTGGGGCGAGGCCATGGAGGGCTTTGTAGGTGAATCAAGAACATTTATTTTGTTGGTTTTGGTGACCATAAAATTTAGACTAACCTACTGCACCTTACAGCAGAATGGAATAATTAATAAAATAGGATTTTTTTCATTTCACTGGAAATATACCTGGGTAGAATAAGCATTTCAACTTTTCCACCTACGGACAAGGCTACCATTTCTGGCACAACACTGTGGCGCTGTCCTACCAGGATGCCGTATCATTGAAAACATTCCAGTGCTTGATGCTCAACCAATCTGTGTGACTAGTGTTGCCAATTATGGCAATATGCATTTCAGATTTCTTCTTTGAATCATGTCTACTTGAGTAGGTGGACGGAAACTTTATTTTAATGTCTCCTCTGAACAATGGCACCTCCAACAATTCAGCACACCCCCAGTGCTGTGTTGGCACATCGCCTAGACTATATGAGTTGAAAATCCTGACATAGGCCTTGAACCCACAATATTATCCCTCAGAGGTGAGAGTTCTATACCAACTGAGTCAGACTGACAGTTTAATATGTACAATACATGGAGACATCTGAACATCTATATAGAAAGGACAGAGTTCTGAACAACTGGACCACTCACTCCATTATTGAAAATTGAATCATACAGAATATGAAAGCCATATTAACATATAAAGGCACTTAGCAGTACCATTGAATCACAATAAACCCACAGACAATCTGCTAAGAAATCTATTTCTATTTAACTATGAATAGAAATGATGCTTTGTGTTGCATATTGCTTTAAGACTTAATTGTCAATTGGACAATGAAAAGAAACAAGCCTAAAAAGGATTCCGGGAAAGTGACTGGGCAGGTTGTGGAAGAGAGTGTGAGTGTGAAGTTTAAATAAAGGAACTAATGAATCTAAACTGTGTTTTGGATTTACAAGCATTACATTTTGGAAATCCATGCCTGGATTTAATTGATGTGACATATTCTATAACCCAAGATCTTCTGTATCATCAGTCCACTGGTTTTATAACAACACCCACAAAAAACTGGATAAAATATGCTAAGCAATGTTTAATGATAATCCTGTACATATTAAATAGCAATTATAGGAAAAGAGCAACACCAAGAGGCCATTATACCTATCAAGCCTGTTTCACCAGTTGTTAGATCATGGTAGATCTTTAAATCTGAATGCAGCACCCTTTTGCCATACCCCTTAATACTTTTTTTATTGCTTAATACATTTTGAACAACATTTCACAACTTTGTTCTCTCTCCAGTGTGGTCACTTGAGTGCCATCCTTTGCATGAGACATTAAACCGAGGCCCCACTGCCATTTCAAGTGGACATTAAAGATTATGTGGCACTATTTCAAAAAGAGATCTTTTCCATGTGTCCTGGCCTACAAACCCCCAGATTAAATTGGTTGTTCTTTTCTTTTCATTCAATTGGGCATTGCTGTGTGCAAATTGCTTGCCGCATTTGCCTACAAAATACACAGTCATTACAATTTCAATAAAGCCTGTGAAGTGCTTTGAAATTTCCTCCCAATGTAAAGGCACTACATCAAATGTAAGGATTATTATTGTTATTATTATCATTATTTTATTGTACACCAGAGATACAAAGCACTCCCAACAAGATATTTAGAAACTGAACTCCAAGACCACATGAATGAAAATGCATATACAATATATGTAACACAACTGATACTGGCAGTAATTTAAGACAGTAACGCAATCTTGGGGTGCAATTGACAGTTCAAAACCACCTGTGCCTCACCCTCATAGTTTATAAAGTCATCCAATATGCTTGATTGGGTTACTGACTTATAATCATTTCCAGTATCCATTATTCTATGTTTTAATTTAAAGCAAACAGTCACTGATTGTTAATGAAGTGAATTGAAAAGGGCTGCATCTGAAATACATCACCAGTAACTCATCATAGATAATAAGCTTTTAGTATGATTATAAACTGTAAGTTTAAAAACTTCCAAAGCTGGAATTAAATATTTGCAGATCTCCCAGCACAGAGTCCTAAACATCACAAGGCAATTAGGCACTGTCACCAAAGCAGTGCTTTTTTTTCCACATATACATGGATTTCCTGTTTTGACTGGTAGTGTCCACATGTTTAATTTAGCCTGACATAAAATATATGTTACGCAGAGACATTTGAAAAATTGTACATTTGTAGAAGTGCAAAATGTGTGGACTTCATTTTCAAAGTGGTTCCCAGAGTCAACAGGAAAAGAGAAAACTACATCCAAAACAGAAATACATAAACCAGTTGAGAATTCTGGCATTATGGTTTGTCTTGCAGGATTCAAAATGAATCAAGTGTACAGATATTTGTAAAGAAGCTATTTTAATTGGCAAAAAAATCAATGGCAGAATCCATGATCAATGCAGATTTTGGCTTACTGTGTGAAATCCTGAACCTTTTATTGTTATATACTATATTAGAGCTGTTACTGTCAAGCCAGGAAGCCTGCAGACAGCTGGTGGGGGAAATGGACAGACCTGTGAGGTAATGCCAACAATCAATTCAAAGGTCTGCATTAACTTGCTTTAATGGACCTCGGTGTCTGGTCTTAACACTTGGTCTTGATTAAACACATACCTTTGCACTGCCCAGTTTCCATTTTGATCAGCGGGCGTTTGAAATAAGGACATGCTTCATGCCCTATGCATTTTGTTTATAAATGATAGTGGGCAAGGTAACGGTATATTTCTGAACAATTTCTTCTACATTTTTAGAAGCTTTTATACTCTTCATTCCTTCAAGTGTTAATCGTTTGAATACTGAACTGTCTGTCATGCTATTTCCATGACATCATTAGCCATCGATGTTTGCTCTGCTGAAGCATATAATTGTGGTCTTAGTGAAGCATGTTGAAGAAAGGTTAATGCGTAATCGTTCGATGGCTGGGGCAGATACTTCACTAATACACTGACGTGCTCAACAATACTTCAAAATACTCCACTGATACTTCTCTGTACAATTTGATATAAAGCACATGCCAGTTAGATTTGCAGATATGAATCTCTGCTTAGGTATACATTCAGATCCCTGAGTTGGATTGTAGTAATACAGTGGTTGCCGAGTATCCAGACTGATTGGTAAACACTCAGAGAAGTGAAAATCCATAGACCTGGTCGAATATGTTGAACTTCAATACAGAAATTGTTGTTAAACAAAATATTAAAATGTATGAATATACTGATTAATTATAAGGCTGTGTTAAAAGCAAAGCATACTTTTGACAATATAGTCAACTGTTCTTATTGAGTATCAATTCCTTTTAAAATATAAAATGACAATGATTAACTTATAAGTATCAAAGAGAAGAAAGTACAGGGGAACCCCATTATGTCAGTCTGGCTCAATCGGTAACACTCTCAAATTGGCTGCCACATTTGTCTGCAGAATACACCGATGCTAATCTTTACAAGTTATTCTGTGAAGTGCTTTATGAGATCTTCCCAACGTGAAAGGTGCTGTATCAAATATAAAGATTATTATTAATAATAGCACAGTAGCTGCTGATGCCATTTCCTGTGCAATGTGAGTAAGAAGTTCCATTAACATCATATTCTTCGCGAAGTGATATCAGTGGCAGTTTCTGCACTCAGCACACATCCACAGAGTGCAGAAAATGACGTCGCTTCTTGCACAAAGTGTGCATGCATAGGATACCGGAAGTGACATCAGCCATGACCTGATGACCCAGAAGGCAGCCATATTTTGACCAAGGAAACCAGCTCCTCAGCACCAGAAGCCGGATGTACTGTGCTTCCAGTATAGCAACGGTTCACAATAGACCAGACCTGTGCTCCACCAGGGCATGTTCTAAGAGGGCTGCCCCTATAACTAGCCCATCTCTACTCACACTAACGGTTGTTAGAGATTGGGCCAATCATTTTAACGTTCATAATAAAAACAGTTCACTGAGCTCCTTAGCTCTATAAACGTAAGGCATAAGCAATGGTTTATGTAAAATCTATTCAAACAATCATACTTAATTTATAAAAACCTTAATCAGCACTCATCACAAGGGGTCACAATACTTGTTAACTACATGCAAATGAAACTCCATTGCTTTTGTTTAAAGTACTTACATCAGCTAATCCAGTAATGGATCCGTTGTAGTGCTGGCTAGGAATTGAGCATGTTTTACAGAATCCAGTCTTGGGTGTTCTCATAAATAAGCACGTTTTTCCAATTGCAATGCTGGTGGCAGGTGAGGTGTAGGAGAAAATTGTTCTTGGAATAAATGTTCCCATAGAATAGATGTTCTCATAAGCCAGGTATGCTTTCATAGATAGCGTAGCTGTAAAACCATTTTTATAACATTAAAATGATAATAACTTGCATTTATTTGCATCAGAGTAACATCTCAGCGTGGTTTATAGAGCTGGTGGTGAACAATGAGAAGGATCTGGGGGGCAGGGGCACAGGTAAGAGGGAGACTAATTATGGTTGAAGAGGCAAATTTTTTGTTGGCTTTTCAAGACAAATAAGTGGGACCAAGACTGAGGGTCTGAAGGAGTTCTAGAGAGTGGGAGCATAGTGAATAAAGGCTTGGCCACAAACCCTGGGGCAGAGAAAGATGGGATGTTCAGCAGGCCTGAGTTTGCTGAGCAGAGGGAAGAGTAGGAGAGGGAATAAGGTCACAAAGGTAGGGAAGTACGAGGAGGTGATGGAATTTATAAATGAGAGTGAGGATCTTGGAGTTGATCTATTCGAGGATAGCGGAACTTGGTGAGGATGGAGGGGATGGACATGCAAAGTTTCCTGTGGGTAATGATCAGGGGTTAGAGTCATGAATAAGTTGGAGCTTGTGAATGGTGGAGATCGGGAGGCCAGTGAGGAAGTTATTGGAAAAGTTGAATCTGGTGGTAATAAAGGTGTGAATGCAGGCTTCAGCAGTGTTGGACTCAAGATAGAGACAGATGCAAAGATGCAGTAAAGCAATCTTAGTTGGGGATAGGATGTGAGGGAAGATAGAGAGCTAAGGGTTGAATACATTTACAAACCAATCTATTTTCAAACAACCCAAACGTACAATTAGTCAATCGGGTTGAACAATAAGCATGTCAAACCCATCTATTTTCAGACACACCTAACCACAAAATCAGTCAAACGGAGTGAACAAGTCAAAGCATGCAATGAAAATCAGAAAGAAGAACATCTTTGGTCACAATTGGCGACAACGTCCTTTCAGAATTTCTTGAGCTCCGTCCTTAAGAAATCTCCTAATTGCTTTGTTAATCTGACTGACATTTTAAAAGATGGATAACAATTTAAATGTAATCACAATGGTATGATGTACCCTTCAATGAGAAGTCAATATTCTTAGTCACTGAGCGAGGTTGGGAATCTGTCAGGGAGTCTCTCTTCCCCAGGGTGTGGTGAGCTTTAGAAGTGTAAACTGAAACTTTTGAAATGTGATTTGAAATCCAGGGATCTACTCTTAAGTCACGCCAGGGAGTTTTTGTTTTGAAACCCTTTGAGAGTTGAAAGGAATAACCCTATCTCTCTTCAGTCTATATCCCTGAAACATTAACTCCGGGCCTTACATGTGGGGATGATAAAAACAGGAAGTGAATGTTCAGGATAGAAAACAATGAAGTGGTTTGAGAACAGTGTCCAGTTGGCTTGTAAATCACAGGAGTCAGGATTGCCAGTTGGGACGTAATTCCCCTGCATTATAGAAGATCCTTGGTGAATGCACATTTAATCAAGCTACAGACCTTTTAGTAAACCTTGCTTACTGATTTTTGACAACTTAAAGCTGAAACATCTCTACTAGCCTTTGTGGAGCAATTTTAAGTCTATGGCGAAAAAGTACAAATAAAAACACAAAGGCCTGCTGTGAATGGCACCTGGCCATTGTACATTGGCTAGGTTGGTAGTTTTCTTTAAAGAAAATATTTTAAACTTCGATCCTACTTCAATCTTATTGGCATCTATTGTTAGGAACTTTATGATGTTAGTGTGTGTCAACAACAACAACTTGCATTTATATAGTGCCCCTCTCGCAGGGTAGCATCCCAGAGTGTTTAAAATGTCCAAGCCTCACGGCAAGACTTGAGCCTATCTAAAATCTCGACTGACACTCCAGTGCAGCGCAAACTGCATTGTCGAAGGTGCTGTCTTTCAGATGAGATATTAACCAATATTCCCATCTGCCATTTTGTTGGTTGATGTTAAAGATCCATTGACACTTCAAAAAAAGAAGGGAGTTTCTCCTGGCATCACAGCTCTCAAATCTCCAGATTCATTGGTCATTCAGGTGACCGAGGCAACTTGATGTCACAAATGGTTGCCATGTATAACACCGAGGAGAGTCACAACTCTGTCTTCGCCACCTCTCTATCCGTCTTTAAATTCCTCCTAAAATACCTCTTTGACTGGGCTGATGGTCATCTCCAATTTCCCACTCACTCAGGCTTTAACTCTATCATTGTAAAGCACTTTGAAACGTTATTCTACATGAAGGGTGCTATATAAATGTATGTTGTTGTTTCAACGTCATAAGGCGAGATGAAAATGCAAGTTCCTTCTTTAACGGTAACCCACTTTAATTAGGTTTAGATGAAGAACCAAGTTTAGAGTAACTTTACAATTCAGGTCATGCACGTCTTCAGCTTTCCGCAGAGGAATACTGCAAAGCATAAATGTCTCAGTACTATAGGCTTCATACACCACGTTGGCATAACATTCTGTGTTTAATAATGTTTTGAAATGAATGTTCTGGCCGAGGAAAGGGGATAAAGGGAGCAATCATAAAGAACATGACTTGCATGTAAGTACTTCCTGCAGATGAGCCTATTAGATGTCTGGAGCAGCCAGTCAAATAGAAAATAAAATACTTTAGATTTGCTAGGTGATGGGAAAATGGGTTATTAGCTATTAAAGTGGACCAATGCAGAATGGTACTGTTAACCAGGAATTGTCACAACTGAAAAAGAGATTTGAAAAGCAAAAGACAAGGAGGAAAATTTCCAATATTTAGATGTCGAGCCATTTGCTCTTTCTTAATGCCTGAACTAAATGCCTGAACTCACACCCGGGCTGCAGCTTCCTAAGCAGCACCCTGGCTTAACTGCCAGCAGTAAATTAAAATACCCAAATAAAAGTTAGTGGGAATTATTAAAATCTGCCCCCCAAAGGGATGTAAATATTGCTAATATATTCTCATGGTGCTAAAGATTGCAGAATGGAAGCAACCACATCTTATGAAAGCCATTCTGTTTAGCTTAGCCAAACTATTCCTGAAATTTAAAGATGCTTTGTTTGGCACAGAGTCATCAGTGCTATGACAACAGAAGGCAAAGATGGGCATGGATTATGATAAGTAAGAAAGCCAACAGAGTTTCCAAATTTCCACGAATGTCACAGTACCCCAGGAAGTGGATTAGTGACATTAACTGGGTGGCAGTGAAATGCAATACACAAAGATCTAAAGAACAGAAGCAGATTAACAAGGCAACCAATAAATTGTTTCACAAATTAATTCAATGCAAGCATATGCAGAAGTTCAAAGGTGCCGGAAAAAAACATTTACAGGGTCTGTGCACATGACCAGAAAGCTACAGCAAAAGACAAGGAAACATAGACAAAAGATAAATGCTGGTTCTACCCCCAACATCCCACAGTTTTCAAGAGGAGGATACGTACCTGATAATATATATATCAGTCTAGTGACACCAAAATTTATGGATACAGTCACATTGGATAAAGTTGTGGAACAATTTATTGGTTGCCGTGTCAATCTGGTTCTGCTCACTATATTGGTGAACAATTAGAAGTTTCTCTTCATTTTGACATTGTTTGGAGTTGAATGCTTTTGAAAAGCTGACTGACATTTCAAGGCTGACATCCAGTTTTTCTGTGGCTGAAGTGACTCCTAATACTATCCAAAGTACCAATTACACAGTTTACTGTCAAAGCCTGGCAAGCAGTGATTTGTCAGCCTGTGAACAAGACACAGATGATGACAACAACAACAACAACAACAGCTGCTGCTACTCTACCTTGAAACGATGGAACTCTCTGCCTCAATGCCTCTACCTTGACTCCTCCTTACTCGTTTTCAGATCATACCAGAAGGCCTTTCTCTTCCATCCTGCCTACGGTCACCTGCCATTCTCCTGGCCCGACGTCAAGCTCCACCAATGTTAAACACTCTGAGACGTTACCCTGAGTGAAGAGAGCTGTACACGTGCAAGTTTGTTGTTGTTATTACTGTTGTTGTTGAACTATAAAACCATAACAATTTAAAAGATGGAAGGGGTATTCAGCTCAGCATATCTGTGCTGACATTCTAAAGGAGCCATTTGTTTAGTCCCATTCTCCTTCCATTCCACATATCTGTAATATATCTCCTTTTTTAATATTTATTTATGCATGTCTTTTAAAACGTAAAATGAATTCTGCTTCAACCTGGTTCCACATCCTAACAACTCATTGTAAAAAAAAGTTGGGAAAATAGAGAGGTAGAGAAGTAGAACCTGACAGAAGATGACGCAACAGAGCTGGAGAGATGATAGAAAGTGTAGAAGAGATAGTTAAATGAAGTAAGTAGACAGGATAGAGATCTGCCTCTCAGGTCAGATGCAGTGGGTGATCGAGGTAGCACTGTAAGTGCTTGCACCATAATAGTTGTGGAATTGCTCCCATGACAATAAGGTAATACTAACATAAACCATCATTTCAGACCACATTATGGTACAAATTAACTTATTGGGCATATAACGAATTCAGGTGCTGGGGCTGGATTACTTTTCTGCTAATCTTTCTGCAACTATAGCACCGACAGCTCTAAAAACACTATATTTTAATAATTTATCAGGAAGCTAAATCTCTTAAGTCACTCACTCCGTGACTCATTGTGACTGTAAAATATTACAAAAACATAAATTAATCTTTACATTGGAGCCTTGCTCCCTGCTTCATTTCCCCATTTGACAAGTCAGGGAAGACTGCAAGATGTGGAAGTGAAGGAAGGAGTGGTTCTCTGTTGCCAGGTCTTAGCATTTACGCGCTTGTGATATTTATAGTGCCAATGACTCTTGGAGCAAGAAACATCATCATCCTCCAAAATCTTACCTGCCTCAATGGGGGAGCCATCGACGGACTTGGTGATTCCCAAAACGGGAAGGGAAGGTCAACCCTAAGCATACTTATAATATAATAATCCTTACATTTGATACGGCATCTTATCACGTCGACTAATAATCAAGTTCCTACTTACTGCTATGTAAACAGAGGCATGTGGAGTAAGGAAACTTGCCTAAGATTTTGCCCCATCCGGGAATCGAGCTCAGGTCCTCTCACTTGTGAGGCGAGCACTCTTACCACTATGCTACAGGACTCCACTCTTATATTTTTGGAATCAGTGACTGTTCGGCACTTTGGGACATCCTCCCGATGTGAAAGGCACTCTATAAATGTAATTTTGTTGTTGTTAGAAATGAGACCAGAAAATGTTGCCTCACACAGAAAGCTGTGAAAATGTGAAATGATGCACTACTCCAGAAGTTTGTGAATAAACAACAACAACTTGCATTTATGTAGCATCCTCCACACAGGGTAGTGTGTCAGAACACTTATCAGTGGTAGAGCCTGACTCTGAGCCGGAGGGACGTGGCCATAAGCACAGTCAAAGAGGAAAGTTTTCAGGCAGGACTCGAAAGAGGGGAGAGAGGGGGCAAGGCAAAGCAATTGAGGGAGAGTGTTCCAGAGTTTGGGGGCATAGTGGCTGAAAGGATGACCTCCGATGGTGGGGTGGAGGGTGCAAGAGATGAACCGGAGGCCAGTGCCAGTCGAGCAGAGGTGCTGGGTGGTGGATTGGGGAGTGAGGAGGTCGGAGAGGTAGGGAGGTGCCAGGGAGTGAATGAATTTGAACACAAGAGTGTGGATCTCGAAGTCAGTCCGTTCGGTGATGGGGAGCCAGTGGAGCCTGGCCAGAACTGGTGAGATGTGGGTACGGAGTTTGGTCCAGGTCAGTATGCGGGCGACAGAGGTTTGAATAAGCTGGATCTTGTAAATGGTGGAGCTGGGGAGACAAGCAAGAAGTGCGTTGGAGTAATCCAAGCGGAAGGTGACAAACGCATGCACAAGGGTTTCGGATGCATTTGGGGTAAGGTACGGTCAGAGGTGGGTAATGTGGCAGAGGTGGAAGAAAGCGATCCTGGTCAGGGACCAGATGTGGAGGAGGAAAAATCATTGGGGGTTGAACCAGACGCCTAGGTTACGCACTGGTTTGGTGAGTCTGAGTGAGAGCCCAGGGAGGTTGAGGAGTTTAAGGAGCATACAGAATCAATTAGGATGTTTACAAGGTAGATCCACTAATTCTTGAGAAGCAAGGGGTGTGTCAGAAAGGCAGGGAAATGAAATAAACAATCAGTCATAATCTCAAAATAGAGACCGGCTGAGATGGCTCGTCACATTGCTGTGTCTGTGAGGTCAATCTAGACGCGCAGCCAATTTCTCCCCAGATTTAGTGCATTCCTCTTCGCCACAGCTCCCCAAAATACTTTGGTCACTCAATCCACAACTGTTTGTGGGACACTGCTGTGTGCAATTGGTTGCCACATTTCGTTCACCTCCTGTTCATTCCTAAAGCATGGAATGTTGCATAACCTTTCAATTAGGGAAAGGTGTTAAATCCTTATCAATCAACAATTTGATCATTCATTTTGGAAGTGTAGTGCGCCCCACTCCACTGGGGTATAGGCCACTATCTTGGACAGTAGGAACATTACACAGATCCAGTACTTTGGATCACACTAAAAAGGATACATGCAAGGGTCAATCTCTTCAGAGGAGAAAACATTTTTCAGTGAATAGGGAGCAAACTGTATAGTTATCAATGTATTCAAACATAAAGTAAATAGATGGTGATAATGTTAAAGCAGAAAAATGACAATAAGTTGCATTTATATAGCTCCTTTCACGTAGGATAACATCACAGAGTTGGAGGCTGAGCTAGGAGAAAGGGGAATCGGGATGGAGGAAGTCCAGAGATCGGGGACATAATAACTGAAGGTTCGGCCATCGAAGTTGGTTTTCTTGAACATGAAACAAATTGAAGTGTCCATACATGAAGCAATAATGTGCCACACCCAGTTTATGCATAATCTGGTCCTATAAAACACTTCTAGAATTTTCCAGTCAGTCTGCTAGGTACAAAAATTCCATATTAAATCTTACCATTACCTAGACATGAAACATTGCACTGTAAAGATGTGGTTTAATGTGGGTGTTTGTACACAAAAGCACACAACCTGCATTTATATAGCGCCCTTCACGCAGGTATTGTCTATATGGTCAAAATATACTGGGATCAGAATATACACTTTATACAATATACAACATGTTATAGAATATTCTGTGAAATATTTTGAGACGTCCTCTCGACATGAAAGGGGCTACACTAAATTTAAGATTATTGTTATTAAAACATAATAAGAAATATTGATTCACTAGCTGTGTAACTAGGCTGGAAAATATTTCAGTATTATTTGGAATAATTTGTAATAATAACTTGCATTTATATTGCATTTCATATGTCTCAAATAACTCAGAGAGATTTACAAACTAATTATTGATATGATCAATGAAGTGAATGCTACATAGGTAAATGCAGCAATGTCATGTGCACTTATGGCTCACTGCCTTCAATGTTCTCAGATTACTATATTTTGCTGCTGTTTGCATATGCCTGAAATATCATCTGCTCACTCAACTTCAGACTGAGCCCACCCTTCTGAGAAGAGATCTCCAAACACCCCATTACCCTCATTATGGCAGTTAGTTTAGCAATTAATGTTGATCACTATCTAAGCCAAGACAATTGCTTGTTATTATCTGTAATTACGAGTGATGCACCAGCCTACAGTTAATGGACTAATACACTCATTCCACGCAGGGCACCGGTCAGAGGTGAATAATCTCTATTCAGATGAGCGCTTACCTGCTCCTTCTTAAACCTAACAAGTTCCTTCTGTCAGTTCCATCAGCAACCTTTTTCTACTTAAGTGCCTTTTCTTTAATTACCCGCAAGTTGTTACAAGGGAAAAGGCTACTGTCAGCTGCTTGTAATACTACAATTAGGTAAGCTGCTTCTAAAACAAGCAGGGCAACAGAGCGGATTTAATTCTTTAATGGCATAAAGAAATGTTATACAATATCCCAATATATTAGCATAGGAAGAGCAAAGAGAAGGCAGCATTCTTAAAGTCTTTTTTGGGGGCAGCCATGTGTGTGACACACATGTGGAAACCCATCCCAATACTTACGAGTTTCGAAACTAAATAATAATAATAATCCTTGCATTTGATATAATGCCTTATCTCGTCTTTGAGACATCTCAAAGCCCTTCACAGAATATACTGTGAAGTGAATTGACTATATTTTGTGGGTGAAACGCAGCAGCCAATTGCGCACAGCAGCATACCACAAACAGTCACGGATTGAGTTACCAAATTATTATTTAAAAATTTTTTGAAGGAATTATTACCCCAGGAAAACTGATCCACCAATTGACTAACAACTAACAAATTACTGCTAGGTAAACAGAGGCGTGTGGAGTAAGGAAACTTGCCAAACATTTTGCCCTGCTGGGAATCGTACCCAGGTCTCTTGCTTGCGAGGCGAGTGCTCGAACCACTGAGCTCCAGGACTCCACAGTTGAGAGCAGCACATAGATATGGAAATTTCCACTTGTCTGGAATGTTATGTGCCACTCGCGCCCCAGAGGGACACACTCTGCTCACTTCATTCTAAAAGGCACTAGGCGAACGTTGGCAAGAGCCAAGGCTTGGGGAATCTCACAGTATACTTTTGAGTGTGCTTTATTTTAACCAGCTAAAACAGCAAACAATGATGGCCATGCTTCCCACAGCTTCTCCGGCTCGGACCACTCCATCCATTAGTGTATCTATGTATACATAGAATCATAGACTGTTTATAGCACAGCAGATAGCCATTTGTTCCATTATGTCTGTTAGTGCTTGGTTCGCCACTGGAGCACTTTATTTCAAACCAATCCTTCTGCTCTTACCTTATAACCCATGTTATTTTGCTTCAAGCGTTTATTTAATTATAGACAGTTTAGATAATTTTTTTTCTGCAGTGGTTACTGCTTTCTTTTGAAAATCCTTAACATCTCTAAAGTCAATCTATACTTGTGTCACATTGCGCTGCTGTATAGAAACTGAATGGTCAAATTAGAACATAGGAACAGGAGTAGGCATTCAGCCCCTCAAGGCTTTTCTGCCATTCTGTTAGATCATGGCTGATCCGTACCTCAACAATAAATAAGTTGACCATATAGCGCACATCTGGAGTCATTGAGCATTCGACTTTTTAAAGCCTACATTTTGGGCAATGAGTGATACAGCACAGAAACAGGCAATTCAGCCCAACTGCTCTTTATACTCTCCATGAGCCTCCACCCCTCCTAATCCCCTCTCTCATGTCTCACTATTCCCTTCTCTTTTAGGGTCAAGATTCCCCTTAAATAGTTTGATGCTTTTTTTCTGTAAAGAAACAAAAGTTAGGAAGTCTCACACAAACTCTTCAATGGAACATTCCCTCCCACAGGAGTGTTACTTTGACTGGCTAAAACGTTCAAAGAAGCCTACAATGATTTACTACTTATTCACCTTTGTGCACTTTACATTGCAGTTACTTACATTGGGACCCAGTGTGGCAGTTTGCTTAGTTTAATATGTGGATTATTGAGCAACATTTTCTCATTTCTAAACCAGACCATTACAATATCTTTCAGAAGATTTTACATGACAGGAGTGTTAACTCACATGCCATGATCAAATTAGAAACACCAGTGAAAGAACAAAACAAAAGTCTGATTAGGTTAGGTCATTGCCTTGGAATCCAAAAAACAAGGTTAATGAAGTGAGAGCTCTACAAAGCTCTCACATTTTGCTTCTTTCAGTCAAACTTTGCCTCGCAGTTGAACTATGCATTGTAAATCGGCTTGTGTAAGTGTTGTAGGCCTGTACGTGAGAGGCTGCAGGGCTTCTGACCAATGTCTAACATATCATCATATCATTGCTGTGGTTCACCACAGTCCCAGACAGGGTGCAGACTGGACATCCTTCATATCTGCCAAAAAGATTCCGAAATCCAAGAACCACCATTAGATCTAAAATGTCGTTATTATAGTAGACATTTTCCTGGCCATTTTGAACTTCAATGTGGTGCAGATTTAGTAGGCTTATGACACTGCAGTGAGATTTATTAGCTGAGTGTAGGATAGTGGCTGTATATTAAATCACAATAAAGGTCATTGAGAAACCACTTGGTGCTGTGAGGACGTAATTCACCAGAGATGAAGAACAGTTAATGGGCCTCTATTCAGCACTGAGCTTGATGATACTGTTTGTTGCTGAACTCAAGTTTTAAATAATCTCATGGGTTTATTTTTAAACTTAAATACGCCATATCCGTTCCACGTGACTTCATTTCAAAAAGGAGTATTAAAACCACATTTTAAAAGGAACATCATAATATCTGCCAATTTGTGGTGTAAGTTCCTGCTTGTCAGTCAACCTACTTTTTGTATCACTCACTATATACAATAAAATACAAGTTACGTTTATATAGTGCCTTTCACGTTCGGAGGATATCTCAAAGTGCTTCACACATCTGATTGGCAAGTAATCAATCAAAATTTAATGCAGTTGACATATAATGGAGGGATTATTATTATTATTATCTGAATTAGTAACCCTAATTTTTTTAAGGATCTCAATCCTATCTCAATATTTAATTCACAAAGTCATCTACTCTGTCTTATGAATAGTGTATTGCTGGGATGGAGAGCAACCCTCTTTGTAAGTTTTTGCTGAAGGCATAGTCTGAGCTTTGTCCACTTGGTAATATTCCATTGATTCACTTATGGCTCACTTAAGTTTGTTTATAGGACCTTGCAGTGTGCAATTTGGTTGCCATGTTTGCGTACAAATACTCAGTCACTTAATTTCACAACTTTTCCATGCTCTATAGGCACTTTATTAAATTCAAGGATTATTATTTTTATTATTTGGGGTTTATATACTGTATAGGCATTTTCATCATACACAACCCAATCCCACACATACAATTGTCTGTGAGGAGAGGATGAAAGTGTAATACGTAATGTTAACCTATAATGAATATCTCACACCAAAAGTTTTGCAAGATGTTGCAAATTTAAGAAACCCAGAAATATGTGTCAATGACAGCAACTTGCATTTATGTAGTGCCCTTCACGCGGGGTAGCGTCCTATAATGCTTAAAAATATTGTAAGGCAAAAATATTGTGTCACCAACAATTATCCATAAAATATTACATTGCTGTGCGCAATTGGCTGCTCACCCACAAAATATACAGTCAATTCACTTTCTGCAAAGGACTTTGAGACATCTTGAAGACATGATAAAGTGCTATATCAAATGCAGGGCTTATTATTATTACATCACAGAAGTCCATTTGATTCATCATGATTTTTCTCCTTAAGTGAAAGAGCAATCTATTCAGTCCCATTCTTCTACACATTACTCCTTTTTAGATATTGATCTGGTTCCCTTTTAAAAGTTATCCTTGATACACAGCATTATGATTAGAAACAGGAATTCACTTTGGGAGGAATTCTGAATGCAGTCTGTATCCCACCATTCTGCGGGCAGTGTGTGTGAGCTTTTCCTCAAATCAAATTCTACTTGGGACTGTGATCCTTAACAAAATTATATTTAGTAACAACAGCTGAAAGTCTGGCTTTGGGATCTTGCAATATTTGGGTATTTTCCAATATTTCTTAATGGATTTCTTAATTAAGAGATCCAGAAATCTGTTGCACCAACTCAATCTGCTTCTTGAGTCATATCCCTCCAAGTTTGGCTGAATAGCCTGTTTCCATGCCATATATCCTTAACTATCCTCCTTGGCTCCCATCAACATCTTCTCACCTGTGGCTCTAACTTCCTTTACCTCCCCTAGTTTATCTCTCAGACTCACTCAATCTGTGCGCAACCTGGACATCAGATTCAATCCTCAACTGTCCTTCCTACCCCAAATCCGGTCTCTGACCTAGACTGTTTTCCTCCACTCTGCCACATCACCTGCCTCCGACCATATCTCACACCCAACGCATCTGGCTCCAAGATGCTGCCCAGGTGAAGAGCACTATATAAATGCAATTTGCTGCTGTTGTATAATTCAATGCATTGACCCAATCAGTAGTTGCTGACTAAAGGCAGCACTTGTTTTCACAAAGTCCTCTAATGCAAAGCTTTTGTCAAAAAAGTGATGGATGATTGATCCAACAGAATCTCGGTATTAGGAAAATGATAAATTCCAGCAAACCAAATTAGACGAATCAAGAAAACGATTGCATACAGGATATAAATTTACATTGCACTTTGTGCTGGCATGAGTGCTGCATTGACAGACACTTGAGGTTATGCTGAACAGGAAATTATGGGTTTCATAGGAAGCCTGAAGACGTGAAAAAAACCAGAAAAGTGGATAAAAATAAAATTGTTCTTTTTATAAAAAGA
Organism: Callorhinchus milii; assembly: GCF_018977255.1. Lineage (NCBI taxonomy): Eukaryota > Metazoa > Chordata > Chondrichthyes > Chimaeriformes > Callorhinchidae > Callorhinchus > Callorhinchus milii. The sequence goes on along the minus strand of NW_024704742.1, from coordinate 34,080,162 downwards.
AAGTTGAGAGTAAAGTTCACATTTAACACAGCATCCTTTTATTAAAGCATTTCTGTTTTTCTAGATGAGATGAGAAACTCCAAGGCACGGGGTTTAGTCTTCTGTTGACAAATTTACTGACCTTTGAGGCTTGAGAATACAACAACATCAACAAAATTACATTTGTATAGTGCCTTTTACGTCGGGAGAATGTCCCAAGGTGCTGGACAAACAGGGTTACGGACCCGAGCTGAGGGTCGAGGTGGGGGAGGGTGGAGAGCAGGGGGGGGAAGCAGGGAGATCGAAAGCATGGTCGAAGAGGAGGATCTTGAGTGGTTCTTGAAGGTGGCGAGGGAAGGGGCGAATATTATGTAATAGGAAAACATCATTATAAATGTACATTGCAGAATGTGGTAAATTAACATAAAATGTGCTCATAGTCAAGGTTTGCAAATTTACTGTCCAATGCAGACTCATCCCCACAATGTGTAGAGATTATTTCAACATCAATTCTGTTGTCTCCTCCACACACCTCTGTTTACCTACCAGTAAGTAGGAGTCGATTGGCCAATCACTAATAATCCCTCAAGGTAATAATCCCTTAAAAATAGTAATAATTTGGTCACTCAATCCATGACTGTTTGTCCACCCACAAAATATACAGTCAATTCACTTTACAGTATATTCTGTTCAGGTCGCTAGATCCAGATGCAAGAATTATTATTAATAAGCACCTAGGCTGATCATGGACAAACTAAGATTAATCTGTATAAATACAAACATTTCAAAACATTTGCTACATTTCCTACATCTTGGAATTAAAATAGCTGTATATATACTCAATGGAATGGATGAGGCAGAACTTGCCATGGGAGAAGCATAAAGAGATATCGAGATACGAGTTGACACTTCACACACCATGCCCAGACAGTGTGAGGCAAAAATAAAGCAAACAGGATGTTGGACTAAATTTCCAAATCAGTTGAGTTCCCCAGAAGTCATATTCAACCTGTATCGTGGCCTGGTAAAGCAGGATCTACTAGATTTAGGTACAAGACTGATTACCACGCAATAAAGGGGTTAGCCAAGCTCTAGTAGAGTACAGGGGTGAAAATTTAAGCTGATTCCCAGTGTTAGAAGGATAAGTTGTGCCTTGTAAAGATACTTCTCAGAGGGGACTAAAGAGAGACCAATGGAGACTTTAAGAGGAAAACTGCGATGATGTGTCAACACTTGAGTTGAATACTTATGATAATTAGTACACTGACTGAATCTCAGATATGACAAAGGCAGACTCCCCCAACACCCTTTTGATGGCCATATCAATATGCTGGAAGCAGAAGAAACATCAACAACTTGGAAGATTTGGGGATCCATCAGAAACACTTGAAGTATGTTGAACCTCTATCTCTCTTAATTAAAATATTTTATAGCTACAAAAAAGACTAAAAGTCTCTCTGGTCTGGGAACAGTGTAGATCTCAGTTACAACACATATGCTTTTTAATCCATATTTTAAGTTTCTATTATTTTATCAGTTAGTTACCCCCAAAATAGCCATAATTACAGATCGATGAGTTAACAGGCCACTTTCGTCCTCCTGACATGAAGGGCGCTATACAAATGTAATTTGTTGTGGTTGTTGTGCTGCATGATTTTGAACTTGAAACACTTTGAGATCTGGGATAGAGCCACAATAGTAAGTAAGATGGTAACTGTATTTTAACTCTTTCAACATTTTGGCTGGTTTGTGCGAAACCAAAGTGGCTCAAGGTCAGACATTATTTATGGCTTCTCAGTTACATTTACAAGTGTCAAAAGATTGAGTTAGGTCTGTATCTTCTGAATAAGCTCAGAAAGGCTATTTCTGATTCAAAAATTATCCTGTTTGTGCAGAATCCAAGAATTCCCAAAGCTTTCAGCCAGGTTTGGGCACAAACATTATTCAGCAGCTTAGATGGAACTGTAGGCAGGGGTGACTGTATTTCGAGACAGACTTCAACATCGTGCCTTCAATACAGTTGTGTTTCTACATTCCTCAACAAATAAACAAAGAATGGAATGTGTTTAGGAATACTACAATTTTGACCTCAATAATATTAGAAGCAAATAGTTGCAAATTTATCAACAGAAAGGTACTTTTCTTAGCAAATAAATCAGATTCTGCTTCAGGGTTAGGGTTAATCTTCCTTCAAGACCTATCTCAAGACCCTTCTCTTCGTGCCTTCGATCACCCTCCTTCCACCCCTGCCCTCCACCCTCCTCGATCCCGACCCCCAGCTCCTTGGGACATCCTCCCAACTTGACAGGCACCATACAAATGTAATTTTGTTGTTGTTTATGAAAGGAACCCAAGCATCTCGTCTGATAAAATAGTTTGTGTACTTTCTTACCTCGGGACTAGATCGGACTACACTCTGATGCCACTGCGGTCAAATAGCCTAGCAATACACACAGTCAAGGCTCATATATGAATAATGGGCTCTTGGGTGAGGTCTACAGGGACCTGTATAAAGTTATACCCCAGCAGAAAGCAACACAAACAACCATAGTAACAACTTTCATTCAAAAAGGCTGTTCATGTAGGGTAGTGTCTTGGAGTGCAAAGGAGAGAAGACAATTGACAAAATAAATATTTAATCAGAATGAAGTTCCAAATTCTGCTTCAGATTAACATCTTCCTCTCCTCCTCCATAATTCAATCATCCAACAAACAAATTTCTATAAAAGCAAAGAATTCTATGTATATTTTGTGATTATTGTGCTTTTAAATGTGTAACGTTCTTCCATCTATTGCTGATCTGTGATGTTCCAATAAGGACTACTATATCTATTTTTCATTTTCTAACCCTGTACAGATATTATGTTCTGGCAGGGTGAGATCAAATGAGTTCTTCTTTATTTGCAACTCTTGTAATCTTGTGAATGTTGACAAACTGTTTCTAAGTCAATCTTGTACAATGTTACTCTGAGGTGCCCTGTACAGTGCAAACCCAGTGTTCTCAACTGAAGTGTTGTGGCTGTATAGAGATACAATTATATTTTTGCTAATGTTCATTAAAAGTCCGGATAAGAGCAGGACTGAAGTTTTGAGGAAAGGTATCAAACACTTTACAGGACATGGTAATTTCTATGCTGCTACGACCATCAGAAATGTCAAAAATGTTATCAGTAGATGGAACAAGCTTGAATAGTGCACACAAAAAACATGATCCTTACATTTGATATAGCACCTTCCATTTCGAGAGGAGTCTCAAGAACGGCAACACACGATTTGCTGTAACATGTTGTGACTGTGTTTTTTGTAGGCCCGCCCACCTGGCAGCCAATTTGTGGACAGCAGACAAATAGTCATGAAGTGAATGACTATTTTTATCTGGTTGAATCGCTCTCCATAGCACTGGGAGAAACTCCCTTCTCTTTTCAATCAGTGCCACAGGATCTTTAACATCCACCTGAACAGCCAGCCTCAGTTTAACATCTCATCTGAAGGATGCCACCTTCAACAATGCAGCACACCCCAACACTGCAATAAAGTGTCAGCCTAGACTATGAACTCAAAGTCCCAACATGGGGATTAAATCCTTAGAGGTGAGAGTGCTACTAACTGACACCTAATTGTAATGTATTGATTTCCTACTCTTACACTGCATTATCTTTGACAGGGGAGGGGAAATCGAGGAGGAATTTCACAGAGCTTTACCATCTGAAAAATATAATTTGTGGTTATTCATCTCTTTTAGAAGATTAAAATCCCTCTCTCTGCTAAGGAAGTGATGTAATTTGCCTGTCAGTAGTAGAGACTTGCATGCAGGTAGATTGGAGTTATACTGCCTGATTCATCTATTCCTGCTCAGGCACAGACCTGGGCATTGACAAAGCAATATGAGCACATTGCAACAGATATTCTCTATAATAATAATAATCCTTACATTTGATATAGCGCCTTTCATGTCAGGAGGATGCCCCAGGACACTTCACAGGATATATAGTAAAATGTATCTGTATTCAGCACACTGTAAAGTGACTACGGCAGCCATTTGACAACACTGCCGCCCTTCCTTAACTCTTTTGTGGCCACTGGAAGCATGCATGCCAGCTCCTGTCTGAAACTATCTTCTGTAGGTGGTTATAATAATAATAATAATAATCCTTGCATTTGATATAGCGCTTTTCACGTCGGGAGGACGTCCCAAAGCGCTTCACAGAACACACTGTAAAGTGAACTGACTGTATATTTGTGGGCGAACGCGGCAGCCAATTGCGCACAGCAATGTCCCACAAACAGTCGTAGATTGAAAATGACCAAATGTTTTGGTTTTGGAGGGATTATTATTATTAGGCTCTGTGTGGAGTAAGGAAACTTGCCCAAGGTTTCGCCCTGCCTGGAATTGAACTCAGGTCTCTCGCTTGCAAAGCGAGTGCTCTAACCACTGAGCTACAGGACTCCACAAATGCAAAGAGCTGAACATTATATTGACACCGGGAACACTCAGCAGGTCAGGCAGCGTCTATGGAGAAAGGAAAGTGAGTGAACGTTTCTGGTTCACGATCCATCTAACGAAGGGTCATGGACCCAAAACGTTGACTCACTTTCCTTTCTCCGTAGATGTTGCCTGATCTGCTGAGTGTTCCCAGTGACTTCTGTTTTTGTTTCAGATTTCTAACATCTGCAGTATTTTGCATTTTGATTACATTGATACCATTACCTAATCTGAAGTCAGTATTATACAACACTTTTCTATCAATTTAATGAGGTTTACACAAACAGTGAAGTTTATATGGGCAAGAATAAATAGGGTAAATAAGGTAAATTGCATAAATTATGGAAAATAGCACAATCTGTTAAAAGACATTGGGCTGAGTAACCTTCTCCTGATCTATATGTTTTCTATTATTATTCTTGTCCTGACAGAATCCCACCTTTTTTTAACAATTGTGTTTTCAGGCCGCAGTTTTTAATATTTTTATTGAATTAAAGCAGCTTTAGACAGATCGATCCCAAGGTTCTGTGCCCAATACTGGCTAATTGTTGTAAACAGTAGATTCTACATTGTTCACTTTAGCCCAGGCATAATTTGTTGGAGCAGAAACCTTCATATTTTGCTGGCTGTGTTTTCTTTTTCTTTTCTCACTTTCCTCTCTTCAGCAAGGTGTCAAGGAGGCAAGGAAGCAAAATGATAGATTGCTCAGATATTCTAACTGCCTCAGCATATCCATAGCTTGTGAGATCTCTACATGTTTAGAAACATGGTGATTTTCAGCCTGCACAAACAGCTAATTTCATCCCCTTTTAAGGAAACTTCTTGTAGACAACTGATGTATACGTTCGCATAGAAATCACTTGTGGGGTAAATTATTAGGATCCTGTCACTCAAAATTTCCTCTAAGATCCTGTCACTCCAAACCTCTTGTGCTTCAGCAGGGACAAATGACATAAGGTCTTGAACAGACCACCAGGAGAAGCACTTCTCATATGAAGAAATTATCTCAGCATTGGGGGAAAATTACCCACCTTTGGGACTATGTGCTTGAAGGCCCATTAGCTCATTACTCTTATTGGTAAGAAGTTAGAAAGTAAGCAGGGTTTCCTTGGAGCTGTACAGGCACCAAGGCAAGATGTTTCGAATGTTAGAATCAAGCCTCTATGGCGATCTCGGTAGTCCAGTTCCTGAGCCAGGTAGATCTGCGGTATTCCAGGGCACTGCTGATGACAGCACAGCCAGCCTGGCTCACCAGCAGGCCTTGGAAGGGGAGACCAGTCACTGATTCAGGGATTCTTGCCACACAGCTTCCGTTAACCCTGCAAGCCAAAGCTCTAATGGATAGAGTGGTCCTAGCTGGACAAGCAGTGGGAAAGTTTGCCAGACAGTGGTTTCAATGGCTAACTATATAGTTTTAGCTGGTTAGACTTCAACAGTTACCCCAACGCACACTCTGGGGTCCCCAGGCCTTGGCTCTTGCCAACCTGCGCTTAATATTTTCCGGAATTAGATAAGCAGATGTGTCCCTCCAGAGAGAGACTGTGCATTCCACTCCAATAAATACCTCAGAAATCTCCAGATAGAGATGGGATGTGTGGAACTCTCAGTTTGGTTTGGACATAGTGATGGGCTTCCACATATGTTAGACACCCACCTGACCAAAAACAATCATAGAGAAAACATGGAGGACCATGCAGACCACCAAGACTGCTCCTCTATTGTAGATTTATTTTTTACTCTAAACCCAATTCCTTTTTCTTTCTCTGTAGCATTTTACATTGTTTCTCTTCAAATGTTGCATCAATATTACATTCAAACACTCATCCAATGCCTGCTTCCTCACATTGAGCCTTTTGTTGGCCCATGAAGGAGCAACTTAACTTTTGAGAAAACTGTTTGTCAATCATCTCATGGCTTCAGTTTATGGTATATCAATGTTCAATTTCTATAAGACACATCTGTCATAACTAATGTACATTTTGCCACTTGTGTATCGAACACAAAAGCAGCTCGTCAATGAATGTGGATTCATTGCTCACAATGAAATATTATTTCTCTTTCTCTCACAGTAATACTCCTGGAAGAAAGATTTGTTCTGGTTAATATAAACCAGAGGGACGCATACGCACGGTGCAAAGTGCCTACAAGAGGCCAAGCTGGTTTGAGTATCTGGCGCCATCTTATGTCTGTTTGACTTATTGCAGCCCAGTTCTCGGACAAGTTTATCTGGCACTTTTTAGTATTGTGGAGTTTTAAATATTTCTAAGATCTTCATTTTTTGTCATAGCGAGTACTAGTGTTCCATTTATTTCCAGAGGCATAAACATGACTGAATGGTAAAAGGATACATCGCACATGATTAGTAATTGAAAGCTTAGCTGTAATTCATGCAGGACATATAATGGTTTATTTAAACCGGGTTCTTTTCTGTTGCTAGGCTACTTCTGCTTATGTAATTCATCTGTAATTGGATACTAAATAGTGACCAACTGCATTCTGCTATGTATTATGTCTCACTGATTACGAAGACTGCTGTGACGTGGCAACTCCTAGTTTAGTCAATGACACAGATTAACAGCTTCATTCATTTGATTCACCATTATCAAAATATCCTACATCTACAGTATTTGTAAAACATTTTAGCGTAGCAGACAGCAATGCTGGGCAAAGACCGTATCAGTGCTGTGATGGGCTTGTATCTCATTGGAGCAAATACCAGAGTTTCTTTAGCAAAGGCCTGTACTTGAATGTGTTATTTTGGCAGCTTTGAAACTGACCATGGAGGGAGTTCAGCAAAGCTGTATTAATGGAATATTACAGCTTCAGCAAGTACAATCAGCAACTTGACTGGGATATTTACTGAGGAAAGCAAAAGAATGGAGAAAAAATGCCACCTGTTGGACACCAAATGTCAATGCACCATTGTACGTGGCCTCTGCAATTTCCTCCAGACATGTCAAGTAAGGCTTAAGGTCAGACACAAATCCAAACTGTAGGCCACCGCCACTTAAAAACGCGTGCAGCTGTTTCATAGGTACAAAGATCCCCGAGACTTTGGATCCTCCATAAATCTTTTCTTTCATTGGCACTTTGCATTGCTGGCTGGTGGCCACCCCGTTTCTTTTTTCTTGATTTATTAACTGTGTTGCACAGTGAATGGGATAAGAAGTCACTGAAGGAATACTCCTAGGACTTTGATAACAAAAAAAATCATCGCTACTGTTACTGAGAGTTTCCATAGTGAGTTGTGCCAGCTAGAGGCAGTGTGGCAAACCAGGGAAATCTGTTACTTGCTCTCTCGTCCTTTGAGTCTTTTGTTGGCTTATTACTCTTTTTTCTGGCAAAATCTTGAACAGTAGCAATTGTGTGTTGGAGTATAATTCACCATATGTCAATACCAAATTTATTTGAAATGAAGCGACACGTCAAAAACTGAGTGAATTTGTTTTCACTTTTTAAGCCTCAAGGAACTTGAAGTGGCCAAGAATATATCATGCGGCAGGCGGCAGATTGATGAGGAGAAAACAACTGGGAACTGGAAACATCATTTGTAAAGTGCGAGTTATTTATTCTGACATGTATGAATTGTTACCAGTGAAACAATCTGTTTTAACTGGATTAATTCAATGAAATTAACTCATGAAATCAGAATTCTGTTTACTTTTTATTCCTTTGCGAGAGATTAAAACATTTTACTCGAGAATAAGAACTTTATATTTATTGCCAAGTTCTCTTACCTCAGTCCCACTATCGCCTTTTTCACATATGAAAGCTGATTTGTGGCTATTCCTGCAGACTAACTCCTATTAAAACAACACTTTACAATGATCAAAAAGTGCTTTGAGGCATGTTGACAAATAAGGAGCCATAGAAATGTACATTCTTTCTTGCTGTGTAATTACCAACCATCTCTTCACGCTCTCTGATAACGGTGATCTCTGAGAACTGGCTCTCTGACCGTGGAAGAAACTAAAATGGCTGTCAAAAAAGTAACCATAAAAGCCATTTGCAGATAAAACCATCACTAGCTCTCGGGTTACGTCACTAAGTCCCCTTTACCAGCCGCACTTGGTTTCACAAATAATCATCGGGAAAGCTGAAATGCAAAATTAAAATAACAAAATTAACCTCTATATACTTAGCCAGCTTCTGAAGTTGGACTTATTAAAGGCACACTTGACAGCTCAGGTCTGCCCAAAGGAGCTGTGTCAATGTAACTTTGCTGTTGTTCTTGTTTTTTAAGGACAAGAAGTGACATCAGAACAAATGTGTCGAAACCCAAGTAGCATCAAACACCAGGGACACAAACATGTCATGTCAAGATCAGAGAGAGGGTGAATCATCACCTTCATTATATCCAGGAGAACAGTTTTGTTTTTCCGTTGTTTTATTTAGATATATAATGTAATTTAACTGCAGTAATCGCCATAGTTCATCATGTGATTTGATGTGCACTGTTGCCGTGGTGCGTTGCTAAGGCTGTTTGCAGCCCAGTGTTCCAGCAAATCATATCAGTGGCATCAGACTGGTCATGGGACCATTTCGTTGTATAACATGATGTCTTGAAAGGACATCTGTCATGAATCACCTTGTACAACATTTTCCTACAAACTCACTGTAATATTTCACTATCGCTATAACTAGGCATTTTTTCAGCGTGCAGTATGCATGCCAGGATTAGCTCAGCACAAATAAGGGGCTACATGTTTTTATACTTCAATGGTAATATCATTCTAAACGGGGCAATGTTTTCTAGTATTTTGTGGTCATTCTGCATTGCAGGTGTGTGCTTTTGAAAACTTGAAACTGAGATCTGGGTGGTGATTGTCCAAAGATCTTACCGCATGTTCATTCATATTCTCTTGCATTAGTCAGAATTTCACTGTCACGTTTCTCAAAGGGCTACAGGAAATCCCACTATAAACCCACATTTCAAAATGCATAATAGTTCCCGAACGGAGCAGAATAACCTCTACTGAGCTTTATTACTAAATCAAGGAACATTTGGAATTAACCTGTTAAAATGAACTATGTGGACAACAAATTAAAACAGTCACACATAGAAGTGAGCAAAAAATGGGCAGAAGTGGATACAAGAGATAATGGATGGCCGTAAGGTGTTGAAAGCTAAAAGGGTAGAAGTGGGAGAGATCACACCAAGAAATTGATAACTGGCAGCTGCTATATACTGTTACTCAAAGTGAAAAGGCTGATAGAGGACAGTTCAGGAAAGGAAGCTAGGCCGCAGAGAATCCTATTATCATAATTATTGAAGGAGCAGTTAAATGTCAACATGTTGAAGTAAAAATGGACAAACTCAGGACAACACAACAGAAAGGAAAGGCTGAAGCCACAGGCAATTTTAAAGAGGTAAAAGCTGAATTATATTTAATGTAACATTTGAAGGAGGATTCTCCACTACTGTACTTTTATATCTTTGGGAGAACATCAGGACAAGAGTGAGTGAATACTTGCGATCCTGCAATCACCATATGGATTTCATATTATAAGAAGCTAACCCTAAATCTAAAAATATAAGGTGTTTGATTTGGAGGACGGTAACGTACCAAGAAGGAGGAAGAGGGAAGTAAAAGATAATGAAAGGATTATTTTTTAAAAATTTGGAGGATAAGAAAAGAATGAAATGAAAAACAGACCGCTACAGGTGGCTGTTAAAATTAAGCAAAAGGTGAGTTCAGGTCTTTGTGTGTGAACAGATAGAAAGAAGTAATATAAGAATATGGAAACCAGAAGTAAGGTGCGAGTGCAGTATGAACTAAATAGAGTTTTAGAACAGGAGATAGACAATAATGTGACCAGAAGTCAGCTTGGGGTTTGGCATTGAGGAGAAACCATCTTGAATGGATATACTGTATTCTTACCCAGCTGACTAGAAACTTTGTTGCTCATTCACACTTTTTTTGGTCAGCCAAAAGTAAAAATAGTAAAAATAAAGCTTGCATTGATATAGCATCCATAATACAATGTCAATACATCCAGTATTTACATAGCATCCTTCACATCGTATGACGTCCGGGTGTGCTCCTTAGAGTTTGGGTTAAATGCCAAGTGAGGGAGGAGGGGGAAGGGAGGGGGAATATAGATGTACTCAAAGAGGTAGGTTTTTAGGTGGGATTTGAAGACAGATAGAGAAGGAGCAAGGCACACCATAGTGTGAGGCAATTCTAGAGATCAGAGCATAGAGGCTGGTATATCCATAACACTAAAATCTTTGAAAGAGCTTCACAGGCAATTGCTGTCAAGTGTAGTGACTGTGTACTTGTAGATAAACCCACCGGCCAACTTACACACTGCAAAGTCCAGCAAATAGCCATAAAGTGAATGATCAATTTACATGGAGGATTGTTGGCCAGGACAACAGAAGAAACTTTTCTTTTAGATCTGGAACATATGAAGTAGATATGAAGTAGGTAGGATGTTAAAGACCAAATAAGCCTTTTTGAGGCTCAGAGTTTCAAGGGTTGGGTAGAAATATGATGCTGGGTCAGGAAATTATTGATGTGCTGAATTAATTCTGCCCATCAGTCTTCACAAATAAATTGTGTGGGTAAATTCAACTATGGCATATGGCAATTGTCAACTTTCTGAATGAATCCACACCAGATGTAGAGGTCAGTAGGCATTCTAAACAATCCAAAAAGTAGTATGTTTACAGAGTACCTGGACTAGATGAGAAGCTTGCAAGAATATTCAGGAAAAGGAAACAAGTAAAGAAATAAGTGAGGCCATATTTAATATTTTTAGAGGCTCCATAAGAAATACTAGAAATATCCTTGCAATCAAAAGTCTACTAGATTTTGAATCAAGGACTTGTAAACCAATTAATCCAACATCCATCATGAAGCCTGATCAATGTTCATCCAAAGGGCACCAAAACCATTAGTAATGCTCACAAAGCTACTGGAACCCTTTCAAGTAATTGGAACATTAGGATGATTCGATAAATCCATGTTATTTGGGTTTTTCAGAAAACGTTGATGAAATTTTGATTCTGAAACTTTTTAAAAAAATAGTGAGTGTCATGCAACTAATGGCAAATTGGCTATCTAAAATTACAATCAGTCAGACAATATAATTTAAAAGGTGCCAATCAATGGGAAGGAGTAACTATGTGCGAGACATAATATTATCAAATATGCTAATTGAGCCAAGATACATGGTGATTAATATNAAAAAAGACTTAAAATATTCAAAGAGACTTGGACAAATTAAGAAAAATCCACAAAACAGCAGATCAGGACACATCTATAGTAATAATAATAATAACCCTTGCATTTGATATCGAACATTGTCGAGATTTCTCAAAGTGCTTCACAGGATATATTGTTAAGCAGATTGACTGTGTGTTTTGTGGGTGAAAGGCAGCAGCCAGTTGCACACAGCAATGTCCCACAAACAGGCATGGAGTGAGCCATCAATTTTTTTATTTGGGGATTGTTGACCAGGACACCGGGAGAAATTCCCTTCTCATTCGAATGGGATCTTTAACATTCACCTGAACAAGCAGTTGGAACCTTGGTTTAATGTCTCATCCAAAGGATGGCATACTTTAAATAAGCATGTTAAATATCTGACTGTCCATTAACAAAGATGATAAAGCAAAGGGATTTGCTATCAATGTGAAGTTGGTAGCAAATAAAATACAGGTTTTAAAAAGCTACGTAGAGTTGCTGGTGCAGATTAGACATGACACACACTGTTCAGACATCAATGTCAGTTTCAATATCTATGAAACTGGATTGTAGCCAAAAGAGGATCCTGGCACTCTGCAGAAACAGATTCTCAGCAGAGTTTCAGAGGGTCAGCCCTGGCTACATCCAGGTACCTAACAGGATCCGCTATTTTACAAATCTCTTTGCTCATCTCGCAAATTAAACCACATTATTTTTTACTCTTTTCAGAAGTGTATTCTCTCTTTGGCAACATTTAGAATATTTTAAAGAAATATGGTGGACTGTGCCCCATTGCTGTGCACACATTCTGCTGCGGACTCAGTATTCTGTGAAACGTATATTCCATGAAGCGCTTTGAGATGTCTCGAAGACATGACAAGGCGCTATATCAAATACAAGGATTATTATTATTATTACTCAGGAAGATTGCCTTTTAGCCTTGGTTCTGGTTTGCTTCAAAGGCAGAAAGATCGGCTTAGAGGAAGATTCATCAATTATTCACCGCTAAATATACATTTTTAAACATATGGAAAATAGTTAAAATCCAGATCTTCAGTATAAAGCAATATTTATTTTACTTATTTATTAAATGTATTTAATTTATGTACAGTGAGAAAAAGAAATGTTCCAACAAAGTCATAGGATGCTGAGTATCACAGGTTTATCTGTCAAATTGCAGCTTTACTAATATGCTACTGCAGATTGGGGTGATTATTTCCTGTGCATTGCCTTTTCAAAGGTAATGAAAACAAACAATATAATTTATAATACAAATGATTTGTTTTTCTATTCAAAAAAACATTGTCCAATTATACTAAGTGCAACCGTTTTTAAGATTGCCTAAATGCTCTAATGGTTCAAATAACCACAACAAGACTTTAGGCTTTTAGTTATCTTAGTGCAGAGCAACCCTTCCTTGTCTGTAATGCAAATATAAAGAAAAGGACATGTAGTATCTGAACAAGTGGAGTCAATTCTATTTATATACAAATCTGATAACAAGCAATTTCCTAATGTTGCCTAGTCACAATGTATCCTGATTGAAGTACTAGGCATAATAAACTCTATCAGATGTACGTCTGGTTGGAAACAGCTTGCTTGTCTGTCCTGACCTACTCCATATAATGAGACTCGCTAGGCTTTAATTCATATTGTGTATTGTAGGTCTCGAGAAAAAGATGAGGAAAGGTGAACGAACAAATGAAACCTTGGGCCATTTAATCAACAAAAAGCACTGTTTATCACATGTGAATAATGTGCAAGCAGTGAAAGAGCACAGGGCAGGACTCGTCTCCTCATGAATACAGCGCATGAATAATATGAACTTCCACATTATTATCCAGTTATTCATATTGTGTGGTGTCCTGTAGCTTAATGGTTAGAGCACTCGCTTCACAAGCGGAAGGATCTGGGTTCGATTCCCAGGCAGGGCGAAACCTTAGGCAAGTTTTCTTACTCCACATGCCTCTGTTTACCTAGCAGCAAATAGGAACCCGGTTGTTAGTTAATTGGCAGATCTCTTTTCCCAGGGGGTAATAATCCCTTAAAAAAATCTTGTCACTCAATCCACGAATGTTTGTGGGACACTGCTGTGCGCAATTGGCTGCGCATTTCACCCACAAAATACACATTCAATTCAGATTATAGTATAGTCTGTGAAACATTTTGAGACGTCATGAAAATTTTATAAGAAAAATACGGAACCTAATCATACTTTCATTTCAGAAAACTGTTCATTGATGCGCAATATATTGATAAGGAGTGACTTGAAATGTTTGGAAGTCTACAGCCAAGGCTGATACTCCAATACAGTGCTGAGGGTGCACTAAATTTTTGGAAATGCGATGTTAACCGAGGTCCTGTCTGCCCTTTCACGTGAACATTAAAAATCCCATGGCACTGTTTGAAAAAAGAATGGAATTTACTCTGGTGTCCTGCTCAGCAATCCCTCAGAATAAAATTGTCCGTTACTTCATGACTGCTTGTGGGATATTGCAGTGCATAAATTGCCTGCTGCGTTCCTCTACAAAATATATAGTCACTGCACATTATCCAAACGAGAGGCACTATACTAAATGCAATGATTATTATTATTTGTAGGTGAATATGGCAGACAATTTGAGTGCAGCAATATTCCACAAATAACAAAGTAAGTGACTTTTTATTTAGAAGATCAATGGCCAGGCTATCAGGATATGTTCCTTTTCTTTCCAAATAGCGTCATTGGATCATTAACATCCACCAAACAGGCAGATGGGGTCTTAGTTTAATGTTTCACCCAAAAGATGTCATGTGTGACCATGCAGCATTCTCCAGCACCACATTGGAGCATCAGCCTAGATTATGAGTTCAGTGACCAACATGGGGCTAAAACCTTCAACCTTCTGACTTCGAGGCGAAAGTGCTACCAACTGAGCCAGGCTGACACCGAGTGAGAAAGAACCATGATCCCAAGACTGACAAAATCCCTATAATTTAGATTTGTTTCATAGATTTCTTTCTCTCTTTTTATCATCTATGGACTTTTATAGGGACCACTTTACCGACTTAGCTCCTTCAGTGATCATCTCATTTATCTAGGATTATTGAGCTGAATTTACTGTTTGGTTTTCTTCCAGAACAAAATGTCAAGTCCACAGTTGTGTGTGCAGTAGCTTTTCACTGGAAGAGCTGAACAGATCCTCCAAAAGCTTGCAGCAGTTGATCTTTGGATAGAGCGAAAAAAAAATCCTCTTTAGAAGATCAATATTCATCCCTTTTAAGCTTTATGTGAAACTGGTGGATTTGTGGGATGTAATACTGATGTACATCTAATCATTGAAAATCAGCAAGAGGCTTTTAGAGCGGTATCAGATTCTCATACAGGAAGGATTGCAATAGTTGACTGCTTCCTTCAGAGCTGGACCTATACTGAATGTTTGCAGTAGGTTTGCGATGTGCATATAATTGTCTTCTTCCTGCTATTAATGTCAACAAAACTTAGAAAGTCAAAAAAAAAGCCCATATGCTGTATCCGCACTTATACTGTATCTCCGTGAAGACAAGCCCCATGTTTAATGTGTCAAATATAATGGAGAAGAGGCAGAATTGGGTGCAGTGTGTATGCATATGACTATGTGAAGTAGGATATGTACATGGTTATAATTCCTGATCAGTTCTGAGTTATAATTCATCTAACCCCGTCGTTAAGGTCTTGGAAGATGTCCTCCACTGAAATACATATGAGAGATTTTATTTCAGATAATTGATGAATGGAGTCTGGCTAGAACTCTTAAGGTTTTGATTCACACAGTTCATTAAGTCCTCTAATATTCCAGTCTTCCGAACGTGCTCACAATTTGATATCTTCTTATTTTGTAAGGAAAACCCTGTGGAATTTAAATCCTGTTTAAATAAACAAACTTTTCAAGTTGCGCACCATGGTCTGAATGATCCATTATGCAGCAATGATAACCTTCTCCTGAAGCTGCACTGGGGTATGAGACTGAGAGTCTTGCTGGGATCATGCAACAATTATGCAAACATTCTTTGATATTTAACCTGCAGAGCCAGGGGAAGCATTGGTTAAGCCGACTGTTTGGAAGATTTTTGAGAGTCAAATCCACTTTACAGTATATTCTCTAAAATGCTTTGAGGTGTCTTGACAACGTGATAAGACACCATACCAAATGCAACGACTATTATTATTTTGTTTTGGGATTATGAAGGCAAGTTTAGACAGCAAGTGTAATAATAAATAATGCTATTCAATATAGCGCGTTAACACATCATTAAACCATCTCAAAGTGCTTCACAGGATTTTACTGTAAAAGGTAGCGACTGGTGAACATAGCCAATTCGCACACAGCAATGACCTGCAGGCAGCCATCAAGTGAATGATCACTTTTATCTGGAGGATTATTAACCAGGACAGTAGGAGAAACTCCCTTCTCCTTTCATATATTAACAACCACCTGAACAGGCAGATGGGACTTAAGTTTAACATCCCATTCAAGACACCTCTAACATTGCCGCGCTCCCACTGCATTATATTACAGTGTCAGCATGGACTATGAGTTCAAAATCCTAATTTGAATTTATGCAGTATCTTTCATGATGGAGGATAATGTCTTGAAAATACTTTACAGAGACAGAGTGGAAGCCCGCACAAGATGTAAAACAGGGAGGTAGGAGAGAGTTAACTATAGGCACAAGATTTTTAGAAGCATTTTGAAAGCAGAGAAGGGGGCCTCTGTTGAACTATAAACGAAGCTACTGCCGACGTACCACTTCCTTGAAGGAATAGAAATAAGACATTTGGCATAGCTATAACTAAGTTGCTAATAACTAGTTTGCAAATCTAAGGTGTTAAACTGACGCATTGAGCTGGTATCCTTTACCATACACAGTGCTGGGTTTCAGAGGAATGAATGGAAAAGAACTGTCATCTTAAATAACATTTCTGCAATTCACTGACTTGAATGTTAAATAGAGAGAAAGGTTTTTTCATTCACCATTGTAATCCAACCAAGTGTTGTCATCAGGTTTTTTGTCCTTTCGATCCATTTTTGTAAGTTGCAGAGAAAATTCATTTCAGGAAAAAAAGACACCATTATAAAATGTTGTCGTCATTGTGGTAATCGTGTTACAGCAGCTCCATATTAGCACTTGGCATCACATAGTCTAAGGTGACACTCCAATGCAGTGCTGGGGGGTGTTGCATTGTCGGAGGTGTCGTCCTTCGAATAAGACATTAAACCGAGGTCCCATCTGCCTGTTCAGATGGACATTAAACATCCCAGTGTCCTCGACAACAATCCCCAAATAAAACTGGTCACTCATTCAATGGCTATTTGTGGGACATTATCTGTGCACAACTGAATTCTACATTTCTTCAGCAAAATTCATAATCGATCCACTTTACAGTATATCTTGTGAAGCGCTTTGAGACGTCTGAATGACATGAAAAGGCGCTATATCATATGCAAGAATCATTATTATTAGAACAACATTGGTCAGAGCACATGCACAAACAAGTGAGTTAAGTCCCCTCCTTCTCACTGAAACAACTACAGTCCCCTTTAAATGTGTGACTTCATTTTGTTTTTAAGATTCTTTTGGTAAACAACAATAAGGCATTACAGATATTGTTTTCAATTGGGCATCTGAATGCAGCTACAGTACTCTAAGTTAGACTGTATGTGTACGTTACTATCTCAGGATTAAATGTGGTCACTTAATATCCCTTTCCCTACTTATTTTGGCAAAGGATAAGCACAATTCATTCCTTGCAAAAGTATGCCCAGCCTTGGACTGTAAGCAATTGTTCTGCTTGTGGCCAGTAGAGTGAGCTCTAACATGGGGGGAAAGGTTGGCAGCCTGATTCAATAAAGGATGCTACCACCTGCTGGCCTTTCTCTGCACCGACAAATTCTCAGCAGAAATTGAGACAGAAGCACTAAAACTGAGGAATTCAAAGTGTCAGTGATGGTACTACATCGATCTGCATATCATCTACTTTCCCTCCTGTGTTGTGTCTGTCAGCCAGCTTTCAGCAACAACCCACCAAAATTAAGCTGTCAAGCTTAACTGGGATATCCTGTATAAATATCTTTAATAAATCAGTAAATAGACAGGCGGTTACGCTTTCTGAGTTTCACATGCACCAGAATCAATCTGTGGTTATTTCTGAGCACACTGTTTTCAAGATGGTGCTACTTGACAGTTAAATGGCGTTGTTGTATCAACTAGGATTTCACACAAATTGAGGGAGTGATTATAGCAGTAACTTTAGCACAATGACTATGATGTGCATCCAAAATGGAAAATACCATTAAATACGTTCATTGTCGAAGTACATTAAAATAACACCAGACAGAGCATCATCCCCTCAATACATCAGAGAGGTACTCTTGGGTATCTGTAATCTGACTGGGTACATGCGAGAGAGAAATTGGGGATTAAAAAATACATAACATTTGAATACATCAGTAAAGTACTAACATCAGAGAGAAAACCAGGATTTAGGAAGTTGTAATTTTATGCAGTATCTGATGTAATGTGGGAAGAGGCAGTCATGTATTTTCAGGAAAGCACCTTGTCCCTTGTTCCTTTGTGAAATTTTAGTAGGATCAAACTGCCTGCCCTTTGTCTGAATCATTTTATTTCTTTCCCTTTCTTATTTTTCTCCCTCCTCTCCTAAAGGTATAGCTGGCCCTGGGTACAGACCCACAGAGGTGGGCGGCAGGGGTTGTGGGGGGTATAACAGCCAAGCCTTATCATGCCTTCACCCAACTTCCACACATGTGCACTTTTCAGCAGTAATCATGGGATAACAGGATTCAGGATCTTGAATTCTGGTTGACATTTCCATTCCATAGCCAAGGGAGCATTCAGGTCAATTCTTTACTGCCTCCCCAGCTCAAATTGATGGGCTGGGGATTCGATTTAAGGCCTACCTGGTTTGTATGACTCGGTTTCACATGAGGCAGTGTCTTTACCAACTAAGACATTGGCCAAACTGAATCTTTTCTTCAATCTACCCTGTGCACTTTGACTTGGGCACAGTGCTGCTAATAACCCTATAATAATACTTCATTTGATATAACATCTTATCACTTAGTTGAGACATCTCAAAGCACTTCACAGCATATATTGTAAAGTGGATTGACTGTGTATTTTGTGGGCAAAAACACGACAGCCAATTGCACACAGTTGTGTCCCACAAACAGTGGATTGAGTGATCAAATTATTATTATTTTTCGGAAGGGATTATTATTCCCAGAAAACAATCCACCAATCGATAAACATCCGGATTCTTTCTTATTGCTGTTGAGTGTGGAGTATGCAAACTTGCCTGTGTGGAGAATGCAAACAGGACTCCAAGGAATGAAATATTTTCTGCAGACAGCATTAAAGAGTAGCAACTGCATTTATAAGGTTTTTTAACAAACAAATACAACACCGTGATGGGCTGAAGCTGAACGTGCTTCTAAACTGAGTCTCGGGAACAAAGAAGAAGCATTCAGTGCAATGATTTTCTACAGTGACTGCACGTAATACGACAGCGCAAACAAAAGCTGATCATCTTCTGTGTGCATTATGCTGGCAGCAGCTAGGTTAAAAATAGAGAAAGAGAATAATAGAAAACAGGGGCAATAGCAAGGAACAACCTCACAGCTGCCGTTAGAAACCCAAAGAATGAAGTTCACGTAATTTATAATCATTGCCTGAAACCTAGAATGAGAAAGTTGATTTTAACTTCTCCAAAATATCTGTTACATTTTAGAATTTTTGCTGAAATATGTTCAGGAATAAGTTTCTATTCCAATCTTTTTTTCCTGTAAAAGAGACATCTCAAAGCATTTTACAGAACAAGATCAATTAGAAATGAAGTGAATGTCGTGTCAGTAAATGTGCCAGCAGGGTTGAACAACAGTAATGGGATGCATCCCCAATACATTTGAATTTGCGGAGAATTTGGATTATGAAAGACCATAGGCAGTGATAGCTAGGAGAAAAATTCTTGGAGGCATCCACTGAATCACAAGGGAGACAAGCCTACAATAACAACAACAACAACAACAACATATTTATGTAGAGCACTTCAGGTAGGATAATGTCTTGGTGTGCTTTTCAGTGGTGGGATTGAACTTCGAACAGGGGAGAGGGGGAAAGATGAGGTGACCTTGGACATAATGGAAGAAATGATAATAATAGTAATCGTTATATTTGGTACAGTTTCTTCCACAAACAGCCATGAAGTAAATTTTATTTGGGGGAATTGTTGGCCAGCAAACTGGGAGAGATTCCCTTCTCTTTTCAAATAGTGCCATAGGATCTTTAATGTCCACCTGAACAGGCAGACAGGTCTTGGATTAATGTCTCATCCAAACAATGGCACCTCCAAAAATGCAGCATACCCCAGAAACTTTCTGAATCAAATGAGAAAGAAGTTGGATGGATACAGCTTAGAATTGCTGTAGAGTGGTTCAAACTTAAGAGTAGCAGAAACTCTCTTGTCCCTGAACGCTGCACAAGAATAATCAGCACTGTTAGATCAGAATCTTCAGCCAGATTGTGAAATCAGAGACTCAAGAAAAGAATGGATCTAAATACAAACAATTTCAAATGGGATGAACGTTTGGTTAATGGAAAGATCACAAACTCAGAATCTCTATCAAGGAATCCCATAAGAAATTAATCAATCACATTTAACTCCCAAGTTCTAAAGGATTGAATATGTTAGCACTATAATTAACTGAACAACAACAACTTGCATTTAAATAGCTCCCTTCTTGTGGGGTAGCATCGTGGAATGTTAAACAATGGCTTAATTTGACGCCAAGCCGAAGAGAAAGGGAGGTGAGTAAATTCTTCAGGTAATATCCAAAGATGAGAAATATGGAAGGAAAACCCTACCTTTATTGTTACTCAGTTGCAATTTAGCCTTAAGGTAATTGTTTCGCAAAAATAAAGCCTGCGGTCAGACTTGCTCAGTTTACAGCATTCTCCCATCACCGGGTCAGAACGCTGTGGATTTCAGCCTGACACGAGCAATTGAGTTCATTATCCAGATTAACATTCAAGTGCAGTAAAGACAAAGACAATAAAATTGTCGGAGGTAGTGTCCTTCAGGTAAGATGCTAAAACTGAGGTCTCACCTGCCTGTTCCAATAACTCAGGCAGATATCATAGATCCCATAACATCTCTAAGAAGAGCAAGGTGTTTAAGAAATATTCCTTGTCACCTAAATCCACCAAACCAAATTAAATTTAGCACAAGATTCAGAATAGGATTCCTTACCGGCTGTTGGGAGTTTGCCTCAGTTATTATCTGCCCCCAAAGCAGTCGGAAATAAGACTGACCTCCAAATAGACTTCTTAAAGTCCTTCTTAAGACACACCTGAGTACCTGCTCACAAGACCTACAAATTAGGTACAAACATCAGTTTGATTAGTGGTTAAAAATGATGATGTAGCTAGGAAAATCTTAAGACGACTTGTTTATTTTAGCTGAAAGTTGTTGAAGATGTTTTCCACAACAAATACATGCTTTAATTAAGTGTTGTGTTAACGATGAGGGTAGTTGAAGAGGTTTTCCCATAGCAAATTTATGTTTGTGTTAAAGATGTTTTCTATAACAATTCTGCAGGTGTATTAACAATTCACACCTCTCCCTTCATTCCCTCCTCGAGCCCCTGCAGTCTGGTTTTCACTCTGCACATAGCACAGAGACAGCGCTTGTCAAAGTCACAAACAACATTCTCTCTATCTGTGACCAGGGCTCCCTCTGCCTCCTCATCCTCCTGAATCTCTCTGCCCCATTCAACCATGCCATCCTCCTCCATCAGTTCTCCTCCCTCATCTACCTTAGTGGGACCGCACTCGCATGGTTCGAGTCCTACTTAACCAACCACCTCCACTTCATCTCAGCAAATGGTTTTTCCTCCCGCCCCTGCCTGGTCACCTGCAGGGTACCCCAAGGCTCCATCCTTGGCCCTCTTCGTTTCCTTATCTATATGCTCTCTGTGGGCGATGTCATCAGCAGACACGGGGTAAACTTCCACATGTATGCGGATGACACACAAATCTACTTTGCCTCCTACAGTACCAACTCCAGGTCCACCGATGCCCTATCAGCTTGTCTGGAAGACATCAGTGCCTGAATGAGTTCAAACTTCCTGCAGTTAATAATAATAATCCTTGCATTTGATATAGCGCTTTTCACGCCTTTATATGTCTCAAAGCACTTCACAGAATATGCTAAAGTGAATTTGACTGTACATTTGTGGGCGAAACGCGGCAGCCAAATGCGCACAGCAGTGACCCACAAACAGTCATGGATTGAAAATAAAATTTATTATTGTATTGTTTTTTGGAGGGATTATTATTAGGCGTGTGGAGTAAGGAAACTTGCCCAAGGTTTCGCCCTGCCTGGAATTGAACCCAGGTGTCTCGCTTGCAAGGCGAGTGCTCTAACCACTGAGCCAAAGGACTCCACGAATGTGGACAAGATGGAAGACATACTTCTTGGCTCCCGTTAACATCTTCACTCCTATGGATCTAAACTCCGCAACCTCCCTGGGCTCTCTCAGACTCACTAAACCAGCGCGCAAACTAGGCGTCCGGTTCGACCCCCAGCTGTCCTTCCCCCACATTCGGTCCCTGACTAGGACCGCCTTCTTCCACCTCTGCTACATTGCCCACCTCTGACCATACCTTACCCAAAATGCAGCCGAAACCCTTGTTTATGCGTTTGTCACCTCCCACCTGGATTACTCCAACACACCCCTCGCCGGTCTCCCCAGCTCCACCATTTACAAGATCCAGCTTATTCAAACCTCTGCCACCCGCATACTGACCCGGACCAAACTCTGTACTCACATCTCACCATTTCTGGCCAGGCTCCACTGGCTCCCCATCACCAAATGAATCAACTTCAACATCCTCACGCTTGTGTTCAAATCCATTCACTCCCTGGCACGTCCCTACCTCTCTGACCTCCTCACTCCCCAATCCCCACCCGACACCTCTGCTTGACTGGCATCGGACTCCTGCTCGCACCCGCCGGCCTCTCAGAGGTCACGATTTCTGCCACTAAGCCCCAAAACTCTGAAACACTCTCCCTCAATCCCCCTGCCTTGCCCCTTCTCTCCCGTCTTTCAAGTCCTGCCTGAAATCTTTTCTCTTCGACTGTGCTAACGGCCACCTCCTCCTTCCTCCCGGGTTGGAGTCAGGCTCCATCACTGTTAAGCGCTCTGAGATGCTACCCTGCATGGAGGTTGCTATATAAGTGCAGGTTGTTGTTGTTATTATTATTTTATGTGAGATAATTGCTTCATGGACATGAGAATGCAAAGATATTACATTCTCACCTTGACTGTGGAAAATCGATTAGAAAAGTTGGATGGTTGAATTATACTACGACATAGCATATCAGGTGCTGTACACACGAGAGCCACCTTTTATGTGATGATATGAAGTGGTAAAGCAAGTGCATTGTCTTTGTGTTTAAAATCTGTCAGACTTGGACTGTTCCATCATTTCATTAACTTTCGTTGAATCAATTTCAGGAAGAAGGAAAACTGCAGAAATTCCAGCACAACTGAAATCATTTGAAAAGTAATGGGAAGAGAAGAATACCAATGTATTCCAACTGTCAAGGAAAGTACACAGCTCAGCTGTACACCACTGAAGGTTTAAACATTGACTTTGTAATCAACAAACCCCAAGCAAGAGGTTTCTGGTCTGAAGCAAGAGACTTTTTGTCTGATGTAAGACTTTTACCTGCTGTTTGTGAATTTACCAACTGGACTTTGATACAGACATGTGTCTATGCTATTGACCTGTCTGTTGTATTTGTGAGAATTGAACTAAGAAACTTTACATTTCTTGTTAAGTAAAGAATTTTCAAAGCATGAGTTGCTGAGTGTCTATGGTTCCTCTGTTCTCGGGTCCTTAATTCAAGGTGGACTATAAAGAATAAGGTGGTCTTATTCTGCTCATTGCCCAGAACCCAACACTATTATGTTATTGCACAGTTACTTTTACTACGCCACTCTTTCCAATGCACAGCATTTGAACACTGCCCAATAAGGGGTGGCAAGAGAGATTTGAATGAATGCATTGGCTGGCATTCACGATGCTCCAGTCTATCCGGAGGTTCAGAAGCACACAGTTATTGCAGGTTTTTCTCTAGGGACTCTAGGAAAAGTAAACAAAGCTGGAATTGATAATCTGACTGGATAATATAAGCATCTGCTGTGTGAGGAAATGAAACAGCTTGGGCATTAATTGCCAGATGAACCATAGAGGAGGTGGGAGGGGGAGGGAGAAAGGAAAGACTGCAGGGTTTCCGATGAGATATGGTTCTCATTCTTAGATTGTTTTATTTGTTAGGATTTTTCATTGAAGAACCAACTCTTCATTAAATGTTGCATGCGAAAGAGCTAAAATGTATTCATGAGATTTAAAAGCATTGTTTGGACTGGGAGGTTGCTGGGGACTTAATAGTTCTGCACATTTTCAAAAATGTTACACACTTTCCCACCCTAAAGAATGGACTCCTGAACAAACGTTATTGCAAAATGACAATAAGTCGATTATTTCTTGAAGGACCGCAGCCAATGAAGCCCAGCGGTCGATATCTTTCCTGAACATTTACTGCACTGGTAAATAGAGAGGAATCTCTTTTTGCAGTTACAAGCAAGAGATTACCAGCAAACAGGCACAGCCCTGCAAATTGGAATTGTTTTATTATGTTTTGAAAGAGCCAGTCCTTCAAATCGCTTGGATTTATGCTTTGTGATAAAAAGAGAGAGCAAAATATAATTAGGGGTTGAGTGCCACTGCTCAGTTTGCCATCATTGTAAAACTATCCTTTCCATTGTCCCAGGCACCTCGATCTGAATGATATACAGTGAAGATGTGCAGATAACTTCAGCCTGCCCTTACATTTGATTGACACAGTCCATGTGCCGAGTGCTTTAGCCAAACCCATTTACCGAAGTGCAAATAGAAACTGTGCTCCAGAACATAACCGCATCTGTTTTCCTCTTTGGTATTTTATATGCTTTTCCGCAGGTATCTCTGTTTTAGTTTAGAGCAATCCACCAATACAAATGCAATATCACTGATGAAATGAGCTTATATGTAAACGTGCATTTGACAAGGGAAAGCTCAGGGCTTACCACCAGCAATCCAGTGCAAACACCCTCACTGTCTTATGCTCTTAGTACCCACCCAGCAAATCATTTTCTTCCCTGTTTTCAGATATGGACACCTCCCTCTCCTCCCTTGCTCAGCATCCCACCATTATGCTGTATCAAGGGCATTATGCAAATACAAGTTGCTCACTCATTTTATGTTGTTTAATACTAAATGAAATGGGAATATTTGATAATTTACATCTTATATTAGGGCCTTCCCAGCTTACTTTGAATAATGAATTTCTGCTTGACAGATCAACAGAGGTAGCCAATTTGCACACAGAAATGCCTCACAAACATCATGAAATTAATAATTAGTTTGGAGTAATGTTGACCAAAACACAAGAAGAAATGTACTTATATTATTATTATTTATTATTAATAATAATAGAGCCTTGGGGTGCCTTGAGACCTCCTCTTGACATAAAAGGCAATATACAAATGTAATTTGTTGTATTATTATTCCACTGTGAATGCATGAAAAATAACTAGTGCAAATAATGCATCTGAAGTTACTCCTCTTTTTAAAGCAACTGTCTATTGATTCAGGGATAGAATAGGGATTTGGGATTGAAAGTAGATAGTTCCAGTGGGGGAGCTAGCACCAGTATGGGATCAATAGGCCAAATGGCCTCTTCCAGTGTGTAACTTCTATGAGTCTCTTGGCTCTTGGAGTGCAGAGGTTTGATGCACTCCATACAGCACACACTGGTGCAAGATGAAGCAGGCTCAAGAAAATCCCTAAATGCCTGACAAAAGGTCAGCAGGCAAAATGTCAGTCGCAAAACAGCCTTTGTCAGCCTTCAGCTTTGGTTTTTTTTTCCCAATAATTTTAAATTGAATTTCAGAGCTGTGACTTTCAGTTTGCAACTTCTGAATGGAACACATCCTCGGGATTAACCAAAGCTTTCGGAAATGATACTTTGTGCACTTTTAACTGTGGAGCAAAGTAATGTGTTCTGAACTCTGCGACGTTGAATTCCTTAGAATTGAGAATCGATTGTAATTCCTGTGAAGATTAATTCTGTACTGAAAAATAATTCTCAACTTTTAAAAAATGCTGCCAACTCTGACACAATTACTTTCTTGCAAAAAAGAACGAGCGCATTTTCTAATAGTGCTCCTGCCTCTCCTACAACTCTGGCAAATGTCATTGGGGTTACAAGAAAGGCCAATTTGAAAGGCCAATTGAGGAGCTACTCTAAATCATCCAGTCCTTGACAGGTAAGTAAGTGAGCAAATTTCTTTCTAACTGCCTGTTGATGTATTACTGCTATTTGGACAATTTGGTTTGTTTACTTTGTAAAGTTGTTTATTTTTTTAATTACTTTTACTTTTTATTACACAACCTGAGACTGTACAGTACTTGAATCCTTGGATCCAGGAAACTATTCATGACATTATACAGTACATAAAACAACAGGCCATCAAGTCAGTGATGGTTGTATTTGTAATTTGTAGTTCTGTTATTTCAGGGTCACTATTTGAACAGTGTGGACAGGCAATCTTCTATATAGAAACTAGTGACAGACCACATACACATTGGTAATCCACCCTGACTATGTGTTACTTTGTACTAATATTTACAGCATGTAATAACTATGAAGTAAAATGTAACTTCACTTAAGTTCACATCCGTTTCAAGGTGTCAGCTTGGTTCGGTTGGTAGCACTCTCATCTCTGAGTCAGAAGACTGTGAGTTCAAGCTCCACATCAGGACTTGGAACTCATAATCTATGTTGACAATCCAATAATCCAGTGCTGGAGGTGCACTGAATTTTCATAGGAACCATCTTTTTGGACAAGGTGTTAAGCCTTGATCCTATCCGTGCTTTTTCAAATGGATATTAACTAAAGATCCCACAGAATTATTCAAAAAGAAAAGGGAGTTTCTGACAATACACCAAATAAAATTGGTCACTCACTTCATGGCTGTTTGTGGACACTGCCGTGCACAAATTGGCAGCCTCATTTGCCTACAAATACACAGTCCCTGAACTACACTATAAAATCCTGTGAAACACATTTAGACATCTCGAAAACGTGATAAGGAGATATCAAATGCAAGGATTATTATTATCTGTTTCAGGGATAATTTGTTAGATATAATAGTTACTTAATGTTTGTCAATTGCACGTTGAAGAGATGTCAAAAGTGCACAATGTCAGCTCGTGACTATGCAGGGCTTGTTTCTTTCTGAACCCATTGTAAGAGTTAAAAAATGTGGCATCAAAAAGGTTAGCTGGATATATGTGTGCAAAGCTATGTGAGCGAGCTGCTGCTGTTATTTAATTACCTGTATTATACATCCTTGTACAACATGGAGAAGGGAAAAGCATTTCTGCAGTAATAAATGCAAGGCTTACAGCAAGCTACCCTACATTCTACCCACTATAAAACCTTGCAAGCTTCCATCAGGTTCCATAAATGTTTACCAGACCACGGGCCACAGGGGTAGATAGACATGCCTCCCTTGTGACCTTTATGTAAACTCTCAGTCAAAGATAGAGTGGAAAGCAAAATGCTTGTATGTATTTGTGTCAGGAGACTGTGAGGATCCCCAGACATAAAAGGGGATGGCTTACTTAAAGGGATATTTATGGAAAGCAAACAGTGAAATGAAATTTATAATCATTACCATCTTCAATATCAACACACCTGCTCTGGTCACTTTTGTAACTATAAATTTAGTCCAGATTCCCATGGCAGTACTTTGGCATTTACCATAAGATCTCAGCTCAAATAAGACCTATGCAGTGCTAAACTGAGCACACTTGTTAGGATTTAGCAAATACTGCACTGTACACCGCAGTGGATTTTATGGCCTCTGTCTTATTGGATTGATCTGACCCACTTGCACCATTTGTGAACAAGCACAAAGTACAATGCTGAGTAATCTTTCACTTGTCTTCTCTTCTATGAAATGTATATCCATAAAGCTCTGACAATAGTAGAAAGAACTTTTGAAATATATGAAATCACTTCACTCCCTGTGATTTTTTTACTTATATTTTAAAGTTTTTGTCACAAAATATATTAATTTTAAAACAAATCCCCACAATGAAATTGTGCTTCATCACAGCACGGAAATTGGAATAATACAAAGTGTTTTCATTTCCTTGAATTATGGAAAATTCAAAAATTCAACACTAAACGTTTACAATCTAACTCAGTCTCCCCTCTATCTGTCATTTGCTTCTCTCCAGCAATACTCCACATTGTGCAGTATAACTGGGAAGAGAAACATGAATAACAATGCATCCTGGCCAAAAATCCTTGAGATAAAATTGGCCATTCTTTTCATGACTGCTTGTGGAGTCACACCGACCTACAAATAAACCATCATTGCCCTTCACAGTAAATTTTGTGAGGCACTTTGAAACATCTAGACAACATGATAAGGTGCTATATCAAATATAAGGATTCTTTTTATTGATCAGTGCTAGACAAATTCATACTCCATCTTGCCGTCCTCCTGCTAAAACGTTAAGATGTCAAGGTCTGGTCTGCCTCTTCAGGTGGATATTAAAAATCCCATGAAACTATGAAAAGAGAGTTTCGTACCATGTCCTGTCCAACAATTCTCCAGGTATTGATCATTAACTTCACGGTTCTTGACTTCACATAGCTTTACACATATATATCCAGCTACAATGTTGTGCGAAAATTGACCGCCATATTCATCTACAGATACCATCACTACATTTGATGTCAGTTCCTTGTAAAAGATTGTGAGATGCTGTATCAAATGTAAGGATTATCATTATGTTATTATAAACCTAAAACACATTCCCTAACATGTCTCGTGTATTGCGGAAGTGTTCCTATTTACTTTGCAAAATCAGACTGAAGGTCACAGGAGAAACCTTTTCACTCAGAATGCTTAAACTTTTAGCATTCCAGCTGTAATCCAAACACACGCACACAGACACGCATACACACAAACTCCAGTCTGAAGATTGCAGGAGAAACGTGATTCATAATGTCCCATATCTCCAGTGATCTGCTCCAGCATCTCCATTGACTTATTACTCATTCAGACAGATGCGAGGTTCTTTAACTGATGACAGAAGCAAAAGACTTTCTGGCAACAGAACATGCTCTGACAGATATTTCCCAGACAGACTGATAGCACTTAGACTTTCAAGTAACATTGAAGCTTGAATCCAAGCATACACCCAACACCCCCGGCCCCACTGACAAAAAAAGGAAAAAGACTGCAAGGTCCTCTTTACATAGCACTGCCCTTATCTTTGGCTCTCTTCCAATCTGTTCAATATGTTAGCATTACTGTTTACATTGTGGTCTGAAGAGCCCAGAAGCAGCCTGGGAGGGAAGAGTCCTTCTGGTAAAACTTGAAGATCTCATGGGGTCACCAGGGTGTGAACAACACAAAGCCTTTCAGGAACGTGCATTACTATCAGCGAGACAAAGCCTGTGAAAAACTGTACTGAACTATAATATGGATACCATTGCACTGCACCCTGCAATTGTGTTACTGCGAATTATGCTTTGTAACACTTATGTGCGATATACAATAAATGTTTTTTTTCTCTCTCATTTATGCTCCCTGCTCAATTCCACCTTTCATGTAAGAAAGTCTCTTTAATATATATAATAATAATCCTTGCATTTAATATAGCACCTTATCACGTCTTCGAGACGTCTCAAAGTGCTTCATAGTATATACTGTAGAGTGAATTGACTATATTTTGTGGACAAAACGCGGCAGCCAATTGCGCACAGCAGTGTCCCACAAACAGTCGTGGATTGAAGTGACCAATTTATTTTTATTATTTTTTAAGGAATTATTACCCCGGAAAAGTGATCCACCAATCAACTAAGAACCAGGTTCCTACTTACTGCTAGGTAAACAGAAGCACGTGGAGTAAGGAAACTTGCCCAACATTTCGCCCTGCCGGGAATTGAACCCAGGTCTCTCGCTTGCAGGCGAGTGCTCCAACCACTGAGCTACAGGACTCCACTATGACAAATTGTTTGCTCATCTAATGCTCACCTACAAAATACACAATCGCTACATTTTACGGCAAATCCTGTGAAACACTTTGAGACATCCTCTTGACATGCAAGGCTCTATATCAAATGCAACAACTATTATTAGTATACGTTAATGTAAGTCTCCATGCTCAAAATATATTTTAATTAACCTGTATAGTAATCATAGGAACTCAAAAGTTTTGGAAAGGGAAATCTCTTGGCCCAAGAGAAACAATACATTGATACGTATATGGATTGAAAGGAGTGAAAACCCCCCCAGAGATTTATCAAGTCCACTTCCAGGAGAAACGTCCTCACCAACCTCACAATATTCACTTACAGATTTGTCCTGGTGCCACCTCCATAAAAGAGGTGAAAAAACACGGATAACCAACAAACACCATGGCCAATCAGGGAAAAAAAAAACTTTTTGGAAAATTTCTCTATATGGGAAGATTCCCGAAGGCAGTCAAGTGAGCGTTAAGAGAGAGCTAAACTACCACGAACACAAGTGGATTGCTCAATTTTCCTTTTTCCATGTTACACTGCAATGGGCAGCACTTGGCAGATTGGGCTCCAATTCACTGAAAAAAACCTATACTAATTTCTCATAGTATTTATTTTGAGGCCTAATTTGGATTCTGTTGGTATTTTTCTGGTGCATTGGCTTCCCTTTGTAAAATTGTAATGTCCATATTCAGTGCAGGAAACACACATTGTGAGAAATAAGTATAAAGTCAAGACTTTGTCTGCATTTTATACATATGTTTTGTCAAGGTACTAACATCTGGAATTACTGCAGAAAAGCATTTTGGTATTTATAGCTTATGTCAGGTAGGTAGTGAACCTAAAATGGTCATTCATTACAGTAGACAATCTCCTGTCATTTGTAATTTTAGATTCTGTGTGAATGTGCAAACCAGACTAGCTTCCACTTAACAGGCCATAGTCCTTTATCTTGAGTTTCAGATAACCCCATGGATCCAGATGAAGCCTGCATTTTAAGATATATACTATATTATCAGCAGGTCAAATGAATGACTATCTCCATAGCCTAGCCTGACTTTAAATTGTTAGTTTTTTTCTAATATATGTCAGTTTTTCTTTATTTATTTTAAAGTTAAAATAAGGGCTTATCTTTTTTTCTTCTATAAGTGCTCCGGGACACTACCCCGCATAAAGGGCGCCATATAAATGCAAGTTGTTGTTGTTGTTCTGCTTCCTTCCAATCAGATAGCACCCATATATAATAATCCTTGCATATGAGAGAATGCAATATAATAATAATGATAATCCTTACATTTGCTATAGCATCTATAAATGTTGAAATGTCTCAAAGGGCTTCACAGGATATACTGTAAAGTCTAGTGACTATGTATTTTGGGAATGAACATGGCAGTCAATTTGTACACAGGCAACGTCCCACAAACAACCATGTAGTGAATGATCAATTTTATTTGGGGGATTGTTGGCCAGAACACTGGGAGAAACTAACTCTCTTCTCTTTTTGAGTCATTCGATGGGATCTTTAACGTCCATCTAAACAGGCAGATGGAACAGTAGCTCAGTGTCTCATCTCAAATCGCTTTATAAATGTAAATTTATATTGTTTTGAATAGTGTTGTGGGATCTTTACATCCACCTGAATAGGCAGATGGGACTTGTTTAATTTTTCATCTGAAAGATCCTCATTGGGGAAAAGGTAAGTGGCATTTCCATGGAGCTGAACAGGCTCCAAGGTGACGTGTTTGGCAACAGAATGTCAGAATCAAGTCATCCCTCTTGGTCTCGGTAACCTAATTCTTGAGGCAGGCAGATCTTCGGTATTCAGGACATGCTCACAACAGACCATCCATCTGTGGTATCAGCAGGACTTGGAGAGACAGATGGGTTACTAGGAACATGGATTTCGCACTTTGCACCTGATAATCCTCTAAGGTAATGTCCTAATGGGCAATAGTGCTCTTAATGGCAAGCTATATAGATTTAGCTGATTAAACGCCATCCAGATATTTCACTGCAGCAGGTAAGAACTTCATAGTCTAGGACATCAGCAAGGTTAAAAAGAGAAGCAGAGATAACAAGAGCAGTCAAGTAGTCATAGTTATGTTATATGATGCCAGGTTTGGGCTTTGGGCCTGAAAATTGTAGGTTGAAGGACAAGCAAAGGTAAAGTGCTCCAAAGTCTTAAGTTATTCAGAAAGAGTTATAATAATATCCTTGCATTTGGCATAGTGCCTCCCATATTGAAATATCTAAAAGATGCTTCTGATGTGATTGCTGTCAAGTGCGGTGATCATGTAATTGTAGGCAAGTAGAGAAGGAGCTGGTGCGCTGAGTCTTGATCACAATAAAGAAATATCTTTATTCCATTTCTTCTGCAGTACAACATCAACAACAACAGCTTGCATTCATATAGCAACCTTCATGATAGTAGCATTTGGATCTGCTGCAATGCAAATATTGTATTGTAACGTAACATTTGACTGATAAGCCATGACCAGATGGGATGATAATATCATCATACTGTCAATCGTGGTATTGCTGGTTTCTGTCTAGTTAATGTAAATCTGATCAAATGTTCTGCAAATAATAATAAATAAACAATCCTTGCATTTGGTATAGACCCTTTTCACGTCATTGAGACATCTGGAGTCCTGTAGCTCAGTGGTTAGAGCACTCGCTTTGCAAGTGAGAGACCTGAGTTCAATTCCAGGCAGAGGGCGAAACCTTGGGCAAGTTTCCTTACTCCACAGGCCCAATAATAATCCCTCCAAAACCAAAAAAAAACAATAATAAAAAAAATTGGTCATTTTCAATCTACGACTGTTTGTGGGACATTGCTGTGCGCAATTGGCTGCCGCGTTCGCCCACAAATATACAGTCAATTCACTTTACAGTGTGTTCTGTGAAGCGCTTTGGGACGTCCTCCCGACGTGAAAAGCGCTATATCAAATGCAAGGATTATTATTATTATTATCTCAAGCCTTCAGAGGATTTTAAGTGTAGTGACCATATATTTGTAGGCAAACACAAGATGCTTTCTACAAAATAACAAAACTCCTTTGACAAAAACATCAACTTTGATACAATTACAATCTTCTGGATCAAATTCTAAAGTGTCAAAGAATTTAAGAAACAAATGTATATATGTATGGAAAAGCATCCTGTTGCATGGGTCTGGAAATTAAACATTTTACTTTTACAAAAAATAATTCCTATCCCATTATCAAAATAGATTGTGTATAATTAATCACTCACAACTATTCCAGTGAGTTTAAGGGTGTTCTAGTGCAGTATTTTAGTGATAGAGAACAGACCAATATTCTGTTCAACCAGAACATAAAGTTATCACAATTTATACCCATATTATATATTTTCTTCACTGAGGTCATATATATCCACAAAACATCCAAGCCAGGATTTGACTGGAACTCCAGTGATTTGTGGTTTTACATGGCTCCAGTCACAATTTGTGCAAGGCACAAACATGGTAAGCTTGATTAGCTATGATTCTAGACAGTTGTGGGTTTCATTTGTTGAATATTTTAGAAATTTTCACTTTTTTTCCTTCTAACAGCATTTGTCAGTTGGAGAATTCCTCTGGGTACCAATGAATGGTTGTGATTGTGAGTTAATTTAACAGCCCCTCGGCAAACCAATAAATGAGAATATCTTTGGAAGGGCATTGCTTGTGGGCAAGAGCTTAGTCAGTGAAACAAGAATAGTATGTATCATGCAGAGAAGATGGCCAAATGTTCTACAATTTGACAGTGGAGTTTAAATTATGGGAGTTGCAAAGGAATTTACAACTAGTCAATCCCAGATGTTTTGTGGCCCAAAACCTCTGGAGCTTCTCTTGGATGTTAATCTCAGTTCCAAATTCCATGAAATCGGCATCTGAGCAGAGGGTCCCCCCCACAGGGTAGGTGCAACATATCTGGCAATTGTTGTTTACAATTCCTTTCATGATTTGTAATTTTGACCTGAATGTTGTGAAAATGTGTAAATGCTGCCTTTGTGCCATTAAAAGTTCGCAGAATGTAAAGTCCCTCCCGACAAGGGAGAGAATTATATATATATATTACACTATATCACACATCTATATTACACTAACCCACATCAACGTCTCACTAGTCAGCATGACATTCATGCTGCAAAGACGCACTACACATCCTGAGGCACTCTTTCATTCACAAGGTGAGGCACCATTTACAATGCCATTTTCCCAGGGAGCAGTTATTAGTCCTCAATATGTGACACTAAATTTAGCTCCCTTACAAATGAGGCTCCCTCACTCTAACTGAGGCTCAAAGACCACCTGCGAGGGATTGTTCTTTCAACTTCAGCCTGATCTTATCCTTAGTGATTGCAATGGCAATTAAATTGCTAATAAATTTCATGTGAAGAAAAAACAACCTGACATGTGTGATCAGTTATGCAATGACAACTAGGGCTCAGAAAACATCAGCGTGCATCATTTGTTTGTTTACCTTGTAATCTATCTTCTTAGACACTGTTAATGCCCTTTTAATTATCTGAGGCTTGCAGGTTATTTTGGCCATCTTGTGCATTTTGTGTTAACATTTTTTGAAAGTCTTGTAAATAAATTCGGCCACCTTATTATAAATTTCTTGGTGCAGAAAGGATAGCACATTGGTTCAAGTGAAAAATCCAAGGATTAATTCGTCAGAGATTTTATATCTTTGTTCAGTATATGAAGTTGTTCTTCTTTGCAAATGAGCTAAATTATCGAAAAGAATGGTACAGTACATGCTTGCAGCACTGAACTGAATGAAACGGAAAGTCAATATTTATTACATTGTCAACAACAAATCTCTGACAGTGAAGTTAAAGTAGCAATTTAATGTTTCAGCATCCAGTGCAGTCATGGAGGACTGCTGCATTGGCAGGGGATGAGACGTTAAATCCAAATCCTGTTTTCCTGTTCAGGTAGGCGTTAAAGATCCTATGGCATTACTCAAAAAGACAAGGAAGTTTCTCCCGGTCTCCTGTTCAGTAATACTTCAGATAAAATTTGTTATTCACTTCATGGCTGACTGTGGGACACTGCTGTGGATTGCTGTATGTCTACAAATTACACAATCACTACACTTGACAGTAAAATCCTGTGGAGTGCTCTGAGACATTTTGACAACCTAATAAGATGCTAACCTAGTTAGTATTATAATATGGGAATTCAATTCAATCCATTCAAATGTCACTCTTGAATGTGATCTTGGAACTTGCTGAATTGTAGCCTTGTCCATCATTTTGATCTTATTCTCAGTGATTGCAATGGCAATTTGTGAATTTTGAATAAGCAAAAGATACTTTAAAGAATATATATTCACTTTAGTGAAGACTATTTGCCATTTCAGATTGAATCATTTGATTCCTCAGCTATACAAGAAGGAATCCAACTTAATATAAAGTCTCCTTCGGGAATAGAATGATAGAAATTACAGCACAGAAAGAGGCGAACAGATCCATCAAGGCTGTGTGATGCCAACTCCTCCATTTGAGCTAACTACCCAATTTCCTTCTTCCTCTCCATACCTCCGATTCCCTTTAAATGTTGATATGATTTCAGCCTCAAAATCTATTTGTGGCATTCCATGTTCCAACAACCCTCCATGTCAAAACCTTTCTTCTGACCTCCCACTTAACGCTAACAGTGAAACTCCAGGGTTTATGCCTCTAGTTTTATGAATTTACCAAGCAGCGAAAATAAATTTTCACTCTTTATCTTTTCAAAAACGTTCAGAATTTTGAAGTTCATTATGAGACCTCCCCCCCACCCTTTGGAGAGTCGCAGCAAGGAGGGAGGTCTCCATGCTACACTGACCGGTCGATCATCATCCTGGCTTCATGGTCAGCATTTCTATTTGCCAAAGGCCCTCACATGAAGATTGGATCAAGCAGTGGTGCTGAGTAAACCTGCTAAGCAATATTGAACTTGGACCTCTGGAACATTAAGGACACATCACAAGCTTTCCTGTAAAGTTCCTACCACTATGCTGAAGGAAGATGTCCATCAAATAGCTGATGAGGAAATTCAGTTAAACTTCAGCAATATTCCAATGCTCACTAGGTCCCCAAGCTTTGGTTCTTGCCAACGTGTACTTAATACTCTCCACAATTAGGTAAGCAGGATGCATGCCTCCAGGGAGAGAGTGCGCATTCCATTCCAGACACAGATAGTTTTCCATCTGTAGCTTGTATATATATGTAAGGAACTCTCAGTCTGGTTTGGATACTCTTAAGCATAGTAATAGGTTTCCGCATTAAGAATAGTTGGTGGTGGTGGGTGGGAGGGAGGAGAGGGTGTGGGGAGAGGGTGTTTGAGTTCTGCCCTCTGGATATGTTTGTTATTTATATTATAATTTACTACATTTAAATTACTTATTAGGACCATTGTTTCCTCTCTGTCTATTTCAAAATCATTAATACAGATGGAAAACTGTAGCGGTCCCAATACGATCCCTGAGCCGCTAACTGTATCCAGCTAATCTGACAATCAACCATTTCGCCCTATCCTCTTTCTTCTATGCCTGAGTCAACCTTCTGTCATGCCATCAATTTACCTTTATTACCGTATGCCTCACCCAGCCTTGTATGTGACACTTTATAAACTTCATTCTCTTTACAAGTATCTTTACACTCAGTGACCCTCTCAAAAAATTCAACTAAATTATTCAAGCTTGACCTGTCTTTTTCAAATCAATGCCTTCTCTCGCAAATCAATCCCTGCCTTTCTAAGTGTTCACCGATTCCATGCCATATTAAGATCTCCAAAAGTTGACCCACAACTGAGGTTAGACTAATTGGCCTATAATTCCCAGTCTATTCTCTTCCTCCTTTTGGACAGGGCTATAGCATCGGTACCCTCCTGTGACACAATTCCTGCATCTCAAAGTTTGTAAGATTGTGGTCCTGTGCATTTGTTACCTTCTCCCCAAAATTATACCACAAATAAGTAAATACCTAGAAATAAATTCAACTCCTATCTCAAAATACACTGTTGTACTGCCAGATTATAGAAAGAAAAATCACAAACCCAGGGAAAAAAGTAGCCCTGGGAACTGTCACTGCCCCTGTGGGATGAATGAATGGCTTTGTAAGCTCCTTCAGGACCCAATTGCTGTAACCCAGCTGGAAATCCTAGTGAAAATACAAGTTGTTAATATAGTAAGTTGTACCTCAGTGGGATGCTGATCTGGTTGGATTAGTGCTGCAGTAAACACCCACAGGGATAAACAACAGAAAACTAACCTTACAAGAGACTACCGCTGTCTCAGAAACTTTGAGGCATGAATCCAATGAAAGCCCCTCCAGGCACACAGTGCCACTAACAAACGGACAGATATTGGATTTGTGAAACAGTGAATTCAGTTTGCAAGATTGTCAACATATGTGGTAACATTTCCCAAGAGCCGACAAAAGCAATGCTTTGTGGCCAAGGAAAGCAAGGACATTGGCCTCTGGATGTGCTTTTTAAATGAATCCAGTTCCCAGAGATGAGAACAATAGACCATTGCTGATATATTTCCATGGATAGTAGCTCCAGCTTTCACTTGGGAAAAAAGATGGATTTGCAACAACAGGTCTTCAAACTTAATGAAAAGAGAAAGATGCATAGATCTGAATGTTGTGGATACACGTCAATATTGTTTTAGATCTGAGAAAAATAACTGTTGAGGAACATTTTTGAAATTATAATGGTCCTTGTTTCTTCAATTTGTTAAACACTGGCAAAAAGCCCACATAATAAACTTTCTGAAGTCATAATAATAAAATTGGAGTTTTAAGTGCGAGATTTACAATTCTTTTGGAGTTAATCTTCAACACCTTAATGCTGAGTACTTCAAACAGCTAAAGTACTGAATGATCTGCTTTAGATTGATAAATGCAAAACGGCTGCTGATCCAGCAATGGAATGCAGAATCACGTTCATTTTAATTTGTAAAAAACTGTTATTTTCACATTTATTACTACCCTCACAAAATTTTGCTGACATTCCTTTACCATGACAGATTTCCAGCAAGCATAATTTACAACTTCAATATTAACATTTAAAATGTAAGTTGGAGAGATGCCCCATGAGCCATTAGCCTCACT
This sequence comes from Callorhinchus milii, assembly GCF_018977255.1. Taxonomy (NCBI): domain Eukaryota; kingdom Metazoa; phylum Chordata; class Chondrichthyes; order Chimaeriformes; family Callorhinchidae; genus Callorhinchus; species Callorhinchus milii. Next base: position 34,042,198 of record NW_024704742.1, on the reverse strand, counting down.
CACATTTTAAAACTCATTCCTTCATGTCCTTTACACAAATACTTTTGTGCTTTTCTTGAAATCATGCAGTTTGTCCTAGACGCTATGCACATGAGTGGGCACTATTTAAGTCCAAGTTATTGTTGTTGTTTCAGGCCCCGTGTCAGTTGCATCACTGCATATGGTAGATGTTGCAACAGAGAAGGTTAAGGTAGTAATTCAATAGAGATTTGCAAAATAGTTTTGATAACGTAAATTGGAAAAGATTATATCCATTGATCAGAGAGTCTATACCAAGGGAACTTCAATTAAAGATTATTACCAGAAGAAAAGGAGAAGGGTAGAAGATATGTTGTTACACAGAAGTCTATTAAGGCTATAGCATTCCATACCACAAGTGACAAGTGAACCCAACTCCATCACAGCATTTAAAAGTGAATTGGGAAAAATATTGCAAAATAGAATAGGGAAAGAGCAGAGGAATGGGATTGGGTAAGTTATCTTGGAGTGGCCTACTTTGTATTGTAAACATTCTAAATTTAACCTACGACTAAACACTGGCTTTTTTGATGTACCTTCTCTGCTGTGGAATTTACACAGATTCCTTCTTATTGGCCTTCAACAAGATGGCAACATGTTCAGTGCAATAGAGCTAAGCAAGTTGTTAGCACCATCAGGCAATGTTCTGCCCTGTTTATACAAGACTGAATTTTCACTGACATTCACAGAGGAATTTCAGATCCTCAGATTCTTCGAAAAAAATTATTTTGTTTTTATTCTATAACAAGGTTTGGTGCATTACACATTGCTTGTGGTTCACAATGTTCATCTTACCCCCAAATAAGCAGCCCATCTCAAATTAGGGCTGCTGGTATAAATCTTAAATGTAGGTCATCAAGATCGATCCATTCAGTAAACATATAATTGTAATAACATTGAACACAAAAAGTTATGCATTAGATGTCTTTTTTAATGCTATCATGTGGTTCTGGGCCATTATGTAGGAAGCAGTTGACATTTGCCATGAAAACATCATGGTGCCTTATTTAATTTCATGTTCCAAGACATTACAGTGCACCCTGCCCTGTTTTTGTCTGCATGAGCCTCCTGGAAATGATATTAGCAAATTAGTTCGCCAGCTGTAAAACTGACTTGGCAAAAGAAAGCTGGGAGTGATGATAAATGGAAAAGGCTGTGTATTCGGCAATAATACCCAATTGGTAATCTGCTTTGAGCAGCCAGACAGCTCCCAGGCTGCTCTGCAGTTGATCTGTCCCCATTAATGTAAGTGGAAGCACTGTTTGATGCACATGATTCCTCCTGACACTGACATTACAAAGCCACCTAGGCAAAGAGGAGGTGCTGAGTCCCAGGGATCCTGAACTGTCGAGAATATTCTGTTTTAAGTGTAATTGTTTTAGGTTGTCTTTCTGTGATACAGCTAGGGTGTAAGTCACTTTAACAGAGCACCCGCTGACAAAACTTTCTTTCCCCTTAAATATTTTCACAAGATTATATGGAGGCGGAACAGAAATTTTACACATAGGTTTATTATCTTCGATTGTCTATCTGTATCAGTATTCTGTCACCTCCCTCAGGAGATTATATTGTGACTTTAGGAACCCAAATTGATCAGTTTATCTACATGGTTATTTGCCAGGACACCAGGAGAAACAAAATTCTCCCTGATTCATACTATTTTGTAAATATTGGAAGCTGTCTGCTATATTTATTAATAGGATTCTTCAATACAACATCCCATAAATACAAATTCATATCAAATGGCCCACAAACAGCCAGGAGGTGAATGAGCAGTTTACTTACAGGATACTTACTGAGAGTAACTCCCTCCTCTTTTTAAACAATGCCCTGCAATTTTAATATCCACTTTAATATTGAAGGCAGAGCGAACATCAGTTTAATGTCTCATCCAAAGGACAGCAACTCCCACAATGTGGTGCTTGTATATAGTCATGATCTTCTGAGCGGATATGCACTTGAGATACAAAAAAAGGATTATGTTGTGTTGTGTAATGAATAAGTGGGGGAAATGGTCATGGATGTAAAAGTACTAAAAATATGTTGAAGATGAAACATAACTAAAGCAAGGGGTTATTTGATATTACTAGCAGTCAAATATATGTATTAAGCGCTAAATTTCACTCAGTTTTAAGGTGTAGGATCATATTGTCTTTAAATTTAAAATTGTACATTAATGTGGAACATTCTTCAATTCTGTTTTGTAGAAGCTGTTCTTTCATAATTCTTAAAACAAACTGGCTTCAGAATTCAGTCTGAATTTGTATATTCTTTGCAATTTTGGGCAATCTTAAATTCCAAGACAAAATGGTCTTGCAGGCTAACGTTAAGTGGAGTTCCCAGCCTCCTGAAGTTACGGTATTACATTTAGTGTGTTTAAATAGCTTCTTGCGGCAAGACCATCAAAGAAATATGATTGATACTGATTTCAGAGAGCTTGGACTTTTCAAAAGTCAACAGATTGTTTATAGTAATCTCACGGTTGCCTGTACTAACATTTAAATTTCAAGTATGACCTCCAGATCTGCTGTAATCCTTAGATTAAACAGAGGAATGACATGAGAGTTGTGAAGTGTTGCGTTACTGATCCACATTTATGTATAAACAGCGCAGAGTGCTGGCAATCATGTGGATAAACAGGTATATCTTACTGTCATAAAATTAGGTTGGATTTGCACTACTCAAGGCCTTGTTTGTTGGTTTGGAGTGTTACTGATTCACAGCTCCACGGGAACATGCACAATCCTGGACAAGTATCTCTACTCGCCCCCCACCCCACCGCACCCAACCACCACCTTCAATTTTCTCCCCTTCTCTTCTGAAGACACTGATTCATGCTGAGCTATCATTTCATGAGGACGATGATCATTCATCGTGTGTTAGCCTAGATTATAATAATAATCCTTAGATTTGATATAGTGCCTTTTACCTCACAAAGATTTCTCAAAGTCCTTCACTGATCCACTGCACAGTGTAGTGACTGCATTTTTAAAGACAAACTTGGCAGCCAATGAAGTGAATGACCAACTTTATTATTTACAAGATCTTGCATTTATGTAGCCGCCTCATGCAGGGTAGGGCCCCAGAGTGCTTGAAGATTAAATTTATTTAGATTAAATTTAAAGGCAGATACATTGAAAGAATCTTTTGGTAAATCAGATGAGTAGGCTAGAAAGACCAATGTATCGTTCTGTCTGATATTGTTACTATGCTACTGGTAAGACAACGAATGTCAGTGGGTTATTCAACCGTGAGGAATGTCACCACTGAGCCGAATCTTTTCCTCATCCAATTTTCCAGCAGGGGTCACTGAACAGCAATTAGCCCTTTTCATTTAAAAGTGACCTTCGTGGATAGATTAGAAAACTGGTCGTCACAAAATATCCAACTTTAACACAATACGCTGTATTTCTGGCCATTTCAGGAAATAAGATTTTAATAATTAATTCCTGGACATGAAAGCATCATTTTATAAATTCTGGCTGATTTTTTGGACCTGCTACCTGTCCTCTGACTGTGGAAATTACTGTTCAATAATAGATTCAATTCATTCAGGGATAGAAATAATTCAGCACTGGGCATTTGTTGGTGGGATTGGTATGAGAGAAGTCACTTTAATTCCATGCTCCACAGTTGCTAAATGAATATCCCAGAATGTGCTTCTCCTTATTTGATTTCAAATTGCTGAATCTTCATTGCAGTAGATTCACCAGTTTCTTGGTGCTAACTAATAAAGTAATTTGTATTAAAGAGTAGAGATATTTGAGGTCTGATATTCCACTTAGTCTTCAACAAAAAATTAAAATTAATTAAAATTAAAGATTGGTAGAATTGTGAAGAAATTCATAAATTCAGTCTTAATTTGGAAGCTGGTCTTTTTTAAGAATTGTCAAAATAGCTTCCAAATTGTATGTGTGTGTGTAACTCCCCCCCCCTTCTCTCTGTCTTTCTACTTGTTTCTGTGTATGCACAAATGTATTTTAGGTGTCAATTGGTATCACTCTCATCTCATCGTCAGATGGATGTGGGTACAAATCCTATGTTGGAACTTTGAACTAACATTGCCTAGTCTAACACCCCAACACAGTGCTGAGGGTGCACTATATTTTTGGAGATGCTGTCCTTTGGATGAGTTGTTAAACTGAGGCCCTATCTGCCTGATCAGATGGACAATAAAGATCCCATGGCTGTATTTGAAAAGAGAAGGGAGTTTGTCCCAGCATCCTGGGCACCAATCTCCCAGATGGAATTGATCATTCTTTTCATGACTGTGTGTGGGATATTGGTGTATGTAAATTGTCTGCCGTGTTTGTCTACAATTACTCGATCCATACACTTAATAAATCCTGTGAAGCACTTTGAAACAATATATCAAATGCACAAATGTAATAATTATTAGGCACAGCACTAAACGCAGTTAGGGGAATGTGCAGTTAACCAGTGTGCAGACAAACAGAAATCTAATATAATTCAGGCTCTTGTAACTTCACATTTGACATCTAAATTCGAGAACAGTGTTTATAAAAACACTGTGCTCCCGGCAGTAGCAATAGCTTCACACAGGAATAAAATGCCGGTTTTAGTATGTGAAAATGACATTTCTTCTTTTAACCTATTAAAGGCCTAATTTCTATTTAATATTACAGAAATTGTGTTGTCTTTTTTTTTGTTTTCTGCATATATCCATCATGCAACCATGCCATATGATTTTCACTTCTAATACACATGAAGTTACTTACATAATACTTATGAGAAATCTTTAAAATACGTCTGGTACCTTAAAATTTAATTAACTGAATATAGCCTCCAGTTTGGGATTAGGTGCTTTTAATGTACATCCCAATTGCATTGTTATAGAATGCTTGTAAATCTTAGTGTGACACAGAGCAGTGCTAACTTAGGTCTCTGGAGGAGGCAGTGAGCCAGGCAGATCCACAGTACTTCAGGACACTGTTGATGTTTGACCAATTTGTCTGGCTTATTTCAAGTGATAGACGTGTCACTGGGGAATAGGATTTTCCACTCAACACCCGATAACCCGGCAAGACAACCCTAACAGATAGAGTGGTCCAAGATGGGCAAGCAGTAAGAAGTTTATCAGTGCCTTTCACTGGGCAGCTGCTTCGCTTTAGCTGTTTAAATTCCAGTATTACTTCTTTGTACACTTTAGGATCATGGATGTCTTGGCTTCAGCAAACCCACAAGTCTTCTCTGGGCATAGGTAAGCAGGATGAAAGGGATTGCGCACTCCAGAGCTGATGGGATGAATAAGGAATCATATTCATGATAATGCAGACTTGATTATCCAGAAGTACAACATGCCAACATCAGCAACAACAACAACTTGCATTTATATAGTGCCCTTCACTCAAGGTACCGTTTCAGAGCGCTGCAAAGTAATGGGGTTGGACACCAAGCAAGGGAGAAGGGGTGGGGTGACTATAGGTGCGGTTGAAGAGGTAAATCATAACATGGGATTTAAAGATAGATAAAGAGCATTGATGTAGATGGATTGAAGCAAGGTGTACCAGAGTTTAGGAGTGTAGTGACTGAAAGCATGGCCACCGATGATGGCACAGAGGTCAGAAGATACGCCGCAAACTTGTCCCAGCTGAGCGAAGGGAGTGGGCAAAGGAATGGGCTACAGGCAGCTCAGAGAGCTCTGAAATTGATCCTTTCAGAGTCAGGGAGCCAGAAGAGAGTGCTGCGCATGCGGAGTTTGGTATGGGCAAGAGGGAATTTTCGATCCAATCCACGGGAACTCCACTCCAACACAGTCTCCTGCAACCTGCCAACCCAGATGCTCTCTTGACTTAGAGAACACCAGCCTGCTTCATGTATCCCGCCCACTGTGCCCCATTATTGGTGTGTAAGCTTTCAGCCATTCTGCCCACACCCTTCAGAACTCCATCCTTGAACCCCTCCAACTCGCCTCTTCTCTCCCCATTTTTAAAGCCTGCTTTTAAAGATTTACTTCTTTGACTGAGTCCCTGGTCATCTTCCCCCCCCCCCCCCCCCGCCCCACCATCCTTTTCAGCTCCCCCTTCTCCCTGGTCCAGGTATACCCAATCGGTTGTGTAAAACACTTTGAGACATCTTGCCAACATGAAAAGCTCTATATAAATGAAATTTAAGGCGCTTATTAAAGAAGAAACACCACAAATTAGAACTCAATCATATGAGCATCATTGTCTTTGTTGGGACACAGTTCCATCTGTGAATATTTAAATATCTTTTTGGACGTGTAAACAAGATGGAGCAATGGGCTACTCTTGGCTGAAATTGTATTTATGCCATGAAAATGTCATTATATCACTTGTGAACAAGTGTGAGATAGCAACATCTTTCCATCCAAAACAGTGATTATTTTCCCTTTAAATGCTACCCAGCAAGAATGAAACAAGTACCAAATGCAATATGAATCACACAAGTGGGTTATTCGGTTTCTGAGATAATTCACAATATTGGTTCTTAATTATGAAATTTTAGAGTCTCAGATATTATAGCTCAGAAGGAGTTCCTTTGGCTTGATGAGCTTATGCTGGTGCTAGCTCCTCCATGAGAGATGTATACTGTGATCTCAAATTCCATCACTTTTCTTGTACCTTTAGATTGTTTCTCTTCAAGCATTTAATATTTTTCTGAAAATATGTACTACCAGAAATCACCAAACAAGGGCATGGGACAACCCATTATGCAGTTTTTATTTAATTAAACTTTCAATCGTGATAATGTCAATCTAGTATTAGCTTTAAATTGTTACAGATGAGGCAGACCCAACTAAAAGGCTAGGAATACCAGAGAGGTAAGGATAATGCAAATGCTTTTAGCCAACTCCTGTTGACTGTGATTCCTAAGTTTATGACCAATCACACACCTCGCACTCTAGCAAGATACTGAGTTTGGATACATGACATGACCTTTGACTCCCAGTCATTTCGAGGTAGTGGGTTCCAGCTGTTTTGTTTATGACGGGTTAATGCAGACTTAATCCACAGCCCTCCTTTCTCCACATTTGATTTGTGTGAGTTGCCACATGTTGGGTAGAGCAGCCGCCTGCAAAGCTGCTCTGTGTGGAGAAGGTGGTAACATTCACTGATCTCATAATGTGAAGGTAAGATGGATACCCAATATAGCTTTAAAGAAAAACTAAGGCTTTCCCAGTTACAGAAAAGAAAAATTAAGAACATGAAAAGCAGACTACTCAGTTACAGCAATTGCTGAGATTGTACATTCAATGAAGGCAAGTGTTGAAAATGGTTTATTAGTCGTTTCCGTAAAACAACTTTGTGTCTTAACAGGACCCAAGCCACTGCTTTGCAATGATTATTATGAGCCTATAGTATCATTCCTGAAATGCTCTTATTTCTGTGATTTTTCTTCTGTGACTAGACCTGCTTGAGCGTAGCTGTGAAGATCAGACCTCCTATGAATTACTTTCAGATTGGAACATTTCAATCTCCTGTAAGGCAATGTCTCAGGCTTTATCCAGGGAACCATGTCCACTGGCATTAAAGATGTCATTGAAAAATTGTTGCTCGGAGGTTGCAAACTCATCCATTCTCATAGATAAGTAGATGTGCAGAGTCAGCACTGGAGAGGCAAAAATGCAACACAGTTTCTGTCTTCTCTGAAGTCTTGTGTGCCATAAGTTGCTTACAGGTGGAAATTGTAGAATGCAGTGATAATCCAATAGCCTACATTGTGGTTGAAAATTTGGCAATTCAAAATTGTGACTGAATTTGTGCAATTTGCTGACAATTTTACTCAAAAAGATGCAGTCCTGAAGACAGTAAATAGCTGGGGAATCTGTTTAAAAAGTCTGAAAACAAAATGATGTCCATAAAACAGCCCTTTGCCACTCTTCAGAATCATGCGATTTTCACTTTTTTGTGAATTTGGTTGTGAATGGTGCAATTTCAATAGAACATTTTCAACCTCATTCTTTTCAAAGACCTCCATTATATTAATGTGATGCACCATAAAGAAAACTACATGTTAACACTCAGTTCCCAAGTTGGACATGTGACTGCTTCATTCTCAGTCAATTATCTCAGGCTTTATTACGTTCCTTTGGTGTTTGCATCTGTACCTCCTAACACCATTGCAATCCATAGACCTTTAGGTACTATCTCGCTATCAGTGATATCTTAAAGAAGATAATAAATAATGATTGAAATTGCTAAGAAGGACATTCAACTATAAATACTAACGTCCAAGAACAGAGAAATGTTCACTTACAATTACATTATATGTTACAACAAAAATGCTCACTTGTCCTAAGCCTTGCCTGCCCCCCTTTAATGTACAAAGTAACAAAAATTGTATCTTGTTTCGCGAGGGAAGTAAGATACACCCATAATTCTACTTAGCATCTGTATACCAGACACAGAATTCACTCTGTGGTTATGTCTCCAGAGGTAGAATAACATTGGGCCCACTGAGTACTTCTGAAGCAGAATGAGTCTCACATGTGTTCTGCATTGCTGCTAATTGCCAGTTCGGGACACATTTTTCTTCCTGAAGTGCTTGGGCCTATTTGCCTATGGAATAAAATGAGGACTTCCAACCACAATGATAGTAAATATGTGCCCTGGATCAATTGAATGGGAGTCATATGCTCTTGCTTCAACCAAAGGAGCAAACCATGCTCACCGGTTATAAGCAGTATTTAAGTTCCATGAGTTTGTGGGGGGGAAATTGTGACATTTTACAATAGATTTAGGTGTGATACAATACAATTTATGCTTAGAATATATAGTGCCTTTTACATGTGGAGGCTGTCCGAAAACGCAATTGCAGTGCTGGATGGGTACCTAAGATTAGTTTTTATTAAACAGTGGAATTTCAGTTAGTAATTATCAACTGTTTCTAGCTCTTACCACCCCAAAGCTTTGGCACAATGGTTTGCTCCATAGGGCATATTGACCGCTATCTTTGTTTTGGTGTGGACAGAGATAAAATTACATATTGTATATCAATTTAGAGGACAGCATCTGAAGCTGCTCTTATAAGAAACCAGCTGTGTTAAGCCAGATTTTTAGTTGATTAAATCCTCTACTTCCCACCATTTGGAGTGTGAGATCTTTGATGGCCAAACATTGTGACAACATGGGAGGGGAGGTGGCTTCATCCAGCCACAATATCAACTCAGATACAGTCGCTTGCATTCATACAGCACTGTTCATACAAATCAATGTTACATGAAGCAAAATTATATCATCAGACACTTATCAATAGCTCGAATTGCTCTGCATAGTAAACTTTCCACAATCAAAATCTGTTGCTATTGAAAAAATATTGTGCTACTTACTAATTATTATGCGTTTATTAATTCATAATGTATTTTGTTCACTTTAATGAGCCCTGGTCGTAAAAACACATGAGGATTATTTTGGCTGGTTGGATCTCAGTTTTGCATTCTATTATTATTTTAAAACTACTGTATATAAGGTTTAGAGTCTGGCAGATGGTCAGAGCAATTGTAAACAAGGTGGCTGGTGCCTGGAGGTCTTACATCAATATCTGTAATAAAATGGAGTATTTGTTTAGTGTTAAATGGGTCAGTGGAATTGGTGTCAAATCATTATAGTATTGTTCTGCAGTCAACAACTTTCACAGGTAATACTGTACCAGCAATCCAATGGTGGGACGTCCTCCCGACGTGAAAGGCGCTATACAAATGTACTCTTGTTGTTGTTCCCAGGAAAGGTGCACAATATTAACTGTATCTCCTAAAGTGTTCTCAATATAGAGTTTATTTCTCTGGGGGCAAAGGGGCTAAAATAAAAGGTTGAATTAAAGGTTGAGGTTAAAAAATAATGCACCTTGATATAATATTTGGCATTTGATATAATCATCCCACCACATATCACATGTTCTCCTTCTCCCCTAAATTGTCTGTAGTATTCATATTATTAACATCAATTTAACATTTCATTTTTATTGTTGAGTTGGGCAATATCCGACATATAGTGTATATTACTTTATAACAAAAATACAATTAGGCTCAGCAACAAAAACAGGTAGAATATGTCTATATAGTTTGCACACCGGGTTGTTAGATTAGGGAATGCATTACCACAAATGGCTATTGAAGTCAAGTCCTTGGCACCATTTAAAGGAAAACTGGATAAATACTGAATACAAAATATTAAAGTTATGGATAAAGAGCAGGGGAATGGATTAAAGTAGTCAGCTCTAGTGAGCTAGCACCAAACTATGGAGCCAAATGAGCATCTGTACTGTCAACGTTGTAATATTCTGTATAGTATTTTGTTTCAACAGATCTATGGGCCAACAATGTTGAATGGATTTTGCAAATGGATTTAATAATTGAAAGGGAAACAAAGGGGAAAAAAGCCAGTCTATAATGTGTGCATAATAGAGAAATAGTACAGAAGAGTATCAGATTGCCATTTTTCTTACAGGGCAATCTCGAGAGGCAAAAGGAGGAATTTGCATTTTTATAGTTTCTTATCAATTCATATATAATTACTGTCAAGTGCAATGAGGTCAAAATCCACAAACAATAATGGATAAATGACCAATTTTATCTGGAGGATTGTTGTTAGGACATCCAGAGAAACTCTTTTCTCTTTCTGAATAATGTGATGGGATTTTTAATGTCCATCCAAAAACAGCTGGAGAGGACCTTAGTTTAACATCCAATCCAAAGGACAGCAAGTACTTCAGTGGCATGTTAGTCTAGATTAAATGTTTAAATCCTGTCATGGGCTTGAACCCATAATCTTTTGATCCAACAGTACCACCAATTAAGTCAATGTGACACCTTAGAAGCTGGCCCCTAATACAGTGCAGCCCCACCATAACGTGCTTCCCTATAGTGAGAATTTGTTTATAATACTATTTCATTGAGGACCTCATACATTATACATCCGTGCAATTGGTTCACTCACATCCATCCAGGCAACCAACTTTTTGCACTAGGTTTTAGTTTGGGAAGCTAAAATAGCCAACTTCTGGGTCATTCAGTCGCAGTTCATATTACTTCCTGCTTCTCTAGACATGTGCAATGCAGGAAGTAACATGAGCAATGTTCTAATTGCCTGAAAGTCAGCCATTGTAGCTTCCTGCTTAAAAAAGACTGCAGTTCAGATCATCAGGTCATCATTAACATCACTTCCCTGTTTGCAGGAAAAATAGGAAATGCCTGTGTGGTGATCGAATGACTCAGACATGTGGTATGTTCGGAGGGAGGACTCTACCATCCCTAAGAGAAAAACATACAAATCTGGACTGTGTGGAGTACATTGAGAAACTCACAATTATGCATTGGTGGATCTGGTAAACTGACATATCATAGGACTACTCACACTTCCATAAGCACATTTCCTGAGCACCATTTATGGAGTGGGTTTGGCAGCTCTTAGAACGAAATCAATGGTTCAGATCATCCTGCCCACCAGAAATGTGAGGGATGTAAGCAAGTTTGGGAAGGTGAAAGGAAAAATTGGGGTGGAGTGTGAATATGAATACAAATAAGCTTAATATTTGATATAGAACCTTATCATGTCATCAAAATGCTTAAAAGTGTTTCACAGTATTTATTGTCAAGTGTAGTGACAATATATGTTGCAGGCAAACATGATAGCTAATTTGCACAGCAATCTCTCACAAATAGCCATGAAGAGAATAACCAATTTTATCTGGGGATTTATTGACTAGGACATTCGGAGAATCTCTCTTCTCTTTTCAAATAGTCCCATGCGAACTTTACCAACCACCTGAACAGGCAGACAAGACCTTGATTTAATGTCTCATCTGTATGATTGAACCTCCAACAGTGCAGCACACTCCTACACTGCCTTGGAGTGTCAGACATGTGAGTTCAGAGTTTCGACCTGCAGCTTGAAACCACAACCTTCTGGCTCAGAGCTGAGCATGTTCCCAACTAAGTCAGGCTGTTGCTAAAGTAAAGGATATAAACAGGACTATCTAACTATACAATCTTGCTTGTTAGATTGAAAGTGAGCAGACAACAGTGGCTCACCAGAATAAATCTGTTTTCACAAAACAACTGATATGATTTTTCCATCCAACTACCTAACCACCTGCTTCCCATCAGTGGAAATGGTTCTAATTTTCAAATACCATCTTAAGCTCAAGCTCCTTTATATGTAAACATGAAAAATTGTGCAACTCAAACTGATGAAACTGATGTTTGGCTTATGGTATTGAAGGAAACCAAAGCGCATGGAAGGATCTGAAGGGGAAACATTGGTTTAACGACAGGGTAGGGTAGATTGTATTGGCTAATGTAAGGAATCTGGAATGCCTGGAATCATTTAGCTCTACACTGCTAATCATTCACTTAATAGCTGATATGGCGACCTTCATGTGGCACTGATGAATCACACCTTACTGCCCAGACCCAATTTTATACAAACAGATCAATTGGAACAACCCCTGCGTGAGATTATCACTATGGCTTTTATATTGTTAGAGGATTAGTACTTTTCAGGCTCTTGCCAAATGGGCCCATACACACTGCTGTTAGCATCTTCAATAGTTTGTTATTGTAGTATAAATGGCATTTCATTCATGCTCATATCACAGAATAAGATTACTTTAGTTGACTTTAAGATTAGGGTCTTACTTGCAGATCTCTGTTTATAGCTGCTGTTAGTAGCTGGCGATTGGAGGCTAAAGTAGGAGCAAACACTATGTAATCATCAAGCTAATATTGGGCCTCTTATTCAGTCACTCCTCACCTACTGATGTCAAGATAAGGATTGTTAACGTTGTTATAATTCATTCTTAAAGCAGGCGACATGATGGTAGATGGAGAGGGGTGTGATAAATGAAACATAAAAATGTTTACAAAGAGCAGACGAGTTGCTAGTGTTCTAATCAGTATGTCACACTGTGACTCCTTCAGTGATAGGCCGAGTGCTGCAGTTGGAAATGCATAATGGCATTCTTTTTAACAGTGTGGTCTAACCTGCAATTTAAAATTAGAAATCCCTGACGTATTGAATAAGATTCACGCTGATATGCTAGAGACGGACCTTGTCAAAACACTGCCAATACCAACATGTGCACAGCAGTGTCTCACAAACAGCTATGAAGTGAATACCAATTATATCTCGCTGATTGTTGGCCAGAACATCAGGTAAAACTCCCTTCTCTTTTTGGTCACTGAACAGTCTTTCTGTTTAGTGTCCTGGGAACTGGTGTCCTGTAGCTCAGTAGTTAGAGCACTAGCCTTGCAAGCGAGAGAACTGGGTTCGGTTCCCGGCAGGGTGAAACCCTGGGCGAGTTTCCTTACTCCGCATGCTTGATAATAATCCCTCAAAAAAATCAATAATAAAATTGGTCACTTCAATCCACGACTGTTTGTGGGACACTGCTGTGCGCAATTGGCTGCCGTGTTTCGCCCACAAATATACAGTCAATTCTACAGTATATTCTGTGAAGCACTTTGAGACGCCTAGAAGACGAGAAAAGCACTATATCAAATGCAAGGATTATGATTATTATTATTTTTAGTGTCCACCTGGCCAGGTACACAAACCCTTGGTTTAACATCTCAATCAAAGGGCAGCACCTCCAACAATGCAACGCTCACCATTGTTTCAGCTGAGACTATGAGTTCAAAATCCCCACATAGGACTTGAACTCATAACTTTCAGAGATGAGAGTGCTGTCAAGTGACTTCAACTCTTCACTAAAGAAAAAACTGGAGAGTAAATGCCACTCTCACAAGCCAGTAGTTTTAAGTTTCATGGATGTCTGTACTGAGAACAGGGTCAGAGGGGTCTATGTTAGGAGAATGCAATTCATATTTAAGGTTTCTAAACTTAAATATTAGAGTCAATTATTTCATGCTTTTGCTATCAGTATCTCTTGCTGTTTGGAGAATAAAGGGGTCTTGTGCTCAAGAGTCCAGGTTGACATTGCATCGGAATCTTAAGTTGAACTCCGGTGTCCGAGTTGTCATCTTGTGGGTGAGAATTTAAATCCAGGTCCTATCTGCCTGTCTGGTGGATTTGAAGGATTTCTTGATCCTATACAAGGAAAGAAAGGATTTTTCCCAGTGAGAACAATCTTGCAGATTAATTGATCATTCACTACCTGGTTGCTTGTGAGAGCTCCTGGTATCCTGGTCAACAATCCCCAAAATAAAATTGGTCACTTACTTAAAGGCTGTTTGTGGGACATTGATGTATACAAAATTGGTGACCATGTTTGCCTATAAATACACAGTTCCTACAGTTCACAATATAATCCAGTGAAACGCTTTTATCCATCTCGTCAATGTCAAAAGGTATTATATCAAAAGTAAGGATTATATTGTTGTTTTCCTAAAAATAATCACTGCACACGACAGCAAGTACCTGAGGAAAATATTCTGATGTAACAAGATCCTATAAAATACAAGTTCTTTGTTTCTTTGTTGAAACCAAATATGTCTTCATTACCTATTCTTCATCAGAAGTACTGTGTAACAAGGAGTGATGAATAACCATATAACATCAGAACCAGACCTTATCAGCAGTGTTCTAAGTAATCTAAAAATATTGTCACCCTTTATAAAGATCTAAAATGCTCAAAGGGATGAAGGAAAATCAATACGTAGGCAGAATTTTGCAACCATTAACATAATAGATAACAGCAGCTTGATGATCTGTACTTAAGTGGGTCAGATAAGATGAATGGAACAGGGAAACTGTTTGGAGACTCCAGTCATTCACTGTGTTCAGATGCAAATACAAATGCAAATATCAGCACCTCGGAAGACTCACTTATCTTTAATTTCCATTTTTGAACCGTTTTCTGACATATGTGTAAACCCATCACCGTGCCCATCACAGTATCCATTCCAGACTGAAAGTTCCACATATGTATGCAATACATACAATCTCAAGAAAAACTATGTTTGGAAAATTGAGATTCTGCTGTCTAATTGGTTGGCCAAGCCATGATGGGTAAAGTAGTCCTAGCTGGGCAAGGAGCGGATAGCTTGCCAGTAAATGTTCACAATGGCAGGCTCCTTAGATTTAGCTGGTTAATCTCCAGCAATACTCAAACGCACACTGGGTTAGATACTTTGGGTTTCCGTGCATGAGACTGCCCTGGATAAAAAACCTGTCAATTCAGAGAAGTGATTTTATATGATACAATATCAAATACAAAAATATTATATTTGAGAGTACGCATTTATGCAGGAGAATCTAGAGCCTACTACGCACAGAAAAAAAAATGTGTAGACCAAGCCAAAGCAAAAACCACTTTCTGCGTCCTTGGAAAAGAACATTCAATTGATAATCTGCCACTGATTTGAAAGAACAAAAAGAACTGAGGTCTTTAAACTCACAAATTACTTTTAAACCATATTTACTTGGATTTATTCTGAAAAATCTGTTGTTGGTTTTGTAGGGTTTATGTTCGATTGTAAATAAAATTAGTATATTTATTTGGCCTAAACCTCTTTTCTGTGTGATAATCTCTTTTCAGGCAACATTTGTTAGCGTTTTACTTACCACATAAAATCCAGTACTTAGAATCAGTTGTTTGTTTTTTTAATCTTCCTCCAACACACCCACAGAAGATCTGTTAACCAGAAACACAGTTCCAAAATGCCAGTGAAAGTATTCTGCTTGATGACGTACATCCAGTTCATTATAGGCAACAACATTATGAAAAACTCTACTGTGGAGTACAGATCATGCTTTATTCATGACATGACTCTCATATCTCATTTGTAACTTAATTAACCTGAATTATCAGCTCTCCAGTAATTCCGGGATAAGTAAACCACTGAGTATCAGTTATAACATTCCTTAACTATAATTTCCTTTATCATAATAAATCAAGGTTGTTTTGTGGGCTCAGGACCCTGGGACGCCCTCCTGATGTGAAAGGCACAATACAAATGTAATTTGTTGTTGTTGTGCTACCTAAAAGAAACCCAGTAAAATTACATGACATAAGGCTGTATTAATCATCTTCTAGACAATCCGTACGCTCTTCATTTGTTAGTTATTTCACATCAGAGTGATTGCTAGATTCCTAGACTGATACAGCATGGAAACATGCAACTAGTTCATGCCAGTGTTTGTACTCCACATGAGCCCCACCCCTCCTATTCCCTTCTATCGCTTTCTCCCCTGTGAATGCATCTTGTTTTCTCTTAAATGCCTTTATGTATTTAAATACTATGTTTTTTTATGGTGACCGATGGTCAACTCCTGCTTGCAAACTACTTCAATGCTACTTGTCCACTGTGGAATAGATATCATGCTTTACTGATGAAGTGACTTCATATCACATTTGTAACTTAATTACCCTGAGTTATCAGCTCTGTAGTATTTCCAGGATAAGGATGGATTCCCACAGTAAACCATTACTGCTGGGTAATATGTTCAGTTAATGTTTCGGTGCAAGCAAGTTTTTTTTTAATTGAGATATCTCTTTTTCTCTTATTTTGTGATTTATTCCTAAGCCCTTGCTTTGAAAGAGATGGGTGGGAAGCCCCCTTTTAAGCCTCCTTCATCAAATGCATCATTACCAGTACAAGAGTGTGGACAACAACCTGCCACCCAACATCTTCCGATATCACGAGGAATCAGCTGCTGGTCACTAGGAACTGGCTGCTGGGAGGTGTGCATGAATACTACAGGTTGACTCAATCTCCAAATCCACATTGCTTTCTCTTTCTCACTTTGTCATCTGAGATCAGAAATTCACTATATACCCATCCTACTTCCTCCTAAAGCAATAGTAGAGCATTGCATCGTGGAACTTATTGTCTTGCAATAAATAAATTTTTTGCACAAATTTTGCACAAGATCTTTTTCATTCGTATGGAGTTCATAGCCATTCATGCAGAATTTACCCAGAACGAGAGGGCAAAATTTAAAACATAGAGCTAGACTATGAGTAGTGAAACGAGAAGACATTACATGGCGATTTAGGTTTGTGGGATTCAATGCCCAACTATTGTTCCTCTTTTCCTTGATTACAGATTATTTTGATAACGGGAGGCGATTTGCAGTAAAAAAAATGTTTATAGAAGTCCTGTTGACGATTGGGTTATCTGTTCTAGAAATAGATCACTTAGTGACAAAGTGACATAATTTTGGTTGCTGGAAGGACTTTTTGTTTGTACAACATGGATTCGTTGTTAAGGAATTAACCACTGTTAAGAAATACCGCATGTCAAACCCAGATTAAAACATCAGCAATTTCATTAAACGTTGACAGCACAGAGAAATTCAAAGGAAAACATGTGATGACAAAACTTGAAAGGGTCAAAAATCTAAGAAGTGAAATTCTGCTGGTTACTCTGAAGAGGCACTTTAAGCATGTCCTTTTAAATGGAAATCCCATTAAAAGTGTACATCAATGTCAATACATTTACTGACCAGCGGAATTACTTCTCCTTTAGGGTTTGGACCAACCAAGTATATTTTTCTCATTCAAGCCACAGTGGTTAAATTTTGCTGCTATATTCAGGCTCAGAATGTTTTCCACGTGTCTTTACAACACAACACGATAAACTTCTTACGCTACTGTTTCTGAGTGAATCAGCTTTCTCTATTGTGAAATATCCTTTATCCTGATAACATTTTATAATGAATGCATGCTGAGATAATCAGACACAGGATTAATTGAAAGAGAAGTTGATCGCTACTGTTCAATAATGGTAATCCTTGTATTTGATATAGTGCCTTATCATGTGATCGAAATGTCTCATTGCCTTCACAGGTTTTTTTACAGTAAAGTTTAGTGACTGTTTATTTGCAGAGGAACATGGCAGCCAATTTGCATACAGCAAACAACCATGAAGTGAATTTAATCTTTGTATTTGATATAGCGTTTCAGGTTATCAAGATATCTCAAAGCACCTCACAGGATTTTACTGTGAAGTGCAATGACTGTGTATTTATAAGCAAATGCAGCAGCCAATTTGCACATAAACGGCCATGAAGTAAATGATGAATTTTATTTGAGGGATTGTTGGCCAGAACAACCAAACTGCCGTGAGTGCAACAGCATCTCCCATCTCCTTCCTCCTATCCTCGCTTGCTTCCTTTTGATCTTTTGTGGCTTGTAGTTCCAGCCCCCACCCCACCTGCCAACCTGCCATTGGTAGTAAAATCGTATTTGCTTTTTAGGAATAATTACCTATGGTTAGACTTAAATCACTTCTTAGCAAATTAAAGGCAATTGAGGCTTCATTCTAAACATTTGACTTGCAAAATGGAGGAGTTAAAAAATAGAGAAATAATGTTCCAGCAACAATTAAGAGGTTATTGATTTATAGGCTTGTTTGGAAACCCGAAGGATATTTTGTTTCTAAGGATTGAGGCTTTTCGAACAATACAATAGAGGTTCAGTATGGCATTGTAAATTGGTGACCTTTCATAAACACATCATTTGAGTGCATACATGAACTGCATTGTTAGAGCAGTATAACATCTCATCTGTAGTGAATGCCATACTGCTGGGTGCACAGACTCATAAATGCAGTGTTCTGTGGAAGTGCTCGCTCAGGTGGGTCAATTCAGTGGGTTTTAAATAGAGTGATGAATCCTTCAGTGTATTTCATGTCAATTGTCATTTTGGGTCACAGTTGAAAAGCTGAGGCGAATTCAGTAAGAAAGTGGAATTTTATCACTTACAGGATTTCATAGATTACATACAACATTACAGCATACAACAAATGGGTCATTCAGAGCCAACCCATCCATGCCAGTGATTATACTCCACTAGCCCTTCCTAATACCCTGGTCCATACCCATTTATTCATTTCTTCCTCTATTATGAATCAAGCTCCAAGGTTTTGCTTTAATAGCAATGGAGTATTTGCATGCATACATACAATTACTGCACTTTGCCTTCACTGTTCTTTACATCTTTTAAGACACTTGCACATCAAACAAGATCTGTTTAGTTTTTGAATGTATGCAGTCTCTGCAGAAAGGTTATCAAAATCAACCAAATGGAGGGCTGAAATGTAATCACAAAAGAGGTTTGATGCCCTTTGTTTGACATATTTGATCATATCCTTGCAAGATATCCACCCCAAAATGCTCCCGTCACAGCATCAAGCTGTGTTTTATAGAGCAGTCGGCATTGAGGCCTAAACCACACTTGTTCCAGTTGTTAATTACTCTGGGTAAAGAAACGCTCCTTATTATCTGTCCTGAAATTGGCTTTTGCAGCCCTGAATCTGTGCCCTCTTGTTCTGTAGTCCTGGCACATCCAAAAATATTGTTCTGGTTTTTGTTTTTCAATATCTTCCACCTGAGGCTTTTTAAAAACATTTGGCTTGAATTGCAAATTTGCATAAATTCACATGAAAAATGTCTGTCTCCCATGCACAGTGGATAGGAACAATGATTCCTGGCCAAGATTCCTGACACATCAGTGCCTTATCGAGATCAAGGAATCAGGGAATGTCCTGCAACACAAATGCATTCTGAATAATCAAAAATATGTTCAGTATATATGAGTCACAAAATTATTACATTTTTTAAATAAGTGTGACTGGTTTAATGTGTTGTTTGCAGTTGCCTCTGTGCCTTCTAAAGTAGATCTCGCTTCTTCAAAGTTCATTCAAAGTTCAGTATGTCAATGTACAAACAAATGTCAGAATACAGGCAGTTCATTCTTACTTCAAATGGACTTCTATCCTTCCAAACGTTTCTAAGTGTGAACCTTGTTAAGTAAAATAAGCTCAGAGATTCAACTCTTGGAATGATTCATGTGATTCCCATGAAAAATGAAATGAGTTGTCAACCATTGCATTACTTCCATAGATGCAGTTGATATTTTTTCAAAAAGGCATGTATAAAAACATTTGTTTTATGTTTGGAGTGTCCACTACTTTTTCTCTCTTATTCTCCCTGCTGGCTAAACCTCTCTGTTCATGGTCTAGCCTCCTGGCCTCCTTGCTGCTGTACAGTTTCATGGGCTATAGATGGCCTCCAGTAGGCTGCCCAAGTGGCTTTTGATCGTGTGTGATCTTTGGCAGTGAGTGTCAGCAGGCTACATGACTGTGGAGGGCCAAGCCTGACACCTCCCCACCCAGCTGCCACACACATAATAATAATAATCCTTGCATTTGATATAGCGTCTTATCATAGCATTGAGATGTCTCAAAGTGTTTCACAGAATATGCTGTAAATTGGACTGATGGTGTACTTTGTGGGCGAAACACAGCAGCCATTTGCACACAGCAGTCTCCCACAAACAGTCATGGATTGAGTAACCATATTTTTTTTGGAGGGAATATTATCCCTGGAAAGTGATCCGCCAATCGAATAACAACTGGGTTCCTGCTTACTACTAGGTAAACAGAGGCATGTGGAGTTAGGAAACCTACCTAAGGTTTCGCCCTACCCAGGAATCAAACCATAGTTGCTGAAAAGAGACAAGGCACAGGAACCTTGGCTAACCTTGGGAAGGCCAGGGCCAATTTATCCTTTTCATAAATTTTGGCTGCTGAGACCAGCAAACGCAGCAAAGATCGAGATTTTAACCAACAACCTGTTGTTGAAAGTTGCAGCTCTATCCATTACACCATAGGAACTGCTGTGGAAATCATTTTCAACAAGGCTGCTATCACTGTAAATTGTGCATATAGCAATTGGAGTGTGATGAGAATCATATTAACATTAATATTATTAATATTGACAAAATGTCAGTCTTGCTCTGAGTCAGAAGCTTGTGGGTTCCAGCCTCACGTCAGGGTTTTGAGCTCACAATCTTGGCTGACACTCCAATGCAGTGATGAGAGAGTGCTGCATTGTTGGAGTTGTCATCCTTCAGAACTGGGAGTCCAGGGAGAGAGGAGATTATCCAGGCTGTGCACAGCATAAGGGTTAAGACTTTCAATGGTGTGACGGCTCCATATGAGAAATATGCTAATTGAATTCTTAAGTGCTTTGGATCTTGCCCCAATAATTGATGTTTTGAATTCACTGGCACTAAACGATTATCACTGAGTTACACCCAATGCACAGAGTGCACAAAGTCACACAGAGTAATGTGGTATTAACACCACTGAATTAATATTTTTACTAGCATGTCTGCTATTTTCCACTTGGCATCAAGTCAACATAAAGTCTCCCATACGTGAAAATCAGCTCTGCTAAAGCATGAGTACATCTACCAAGTTTGTGTTGTCCTTCAGCCAAATTGTCACATGGAACCTCTGGGTTGCAATCACACAACTGTCAACACGAAGCTTGCCTGACTTATGTTATTATCTCCTTCATTCCCAACCAGAACCTGATCAAGACTTGTTCATGAAGACCAGCTGTAGGAATAGTGGCTGTTAAAGCTTAATTTACAGACAATGCACTTAAAAAGCTTTATGAGATGTCTGCTAAAGACTTGAGAGAGCAGTTTATCTGCCAAAGTACAGTAAAAAGTTCCAAGGTTAAAGTGCACAAGGGTAAGAAGTTCATAGATACATTACCGCACCTATGGGGGGTTGCAAAAAATAAGGGTTAGATTATTTTTAAAATATATGGGAACTATATTCTTCCAATATGTTATTGGAATTGTTCCCATTGTTCCCTAATGAATAACAATGTAATAGATGCTCTGTACTGCAGAAATATTGCATTTTTCTCCAGCATTTACCTCTTGAGCTTGCTGTATTGCTGTCTTATCCCAGCCTCTCAAAAGAAGGATGTACATTTGCATTAAGGTTTCCATAGTTGCTGTTGAAGCTTAACTTACAGACAGGACAGAGATCAGCAGTCTAAAATATAAGTTTAACTCTTCAAATACTGTTTCAAAAATTGGCTGAGGGTAGTATTTAGGAATGTGACTGATGAACATTTGTGGCTTCTTTGATTTTTGCTGCATATGTTTACTTTTAATATTTTTTGATTGTGTTCATATTTTATCCATGCTGTCAACTAAGGGAAGAGCCTCTTCCTATTCCTGGTATACTCACATAGGATTGAGAATAACCTCTGAATGTCATGGTTTCCAGGCCTTTGCAGTGGTCGGTAATTTAATATTAATTAAAGACTGTTTGGTTTCTTAATAAACAATGAACAAGACAACGACAATCAAAGGATGAAAAGTCAGAATCCTTGTCTGATTAAAATAGGTATTTATATAAAGATTATCTTGCAATATTATGATCTGCACAATTAGCAATTTAAATAAAAGGTAAATGAGTTGGAGGATAGTAAGAGTCAGATAAAGCTCTATTTGGCACTGAAGTCTCATCCTGTTCAATTGATAGAACACTCCGCTCTGGAAGGCTGCGATTTTAAGCCCCATGTCTTTGAGCTCATATAGTCTAGGATGACACTTTAACGCACAGTAGATTCCATCCTTTGGATAAGATATTAAGCCTAGTTCCTCTCTGCTTATTCAGGCGGACATTAAATGCGCCATGGCACTCTTCAAAACGAAAAGAGAGTTTCTCCTGGTGTCCTCATCAACAATCCCACAAGTAAAATTGGTCATTTGTTTCATGGCTGTTTGTGGAATACTGTGTGCAAATTGGATGCACTGTTCGCCTACAAAACTACAGTCACAGCACTTTACAGTGAATCTTGTGAAGTACTTTGAGATTTCCTCCTGATGTGTAAGCTGCTATATCAAATACAAGCATCATTATTTTAATTATACTATTTAAATAACTAATGTTTGATTTCTACCTATTGTTAGATTGAACATGCCTCCTCAATCTATAAAAGATCAATTGTTAGCAGCCCACAATTCCATTGAGTCTTAACCTGTCAAACTGTTATGTCTTAATTTGAAAGCTTGTGCTTTGTAAACCTGAAAAAATCCACTTTCTTAATTTTCTCCCCAATTTGGCACAATCTTAAAATTTAGGGTAAAATGGTTGGAGGGAATTTCACCAGACTAGGTGAAATTCAGGCTTCTTATTGAGAATGAACACAAACCTCTCTTTCTCTACCAAAAGCTGATGTACACTTACAGTATTTTCAAGTTTATTTTCCATCATTAAACTACTTTCTGCAGATTAGTGCATCATTCATGCTCTAGAAAATGTTATTGCTTTAAATGGCAAGTTTCACCAATCAATGTCTCATGAAGCTGGCAGAGAATTTTACATCTTATCTGCCCCTTTTTCAATTTCATACAGCAGTTGAGTTTTGTGGGTCATTTTTCTGCTTGCACCAGTGGAAGTAATTTTGGTTCATTATCATAAGCTGCTCATTTGGTATTGCTAGTGAAATTGTGTTCTACTGAATGACTGCAGAATCTAAACGTTATGAAGGAAGATATGTATGTGCTTCTCAGATTGCCCACAAACAGTCGTAGATTGAAAATGACCAATTTATTATTGTTTTTGGTTTTGCAGGGATTATTATTAGGCTCTGTGTGGAGTAAGGAAACTTGCCCAAGGTTTCGCCCTCTGCCTGGAATTGAACTCAGGTCTCTCACTTGCAAAGCGAGTGCTCTAACCACTGAGCTACAGGACTTTACATTTATATAGCACCTTTCATATCCAGAGGACATCTTGTGATACACAAAAAGGAACTTTTTTACATCAATGTTTCACATTCAGAAAACTAAGGACCAGATTGTGCAATACACCACAATGGTTACAAACAGTGGGGAGGATTAGATAATAACAATCCTTGCATTTTATATATCGCCTTTCATGTTGTCGTGATGACTCAAAGCACTTCACAGGATATACTGTAAAGTGGATTGACTGTATTTTTTGAGCAAATAAAAATTAAGTAAAAGTGTTTTTTAAAAAGCACGAACATTACAGGCAGAAGGAATGATCGTGAAAGGCAAGAATTGTGGTTCTGAGAAAAAAAAGTGTGTTTGATTTCAACCACAGTGAAGCTGCAGGACTATTACAGTATCTGTTACCAACAGCGGGTTTAGAGTATAAAACAAAACACTTGAGCGGCATTGAGAACACTACAGGTGTCAACCCTTCTACTAGTTTTGGGTCACAATTCATTATGACATGCTTTCACTTTCAAGAGCCTTATAAACGTGAAACCTTCTATTTGACATTTTAAGACCAGCATTAAATTAAGATGCAAAATACATTGAATGGAGTTTTAGCACTTGCAGAGTAAAGCCATCTAAGTAGCCTTATCAGTAGCACATGGGATCATTCTGCACTTGATTTTCAACAACAAAGACCCTAGTTACACAAGGACTGATTAACAGGTTATTGTGGCATGGGGAGGATACTTAATGGTTATAAGCCAGTTAAGAAATGTGCTTAAGTGGGGTCTAATTCTATAGAGTTAGTCTTAGTCCTGAGAGTTTAGATTGCACTGAATTGCTGTTGATTTGTTTTAACCTTACATAACATCTTATCACAAACGGTCAACAATCTATCAGTGGGTCATGTGAGTCTTGTATTTTTCAACCTAGAAGTGCATTGCTATAATCTCACCAAGCAGTGAAGTGGAGCCCCATTTGATAACACTTCTCATAGCATTATGTTTTATAGGATTGCATTTCATTATTTTATTAGCAAGATATTTTTGGCAACAAGATATTCTGGATAAATATGCAAAGCTCAAAGTTAGGAAGGAAGTAGATTAGGAATTGCAAAGCTAACATTCATTATTACATTCGCAAAATCAAAGTGAAATATCTTGAATGTTTTGCCTCAGTGATATAAACAAAGATTTGCAACTTCTGTAATCTGACATGCAGCAAACTATTTTGCCAGTTATTTCAGGAATTAAATCTTCATGAAGTGGAGTACATTAAGCAGTAAGTATGACAAGAAAGCAATAGGCCTTAAATTCCAACTAGCCTTAAATTTATGTTTAAGAATTTGGAAGCTGGTTCTCTTCCTGTGGAAAACTGGCTTCCAATTTAAAACTGAAGTGAAGAATTTTCCATAATCTCTGCTTTTCCAAATTTTAAGACAACATCGTACATATAGGCTAAGACAAGGTTACATTTCTGGCCTCTGTAATTTTCTTCATATGATAAAGTATTATCTCCCATGAGCAGATATACTGCAGGTTGTATTGGTTAACACTGGCATCTGTCTTAAGACCAGTAGGATTGCTAAATTACAGTCGCTGTTCTCAATGCTCTTTATTCAAACAAAACAGAACTCGATTTCATGTATGTACTTAAAGGAACCTGGAGAATGTCACGGTTAATAGCTAATACTGGTAAATAGCTGATCATTTCTATCTTAGCCTTTAACTTTAAATGTTTTTTAAAGTTTACAAGGTTCTTTTCATGTTGTTTGCAGTTACCTTGTTCCCAGTAACAAGCTGATAAACTCTTTATCTGAGTAATCTGCCTGCAAATCGCTTCCATATAAACTGAGCTCCTTTGCACATTCTATATTGACTAGATATGAAAACCATTTTGATTTGCAGTATTGGTGGCCCTATCTTTCAATAAAGGATAGAGATAGATAAAAAATTAAACCCATATATTTATTCCAATGAAATTAAACAAAATGTAATGAAAAATATAAAAGAGGAGAAACTTATGTCTTCAATGATGATACAGATTTCAAAGAGTTTTGGAAATCTGAATTGCTTATCAAGTCCTTGGATTGGAAGACAGAATTTATATTTTAATAAAAGGTTCAATTAATTCCCTTATCTGAAGTATTCAATAGACCATCCCATTGTGCTCTGGCAATCTTCAATCCCTCCCTATGGGTTCTTTTAACTCCCCTCCCCTCATAGAGGATTCTAACTGGACTCAATGCCCTCAAACTTTAAAATAGAGAGAGAAGATGAGCTGGCGTTTTTATTACATTACTCATGTGGAGGGGCTCAGCTGGGTTTAAAGCATATCCAAGCATGTCGTGTTCATGCAAGTTATCATTTTCCATGACAGATTTTTAAGCTCTTAAATCAGATTGGATGATGTGACTGAAATCACAACGAACCAAGACTTTCACCTAGACTGAGAAGTGAGTATTTTTTTTGTGTGCCATTTAAGCATACCTTTAACAAGCACCAAAAAATAATAATGCATTCACGTTTTGAAGTAGAACAGGTTTTATTTTTTGGTGTGTTATTCGATTAGATTGAATAAATTACAAGTATTTGTTCTGATTGTTTGCAAGGGATTAAGCTCCATCTATGTGACCGTCTTATTTGCCAGCTCTAAGGTGTCTATCATTTGGTACTGTGACTATCAGTCAGTAGCTGTGAGCTACAAATCTCTAGTTCTTAAGATGGTGTATGAAACAGATTTTACGGCTCTTGTCCTGATTAGTGCAGTTAGCCTATAAAGGCCAGTGATGTTTACAGGGATGTTTTAAGGGAAGTAGGGGTTAATTCCCCAGGTCTCTCTCTCCTTCCCTAGGGGTTAGCCTGGCAGCCTGCTTTGCACACAGGAGGTCTGACAGGTAGCTGGATTTGTGTAAGCAGTTTGCATGAGAGCCAACAAGAAAACTGAACATTGTGGATTAGTTTTGGATTATCCTGTCAAACTGAAGCTTGACGGACACACTGCAGAAGAAATAATGCAATCTGTTAAGGGAGAATGCTGCTGTGCATCCCAGAGCAGAACGCTGTCATTACACTGAATCTGATAAGTAAAGTCATTAATCATTTATTTTTTTAAATTATCCATTAAATTTCTACTCTTTTTTTGATAATAAAAATCTGCTGTGTGTGTGTGTGTTAGCCTTGAGCTTGTGCATGATTGCTATCAATTGTATCAGCAATTGGTAAGTGAGTGATAATTTGAAACTGAGATATTAGACGTATTTGCACTTCCAGTACACATACAGGCATGGCTCTGGATCTCATTGCTGCCAAGATATTAGCATCTTATTTATGATATTTGCAAACCGGTTTTGTTGTAATAATTGCTAGCTTCATCTTGTAGCTTCCTGTTTGATGAAGGCAGATTGCAAATCTTAAATTGCTAAATCCGAAAAAAAGTTTAGCGTCAAAGCAGACAGCAGGTTCTTTTGCTTCAATTTGTGCAACTTGCGCTTTGCAATTTTACAGCCATAAATTTCACACATTGGAAGTTTCAATCGAAAAAAAGAATATGGTTTGAGAACAGATTAGATCCCAGTAATAAGGTAGATGTGTAGTGCTAAGTAATGTGGGATGGTGAATTAGACAATACGCAGTCCATTGTGATTATTATATGAACTACATAAAGATAATACATCTGACCTTTCTATTTTAGAATATTTAACCTAATGTTATTCTCCTTGAGAAACCTGTATGTTCACCTATAAAGTGCAAAATCTCTACACATGGTGCTATGAAACACTCTCTGATGTCTTCCCGACATGAAAAGTTGTCATATCAAGCGCAAGGATTATTATTGTTTTCAATCAGCAAATCATAAAGCTTTCATTTTATTCAACACATATCTTATATAATGTGCAACTGCAAAATATAAATTGTAGCAAGGCTATAATCATTTTTTTAATAGATTATTATAGAATAAAATTCTTTGTTGCCATTGTTTTCTTCAATTATGATTTTAACACACAGTGAATTGCATTTAAACTGCCTTAAAATTGGTTTAGGAATGGTTATAAAACAGCATCCACAAGAATTTTTAATATGATTGTAGATGCAGTGTGGTAAATTAGGATAAAATTGGCAAAAGCCAAGCAGTTTGTTCTTGAAACAATTTGAATTATTATAATCAAGTTATTATGTGGCCTATAATTTACAATTTATTAGTATCTCAAAGTTAACTATATCAGTGGTGTATGAAATTTGCTTTGTTGTTACTTAAATGTAATGGTTGTCATGTTGGTGAAGAGGCATAAAAAGGCCCAGCTGACCTGATGTCATGTAGTGGTGTTTTCACAATTCAGTTCTGTTTCTCTGTGCGAATTCCTTCATTGCCCTTGCTTTAATTCTGAAAATTGGCAAAAGTATTCCATTGCTACTTTTCAGGGGTAATAATGCTTTCTTAAGATTGAAGCATTGGATTTAAGCATTTTCAAAAATCAAGTTTTATAATTTAAAGTGAAAAATGCAATATTTAATAACCAATGCAATATTAATGTAAAACCCTCGTCCCCTGCTCCAGCGAATTGATTGCAATTAAGGTTTCTGTTCTATCGATCATGGAAAAATTGTATTTGTGCAGTTAAGAATAGGCTATCGGCATAATAATCCTACATTTGATATAGAGCCTTTGCCATCACGAAGACATCTCAAAATGCTTTACAGGATATACCACATACTCTGTTGCTGAATGTGGCAGCAAATTTGCACACAACAATATCCCACAAAATCCTATCAAACACTGAATCTGGGGTAAATAAGAAATAATCTTGGCCCACTACCACTGAGCAGGTATTCAATGTTGAAAAAAAATCCTTGGAATAAACCATTGTGCCAAAGGCAGAGAGGGCTTTGAAGCACTGAAACTTGTGAATAATTAACTGAAATATTACTGTTTCTTAGCAAATTCACTGTGCCAAATATCACCTTGAATTTGTCATAGAGTTGGATTTTTCACAGCATAGAGGGTAAAAAATGTCACTTCAGAATGGATTCCACAACATATTCTATAATTTGGAAACTGTTATTATTGAACATCACATTTTTCACCCTCTAGGTCTTGTGAAGATAACAATTGTTTTGTTGTTGGAAACTGTTTACTCTTAAAAATAATTGACCTGGTATTGTTATTACCTCCACCCCCAATTCTGCTCCTTTTCTCATGTATGTTATTCTTCAATCCTACCCATAAGTTGTCCTGAACACGCACAAATACATATACACAAGTTTATACATATAAATAAATAAGTTTTTATACATATATCTTTAAAAACTTATAAACACCACACACACTTTTATGTGCAATCACATTTGTGCATACAATCACAGACACAATACACGTTCAGGTATTTACTTGCATGCAGAATTACAAATACCATATATACAAAAGTACATGCACACATTCAGTCACTCATTCATCAGTGTTACTCAGTATCCCACCCTAATGGATGAGAAGAGAAAATTGGGCCCATGTCCTACGTTTCTTGGTCTGAATCATGCTCTTTAAAATGTAGCAGCAGCACATACTATCATAATTACCCGTTAAAACTTCAAATCCAATTGTGGTCATTTTGGTTTATTCAACTGATGTTGTTAAGTTGCTTGTGGTTATTGTTGTTGTTGCTTCAAGTGAAAAATAATATAAATGCTTACAACAACAACTTGCATTTATATAGCTCCCTTCATGCGGGTTAGCATCCTGGAGTGCTTTGCAGTGGCGAAGTCTGACCTTGAGCCAGGGGAAGAGGGAGTGGGGAGGTGGGCATAAGCACGATCAAAAAGGAAGGTCTTTAGACAGGATTTGAAAGTGAGGAGGGAGGGGGCAAGTCGGGGGGATTGGGGGAGAAAATTCCAGAGCTTCGGGGCATAGTGAATGAAGGCACGTCCGCCAATGGTGGAGCGGATGGGGCGAGGGACAAACAAGAGGCCAGAGCTGGCT
The DNA here is from genome assembly GCF_018977255.1 of Callorhinchus milii. Lineage (NCBI taxonomy): Eukaryota > Metazoa > Chordata > Chondrichthyes > Chimaeriformes > Callorhinchidae > Callorhinchus > Callorhinchus milii. The sequence goes on along the minus strand of NW_024704742.1, from coordinate 34,012,765 downwards.
GAGCGGAGGCAGCGGCTGGCGGAGTGGGGGGTAAGGAAATTGGATAGGTAGGAAGGTGCGAGGGCATGAAGGGATTTAAAAACGAATGAGAGGATCTTGAAGTTGATCTATCAGTAATTGGGAGCCAGTGGAGCCTGGCAAGAACTACTGTGATGGGTTGTCATTTGGGTGTCCCACATTGTAGATATGAGGACGTTCCAAAGTGCTTCACAAGATATAATGTGAAGTGGAGTGACTGTGTGATTTTTAGAGGAATGCAGAAGCCCAATTGTACACCGATGTCCCACAAATAGCCATGAAATGAATGATCAATTTTATTTGGGAGGATTGTTGGCCAGAGAAACTCCCTTTTCTTTTTGAGTAGTGCCAATGAACCTTTAACATCCACCTGACCAGGTAGACGGAACCTCGCTATAACTTCTCACCTGAAAGACAGCTCCTCTGACAAAGAAATACACCCCAGCACTGCATTTGAGTGTCATCTTAGACTATGTGAGTTTGAGTCCTGATGTCGGGTTTGAACCCACAACCTTCAGACTCAGAGATGACCGTCTGAGTGTTACCAACTGAGCCAGCCCGACTCACAAACATTTTGTCAGTGAAACATTTTTCAGTATCCTATGTGAAGAACCCCTCATTAGTTGATTGTTTAGTTGTTGTTGGCAAATGTAAAAGCTGGACCTATACACATTGATATCCTCAAAAAAGACGCAAAATGCTGGGAACAAATATCAGGTCCAATAGTGGAACAAGCAATGGAGCAGTAACATACCTTGGTTAGATGTTAAATTAAAGGGTTGATATTCATCATTTGTTTCACAAGATCACAAGATTGGTTTGGATGAGGAAGGGCCTTGGATTCATCTGATCTCATCCCTCCAGATCACCCACTCTACCATCTCACATCACAGCATCAAATTCTTTTTAAATGAGCCCTTAAAATTAAATGCTTAGATGTATTGCATTCACACATTATCTTGCATGTGTTCTGATTATCAAAAAATATTTATTATTATTAATATTTATGATTTATTCAGGGGGTCCCTAGAATTGCAGAACTCTTTATAACATCACTGCCAGTTGGAGACTTCAATACAAAAAACAGTGTCTGAAGGGATACATTTCCTTGTCAGTATTTGTTACGCTTACACAGTTGCATTCAGCTCAGAATTTGAATGCAAGGAAGGTTCAGTGTCAAATTAAGATTGAAATCAAAAGTAACAACTGGGAAAAAATCATAAATCAAAGCCCGAAACAATAATTTTCTGGAATTTTGCGAATCGTGATCCTGTAACCTGTTTCATAACACAGCAAAAAACAAAGAGGCTCTTTCCAGTCATGTTGTTAGCTGGTAGCAGTGCCATTCCATGTCACCTGGCAGTTTAGACCCTGACGAAGTGTGCCTCACCAGGCACTGAAGAGCCCCCTCACTTTCACAGATTGTGTTCTTTGTTGGAGCCAAAGTCAAATGGGTGAGTAAAGCAGGCCTAATTAATCTTCATGCTAGATTAACTCTACAAAGATGTCGAGCTAAATTGGGATTAAAAGATTATCACCAACATTTTGGCTGACAGCTCCAACAGGCTTCGCAGTCATCAAGGCCCGTGACAGGCACATAAAGCGGTGTGACTGATGCTTTAGTGACACCATCATTCCTTGTCAGGGTAACAGCTATTGTCAGAGACTTGTGCTGCTGCTGNTTTTTTCTCCCTCTCCGACCTCAGTAGGGCGAGCAGCTCTCCCTCATTAATTTCCTATCCTTCCAGAGTAATATTGGCTACATAAGATACCACCGTGTTGTTTTATGAGCCTGTATCGTGGTTGTCATGGAACCATGAATACCATTCTGATAAACTTTGAACCAATGCTCTCACTAACCTGAATGTCTCTACTCCCCCGCCCCCTCCCCACCCATGTCATCACAAACCCGGTGTAAACATTAAGGACGTGGCATTGGTTATTTTAAGAGCACTACTGTATAAAAATGAGATTGATGCTCAGGGGTTTATTTTCAGAGTAAACGTTAATTTAGACAATTCTCAAAAGAAAGATCCTCATACAAAATGCATTTCAGTATAGCTCCGGATTTGGGTGCAGGGCAGTGTAAGCTGCATGAGCTTTCCTCCCCCTGTGTTGTCAATCAAATCCCATTGCCTTCAAATTACAGTCATTCTCCTTATCCCAAAGATGCCCAGGAGGTGAATCGCCCACATAAACACTCAGTCACTACACTTTACAGGAAAATCCGATGATATACCCATTATGATAATTATCATTACTGAATGCATTATAAACACCGCAAATTTAGTCCTGATTTTTAACAATTTCCAGTCTCTCCCCTATCCCCCACACCCACGCATCTCCTGTTATTGGACTGTTCCTTTCCGCTGGTTTATAAAACAAATCAACTCCATGTTTGATTCTTCCACATCTGAGTTTCACTTGAGGTCCTGTAGGCAGTATTTGAGGGCTGCTTTGCAGCACAGTGACTGATTGAAGTCGGCATCCTGTTGTAGCTGTAATCAAATGGTGATCTCCTTGATCAGAGAAGCTTTCGGCACAGAGATTTCCTTGAGCGGAAAAATTGTGTCAAAGCCGTGGTAGTTGGAGGCTGGGGGGTTGTGGAGTTGTTGATCTCAGCTGTGTGAACATATAATGCATTGAATTTCATTTCAGGAAACATTACATAAACATCTGAAAAGAAGAAATCTAAAAGGAGAGGGAGGTAATGTAGGAAACTGGGACTAAACGGATTGCTCTTTCAGACAGACAGCACAAGAACGATGAAGAAATGGCCTCTTTTTGTGCTGAAAATTCTATGGTTCAATGGATGTAATAATAATCCTTAATAATCCTTGCCTTTGATAAAGTGCCTTATCACGTCTTCGCGACATCCCAAAGTGCTTCACAGAATATACTGTAAAGTGAATTGACTGCAAAGTGAAATGCCCACAAAATGTAGAAGATGTAGAAACATATTTAAAAGCTGTAACACATTAATGTTCTATTGTATTTTCTTCTATTAATTTAAAGCATTGAATCACGTGTACATCATTTGAATGCAATGCGCTAAACCAGTACTTTAACATCTTCTCAATCAGATCCCAAAAGTGTCAGATTAATTTACACTGTATATCAGTATTTCCTGTGAAGCACTTTGAGACTCCTCAATGACATGAAAAGGCACTGTATCAAATGCAAGGATTATTTTTATTATATGTTTATCAAGAGGATTATGAAGTTCATCCTCAGATATTTTAGCTCACGTTTGGATAGGTTGTGCCCGGGCGAGCTACATGACAAACTAAACCACCTGCCTTCTTGGCTAATGTAGGAAATAAACTGACTAGTGGCCTTCAGTGAGGAAGAAAGTGGTGGTAAAAAGAAAAATAGTAACTACAAGAACATGATAACTAATAGTAATATGATGATCCTTAGATTTGATATAGTGCCTTTTCCTGTCAAAGCATTTCAGGTGTTTTTTTGTTAAACTGTATCGAACACACGTTTATATGCAAATCCGCCAATTTGCACACAGCAATTTCACATCCAGCCAGGCGGTGAATGACAAATTTTATCTGGGCGGATTATTGGCCAGGACCCTGGGAGGAACTCCCTTCTCTTGTTGAAAAGTGGTGTGAGTTCTTTAATGTCCACCTGAACATTTGAAGCAATCTTATAGTCGGTGGGGGGGAGAACACAGATGTCATTATCAGAAAAACTTTTTCTACAAAGGAACACGGGTGGGAAAACATAACTTGGATAAATATTTAAATAATGATCACCTGCAGTTCTTAAAATGACTGATCACCACTTTGGCTGGTAGTCACTGCAACAGTGGAGTTACAGTACTTGGTTGAAAGCACATCAGAAGCTGTTGAGTCTTTGCTAATTCACCTCATTATGTTGTGGTGTTTGCTGCATCTTTCACTCAGCAGGCTGCTTTTCAATATCAGAGCAATTCCATGTGTTCAGCATCAGACAGATCACAATCTGTGAGTATTTACGCTGGATTAGAAGCTTTGCCCTCAAAAGGATACTTTCTATATATCCAGAAATATAACTAACTTTTAATGAATCATAGAAAATCTTTGCAACTTGCAAATTAATAATCCTTGCATTTGATATAGCGCCTTATGTCTCAATGTCATGTCTCAAAGTGCTTCACAGAATATACTATAACGTGGATTGACTGAATATTTTGTGGGCGAAACATGGCAATCAATTGCACAGCAGTGTCCCACAAACAGTCGTGGATTGAGTGACCAAATTATTATTATTTACTTTTGAAGGGATTATTACCCCCAGAAAGTGATCTGCCAATCGACTACATACCTGGTTCCTACTTATTACTAAGTGAACAGAGGCGTTGGAGTGAGGAAACTTGCCTAAGGTTAGCAATAGATTGTGTACATTTTCGCCTCCAACCTTTCCACATCACTTCTCCCTCTCTACCTTTCAAGCATTGCATTCCCCTTTGTGGCAGCAAACTGCACACCATGCAAAAGGATCCACGAAGTGGCTGTGTGGCATGTTATTTACCTTCAATTTGTTTTGACAAGTGCAAACAATTCACTCCCTGAAAAGGGGGATCTGAATGGGTCAGTCCTTAGCTGTCAAAGCAAATGCCTTTGCTAAGTAAAGGGAGGCTGACAGGCCATTTGCTCCCTATCACTGCTGCCTAGCATGCAGTACTTGACTTGACAGCTGCCCTCCATGATCTGTATTCTGACATTCTGAAGAAATACAACAGCACATAAATTGGTGTATTTTTAAATGAGTTTTGCTCTGTGACAAATGCAATGTAGAGCGATGTATAGAATATACAACACATTGTTTACTCTATAATATTCACAAAGCAGAAATGGTATGTTCATTGCAGCTATTGGAACAGGAAGATACAATTGCTGTAACAAATCTGATTTAGGGATATCACAAATCCCCCAACTGTGTGATCAATAAAACAAGAACATTTATAATTTGAACTAAAATTGTTGTATATTTAAACTTATTCTGATCCTTAAATATTGTCTATGATAATAATAATTCTGTGATAATAATTGAATTAATGCCATATCATGTTATCAAAACATCTCAAAGCACTTCACTGGATTTTATTGTAAAGCATTGTAACTATATTTATTTAATGAACAGTTTTTGTTTTCTCGTTATTATCTGGCAAAGGAACGTGAAAAGTTTAATGATTTTGCCACTCCCATTGTTTTGTGACTGTTTGCCTAGGTGTCCTTACCCCAGCTGTACATTGCTGGTTTCAGAATATTTCAGGGGGAAAAGCTTAAGTTTTATAATAAATATCAATAACTGGAATTCCAGAGTGTGTTGTAGAATGATTTTTAAAAATTACCCTGTATATATCTCTATCCCCCGTCATTCAGTGGTCTTCTTGCCAACATTGTGAGGCAGCAACTCACTGAAAGGACAAAGTTGGATGTATTTGCATGTACTTTGACTCAGGCTTATCTTTGAGCACACATATTTTATGTTGACACTCTATTGCTGTGTTGGGGAAGTGCTGGATTGTCAGATGTGCTGTCCTTCAGTTAAGATATTAAAACATGATCCCATCTGCCTGAAAATTCCATGACACTCTTCCAAAAGTGAAGGGAACGTTGGTTTGTGGGACATTGCTGTGTGCAAATTAGCTGCCGAGTTTGCCTACAAATAATAATCCTTACATTTGGTAACAATAATATTTGTATTCTGTTTGCGTTGTTTATTGTTGCCTCACACTGTTTTGGCACAGTGAGTAATGAGTCAACTAACATCTTTAGATCTCTTTCAGCTTTCCCCTTGGTAAGTTCTACCCCATCCATGCAGTACTTGTATATCCTATTCTCACTTTCTTTATGTAGTACCTTGTATTGATCCATATTAAACTTAATTTCTCCAAAATTCTGATTAATCTTAATTTTTAAGTCCATGATCTTGATGCTATGAATATGAGAGACTCAGACTCAAATCACACAGGACAGAAACAACCTTGTCTTTATCGCATAATTTACTGTTGGCTTGGTGCCTCGTTGCTTTGACTTCTTTCTAATTCCACATGCCCTCGCACATCAATGGCTGAGTGTGCTGCTCTTATCAAAAGCTGGCCATGAATATAAGATCATCTAAGACCCAGTCGATAGTCTTTTGGAATAGTTGAGGGTTTTGGCAGGCACTCAGAGAATAATAATAATAATAATAATAATAATCGTTGCATTTGATATAGCGCTTTTCACGTTTTCTAGACGTCTCAAAGCACTTCACAGAATACACTGTAAAGTGAATTGATTGTATATTTTGTGGACGAAACTCTCTCTACTGTCTTTTAACCATAAATCCTTGTCACATAAATTCAGTTCTGATCATTATCACTCTCTTCCCTATGCTAATGATGAGTCACAATCATCTATTCTAAAGCTTTGGATATTACTGTGGGAAGATTTATAGTTTGGTAGTTGTTATGAATGAAATAAAGATGTTCCCTTTACTTCTGTTACAATCATAACAGAAAATAACACAAATCATCAAAATGAAAGTGAATTACCACATTATGTAGTGTAAAATAGATTTATGTTAAAAATACAGATGGAAAAAAGACAAAATGTAATGTTTTATGAAATTGTGAGTGTGCGCATGTGTATGTGCGTATGTATTTTGTGAGTGAGTGTTAGCATGTGTGTGTGTTTAGTATCTTTGTGAGTCTGAGTGTATATGTTTGTGTGTGATTGTACACGTGTATGTGGGTGTGAGTATGTATGTTTCTGATGGTTTATAACCACGCTGACCATCATGGTCCGCGGTTCCTGGAGACTGTACCTTTCGGAGAATGCTTTGTGTCAACCTTCATTTATATTCTGATGATACATATCAACCCTTTGATTGCTGTGTACACATTCTGTTTATAGGCTGAATAAAACGAATAAATGAGTGCCAGGCACATTGTCTGTAGCTTTTCTCTCTTTATTTAAGTCACACCTGTGTATGTTTACTTCTGAAAGTAATGAGGGATTTTGATTTTATGGCACAGTCTCTTACAAGACTTGCAGTGCTTTATGGCTTTCATACAATGATGAGGTGTAACTGCGGAATGAACACATAGCAGTGAAACCCGACCAGTGAAATGGGAGAGCAGAGAGCATCTCCGTGGACACACACCCTTGTTTATAATTCTATCCAGAAGGCTTTGATTGCACAGCTGCAGTTTGGGTTTGTAGATTTTGAACCCATTTCAGATGGTGTTTGTGTGCAGAATCTATGCAGTACCATTTTGCATTATACATTGGTAACCATTTTGGATCAATTGACGTCCTTGCGAATCCTGGAACTAAACAAAGTAGTAGACAGGCTGCTCACGATTGAATCAGTTGTTCTGTACTCATGCACGGACATACTGTAAGCAAATTGTGAAGCACCTCATGAGAAACAAGATGAAAGGTTTTGTATTTGTTTAGTGGATATATTGGTTGACTTTTAAGATGTATATTGATTTGGACTGCCCAGTTGGCAAGGTGTAGAACTAATCCATAATGTTAAATAATAAATATAATAATAATCCTTGCATGTGTGGCATAATGCCTTATCACATCATTGAGATGTCTCAAAGCACTTCACGAGGTTTTACTGTGAAGTATAGTGATTGTGTGTTAGTAGGCCAATGCCGCAGCCAGTCTGCACACAACAATGTATTCTGTGATGCAATGTGAGACATTTCAACTACATGAAAATGCATAATAACAAATGCAAGGATTATTATTATTATGTGTACTAATGCATATATCGGCTGCTTACAGCTTTACTGCAAAATAGCTTGCCAGCATTCCCAACATTGCCGCACTGTATTGCCTATTATATGGAATGTATTCAGTATTCCTTCAAGCAGACCAGTCTCGCCTGACACAGATTAGTATTTTGACCCCTTAGCTTCAGTTTGGTGTGTGCCCCTATCTGTTCCATACCCCCTGAGCCAATTAAGATAAGTTATTGTTAACAGGGTTGACAGGCTGTTGCTCTCAGAAGCCATGACTTGAAGCAGAGCACAGCTCTGCGTTTAAATAGAAATTAAACCTTCTGGAGATGGTAGTGGGAAGATTGAGATGATCTTCTAGAAATCCAAACATTTTCAGTACAACATACACAGAAATTAATCACCTGCAAGAATTGTTCTTTAAATTGATTCTCAAGATTCATTAGTCAGCTTCCAGTGTTAACTATAAGCTGTTTCTTTGTAAGAAAAGTCACCCAATAGAATTGTGCACACACTGGGATGTCTCCTGGCCAACAATCTCCTAAATTGATCCTTCACTGCATAGCTATTTGTGGAACATTGCTGTGCTCAATTGGCTGCCATGTTCGTCTGCAAAATACACAGTCACACCACTTTACACAGTACATCCTGTGAAGCGGTTTAAGATGCCTCGATGAATTGATAAGGCACTGTACCAAATGTAAGGATTATTATTATTATAACTCATTGGACATGGGACTCATTTCAGACCTCTGTAAAGTTGGATCTTGTCCAGTGGAAGCTCCAGGGACCCAGTAGCCAGCAGGATATCAGCCAAGATCAGGGTCTAGACCAGACTTCCAGTGGGTGGGATTGACACATATCCTGGCTGGTGCTGGTTTCAGCATTATTTAATACCACAATATTAGACTCCCCCCCGCCACCCACCCATCCCCAGCCCCCCCCCCCCCACCCCCCACCACCCCAAATGTAAGCCAGTTAAGTCAAATCTAGTTTCGCCCACAAATATACAGTTAATTCACTTTACAGCATATTCTGTGAAGCGCTTTGAGACGTCTAGAAGACGTGATAAGTGCTATATCAAATTATTATTATCATTAAATCAGTGTATGCAAAATACTGGAACTTTGGTTGAGGTAGAATCCATAATAAAGGAACAAGAGAGAATTAGATAAATATCAGAGAAGGGTAAATATAACAGGGTGTGAGAAACAGGCAAGAGAATGTGACTAAACGGATAGCTCTTTCAGAGGGCTGGCACAGGCACAATGGGCCGAATGGCCTCTTTCTTTGCTACAAAATCTTTACAGTTTTATGGTCTATAAACTCTGTAGTTGAAGTGTTGTTTTACAAACAACAACAAATTGCATTTACATAGCGCCTTTCAGGTCAGAAGGACATCCCAAGATGTTGAAACCCAAGGTATGCTTTAGACAAGTCACGTGAGGTCACTTCTAATGTGTTTTCTCACTGATTCCAACTTTGCAGTGGCGGCAAAATAAACGTTTAGACTTGAAATGTTATCTTTAAAACGTTCCTGGGCTGTCCTGGAGACCACCCTCAAGGATGCTAATATCAGTAGAATCAGACAGGCAAATTGACTCCCACAAACATTAAAACACAACCAGCTTTCAAGCTTCACTTCACTTGTACTTTGCCGAGAGCAAGGACCATGTGAATCCCACAGTTTTAACAGGCTGCCAGTTCACACCCCTGCACTACAGGCTGAGAGCCAACCAGCAGCTTAGTGTAACACAATCATTCCTTTAAAAACATGCTGACAAAGATCAGGGAATCTTTTATGATGTTTTGGATATATGATTATTGTTATGTGACTTTGTGCCTTTTATACCATAATAATTATATCGGAGTCTAAAACAGAGCAGTTTCTAAAAAGTCCGTCGAGTGGCAATAGATCATTTGGGAGAGTGACGCACCTCCTGTTATTGGGAAGAAGGACCCTATTTGCCTCTCAGAATCATTATTAAGGAATCTTAATACAAATTGCTATGTTTTAAATGTACGTTATTTTCTCGCCCTGTGTTTAGGTAACTCCAAGCCACACATTAATCTACAGGCGAGAGGGCAACCAAGTGAATTGCTCCCAGATTCCACCAATGCCCCAGATGTCAGGAATTATATGAAAACAGGTCAGAGTGTAGCCCACCAATGTTCCTCCCTTTTCTGTGAGGAATTACCCTGCTTCTGCTCAGTTACAACCCTGAGAATCTCAACTGGTATAGAAAGTGCCAGGCAGAAGCCTGTGTTGTCTCACTCCCTGCTCTGCTGCTACAACACTGCACAGTGCAATGCGAGTAGTGAATCTTTTAACCTTCTGCTTTCAAGCCATTCGGGACTTTGAGCTCACAGACTAGGCTGACACTCCAATACAGTGCTTCGGGTGAGCTGCATTGTTGGAGGTGCCATCCTTCAGATGAGACGTTAAACTGAGATCCTGTCCCATTGTTGGAGGTGTCTCCCTTCGGATGAATGTTCCTTCTGCCTGAGCAGGTGGTTGTTAGAGATTCCATGGTACTATTCCTAAAAGAGAATGGAGTTTCTCCCAGTGAACTGAATGTTGCAGATAAAATTATTCATTAGCTTCATGGCTGTTTGTGGGGACATTGCCCAAATTGTGCCTAAATTGGCTGCTGAGTTCACCTACAAAATACATTGTCCCCTCACCTCACAATAACTCCTGTGGAGCGCTTTCAGACATCCTCCCTAGGTGAAAGGATCATTTAATTATTATGTTACCTGAAGCCTTTCAAATCTAAATTCCGTCTCCAAGATTCCTCAATCATTTTTGTTGTCCTATGAACAAACAGGAATAGAGTCTGATTATCGCTGACTATGAGTGTATCATGCCAGTCTGTTAACCGCTGGTGAGAATGTGTGAAGTTGCCTCAGTTGATGTGTCAGGCTGCCTTAGCTGATAGCATTCTTGTCTGAGTCAGGCGGTTGTGGGTTCAAGCCCCATGTCTGAACTTTGAACTCACGCTCAGTGTATTGTTGGAGCTGTTGTACTTTGGATGAGATATTAAATCGAGGCCTCGTTTGCCTGTTCAGGTGGATGTTAAAGATCCCATGCACGAATCGAAAAGAGAAAGGATTTTCTCCCGGTGTCCCAGCCAAAGTTCCCCCAAGTGTTCATTCACTCCATGGCTGTTTGTCGGACATTCCTGCCCGTAAATTGGCTGCCGCATTCAACCAGAAAATACACAGTCTCTCTAATTTACGTGCTTTTGGAGGTCCTCTGGATGGGAAAGGCACTGTACCAAATGCAAGGATTATTATTTTTTTTAATATCACTACTGACCTAGAGCTGACAACTTTTGCCCAACCCAAAGTCAGGCAGAAGCCCTGTGGATAGGGGCAGCAAAATTTATTGAAGATTTAAATAAATTTAATTTTTTTGCTGCACATCATAGACTCATTCACTTGATTACTGTTTCTCGGACTTTGTTGTGTGCAGATTGGCTGCCACGTTCACCTGTATGTACACAGTCACTGCACTTTGGAGTAAAAAACCTGTGAAGCGCTTTGACACGTCTCGACGACATGATAAGGTGCTATGTCAAATGGGAGGATTATTATCGTAAGAGTTGTTTGTAATTAAAAAAGAATGGATTTTAGACCTTTTTGGTGTCTGGTTTGTATTTTTAGAAATTTCCAGACAGCCCACTCAAACAAAACACAGAGTACAATCCAAACAGGATAGGTGGCCACCCAAGACAACTTGTCTTTTATCTTCTGAAAGCTTCCAGTGCGATGCCCCACTTCTAGTAATCTGACAGCTATGCATTGCTGTAAAATAATCTATCAACCAAACACTTTGCACTTATTTACAAACCAGGCTGAAGGTGGAGGTGTCCTGTGACAGAGAATGGGTGCTGTGGTCTTCTGACATGGATTGGAACTACATGTTTGCCTTCCCTCCCAAAAAGGTTCAGAGGTAAGGTCACAGTTTCAGTACATCTGTGTCAATGATTTAATTGGAGCCTAATTTGCAATGTTTGCAAAACGCTAATAGCAATCAACACAACCTGCCAAAGTGCTTAAAAGAAAAGGCTGAAAGGGAATCGGGACCAGCGGAGTTTTGCTCTACACACTTTATATTCACTTTTTCAAGCTTTCAGAAATCACCATTAGCTGTTTGTCAAATATTGCAAATCAGCCCCTATTTTGAGGTCACAAGAAGGCTGGGTACAGCACTTGTTCAGCCCTGCCTGTCCAGCAGCCCTTTCAACAAAGCCAGCAATGAAACCACAGGTGATATTTGCAAATGTGAAGAATTCCTTACCAACTAGGAAATCAAGTCTACACCAAGCCCATGTTTAAGGAGGTTATAATAACAAGACAAAGTTTTTTTTTGCTAGTCTATTAAACAACAGGCATATTAATTCATTCATTAATTAAATTATTGTCCTTCCAACGTGAAATTAACTAATTGCAATTAATGTCCTTTCAATGTGAAAGGCCCTTTTTGCAATTGTGTTGTTGTAAGAAATTGGTATGAAAATGAAACATTTCTGTTCCTAATTAATAAAAACTATATATTTCTTAGTATTCTTTGCTATATATACCATAAAGTGCTATATCAAATGCAAGGATTATTATTATAATATATAATAATCCTTGCATTTGATATAGCACTTCATCACGTCGTTGAGACATTTCAAAGCGCTTCACAGAATATATTGTAAAGTTAATTGATTTTTTTGGGGATATTTTGTGGATGAAACTCCTAAATACACAAAGAACAGCATTTTTTGTTAGAGAGAACCTTATCTGTACCAATTAATTCCTTTGTGGATAACAACAACAACTTGCATTTATATAGCGCCTTTCACACAGGATAGCATCTCAGAGCGGAAGGAAACAGCACACATAATTGTTTGTCATGCAGAGCTCCAGTGCTAACCAAAAATTTTTATATCACTATAGTATCACACTTTGCCACCCCTTCCCTCTCTGCTACTCCAACCCTGACTCTCTCCAATGCTTTATTTCTCTCTCTTTCCCTTTCTGTTTCTTGTCCTCTCTATGACTTTCTCTTTCTCTCTTTCTCTCTTCCCATCTCTAACTCTATACTGTGACAGTATAATACCACAATAACAACAGACCATTAAATAATCACATCTCTGCTGGTTCACAGTCACGCGGTGAGGGTACACCATGGTCCTAGGAACCTGGATGTGCAGCTGAATGCACTTTTTATTTTGCCGGCATCGCAGCCACGAGTTCAATTCCACATTGGGGCCTGAACATGGATACATGACATCCAGATATTCAATGTTCCAGTGCAATTTCACCTCAAAAACAATAAACCTGTTCATTTTAAACAGGTACATCCCTATATCACTTACAATATGTCAACCTCCGGGTAAGAAGGTTCAACATTTGCCTACAAACAAAATGCATGACAGCAATAAGCCAGAAAGCTTACAACCAAAGCAGGCACATTACTGATGTCTCATGCTGGGAAAAGTGCCTCATTTGTTACAAGTGCTACTTTTTCTGCAGGGAATACCCTAGAGGTCAAAATTGAACCCGAAGAACTTGGATCTGACCTGGGCAGAAGAAGGCAATTCAACACATTGTGTTAGTGATGGCTCTTTGAATAAAGCTGCCTTTTCCCCATACCTCTGCAAGTTATTCCTCTTTAAATATGTATCTAGTACTAGTATCTCTATCACTTTCCCGAGAACATTTTTTTATCTTATTAAAGATGATAAAATTTACTAACTTGCAGTTAGAATGACATTTGGCAATTTCAATTGACCACCAGATGGAGCACAATAGCATCAAAAACCTGAGTAGCAAGGGGGGAGGGGGTGGAAGTGGAACAGGAACTTTGTCCAGTCTTCCTTCTACAAGAATACTTTCTAGCATCAGATGTCCATAAAGCAGCCCTGGCAGTGGGTAGGCAAACCAGGGCAAACATCACATTTTCTCCTCATGTGAAAGAGAAAATAAATATGGGCAAAATGTATGTCACTTTATTGTAATAAAGTGGTAATCCATAGGTGACATTGGCTTCGGTTTCAGATGTCAAATGCTATCGAGCGATAACACACAGATTTTTTCCCACATCACCTTTTACCAACATAATCTTCCATTATGTTTGGCTCTGTTTGGATCTGCCACATACTGAGTTATTGGGGACACCTTGGCTGCTGTTGACACATAATTTCCTTTTCCTTCAGATTTACTCTACAGACTGGTCAAAAATATAAGCAGATCCTGGTGCTATATGGGTATGGATGAATATTCATGATATATAAGCAAAAACCTGCATATCAAGAGGAAGACTGGCCTGTTATTGTGGTATTGTGCTACATGGGTTATTGTAGCACTAATCTATTCTACATGAAAAGAATGTAGGATGTCACAGATTTAGACAACCCACAAGCTAATGATGAGGAGGCCGCTAAAGTACATTTAATGTAGGATTTATTTACACATGCAGCCAATATTTGGAATCAAAAGATCACCTTGATTGATGGTAATGTGCAAGCGAACCGAAGAAAGTTAAAGACTGCCATCTAGGGAGGACAGCTTGCTCAATGTTCCAGTTACTGCGCTGAAGTGCTGTGTATGCAATCTGGTTTGAATCTGTAAAGTTAAACTTTCCAAGTGAGGGTAATTGCCCTGCAGTTGAACTTTGAGGCATCAGAGTAAGTGACAGGTCATTAGAGTTGACTTTGTATTGTATATGTTTACACTATATAAACGTAGCATTGTTGGACCATTCAGAGCAATCACATCATGCGGAGGTTCAACAATGTTTTTATAGACTGCAGACTTTCACTAAACATTTAATTACTGTAAGGTTCCGGTTCTTATAAATGTAATTGCGTCCCTTCGTCCCTTGCCAGAAACACTGTCAAAAGAATACCACATTATCAGATGAGCCTGGTTATTCATTTTATTTTCCAAAGCTGTTCTGTTTACATTTGCTGAGGTCTTTGGAAGTATTTGGCTGGTTGGAAACAAGCTTTGTCACATAGCCTGGTTTAGTTTGTCTTCCAAGCTTCAAAATCTGTTCTGTTGATATTCTAATCCATATAAGTAGCAAAACAATAGGCTTGTGCCACTGTAGATCACTAATTTAAAAGAGTTATTTAGGCATCTTATGCATGTCAGTTATTAAGCTCTTCTGCCAAACTACAAAATTATAGAAAGTTTACAATACAGAGAAATCATGTCAATGCTGCTGTTCATTCTTGCAATGAAGCTATCAGCTCTAATGCTATCCTCCTGCTACATTGCTGTATCTTTTATTATTTTTGCAATAGTTATGGAATTTATCCAATTCAATTTTAAATGTTGTTGTGGGAATCCCACAGCGTGACTGTGGGAAGCATGTTTTTAATTAGGCTGAACTGGGTGTCGATCAAGAGTGGTCCTTTTTAATCAGGTCCTTTTTCTAGGTAAAATTGGGGATTTATTTTTAAATATCAAAAAATCTTTCTTTAGCAAGCCAGATATGAACAAAACATTTATTTTAAAAAATAGTATCCTGACAGTGTGAGGCAACAAGTCCAAATGATTTTTTTGGTGCCAAGAACAGGCACATGATGCAAAGTGATTCATGGATCCCCAAATCCACCTCACTACTGACATCAGGAGGACATCAGTGTAAGCCAGGGGAATGGAGCTGAAGAGGATTTGGGGGGAGGGTGGAAAGATGACCCAATGCACGGTCATGGAGATGAGTCTTAAGGTGAGCTTTGAAACTAGGGATGGAGAGAACAAACATTTAGTTCCAGTTTGGCTAATAGATAACTAACTAAACAGTACAGTAATTACAATTTATAAATGGCAGTACTCTATAAGTGCACAATTGAACTACATTGAAAATAACTTTGAGTGCAAAGGAACACATTTGCTATCATTCAGAATGGATCAGAAGAGGGCTTAACCCACAGAGCAATATATCTGCAACATGAGTTTCAGAAAGCAGAATATTCACAAGGTCTGCATCAAATTCATTCTGCTCTGTCCAATTCAGACGCATTAGTCTCATTATAATGTTCAATCTCACTCTCTGATAATCCAGTTTTCATTTTAAACTCCTAGATGTAATCCAGTGGGGAACCTTGAAATGTCACACAAAAAAAGTGATGACAGTCTTTGCAGAGAGGTTAAATTATTCTATTCTGTGTTTCAAAATGAGTCCACACATTCCCTCAACACAAATACCATACCTACCGTCTTGTAGAGAGTGCGTGAAATCATATAGACCCAAATTCCTTGAGCAAATTTGAGAATGGAGACTGGAGCAGTTTTGTGACTAAGTATTTCAGTTGAAGAAATGGCACTTTGTCCAGCACATCAAAACCAAGAACTAAATGGGTAATTCACCCCAGGGATTAAATTGTTAGTTTTACTTTCACTGGCTGAGTGATGGAGAACTTTATCAGTCTAAAGACTTTAAGCCTCAGTGTAAGACTTTACATCAGACTCTTAACATACGGAAAGTCTTTTAATCCTCCAGGGCTATATGGTAGCTTTTCAGACCTCAATGTACACCTAATGAGATAAATTACTAATATATATTTTGGTTGGGGTAGAGGTTATTTAATGCACAATTAAATAATAAACTATGCATTTGATATAGCACCTGAAATGTCTCAAAGTGCTTCAAATTTGTTTGTAAATTGTAGTAACTGTATTTGTAGACAAATGCTGTAGCCAATGGGGCACTGTAGTGTCCCACGCAGTCAGAAAATGAATGATCACTTTTATCTGGAGGATTGTTGGCCAAGACACCAGGAGAAACTCCCTTTTTTTGAATAATATAATTGGATATTTAAAGACCTGAACAGGCAGAGAGGACCGTGGTTTAAGGTCCCATTGAAAGCATGGCACCTCCGATAGGATGACGTGTCACTCCCTCAACATTGCGTTGGAATCGCAATCTAGACTATGAGCTTTGTTGAGAAACATATAATGTTTATTTTGACATGTGTAGTGCCATGCACCAGCATCAACAATGGTTTTAACACATAAGACTAATATGTTTCATGGGGCAGTACTACTGAGGAATAGTTTTTGCTGTTTGGTATTGATCAATACTGTCTAACAATGTGGATAATTTCTGAAGGCATGCATATACAAAACAGTGACTGGGCAGAAGGCATCATAGAAATGAACTAGGTTAGGGGAGAGGTTAAATCTAGGGAGCTGAAAGCACTACCAACCAACAATTACAGCGGCCAGCAAAGCCAAACATAATCCTTGTTTTTATATCGAGAACCAGCACTCTCCAACCCAGTTTGTATAATAATAATAATGCTTGCATTTGATATAGCGCCTGATCCCATCTTTGAGACGTTTCAAAGCACTTCACAGAATATACTATAAAGTAAATTGACTGTATATTTTGTGGGCGAAACGCGGCAGCCAGTCATGCAGAATCCTCCAGGGCTCCGTCCAAATCTCAGTGCAACTCGCAATGTAAATTTGTAAAAAATAGTATGAAAGCTTATTACTAACTTATTTCCTATTTATATTCAGATTTTAACAATGTTCAAACGATGTATGATGTTCTACATGTATTGCATCTATACCGAGTCCTTGTTAATATAGAATGGCCATTTCTGTCTCTCAGTGGCCGCAATTTGGGTTAAATAGCACTGTTCTAGAGGCTTGGAGTACAAAAGCAAGGAGGTAATGTTGAACTTACTGTAGTTAGGCCACTGCTACAAATACTGTATTGTTACATTTTTGCTCACCTCCATTCTAACCTGAGCATGTTTGTTTTGTTCCATTCACTAATTATACAAGAACAGCTTGGATTTATATAGCGCCCTTCACGAAAGATAAAATCTTGTAGAGCTCTATATGTAGCTGATTTGTTAAATGTGCACTGAGATATTCTATTCTATTTGCTAATTTTAAGGACTAATATGTGCTTATTAGTAACTAATAACATGTTACATGTATAATTTAAAATATAGTACACTTATTCACTGGCTTAATAGAAGGAGCAAAACAGCCTTATTTACCCCTCCAAATCTGTCGCAATTGAGGAATACGGTTCAATAACCCACAAGATATTGTGGTTCGGCTGTTGATTTCTTGGTTAACAATAACAACAACAACTTGCACTTATATAGCGCCTTCCACGCAGGGTAGTGTCTCAAAGCGCTTAACAGTGGCGGAGCCTGACTCCAAACTGGGGTGAGGTGGCCGTAAGCTCAATTAAAGAGGTAAGTTTCCAGGCGGGACGTGAAAGAGTGGAGAGCGCGGGCAAGGTGGAGGGATTGAGGGAGAGTGTTCCGGAGTTTTGGGGCGTAGTGGCTGAAAGCACGACCCCCGATGTTGGGCCGGAGGGTGCGAGGGACGAGCAGGAGGCTAGTGCCAGTCGAGCAGAGGTGCCAGGTGGTGTATTGGGGAGTGAGGAGTTGGACAGATAGGGAGGTGCCAGGGAGTGAATGGATTTGGACACAAGTTTGAGGATGTTGGAAGTCGATCCATTCAGTGATGGGGAGCCAGTGGAGCCTGGCCAGAACTGGTGAGATGTGGGTACAGAGTTTGGTCCGGGTCAGTACGTGGGCGGTAGAGTTTTGAATGAGCTGGATCTTGTGAGGTTGCGCACTGTTTCAGTGAGTCTGAGGAAGAGCCCAAGGAGGTTGAGGAGTTTAGATCCACAGGAGTGAAGACATTGACGGGAGCCAAGAAGTATGGCTTCCAACTTGTCCATATTCAGCTGCGGGAAGTTTACACTCATCCAGGCCTTGATATTCCTTACTCCACACGCCTAATAATAATCCCTCCAAAAACCAAAACAATAATAAATTGGTCATTTTCAATCCACAACTGTCTGTGAGTCACTGCTGTGCACAATTGGCTGCCCCGTTTGCCTACATATATATAATCAATTCACTTTACAGCATATTGAGACGTCTAGAAGACATGAAAAGCGCTATATCAAATGCAAGGATTATTATTATTATTGATGTCTGCCAGACAAGCTGATAGAACATTGGCGGACCTAGAGTTGGTACTGGAGGAGGCAAAGTAGATTTGTGTGTCATCCACATACATGTGGAAGTTTACATCATGTCTGCAGATGACATCGCCCAGAAGGAGCATATAGATAAGGAAAAGAAGAGGCCCAAGGATGGAGCCCTGGGGTACTCTGCAGGTGACCGGTGGGGGCAGGAGGTGAAACCATTTCCTGAGATGGAATGGAGGTGGTTGGTTAACTATGCGAGTGCAGTCCCACTAAGGTAGATTGGGGAGAAGAGTCGATGGAGGAGGATGGCATGGTTGACTGTGTCGAACTCAGCAGAGAGATTCAGGAGGACGAGGAGGCAGAGGGAGCCCTGGTCACAGAAAGAGAGGACGTCATTTGTGATTTTGACAAGCGCTGTCTGTGCTGTAGGCAGGCGAAAACCAGACTGCAGGGTCTCGAGGAGGGAGTGGAGGGAGAGTTGTGACTGAAGTTGACCTGCAACAATGCATTCAAGGATTTTGGCAAGGAAGGGTAGGTTGGAGGTTGGATGGTAGTGTGAGAGATTAGAGGGATCGAGGGTGGGTTTTGTGAGGAGGGGTGTGATCACAACGGTTTTCATGGGGGAGTGGAACAGAGCCTAAGGAGAGAGCTTGGTTGACCGTGTTGGCCAGCAGGGAGGATAGAAGGGGGAGTTGAGTGACCAGCAAGTGGGTGGGGCGGGGCTCAAGGTAGCAGGTGGTGAACTTCATCCGGGTGATTGTGGCTGAGACGGAGGAAGGAGAAATCGGGGCAAAGGAGTGTAAGGAGGGCGGAGAGGCAGGAGCTGTGGCGGAGGGAAAAGGCGCTGTGGATGGTCTGAGTGGGGTGGAAGGGGACATGGGGGTGGGGAGGATGATGCAGCCAAGCAGATGTTTTCAATTTTTGAGGTGAAAAAGTCTAGGACCTCTTCGCACTTGGGTTAAATATTTTACATAAATACATCACCTAAACGTGTCTTAACTGAGCTGAGCAACAGCCCAAAAATGGCTGTGCATTTTTTTTGCTCATTCAGATGATCGATGCTGTCAATAATTCATAATCCTAGGAGACTGAAAATGTCTCATGCTCTCCAGTGATATTTGAATGGGACGTCAGTCATGGCGGGGCAGAGCAGGGAAGTGAAAAGGTCAGTGAGGCTGATAGACACTCCAAACTGCTTTGAGTCTCGACCTTTGCACCCTCGATGCAGAAGGAGACCAAGTTGCGTCAAGGGTTAACACTCGTTTTCATTAGGCATGCCTTATAAAACTCCATTTGCTCTTTCTTCTGCGGTGCGTGTACAGAATTAATGATTTGTGTTCCATCCAGACACCATACACCTTGCAGATGGACAGACATTGAGCTCTGCTCACAAGTCGATTGATATATCTTGCTGTAAGCGATACTCCTGTGAGGGTATCCTTCTCACTTACCGTTGAATTTAGTTATTAAAAAAAGGACTTACAATCCATTGAATAAATAATTTGCAGTCCATTCCTAAAGCCTTTGTTTGTTCATTTTCAATGTTATAAGGCCCGGTTTAGCCCAGGATTTGCGGGTATCCTGTTGGAGTGGGTGTAGAGTTGTTCAGTGACAAGCATAAACCTACCACAGGATTATTAGGCTTGACCAGGTGACCCTGGGGTTCCCTGTCATTGGAAGGCCCAGATGTGGCAGTGTTTTCATTGCACGTTTTGTGACTGAAGGGTTTTAGCAAGGCGGCAAGATGAGCACTTTGTGAACCCGCACTGGTGAGAATCCTGCTCATCAGTGGGGGATTATCTGCAGCTCATTCTATACAGCTTCTAATTCCTATTTCATGAATGGAGTTCAAGTACGGAAAATGGAGCCACATGCAGTGCAGTACAAACAAGAGCTAAGAGGCTTCAGCGTCTTTTAATTAGCTCTGCAAACGCTTAGCTGCGATGGAGCTGTGATATTGAAATTTACCATAAGATATGTCAAGAAGATAAAGCACTAAAAGAGAGAGAACATATTATGATTATATTACAGCGAAATAAAAAGTAAATGCCAACAAGAGGTTTGGTAAACTTTGTGTTGGGTTCATGCCTCCCTTCTGTAAAGTTCAATGAAACAGATGTGACATCTTAAAAAAGGTCTCTCTGGAAAACTTGAAGATATGGGTGTTATAATAATAATCTTCACATTTGATGTAGCACCTTTTCCATCGAGAGGACGTCTCAATATCCAATACAGGATTTTCAGTAAGTGTAGTAACTGTTTTCTCGGTGAGCACAGCATCAATTTGTACACAGCAATGTCCTACAAGCAGCCATGGGGTGAATGACCAATTTTTATTTAGGGAATTATTGGCCAGGAGACTGGAAGAAATTCCCTTCTCTTTTTGAGTAGCATGTTATAGATGTGCATGCTCTACAATAGAGTCAATTATGTATTACAAAAAACACTGAAAAAATATTTATCAAACACCTGATGAAAGCATATCTGAGTTAACCACGTATCACCAAACCAGCAGCAACTTATTCCTATCTATTCCAACAGTTAGTACTGTTTGAACCATTTGGCTCAGTCACTTATGTAGACTTTTTTAAGTGGTGCATTCTTGATGCAGGAATAATACACAATTGCCCAGCTCAGATTGCAAGAGGATTTGAACAAATACTGCTCTTCATAAGTCTTCTGCCATAGTCTTCGTTTTGAATTCCTCTGTGTCTGAACTCTCAGTTTGCTATCTTGTGGCTGATGTTCCTCTCTCCACCCTCCTCCAACTACATGTGCACTTGTAATGTCCTTACAGATATTTTATCAGATACCAGATACATGGCTCTTTGACTCACTGAAACAACATGTTGACCTATCAGTGGATTTTTGATGCCCTGTTGCTTCATGGTGTTTGCATTCCACTATACTGTATTGGTCTGGGAAGTTTGCTCACAGTATGGATGAGAGATTGCATTGGAACCTCAACTCACCTGATGCAATGTGACACAAACCTCCCTCTGTGTTACAGTCTGTGAGACATTGTGTTACACTCTGCTTGAACCTCTGATACATTGTGTTAAGCTGTGTTTCGCTCTGTGTTACACTCTATGAGGTACACTCTGTATGTTTACACACTTTGTGTATCTTTGTGTGAGACACTCTGTGTGACACTCTCCTTGCTCTGTGTGAGGCACTCAACCTGAAACTCAAATTGACAATCTGCGACATTTTGTGTGACCCAAAGAAGCTTTTATTCAGCACGTAACCCAAGCAGCACCTCACCCTGAATGGCAATTAAGAAAAATGAAAATAGTCTATTCCCCCAAATTAATATGATTTTGAAGCAGACAAAACATTTTTTTAAACAAAATTCAATTAGATAATAATGGAATATATCAGCTAATCCCTTACACGCAATCCACTGCATGGCAAGCTGCAGTGTGAAAAGTGTAGGGGTAGAGAGCCCTAATGAACAGTAAAATGATTTTGCTTGATACGATATTGCTTTCAGCACGTCCTCATCCATGGTCTGCTTCAGCACATTTAAGGCTACAAAATCCACTGTCTAATAGTTCTTGGAACCTTTCCTTTTTTTTCCACAGGCTTGAAGGAATGGTTGAGCTGCTTGACATGGTGAGACCTGACAATTCTCTCAGTAACCTTCAGTGCCCGCATTGCTTAAAGTGACATGGAACAAGATATCATTAATTCCCTGACACATGTCTTTAGGTCAGTGTGCTGGAAGGCCACCCACAGAGATTGTGCTGTTCTGTTTGTTCTGGCTCTTTAACCATTCCATTAGTATGCTACGTTTCTTGAGCTCCTCAGACTCATTTACATGCTCTTAATCATAGTGATGTGTTTCCGCATGTGTCAGCAACCACCTTCCCCCCAAAAAAAATCTTGAGTGACTTTTTTCAACAATAAACCATTGTGTCCATAGATCAAATGTGCTTTTCTTTAGTTTTGAATAGGTTTATAGGCATATTGACACCTGATAAGGCAGTTTAGAAGACACTTCATCTAAATTCCACCAAAGATACTACATGAGTGTGTGAAAAAATTATTGCTTTTTTTAAGACACGATCCCCCAAATTGAAAGACTAAAAATTATTCTACAAAGGTTTGTGCTGTGGTTCACAGTGTCGATGCCACTTCAAATATGGCAGTCTCCAGACAAACTGTTCTGGAAACTCTCCAACCAGAGAAGGTCCCATTACAAAATAATAAAGATGGTAAAGCTTCTATTGAGCTTTGCCTGTTTTGAATGAACTTTATTTGCAATGCAGGCATGGCTTTTCTCACGCCCTCAAGGTGTTTTATCCAAATCTACAGAGGATTTTATGATGGAGTGGGGGGAGCAGGGGAGCAGGACTTAAATTTCTTCTCTGTTTCATTTTGCACTAATTTCTTCCTCATTAATGTTTAAATTCATGGGTTAATCCATGACTGTTATTGCTTTGATTGCTTTATCAAGGAGTGAAGCATTGTGAAAGTGGAAAATAAAAAGTGGCATCTTAAAATTATTTAGGGGAAAAACAATGGTGTTTTGTGCAGGTGGATCAACAAATGTCACTGTCTAGTCCATTTGAGAGGTGAGCAGCAAAGAGTAAAGCTTAAACTAGCACAGATTCAAACAAGTATGTTCCTCTTTTTATGTCCTTATTCTAGGTATTGTACTAGTCACAGTGGGCAAACAAATGACTGGTGTGACCAGTTATGTATCTTTTAAGCATTCAAATTAAAATATAGATACTCATGTCTGTTTTTCAATACATTACAAGACAAATTTACATTGTGTTTTTCATGTCGGGAGGACGTCCCAAGGCGTTTAACAATGTTGGCTTGGCAGCTGAACTGGGAGGAGGGATTTTCAAGATATGTTCCTCTACTTTTAACACAAAATACTTTATTTCATTCCACCTATACTAAACACTAGGAACTGACAGTGGAGCATGTACAGACAGTACCTTCTAACAATCTGGCTGCTGTAAGATTATAAGAAATTTCCTCGAAAACACACAGTCAGTATAAGAATAATAATCCTTGCATTTGATATACAGCTTTTTACATTAGCATGTTGTTTCAAAGTGCTTCACAGGATTTACCATAAAGTGTATTGTTAAATAAAGTGACTGTATTTTCTTGCAAATGCAGGCGAATCATGTCATTGTGGGGAGGGAGGCACATACACCAGTGGTCAGACTCTCAAACTGAGGATTAATGAAACTCATCATTTTGCTCTGTGTCTTCATTCCAGTTGACAATGAGACAATCTCAATGAGATTTGAGATTTGAGATCATTCATCAGGTATGCCTTTCAACTGCTTTCCCTACAGTGTAATTACAGGTAGACATTGTGCCACAGTTTGTGTTAGAGATTTCCATTGCTTGCACTCCCCGAAGATGAATGAGGTTCTTATTATAAACAAACAAGCACTTCAGAGAGAACCATTTGACAGGTTTGGTAATCCCAAGAGCTGCTCTTATCAGCTGATGAGTCCAGCACAAGGCCTGTATAATTTCTATGTCTGTCTTTCAAGCTGTTCTGTTGATGCCGTACAAATGTATTTGTTTTGAGTTCTTTTGATGGCTAAATGACAGAAATTCACAGGGTGTAAAACAATTCAATTGCCTTTTATGATACAAATGCATAGTCCACATAAAGGATCTGAATCCAGTCAAGGGTGAAGCAATATAATTCATTGTTAGCATGATTTTGACAGAGCAAAAACTAGCAAAGATATCGCCTTTACTTCAGACAATGCATGAACTGCAAGCAACTGGGATTTTGAAAATTGAGAGACAGGACTTCAGATTATGAAATGAGAACCAAGAAAAAAATTAGCAGAAAAGGATGTGATGTGGCTCTGCCACTGTCTCACAACGCAGGCTGCCGAAACCCTCATACATGCTTTCATTACATCGAGGCTCGACTATTACAAACTCACTGCTTGTCAGCCTCCCCAACTCCTCCCTCCAGAACTCTGAAGCCCGCGTCCTCTCCCACACCAGGCTCCATGACCCTATCACCCCCATCCTCGCCCGACTTCACGGGCTTCCCATCACACAGATGATACAGTTCAAGATCCTGGTCCTCACCTTCAAAGCCCTACATGGTCTTGCTCACCCCTACCTCTGTGACCTCCTAACCCCCTACCATCCTGCTCGCTCCCTCTGCTCAGCGGGCTCCAGCCTACTTCACGTCCCCCGCCTCGCTCTCCCCACTATTGGTGGGCGGGCCTTCTGCCACTCTGCCCCCACCCTCTGGAACTCCATCCCGCAAGCCCTCCGCCTCACCCCCTCCCTGGCCACCTTCAAGTCCCTTCTCTAGCCCCTCCTCTTCGACCGTGCTTTCGATCTCCCTGCTCCCCCCGCTGCCCTCCATCATCCCCGACCCCCAGCTCGGGTCCGAAACTTTGTCTTTCCAACGCCTTGGGACGTCCTCCCAATGGGAAAGGCTCTAAAGAAATGTCATTTTGTTGTTGTTTTAAAAATCCTTTAAATATCAGACAAACATGTACATGGATTTTAGTGTTATGGTAATGTGCTGCAATAAATTGTTCAACTTCATTGGGTAGAAAATAGAAATGATTTTATTTTGAAAAACTTTTGAATTATTACAACAACCTGCATATATATATATAGCACCCTTCAGGTAGGATAAAGTCTCAGAGCGCTATTAATTCTGATAATTTTCTTGCCCACACTTAAAAAAATATTTGGCATCTAATTTGAGAGTTGCAGATTGATTTGTAATCAGTGAATCCTGGACATGTCAGAAATTCTCAGAGGCTGGCCCATCAGACCTGCTTCAAAACCAGTCTCAGTTCTGACTTCGGTATTGTGGCCAAAGGAGATCCTTGGTACAAAGGAAAGAGATTGGCATTGAATTGGAGTACCAGTGGGTTGATCCCTCATGCATCCAGGTATATGTAGTATTCACTTGTTATAATCAATTTGCAATTCTCTAAACTTACAACCCTTGACTATTGTGGTCTGGGTACTTTGTAGCTTTGAGATGTCCAATTATTGCCTAACCATGCAATTTATTCATACTTTATTTTACCTTCAGCTAACTTATCAATTTTATTCTGGACAATGACTCCTTTCATGAAGGGCTTTGAAACATCCTCCCGACCTGTTATTCTTTTTCTGTTGAAAAACTTATCTCTCGCCCCAAACCATCTGAGACTTCTCAAACTGTAACAATCCTTGAAGTAATCTTCCCCATTATGGCCTCCACCATTATTAGTAATGTTTCAAATAATAATTTGAACTTGTGCCTGAGCGTTTTGCTCAATATCATGTTACTGTGCATTATTATGGAAACATTCATCACATCTATACTTTCTAAAGGACATGGTGCACATAAAGGCCTTAATTCATATTAGTTTTATTGTGCCCCTTGCTAATAATATGCGCATTCTGTGATGGTAATTGACCCTTTAATACCTTCCTCTGCACCGGGCAGTCAATCATATTATTGTATTGTTAGGTAGTGTTTTGTTATATGTTCCTCAGTAATTCCATTATCCTACAGTCCAATATTGTGATCACTTGTACCTTAGGAAAATCTAATGTACCTCATGCCCATCCATAATGACGGAATGGGTGGTGGGGTATACAAGTCCTGTCTCAGTCATTCTATTTTGCTATTAGCAGGGTTTTCAACCATGGGTGTCATATTCACCTACAAATAATAGTCACCATACTTTATCGAAAACTCTATGAAGTGCTTTGAGACGTCTTGATGTGACGAGGCCCTATATCAAATGCAAGATTATTAATATTATTCTCTGAATGGTGCTTCCAATGTGGGAATACTAAATTGTATGTTCACTATGATCTGGTGAAATTAAACATCAGGAACATCTGTCAGACATAATTCACAGGTCCACAGCCGAACCAACTATGGACTTCAGTCCCTGAAGAAGCTCTCATTGCTATGACTGAAACAACCACACAGATTGTAGTGTAATTTCCAAATGGAAAAATATCTTATGTTGCAAAGCACCATGGAGAATGTGTTGGAACTGGGACAGCTCTAGAGTATCTCTCTTTGTTAGACTGCTTGGGCTGTATTCCAAAACCTCAGAGTATAACTTCTAATCCACTCCAGCCTTCTTCCCAATTCACTTAGGCATTTATTTATTCAAACAAAATAGCACTAAAAATCTCATTAATGTTATTCTAATTCTCACTAAATACACAAGAGATTATGAAGAGTGAGTTTCAAGTCTGAATTTGGGAAGGTGAAGTTTGAATGATAGTTAATAAGAGAACTTCATTCTGAGTCAGTTATTATATAATTCCACAACATATACAATTGCCATTTAATAGGCGACTAGTATGCTGACACTAATTCTCAAGACTCATTCACAAATAAGGCCTCTTTGGTAGGCACTGGAGAGAAACCGCATTGTAATTGGTATCACTTGTTGGATTAGACAATACAGATATTAAAGTGTCTCTTGGCTCTCTGAGTATATAAATTGAACCATGCTGATCAGGAAGCAACCTGGTGAAATTGCTTGCCTGCAATGGATTAGCTAATCTCAGTCAGGGTAACACTGGGGATGATGACAATTTGACTCAGAACCCCAGGTCAGGTAGGATTCTGTCTCCTCATCGCATCCAGAGAATCCTGCTGATAATTGAATACATGTGGGAATCAGACAAAAACAGTACCAGGTTTGGCTGCAGTGACCTCCCTCCTCCTCTCATCAAATAATCTGATGACACTATCTGTCAAGAAGCACACATGAATAATAGCTACTTGGGCAAGGTGCCTGAGAGTGATTGAAATATACACCAATCAAGGGAAAAATGAGGCAAGCATCTTCCAGAAGGAGTGGAAGAGAGAGAACCCATGGCAGCCTCCAGATCAGAAGTTTGTGGGTTCAAGCACGTTGGGGTCTGAGCTTAGAATCAATGACTTTATGCAGCACTGGGAGAAAGGCTGCATTGTAGGAAGTGCCATTCTTTGGTGAAGAGGTTAAGTTGCAATCCCACGGCCTGTTGTTCTGATGGATGTAAAAGATATCAGGAGTTGTCCAGTGCCCTGGCCAACAGTGCTCCAGTCTGGTTTACAGTATTTATTGTGAAGTGATTTAAGACATCCTCCTGCGTGAAAGGTGCTATAACAAATGCCAGTCTTATCATTATCCGGTAGGATTTAACAAGGTTTCTTTGTGGGAGAAGGGGCGGGATAGGCTATTGATAGCTTTATTCACAGTTGTGTATGTGGAGTCCTGTAGCTCAGTGGTTAGAGCACTCGCTTTGCAAGCAAGAGACCCGAGTTCAATTCCAGGCAGGGCGAAACCTTGGGCAAGTTTCCTTACTCCACACGCCTAATAATAATCCCTCCAAAACCAAAAACAATAATAAATTGGTCATTTTCAATCTACGACTGTTTGTGGGACATTGCTGTGCGCAATTGGCTGCCGCGTTCGCCCACAAATATGCAGTCAATTCACTTTACAGTGTCTTCTGTGAAGCGCTTTGGGACGTCCTCCCGACGTGAAAAGCGCTATATCAAATGCAAGGATTATTATTATTATTATTATATTGATAGCTTTATTCACAGTTGTGTATGTTAATGCTCAGTATGATAGGTGAGGGAGGGGTAAGGTATGTCAAATAATGCTCCAATTGTTTGTTTTTCAGTTGTACCAGGTAAAGAAAACCTTTAACAATTAAACTCTTTTTGTCTGTCCTTTAAGAAATTAGTTGGAATAAAAATTCAATGAAATGGAGCAAGTCTGTTTCGGATTTGAAAATGTTTCTAAATAACTTTAGGTTCATATTCTGAAAGTCTATGCATGGTTTGGATTGTCTTAAAAAATAAGCAGACTAATTGGATATATTTTCAGGACCCTTCACCTTATATCACCGGATATCTGGTTGGGATAGGATGAACTGCGTGGCGCCACACATCTCTGTTATCCATTAGCTGATCCTCTTCTGTAATCATGTCCGACCCTCCATCCTATCTCTTACTGATTTTGAGCTGGGCGGGAAGAGCAATTGGGGTTCCACAGACTTGGTCTGGCATGGATTACATGATTCATGCATTATATATCTACGGTAAGGGTTTCGGCACTGATGTACAAGTGTAATTCATCTCTTGCTCTTCAGTTCTACGAGGAATGGATTACGCATCTGTGAAATGATGGCTGATGTGAATAATGTTGCACCGGCACACATGGATATCATCAGAGAGTGCCTCATTCTCCACAGACCGACTACTTTCAGTGAATGTTGGTTACTGCTCAAATATTGCACTCACACTTCATAAATAGCTAAGATCTAACCAGTCATATGATCCAGAAATGCTTTAGGTAACAGCCACATTAGGTTGCAAATCATTTTTGACAAGTATGCAGCAAAGTTTGAAGACGATCCTTTGGAAAAATAATTTTAAAAATTAACCTTTTTCGAAATCTCCAACAACAACTACAAGATTCAACACAATACTAATTCTCTATCGATTTCACCTAGTTCTTTATTTTCCATTTAACAATGCCTTACACACATTCACTCTAGGCATAATCACCTTGTATGTTGAAGTTAGCTTTGGATATTTTGTTGGTACTTGATAATGAGAATTTCAGAGTCTGCTTCCTTCACAGAAGTCAATAATCACAATAATTGCAATGGATATCACTTCTCGTCTAACTTTGGACTATTACAAGCATAAAAGCAGAAGGCAAGGGTCATCCCTGAGAGATTCGCCATTCACTTTGGCAGAAGTAACTTTTCTGGTAATAATACTAATAATTTTTGTAGTTGATATAGCGCCTTATCAAATTGTCTCAAAGCACTTCACAGGATACACTCTAAAGTGTATTGACTGTGTATTTTGTGGGCGAAATGTGGCAGCCAGTTTGCTCACAACAATGTCCCACAAACAGACACAGAGTAAGTGACTAATTTTATAATATATAATATAATAATACAATAATAATAATAATCCTTGCATTTAATATAACGCTTTTCACGTCTTTTAGACGTCTCAAAGCACTTCACAGAATATACTGTAAAGTGAATTAACCGCATATTTGTGGGCGAACCGCAGCAGCCAATTGCACACAGCAGTGTCCACAAACAGTCGTGGATTGAAAACAACCGATTTATTATTGTTTTTTTTGGAAGGATTATTGCTAGGCATGTGGAGTAAGGAAACTTGCCCAAGGTTTCGCCCTGCCTGGAATTGAACCCAGGTGTCTTGCTTGCATGGCGAGTGCTCTAACCACTGAGCTACACTCCACGGGACTTTATTTGAGGGATTGTTGGCCAGGACATTGGAAGAAAAAACTCGCTTCTCTTTTCGAACAGTGCTGTGGGATCTTTAATGTCCACCTGAACAGGCAGACAGGACCTCTGTTTAATATCTCATGCAAAGAATAGGACTGAAGGACATAATAGATGAAACCTTGAAGGGGTATGGGCATATGGCAGGGCAGTAAAATTGAATATTTGAATCCCTTTTATTGAAATAAGGATATGCTGCCTAATTTTGTGGAAGAGATGTTACATATTATTAAATACTTGGATATGTTATGTATTGTTACATATTATGTATATTGTTCAGATAAAATTAATCTATGTAACTGATTGTGGTACACCACTGTGCACAAATCGACTTACAAATATGCAATCACTACCCTTTACAGTAAATCCTGTGAAGCTCTTTGAGACGTTTTGACAACATGGTAAAGCACTATATCAAATGCAAGGATTATTATCATTATAAAGGCCATCCATGGGAGTAAACACTCAACCCTCGACTTCAGCACAATTCTTTGTGTCCAACGAAGGTTTTGTAAAATGTTCGGGAACAACCTGGATTGCTGCTTGGTGAACTCAATATCCCCTTCCACCTCACTGGAGACAACATTGAGTGCTGCTTTGCATATTATTAATTGAGTTCAGTCAGTAACCTATTTTTAGCTATATTCTAACACTGATCACTGATATCAGGAGCAATAAAAGAGCACTAAAGTCTATTGAGTGCAACTATAATACCGAACTCAAGAGGGAGAAAAGTTAGTAAATAGCCTTACTTTCAATTATATTGCTTGACATCATAGAAGCCTCTTCACCAGAGAGTCTTTCCATTGTGTCAGGCAGCAACATGGGAAATATATTATCAATTGTCACCCAGACCAGTCCTGGGTAATAATCAGGAGGGGCTTATGGTGGGAGACATCATTACCCACTTGCCTGTTGCCATGCTCTCAGTAACTCACCATCGTCTTAAAAGAATTGGAAGAAGAAGCCAAAACTGATCAAAGTATTTGACTGAATTTCGTGCTGCACAGGTTTTTTCCCTAGCTCAAAATAATGCAGACTGGAGCGTTCTTTATAGCTACACCAATCAATGGTGCCAGTTCATGTTGTAGAACATTGTACTAATGTATTCTAATTATTTTTTATATTGATCAACCTGGAGCTATAGAAAAGTAGGTTCCAATGCACTATTGTATTGTAAATCCTAAACAATTTTTATCTCCTATATGTGCAGTGCAGGATCACTCAGACATTGAACTTATCAGGAATGAATACAGAATGCATTTTCCTTGTGTTGTGAATACAGCGTGAGACCCTTTCTGCCCTGTGACAGTCGTGTATGAAGTAATCCGTTTGTTGCCGGCTGCACCTGCCATTTTCATCTTAGACAGGCAGCTTGAGTGCAGGCTGTAAATCTGTCAGGCAGGCTAGCACTGACTGGCACTAATGGCTTGCTCCGAGCAAACTCGGCATCCACTTTCAGGATACAAAGATACATAAATTTTAGACGAGGCGAATAACTTCTTATACAACCTACATATTTGGAAAGCATGACAAATGAAGATGGTTTTACCTTTACAGTCCAAGCATAATTTTAATGGGCTAGTTGTAAATTATGTAACATTCCACAGAACTTAAACGCACACTTTCTAACAACCTATGATTTTGCATCAGAGCAAGTGCAGACAGTGACATTTTGTTGTGGACTCCTCCAAACTTAAACTCAGGGTGCGAATCAGTCATTGGTACCTGTGGTATTTAAAAGAAACATGTGTTGGAACAATCAGAACATGTATTTTGAAATTGTTCTTCATTCATTGCACAAACTCTTCCTGCTCTTCTGCTCCAGAACATGGTACCCTTACACTGTTTGTCTTCACAATCTGAATGGCCAACCATCAGTGGCCCCAAATTACCTGGTCTTAATCTTAAGACCACTATCTTCAAATTTAAGATCTTCCAGAATTTACGAAAATTCTTCAATTCAAGCTCAAGTTGGAAGCCAGTTTCAGAAACTGTGAAAAGAAAAACGGTTTCAAAATTCAAGAATTTTCCAAATTCTGCACAATCTTAGATTTTAGGACAATGACCTTAAGGTCAAGACCATGAGATGTTTGTGTCTCCTGTTGCTATTTTCAATGATCACTATAAACTACCTCTCAGTGACTGATGATTAATTTCCCATAGTTTTCATTGTTCAAAAACATTCCTCAATCTGAGGGTAGAGTTAGTTACATTGTGTTTGTTAATAATTGTTGGAGAAAAAGAAATGACTGCCAGCATTTCTATAGGTCTAGAGAGTTTGATCTCTTTAATAATGCTTACATTTGATACAGCAGCCTTTCACACCAGGAGAATGTCTCAACGCATTTCAGAGAATTTTACTATAAAGTGGAGTGACTTTGTATTTTGTAAACAAATACAGCAGGCAATTTGCACAGAGTAGTGTCCTATCCTATAATTAGCCGTGAAGTGAATGATGATTAATTTTATTTTGGGGATTGTTGGCCACAATACTGTGAGAAACTCACTTCTCTTTTTGAGAAGTGCATTGGATCTTTAACGATGGGACCTCGGTTTAACATCTCATCCAAAGGATGGCTTCCAACAATGAGGCATATCCCAAACACAGCATTGATGTGTCAGCATAGTTTATATGAGTTCCGAGTCCCTATGTGGGGCTTGAACCCACAACTTTTTGTCTCAAAGCGAGAGTACTACCACCTGAGTTAGATTGACATGCTTTCTGTGCTGAGAATGTCTGGGTGGCAGTGGGGTGTTACAATTGACCTCAGCTAGGAAGAGGGAATTTGCCTGAAGTTACTGCACTTGAATAAACCCATTTTGTAAGTCATGTATACAAATAAAACTCAGTTGTAATTCCTTTCACAGCGCAATGTGTAATTCCTCCCATAACTTGACAACACTTCGAGCCCAGACATTGTACATGACAAATGAGCTGGATGAGGCACCATTCCTCAGCAACAGCCACTACCCTTAAGAGGGGGTTAAGGGCAGAAAAAGTATAAAAACTATTTTCTAAGAGCTTTGTTTGTGTTACATTTTCACACTTTTACCAAGGTCAGCACTTTACTTCAAAGCAGCAATGTTTGGGTTCTGCAATGCAAGCAAACAAGGAACTAGACACTGTCCATTCATTTACAATGACTCACCGACACATCCCAGAAACATATACTAAACCACAAACCTTATTTACAGGCCAATTAAGACACCAGTGTAACTGATATAAAGCAGAGTATGGTAAACATGAATGTAGGCCAGTCAAGATCTTATAACTCAACAGGTTGCCAATTAACCTTCATGCCACCGGTCTCTGTGGATCTGAATAACCCTGGCTGAAGAGTTCATCGGATTGAGTATGTTTTGAATAGGTTATGAGTGGTCCTTGGCTGGCTAACTCATTTTTTCCTGGTGAAAGAGATTGAAATCCCTGAAATATTTTGAAGAAATTTAATTTGTGCCAAGTGCGGTAAGTGACTGATGTCACTGTCTTGACTTGTTTCCACAACAGGCAGTTGTGTCGGATTTTAATTTTGATACGGCCTTTTCTGCGTAGAAGGGGATGAGGTCTAATTGGTGATATTTCTTAAATGGATTCCTTAACAAAGATGCCCATTAGAATTCCTACACAGACCTGCGGGAACTCTGCCCTGAAAATAGATGACATCATAGTGGAGTTCCTATGTCCAGCGTGACATACCTCTGGTTACTGGAAAGAACATCTCATTTCCACAATTCAGCTCCCTTATTGTGAATTTCCTTTAAGAAATGCAACAATTGTGACCTTATTGGCCCTTCATAGACATTAATTTAAATCGTAGATTAAAACTAAGCCTCTGAGTTTATTTTTGCCTGTGCTTACAATGAGCTGAAATTGGCTGCAAACAAATTAAGGCTTTTTTGACTGCACACATTTTTTACAAGTATTTTCCTAAACTATGTTGACTCACCACACAGGGTCAGTTAAATTGAAGAAGGCCCTTCTGATCTCATCCTTCCATAACATATACTCCAACATCTACTTCTGCTTTCAAACATCTCTTAAAAACCTCTTCAATCCCTTATTGTGATAAATGTTATTCATCCCTATTGTTGTTGAACAGTGGGAATGTTTGAGATAATGCGCTGTATAGCATGATATTTAAAGTTACCAACACCTGAGACATAGAGTTAAGTAAAACTTAAACAACAACAACAAAATTACAATGGTATAGCATCTTTCACGTCCCAAAACTTAAAACTTAAAGTTCAGGAATGCAAGGCTTTGCACGTTCCTTCCATAATTATCAAATGTGATCATAATGTAGAGGAAATAGCATTAATTTAAATTTAATAGGCAAAAAAGATTTAGAAGGGTCATTAATGCATGGGAGTTAGCTATAAGGAAAGATCACAGAAGCTGCGAAGGTTTATACTGGAGTAGAGAAGATTGATCTTATTCAAGTCCTCTGGATCCAAAATTGATATTAGACTCCAATACCTTATCATTGTGGTCAAGAGGTCATGGCCTCAAACTGAGAAGATGGGGGGAAGGTGAATAGGCAGTTTAGATTGAATTGCTGTATGCAGAGAACATGTGATACAGTTTGTGTGAGGAAGGGAGGAGGTGGACAGTATGGGGTATTTGAACACTTTGGCTGCTAGTTTTGGAGAGAATTGCACTTTATAGTATATTCTATGAAGTGTTTTCAAATGTCCTCCTAACATGAAAGACACTGTATAAAATGTAAGGATTATTATTATTCAGAGAGGGAATCCAACTTTTTATTGATGATAGAGGAGATTAGGGAATAAATGACAGAGGGTGTGAATATAGTGATTTTGTGATCATTGGTACAATATCTCAGACTGCTTAGAGAGCTTACTGTTGTTATCAGACTAAATAGAGTGTCTTTACTAATTTTAGGCTAAATCAAAGATGTCATTGCTAATATCAAGTTATATAAGACAGGTTATATCCATAGAGGAAAGTTACAAAACTAATTGCCAGTGTTAGAGGGAATGAGCTATGAGGAATGGCTGGGTAAGATGGGGCTTGTCTGCCTTGAAAAGAAACCTTTCACAGTGGTCCTTATGGAGGCATATAAGATGCTTAACTGGATAGAGAAAGTAAACCCAGAACAATACTTTCAGATATATCAAATCAACAGAACAAGAGGCGCTGGGTTGTGAAAGGACATTTTAAGAAAAACATTTCAATAACATATTCTATAACAGAGGGTTTTATTGCTATGTCTGCATTCTGTGGTTCCAGTTTAACACAGCGATGAATCACTCTGTTAATTGCAATAATTAACAGTGGCTGGGGAACTCTGAAAAGCCTACAAAATGCACAGACACTTGACAGTAAGTCCTGTGAAGTGCTCTGAATGTCTTCCCAAAGGATTCTTATTATATTATCTTTTTTTAAAAAAAACCTGCTGTATAAAATATCACCAAGTACTATTAAAGTCAGTTTTTTATCCACAAAATAAAAAAATTGGTATTTTCAGGGATGGGGGTGCTATTTTTCATGTCAAAAATGGGAGAAAATAAGGAAAGAAGGAATTTGATAATAAGAACAACAACAACAGAATTACATTTGTATTGCGGGAGGATGTCCCAAGGCACTGGGCAATCGATGTTTCGGACCCGAGCTGGGGGTCGGGATCGGGGAGGGTGGCGGGCAGGGGGTGTAGAAGGGTGATCGAAGGCAGGAGTCAAGGGAGGGGATGAAGAGGAGGGACTACAAGATGGAGCTCCAGAGAGTGGGGGCAGAATGGCAGTAGGCCACCCGCAAATGGTGGGGTGGACGAGCCGGGGTACATGAAGCAGACCAGAGCCCGCTGAGCGGAGGGAGAGGACACAGGCTGCAGCCTATAGAGGGAGGAGTTGGGGAGGCTGACAAGCAGGGAATTTGTATAGTTGAGCCTCGATATAATGAAGGCATGTATGAGGATCTCAGCGGCCTGCGGTGTGAGACAGTGGCAGAGCCGGGCGATGTTGCGGAGGTGGGGGAAGGAAGAGCAATCATGACATGGATGTGGGGTTGAAAGGATAGTTGAGGGTCAAACAAGATGCCAAGGTTCTGGACTGGCTTAGCAAGGTGGAGTGTGCTTCCATGGATGATGATGGTGTCAACACCTGAGGTGTGGAGGTGCTCACGGGAGCCAATCAGGAGGGCCTCGCTCTTGTTGACGTTCAGCTATAGAAAGTTAGCTCTCAGCCAGGACTTGATGTCTGACAGACATTCTGTCAGGACAGCAGTGGTCCTGGAGTCGAGGGTGGAGGCAGAGAGATACAGTTGGGTGTCATCCACATACATGTGGAAATTGACCCCATGTCTGAGGATGGTGTCACCAAGAGGGAGCATATAGATATTGAAAAGGAGGAGACCAAGGACAGAGCCCTGAGGAGCGCTGCACGAGATGGAACGGAGACTAGAGGAGATTCCATTCGTGGAGGTGAAGTACAGGCGGTGTGAGAGATAGGATCTGAACCATTCAAGGACAGATTTTAGAATGGTGAAAATCAGGAATAATTTTGGAAAAATGAAAACTCATGGAAATTAGGTCAGTTATTAATAATACAATGTTCAACAGATATTTTATTGAATGAAGACAATTACTTTGTTGATGCTGTTGAGAGACGATTATCCGCATTAATTCGGATCAACCAGATTACAGGTAAGCAGACAATGGGGATAATTGAACATCAGGCAAAATACAAACTGACTACAGTGCTACCTAAAAAAATGTTCATACAGGATTTACATTATCACGATCGTATCATACCACACTCTGCCAGGTCTTCTCTCTGACACTTCCTCTATTTCCTACTCTCTCTCTGAGTCCCTCTGTGATTCTCTAGTATTCTATTTGTTTCTGTGACTTTTTCTATCTATATCTCTGCAGTACTGTATTAAAAATGTACGTTATTACTCCAGCAATTGATCCGTTGTGTGCAAGTGCAAAGTTATGAGCTTGCAATACAAGGGATGCTGAAATTGCTCCACTAGAAACCTCATGCACAGCTTCAGGTATGTGCATGGCTGGATTCATGATGGATGTACACATATACTTAGAAAACAATGCACTTTCCCAGACACTGAAAAACAGGTTAATTTGGATTCTTTTAAATCAAATTTTTTTACTCATAAAAAAGAGTATTTATCAGTTAAAATTCGTTTTTTAAAAAATCCCTGAACATCATTGAATCATACTGTGAATCAAAAGTATCCTGCGGTTTTCGGCTATAATATTGGTTTGTTTTCCAATGTTGTAAAATGCCAGATTGCACCTATAAAAATAGTTGACTTTCCTTGTGTGGCTGGCCGCTGTGGAACCATCTGCTGTGCCTCCCATTTATTTTGCTTCGGGGCTTCCTTACCCTCTTCTTGTTTGATGTGAACATATGAACAAACAGAGTCGTGCCAGGTGGTGCTAGTGTGGGGCATGTGACTGCTCCAGCCTCACTGAACAAACAGTGATGGAATCGAAAGTCTAGGGATTTACTGGAGTAAAGGAAATCAGGAATTCACACTTCTTCAGCTCATTCATATTGAAATGTGCAATCAGAGGGTCAGACCTAATCCTGCAACTGAAGCTCACAGCACAGCTGTGAGTCTCATATGAGCCCCTCGGACCACCACTTCACTACAACACCAGTTCCTGTGATTGGATTAATGGAGACAAAAAGGAACTGCCATGTTACTCTAACGTCTACCCAGGGTAGTAGCTCAGCCTATTCAAAAGAGGATAAAAAGAACTGAGTTTCTATCACTGAGAAATACAAGAAGACCTTCTGGATCCAATTTGTTGCAACCCCTGAATGCTGTCCAAAGTCAGTCAGTGTCCTTCACAAGAGAATTGCGAATCTTGTTTCACCACAGGGAATTAGGCGTTGACCCTAAAACTTCATTGCTTTTCAAGAGCAACCAAATAACTAAATTTGGGTTGTACCATGTACGTTGTAAAACCAGGCACTGAAAAGCGAGAGAGCGGGTCATTCTGCAATTGTTAAATCAAATCTGAAGAGCAGTTTGTTCCAGAGGTTTATTACTGTTACATTTCCACCTGGAGAGATGTGAGTTCCGAACTCAAACCTTGACTGAGTAGAATACTTACCATTCAAAGAAAACACATATTTAATAGGGTCAATTCCCCTTATAGTTGTGCACCTCTTATGGGTTGATCACAGTCATATCAACATTGTCTGTTGAGAAGCTGCAGCTCAAGTCATCCAACTATTTGGAAGCGAATAAACAAGAGGTACGGAGAGACTTAAAAGCAGGAAGGAGGCTAAACAATTCCTCTCAAGGGCACCTTGACCTTTCCAACAAAAAGCATTTTTGTAGGGAACAGTTTTATTGGGAATTAACCTTTCCAGTATTATTAATTTATCCAAAGTGTGATGCATAAGATCGTATGCTCTTTACCACAACACATATTTTCAAGCAGAGTAACTGAGAAAACTGAGAAAGAGACAGCCAGCTGTGTTTTACAAGAGGTAAACAGCACAGTTCTGTAGAAGAATCCTATAGCCAAGTTTAGCATGTTCTGGAGTCAAAAAGACTGATAATAATAATCCTTGCATTCAATATAGCGCCTATAGCGCCAAATCATTGAAACATCTCAAAGGGTTTCACAGAATGTACTGTAAATTGTAGAGACTGTTTGTCTGTGGGTGATTGAAGCAGCCAATTTGTACATAACAATGTCCCACAAATGGCCATGAAGTGAATGGCCAATTTTTGTATCTGGGAATTGTTGAGGACACTAGGAGATACTCCTTTCTCTTTTTGAATAGTGCCATGGGACCTTTAACATCCAGCTGAACAGGCAGATGGAATCAAGGTTAATGTCTTATCTGAAGAACAACACCACTCCCAGATGTTAAATTGGGAACAGTCCAAGAGACCACAAGCAAAAACTATTTGCTCTGATGAAATATGATTAGAGTAAGAATACTACAGAAGTTCTAAATTACAAGGCAATGAAGAGCAGAAACTGCCTCACTGCTGGACTCCCAACGACAAGGCATTCCTGCACAACACTATGATGGAATACAAATGCAACCCTGGTCCCCCACCTTGTCACCAAGAAATCCGCACATATACATGCACATATACGCAGAGTCTAAATGTACATCTTCTGAAAAATGGATGCAATTTCCCCTCCTCTAGAGTACCAGTGATCAGCCATTTCATATGCTACCATAATGGCACCATCACTCATTAAACCACCCTACAATCTTGTTATGTACAAAGTAAGAAATGGCTTATACAAATGTATGTGAATCATCAGAAATACATAAACAGTTATATAATAATGATGCCTTATCCCCTTTGCAAGATAAGTCAAATTATTCATGGGATGATTGCCCAGATTTTTAAACAAAAGGCAAGGTACTGCAGATGATAGAAATCTGGTATAAACACAGAAGTCGCTGGGAACATGCAGCAGGTCAGGCAGCATCCATGGGAGAGGAAAATGAGTTAACATTCAGGTCTATGACCTTTCGTTAGAACTGAAACCAGATCTTTAATGTGGTTAACGTCTAGGCTGACACTCCAAAACAGTGCTTGGGGAGTGTTGCATTGGCAAAAGTTATTTTCTTTGGATGAGATAT
This sequence comes from Callorhinchus milii, assembly GCF_018977255.1. Lineage (NCBI taxonomy): Eukaryota > Metazoa > Chordata > Chondrichthyes > Chimaeriformes > Callorhinchidae > Callorhinchus > Callorhinchus milii. The sequence goes on along the minus strand of NW_024704742.1, from coordinate 33,973,136 downwards.
GAAACTGAGGTTTGCCCATTTAAATGAACATTGAAGATCCCTTGACTCTCTTCGATAATAGAAGAGAATTTCTCCAGGTATCCAAGTCAACAGTCTTCCAGATGAAATTGGTGATTTACTTTATTATTGTTTGTGTGCAAATTGCCTTAATTTAAATACACTTTGTAGAAAAATCTGTGAAGCGCTTTAAGGTTTAGACACCATGGCAAACACAAGCATTATTACTGTTATTAAGTTAATACAGAATCAATAAATGTCAATTAATATGTCAATTAATGTTTCACCATAGGACATAGTCAAAATGTAACTATTAACAATTAAAGACCTTGTGCTGACTACTGTATAAAATAACAGGATGAAATGACATTGATGGCAAAACATCTACAGCACCTCCGTAAAACTAAACATTAGCCATGCTTCAATGGGATCCTACAGATGATCCTAACCATGAGATTTTACAGTGCAGACAATAAATATGGTGGTGCCCACAGATATGTTTTTATCTTAAGTGGGATTTGATCTGATCCTAAGCAGCCACCCTCACAGAGTATCTATTAATTTGATGAGGACATACTTTATCTGACACAACTGGAAACTTGCACCTTCTCCAAAGATGAAGTCTGCAAAGTCCAAAAGAAGGAGGTTAACAAATTTTCCATTCCCCCTGTCAGTATTAATTACAACCCTGCCTTACATTAGGTAAAGAATCTTTTGAGCCTGATAATTCCAAGTGGGTGTTGTTTCCTAGGATTGCAGGAGCAGTAATGATGGACTTTCTCAGAGTTAACATCTATTGCGTCTGATGGTTCAGCTCTCCCCCTCACAGCACCCTGATACTCGAACTACAGATAGTAATGTTTACTCTTAAATAGGATATTTTTTCAAAGGCCTCAGGAAAATAAATGAACTGCAACAGTTTCCAGTTTACTGTTAATGGTCCAAATAAATCACAAGATCCCTGCATTACTGAGTGCGGAATCATGCTGACAGAAGTTTGGTTCTCTGCTTTTGGTGATTTATGTACTTTATTAAAAGGACTATTATCTTTTTTGGAATATTTTACAGCTCTTTTTAGTAAGGATGTTCCTGGAAACCGTATATTTTTAAATATAGATAGCATTTGGTTCCAATTAAATATCGATATTGTTTTTCTTGATTTTGTTTGCTGCTTTTATTTTAAGACTTTGGCAGCTTTCAGTAAATGGCTTCCAATGTTTATGAACAGGAAGAAACAGTTAGAGTTAGCAAATGTGCTTTGCAAATGTCACATATTAGGCCCAATGCCCACAGAAATGGCTATGATAAATGATTTTAGATTTATTTCAACCTAACCTCACCTTAGCGCAGTAGGAAACTGCATTTAGAAGAGACCCCACTTGCAACATTTTATTGTCTTTCTCAAACCTGGGCCAAGAAACACCATGAAAGATTGTGACCTGTAAGTAGAGATTTATATTACAACATGACTCTTTTAATGTTGGGTTGTGGTTCCCGATATTAATTTACCCCAAAAATTCAAACTGAGTGAGTTGGCTTCATTAGTGCTTCAAATGCTGGCTGCCAACTTCATGCTTGCACTTTTTGGCTTCTTGCATACCAATGGAGCAGCTGTCTTTCTACAAGCTTGCAATGAATGGAACAATGCTGACCAGCGGTGGTGCTCCATTATAGTTCTGGTTGGGATTTTATAGCCACCCCTCCCACCCTTTACTGCATTATAATCCTTCTTGTGATCTTGTGATGTGGAATCCATTACCATAAATACTATTGAATTCATATCAAACCCAACAGTTTAAAGGAAATTTAATGAACATTTGAAGAATGAAAATATAAAAGTGTACAGAGAAATAGGATCTAATTAGATAATTCAAATAAGGGAGTGAGCATAGCAGATGTATGTTGGGCCACTTGACCTTCTGCACTGAAAATTCTCTGGTGTAAAATTTGCAGTATTCCTTATAAGTTGTTGGTTCAACTTCATGTCAGGAATTTGAGCTTCCAGTCCATGCAGATATTCCAATACAGTGGTGAGGGAATATGTTTCAGATGCCATCCTTCAGATGAGACATTAAACCGAGGCCCTGTCTACTTTTTTAGGTGGACATTATGGATACATGGCATTATTGGAAAAGAGAAGAGAGTTTCTCCCAGTGATTTGACCAATTATCTCCCAGATAAAAAAAATTGGTTAGTCACTTCATGGCTGTTTGTGGGATAATGCAAACCCAGTCGTACTTCTTAGTAAAACCTGTGAAGTGATAAGATTCTATATCAAATGTAAGGATTAATTAACCCACAGCACTATAAACACTCTGAGACATTACCTGCATGAAGGGACTATATAAATGCAAGTCATTGTAACTAAATTAATTTATAACATTTTCCATTCCTGAGTTGGGTGAAATACTGTGGGAACAGACTTTCTGTCGGTTAGGTAACGCTTTGTCTACTCATTTGACTAGCTTACCCTACCCTAGATAATGATTCCTTGGCAAGGTGTGCACAGTGTAATAAATCCTTATGTTGGTTAGTGGTTCAGTACCCTGTCCGCCTGACACTATCACAATAAAACAAAGAATCATAGAAATATACAGCGCAGAAGGCCATTCGTCCTATTGAGTCTGCACCAGCTTCAGAACAAGCACCGGCTCGCCATTCAATCTCCATAGTCCTTCAAGTCCTTTATCTTTACTGAGCAAACAGCAGGAAAATTCTTTCAGTACTCAAGGTTCAACCAATATAGCACATTGTTCACACTTAAAGCACTAATCACCAAATAATTTCCTTAAGCAACAAACCCTACTACAAATTACGTTAGGATGACTTTGATTGTCCGACATAATCATAACAAAATCTTCAAGAAGCGATCAGTCAGTTGTAATTTGCACTGTCCAGTTCTGAAGTTCTGGCCAAACTCAATCTGATATAACTAAATGCATACAAATTCATATAGTTTACACCAACTAATAGCTTGGGCAATACTGCTGGCCATTATATTTTGTTTCCAGTACATTTGCTCTTTCCTTATTTGAGAAAAAACAAGTCTAGAAAAGAAAAAGACTTGAGGGTAGAGGCTAGAGGGTGTCCAGTGACATTTCACGGGATTAATCCCTGGTTAAAGGTGCTTAGTTATGATGAGCCCTCAGTAGATTAGGATTATATTACTCAAAGGAGGTTGAGAGGTGATTTGAAATATAATAACTGGGTAACAATCCTAAGGGCTGATCACTAATGATTGCTACCAGCAATGCCTGAACATTGACTACCAGTCAGATTCCTAATGTGGTGAATCCAATGTAAAAATTGTATTCTACAGGCCATCATTGCAGTCTTGAACATTGTGATGGATTTTCGCATGTGTCAGACACCTGGTTACACCATGAAAAAAAGCCCATCATTGTTAAAAGGCTCACGTTGAAATATTTCCAAATTTGATCTGCCCAGCATGAAACACACCATCATATTCCTCCCCCACTATTTCCGTGCTTTTTTCATTGATGCCCTCAATAGTTAGACTTGTGAGAAATGGAAGCCATTCCCTGTGGGGTTGTAACTCACTTCAGCACCTTTGCTGATTGATTAAATAAATGATAACCAGCAGGGAGCTTTACTGGACCAGTGTCAAGTATTTTGTTAAATGGGGAAGTTGTATTTCAAACCTATTAAACTTCAGCCTCCTTCAGGTCACGAAAAGGGTGTTTCCTCTTCAATCTGTCAGGTCACTGCAACTATCCTTCTTTTAGCCAGTAAACACTCACTGTAGTTTCTTCATCATTCAGTTTCAGATTCAATCCAGACTGTTTAAATTCAGTCTGCTTTAATTCTTGAACTGCTTGATTGCTTGGCCACTGATGCAACAATAAGAGAACATTTTGCAATCTCTCTTGTCATATAAAACTCCCCAATATGCACTCTGTGTGCCCAAATGGAATTTTTGTAATGGAAAGTGAATCTGTTTACATACAATTAAAACCTGGTGACCAGGGATAAGCAGATTTTCTGTAAAGTTCCAGAACTCTGAGCAGCTATTGGTGGTAAGAAGAATAACATTAGCAATAATGTCTCTGCAAATCCTTTGAAAGATGGATCTTCTGATTTCATCCAGTGAGACACATTCATCCATTGTGTCCTTTTGCAGAACTTTCCTAAGTGATGGCGCTAATTCAAACGGCCTGAAAATGGATTTCTGTTTGGAGAGCATTTATGGCACAATCTGAATCTTTGATTTATGATGTAACTGTTGTCTTTATAGTAAAAAAAACTACTTACCATAGAAATGGATCAAGTGTTTAGAAATTGTTTTCCATCAAATGTTAATGTGTTTCTGAACTTTCACTAAACAGCTTCTAAACTTTTAAAGATATGTTTTCAATCATAATCACATTATTCATAGTCATCCAGTTACAGGCAAGTGGTAAATCTATAATATCACAGAACAAACTAAGCACAGCACTGCATGACCCCTTAAGCTGTAGCACAGGGTACTCTATGATCATATTCCCTATCTTTAGAGATCTGATTTGTACAAACGGTTCTTAGATCTCTCTAATTCAGAATCTCTGCCAATACTTCATATGTATCTAGTACTTCAAGCTGCATTCCATCTAGTTTCTGGTTTGGTAATTACAAAATAAAATTAGTCAATAATATTGCAGCATTTTTACTCTAGTCACTTGAAGTAAGAGTAAAACATGGGGCATGACATATAATGTTGTATATGTTTTTTTCCATGCAATCTCAACTCTAAAGTGGACAGTCTTGCATTTTTTTGATAATAATCCTTGCATTTTTGGTACAGCACTTTTGATGTCCATAAGACAATAAGGCATAGGAGCAGGAGTAAGCCATTCGGTCCCTCGAGCCTGCCCCGCCATTTAATAAGATCATGGCTGATCTTCTAACCTAATTCCATTTGCCTGCCCTATCCCCATATCCCTTAATCCCTCTATGCTTTAGAAATCTATCAACCTCAGTCTTGAATATGGGGTAGAGAATTCCACAAATTTACTACCAACTGAGTGAGGAAATGTTTCCTCAACTCAGTTCGAAAAGGCTGACCTTTAATCTTGAGACTATGACGCCTAGTTTTAGATTCTCCAACCAGGGGAAACAGTCTCACGGCATCTACCCTGTCAAGACGCTCAAGAATCTTATAGGTTTGTATAAGATCACCTCTAATTCTTCTATATTTTAGAGAATATAGGCCTAGTTTACTCAACCTATCCTCATAGGTCAAACCCGTCATCCCATGAACCAACCTAGTGAACCTACCTGCACCCCCTCTAAGGCGAATATATCCTTTCTTAAATAAGGAGACCAAAACTGCATACAATATTCTAGGTGCGGTCTCACTAAGGCCTTGTACAACTGCAACAAAACGAAATTGGCTGCCGCATTTCGCCCACAAATATACAGTCAATTCACTTTACAGACTATTCTGTGAAGCGCTTTGAGACGTCTGGAAGACGTGAAAATGCAAGGATTACTATTATTATTATTACTTCCCTATTCTTGTACTCTAATCCTTTTGCAACGAACGCCAACATGGCATTAGTCTTCCTAGTTGCTTACTGTACCTGCATACTAACTTTTTGTGACTGGTGTACAAGGACACCCAAATTCCTCTGAAGACAAACACTATCTAGTCTCTCCCCTTCTAGAAAATAATTCGCTTTTCTATTTTTACTACCTAGATGAATAACTTCACATTTCCCCACAAGGAGACATCCCAAAGCTTTTCACAGGATATAGTGTGAAGTGACTGTGTCTATTTTGCGGTCGATAGCAATGACATTATGATTGAGAGACTGAACTTTGGACAGCGCAGAAAGAAAAAGTTACCGTATTGAATTCAGTAAATATTCCAATCTAATATTGTAGGAAGCAAAGTGAATTTAAATTATGACTTTTGTAGGAGCTAATGATTTTGTTGAGGTGGTCACTTTTCATAACTATGATGCAGCCATAATAAGGTTATTACAAAATCATTTTCATATTATATTACAATTTATTTAATCCAGTTGATTAATATTCTATGCTGTGAAAAACACTTGTGTTTCCTTGCGCAGACAGTGAGAGCGAGATTGCATTACCATATGTCAATGTTTAGAAAGTAAATCACATTTAAGCAGTACTGGGACCAAAAAGAAATATTCAGAATTCCAATTTTTCAGCATCTTAGTTGTATTCCCAAATTAGTTGAAAAGGCAAGCTATTAGTAATTCTGTAGAAATGTTTTCATGTTTTCAAACAATTCCTTCAGGAATCCTTCCTAAATTACCATCAGCGATATTAACTACAGAGCTTCGCAAGACAACTCATTCGAAGGTCTTTTGGCTGTGATGACTGACTGGCAATTAATTACAGCCAGTCCCATCTGGAAAGCCTAAGCTTTCGGTTCAGAGTAACAATATTTGTGCCTGCTGTTGCAGCTGATGCCACCTCTGATTTCTGCTTCTATTTATCTGGCCGGGGGATAACAAAGAATCTCTTTGAAGTCAGACAGAGCTGTATTTTGAAAGTGCACCTGAGCACATTTCAGAACAAATTTGTCTCTCAGGTTACAATAGTGACCTCTAGTGCTGGCTGTGCAGCACTGATGCTTGTCCCGTAAGCTCGGGTGTATTTATTGGAGGTGCGTACGCTCACTACTGGTATCTCTCTGTGGGCATTTGGTGCACCCTTGTTGAAACACCACCACAGTTACAACCCAGAAGTGAGGTTGAAAAGAAAGGGCTTAAGCTGGGCTTTAGAGATGAGTAGGATAGAGGTGAGGCAGAGAAACTCTGGGATGGAGTTCCAGAGAGCAGTATGGCTGAAACTTCGCCCACCAGTGTTGGGGTGGATGGCCCTGTTTACTGAGCGGAAGGAGCGACCGGGGTGGGTTGGGTACATGAGATTGCAGACAGAAGATGGAGTGAGGCTGTAGAGGGATTTGATGCAAATGAGGTTGTGCCCCTCACAGGTTCACATTCTCATCTAACGGATTTTTTTCCATCACTTTCCAGCCCTGTTACTTCTGCTACCATCATACTAATTTTGTAAAGGTAAATACAGTGTATTTCACCTACAAAATACAGTTAATATGCACTAGTAAACACTGCACTGTATCAAATGCATCTTTTTTTATTCATAGCACACACACAGAACAAAATGTGTCAACCCAGCTTGGTTGAACTCATTTAGTCTAAGGTGACACTCCAAAAACAACAACAAATAACATTTCACTTCGGGAGGTCATCCCAAGGCGCTGGACAGTCAGGGATTTGCACCCAAGCTGGGGATTGGGATCTTGGGATCAGGAGGGGTGGAGTGGGGAGTGGAGAGACAACATGTGGAATATTCCAGTGCAATGATGAGGGTATGCTGCATTGTTGGAAGTCCCGTCCTTTGGATGTGATGTTAAACCTGTCTGCCTATTCAAAAAGTGAAGGGAGTTTCTCCTGCTGTCCTGGCAATAATTCCCCAAATAAAATTGTACACTCATTCCATGGCTGTTATGGGAAACTACTGTGCACAAATTGGCTGCCACATTTAGCAACTAAACGCAAAGTCACCTCATTTTACAGTATATACTGTGAAGGGCTTTGGGACGTACTGATGTAAAAGGCGCTGTACCAAATGTAAGGATTATTAAAGTGGGTGCACATGATTTTACTTATTATTCACATTTTATTTTCTGTATTTTATTTTTCTTTCAATTTAATTTAAAAAACTGTTGAGAAGAGGGTGAATTAGAAGTTGAACCAGCATGGACAATCAGCAGTCGGAAAATATATAGCAACTTTCTTTATAATTATAATCCTATAATCTTGACATTTGATCTAGTACCTTTATGTCAGGAGTATGTTTCAAAGCGCTTCACAGGATTTACCAGAAAGTATAATGACCGTATTTTGCAGTTGAACGCAGCAGCCAATTTGCGTACAGTAACTTTGCACAAACAGCCATGAAATTAACGCCAATTCTATTTTTTCTTTTCTGAAGTTGGAGTTCATTCATATTATTGGGATGTTTTGAGGGAGCTTTGCTGCATATCTTTTCCATGCCATAATTGTACTGTGATTTTTTTATACAAGTTTCCGATACCGGATGCGATAAGTAAAATAAAATTCCATCATTCTCACCACTGACATCTGACATGTGCACAAAAATAGCTTCTATGTTAAACTATATTTAATATGGCGAATAACATAAGTAGATGTCTCAATAACTCCAAACCTATAAATCCTATGTTTACTCAAAGGGCATATTATGCTACTATTCACCTGACAGAGCGATAGTAAAATACATTATGTAAAAAAAAGCTTTGAGAGCTGCATGAACACTTACTAGCTTAAGTTAACTTAAATATACCTTTAAACATCACCATCAACAGAAAAGAAAATCCTGTTTAAATAAATAGAACACGACAGTACCATTATGTTTAGATGTGCGGCCAATTTCTACATTACAGCTAAAAACTGGTATTTGACAGCAGCATTATTTGCCAGTCACCTCTTAAATATGTTTGAATTACAAACACATTTCAGTTCAACTTGAAAGATCATCTATGATGAGCCTTTAAAGGGATTAGAAGCAAAGTGTGAGATTTACCCATGAGAAAGGTACAATAATCAATTCTCTTTACAAATTCTTAAAATAAACTTCAAACTTTTGATGTTCCTCAGGATAATGTATAAAAAGGTCCATGATGATGCTCAAATTTAAATTGATTTACATTATTGATATGATCCCTGACATAGCAATTTAATTGACAATAGAGACTGAGTGTATTGTAAAATTGGATAGATAGTAAGTACTGTAATTGCAAAATAGATAATTCAATTCCTGTGGAGCTTCTATTAAGCATAAAGCCACGTAAGTTTATCTGTGCTGTACACAAGAACAAATTGCATTCATAGTATTGAGGTGTTTTGTTCTAGATAATTATTTCGACCCAGAAATCTCTTTTATTTCTGTCAGAATTGTATTGTGATATTTAGTAAGTTTAATAGGCAACTTTTAGGCAACTTTAATAACCTGTAATGGGTTAGTAATATTGACCGTAATCTTAATCTACACATGGAAATATCCCCACATCTGGAATGGAATGCACACTCTCTACCTGAAGGGTTGCATTCTGCTTACCCAATTCCAGAGAGTATCAGGCACAGGTTGGTGAGAGCCAAGGCATGCAGACCCCATGGGTTAACCAGCTAAAACCATATAGCTTGCCATTGAGAGCACTGTCTGCCAAGCTTCCTGCTGCTTGTCCAGCTAGGATCAGCCTACATGTTAAGACTTCGGCTTGCAGGGTTAACAGGAGCCAAGTGTGTAGAACCCTTGCTCACAGTAAGCTATTTGTTACAGATAGCCACCATTCCTAGGAGAATTTTAATGTAAATGATCAAGAGCTTACTTCCAAGCGTATACTGCTGAATAGGCCAACTAAGCAAATGTTTAACTATTTGTTTGTTAATTGTAATTTTAAATAAAAGATACAGTCTGCAATCAAGGCAACAAAATTCCTGATTTAGAACATATTTCAATTCACAAAATTTGTGCTGGTGGAAGAGATGAGGAGTATCAGGAAAGGGTGGCCATATACAGAATTAGTTTTTTGGGTCAGCCGGGTGTCTGACACATGCAGAAACCTATCAACATGATTAATCCAAACCAAAGTGAAAATTCCATGCATCCCACCTATAATGAAAATTCTAGAGATAGATTGTTGGAATGGAATACGTAGTTTCTTCCTGGAGGGATGCATCTTGCTTACCTAATTCGGAAAAGTATTAGTATTATATATTGTTTTGTTATAAAATATATAATATTATTATAAAATAATATCTAGTATGAAAGTATTATATTTTATTATATACACAATGATCGCAAATTCAGGGTGTTAAGAATGGTGGTTAAAACCAGGAACTTGAAGGATGCCTGACTAAAACCAGCCCAAAACTTTCTCAGTGATTGAAGTTACGTTGGCCTCAGGAGAAAGACAAAAACGTAGCAGTGGACATTGTTTTCTTAAGCCAGTTGAAATGGCCAAACTTGATCATTTCTCAAGTAAGCATAAACTGATCCATTTTAAATTGATTCTGTTTTGTAATTCATGTTGGAGTCGGGTGTCAGCCTGGCGGAGCTGGAAGCACGCTGGCCTCTAGTCACATGGTTGTGATTGGCTCGCGCCAGCGCCTCAGCACCTCAGGCTCCGGCAACATCAACCTCCATGGTTGGACACTCCAACTCACCATATGCAGTCAGGAACCTGGGTGTCTTGTTCGACCCTCAACTGTCTTTTCTCCCCCACATTCAAGCCATGACCCGCTCTGCCTTCCCTCACCTCCGTAACATCACCCGACTCCGCCACTACCTCACCCCTCAGGCCACTGAAATTCTTGTTCATGCCTTCATCACCTCCAGGCTCGACTATGCAAATGCTCTGCTTGTCGGCCTTCCCAACTCCTCCCTCCACAGGCTGCAGATAATCCAGAACTCTGCAGCCCATGTCCTCTCCCGCACCAAACTCCGGGACCCCATCAGACTCCACTGACTCCCTCTCCTTCAGAGGATCCAGTTCAAGATCCTGGTCCTCACATACAAAGCCATCCATGGCCTCGCCCCACCCTACTGCTGCGACCTCCTAACCCCCTACCAACCTGCCTGCTCCCTCCGCTCAGCCGGCTCTGGACTGCTCACGTCCCCCGACCCACTCGCCCCACCATTGGTGGGAGAGCCTTCAACCACTCTGCCCCCAACCTCTGGAATTCCATCCCCCAGTCACTCCGCTTCGCCCCCTCCTTACCCTCCTTCAAGTCCCACCTCAAGACCCTCCTCTTCGACCATGCCATCGGCCACCCCCCTTCCCCTCCCCTCCCTTTTTTTTTGACTCCAGCTCGGGTCTGAAATGCTGTGCACTGTCCAGCGCCTTAGGACGTCCTCCCGACGTGAAAGGCACTATACAAATGTAATTTTGTTGTTGTTGTTGTTGTTGTGGGTTCAACACCCACATTGGGAATTTTAATTTGACTAGCTGATACTCCAATGCAGTGCTTGGGGGTGTGCTGTCTTGTTTGTCGTTTTTCTTATGAAATGTTAAACCAAGATTCTGTCTATGCCTGTTCAGGTGAACATTAATGTCCAATGGCACTATTCAAAAAGAGAAATGAGTTCCTCCCATTATCCTGGGTAACAATTCCCCCACCCCCCAATAAAACTATTCACTCACTGACATTGCCATAGGCAAATTGGCTGCTGCATTTACCTACAAATTCAGTCACTAAACTTCATAGTAAAATCCTGTGAAGCGCTTTGAGACATCTCAACAACATGATAAGGCACTACATCAAATCCAAGCATTGGTATTATTATGTTTTGATTGCGTTATTAACCAGTAACGCAAGGTTCCAACTGCTTTGTGATTCAAGTGAGCAGAAAGTGAATACCCTACCACAGCTATGTCAAAGAAATATGCAGTTTTTCTATGGTATCCTGGGTTTATATTCTCTTCCAATTAGAAATTTACCCTTACATTTGAATGAATTGTCATTGCTGTTTATGGTTCGATGCTGGTGCAGATTAGCCAACATTTCCAGTTCTAATCAACTACATTCTGTAAAGAGCTTCAAGGTAATCATTTTTATATGAAAGGCATTGTATATATGAAACTGTTATTGCATTATATAAACTCTGACTTCTTGGCACATTGTTTTTAGGTTTACACTGAAAAACCTTGCAAATTTTTGTCAATAATTAATAATATTTGCAATTGAGACAGTGCCTTTCATGTTGGGAGGAATGTGAAAGAATGTGAGGAACATCTCAAAGTGCTTCACAGGATTTACTGCAAAGTGTGCTGTATATTTAGAAGGCAAACGGGCTGCCAACTCCACAGCAATATCGAACTAACAGTTTTGAAGTGAATGATCAATTTTATCTGGGGAATTGTTGGCCTGGACACTGGGAAAAACTCCCTTTTCTTTTTGGTTAGTGCCGTGGGATCTTTAACATCCACGTGAACAAGTAAATGTGTCATCCAAAGGACAGAACCTCCAGCAATGCAGTACACGCCCCAGCACTGCATTGGAGAGTTAACCTAAAATAGGTGTGTTAAAAGTCCTGACATGAGATTTGAACCCATAGCCTGTGACTCAGAGTGCTACCAACTGAGCCAGAAATCTTATTAGCACCAGTTTTGTCTTAGTTTGATGTTTTTCAAAAAATACAGTAATTTTGTAAGGTGCAGTTCTGGCCTGTTTTGTTTTGTTTCATCCACTAAATTCTTTGAAATTCTGTGAAATGAAGAAGAGGTGCAATTACTCTGCCTAATATACCACAAAGTTGATCTGTTCACTGAATGCCAGCCTTAAGTACTGTACGTAGTTACCACCCAGAAGTTGAACCACTGACTGTCACAACAGACTGACCTGAATGTGCTATTATCTTACTTTCAATTCATCCAAGCGGCCCACAGTGCAAATTCCCTTTAGGGATATGCTTGTTAAGACACCACCATTTCTTTTCTGGCTCTTGTTGAAGCCTAAGGCTAATGGATTAGAATCCTTTTACATTCCTGTGTGGGCTTACTTGTTTGTGATTTGTGCATTGAAAGGCACTCCAACGTTTGATGTCTTGACAGTCTACACTGTTTGGAACAGGAATGGTTATGATTGCTAGGTGGACCTATGCATTAGCAGTCACTACCACATCTTTTTGAAAGCTGAGGGGGATTGCTTTAGATAAACACATGACTTAAGCATCAAAAGAAACCTTCACAAATATCATGTCTTCACAAAATACATGGTACTGGACCTAATTGTCTTTTCATGTAGGGTACTGGATAAATGCTGGCATTGGGGACAATAATGGCTTTATTCTGTTTGCAGTCTTTTCTATTCGAACAGTTTGTGTGCATTACAGAACAATCCATCATTTTTCCACCCCCATGGAATTGATTTGACGAGAAAATCAATCCCGACGTGAAAGGTCCTATACAAATGTAATTTTGCTGTTGTTGTTTTGTTGTAAAATGAGTGCCCCGGTGCAACTACAGATATTTGCCTCAGACTTTCTGGACGTTGGTGAAACTGATCAGATTAGGTTGTAGATAGTTGACAATCACTATGGGAGCAAAGAGAGAATGACCAGTAAAGTGGAGGATGGCGAAGTCAGAGCTTCCGCCTCGCACACACAACTGTGCTGTGCCTGAGACAGACATTGGAGAGCTGGTGACAGAGCTTTCATTTTGCACTTAGAACTCTGCCATGTGTAGAAGCTCGAAAGGCAAAAGCTGGGAGTTGAGGTACACAGGCATACACAGTGAGCAATTGGTCGCCATGACAAACGTGATAGTACATCAGATAAATGACTGGTTCACCATCGGCAAGAGAATCAGAGGCAACAAGAGCCTTGCGGCTTCTCAACTGAAATGGTGAGCGGGTCACTAATATTAAATAAAACTGGCATTTGAGTTGCCACCATTCATGTCAGGAGACGACATTTCAAAGAGCTTCACAGAATTTCAATGTAGAATGTAGTGACTGTGTATGTTGTAGATAAGAGTTTTAAACCTGAGGGACTGGACACTGTACAATGCTTCATTTCATCCAGATGGATGATTCAGTGACTTTCAGAGTTCTAGCCAGGCTCACAGTGGATAAATGACTGGCTTTGGGACACAGGTAAAGCCTGGGAATATCGAGGAGGGTTTTGGATTGACAGAAGTTCTTTTGGGGTTTCTCTCAAAACTTCCAGGATAGATATAATGCTAATGGGTCCAATTAGTTCCGATTAGACTATGGTTGCACAACTTATACGTTTTGACCCTACTTTTGTCAACAGAGGAGGCAGAAATCGAAAAAGTGGTTGTGAACTTAACCAAAATTTTCCATGTATTCTTAGTGGCTGCACCAGACGGGGGTTTTTTCTAAGAGGGTTTAGCAAATCCCATTTGACTACAGATGTTAGAAAGCTGCTGTCAGCATATTATAAGCCAATGCTTGAAGTGCAAATACTCCAGAGACACTAAATGCAATTATAAGTGTTTACTTAATGGTGTCCTCTTCTCTAAATCAGAGGCTGTGCGGGATATGGGCCAACCAACCCAAGACACTGTTTTACAGCTTCTGAAACCCTTGTTTGTTTAAAATGAGCGCAAGCATCCCAAAGCACTCAGAAACACTAATTAAAGCAAACTACTGAAAAGCAGAATAAAATGTGTACTTGGAGATTTGGAGATGAGCTGCGCTGGCATATTCAAAACCAAAAAGAAAAAAAAATACACAATATTTGTGCCTTGAAAGAGCTCCATTTTGAGCCTTTGTTTAAATAAAGGATTAAACTTGAAGCGAGTTGTCATTAGGCATCTGGAGGGAAAAAAAACTTTGTTTTAACAAATCATTAATAACCCTATCTACACAAAGCCGTTTAATTCCCATTCCGTCTGAATTTCTAGATGACTTAATTTGAACTGTACATTTTGCAGCACAAAATATCCTAATTATTTTTTGTTTTCTTGTTGCTTGTATAAATATTGTGAGAGAACCATGTTGCTTGCAGATCTATGGAGCCAAAATCTGAACGTTGTACTGAATGTGAAGCTCCTCAGTATTGTGAAATAGTCTGGAAAGCCACTAAAATTCAGCACAGTGTAGGCTTATACACATCAGCCAATTTCTATCTTAAACTGCATACTTTTCGTTCTTTATTTCTTTCACCTTCAATTTCCCAAAATGTTGAGACCATTTGCTAAATATTTGTTCTCTGCAAAAAATGCTGCTACCTAATTTGTCTGAGTGCTTTGGAATTTTTGTTGCATTGTAGTAGGAAAGCATTTGCAATTTTACCACATGTCAAAGCTCTTCAGAGATAATTACTGTCAAGTGAGTGACTGTTTTGGTGGACAAATGTGGACCAATTGTTCTGGAGGATTCTTTGCCACTGAGGGAACTCCCTTTTGGTTTCAAATGTGTGGCAATTTCTAATGGGATTCCTTATTGAGGAGTGTGAGTGGAGACTGTTTTGATAACTGAAAGTACATTATATTGATCTACTGATCAGTAATTACTGATTCAAGCATCGTAATGTCCCTCAGCCCCTTTACTCCACCATCAGAAGGCATACTTTCACTCTGCCTCAAACTCTAGAACCCCTGCATTCAATCCCTCTGCCTTGCCTCTTCCATCCCCATCTTTAGATTGCACCTGAAGACCTTCCTATTTAACCAGTCACCTCCCCTTTCTCCCAAGCTGGGCATCAAGCTCTGTCACTGTTTGTGCTCCGAGATGCTATCCCATGTGAAGGGTGCCATATAAGTGCAAGTTGTTATTGTCATTGATCTGTGTGATTATTTCATTGACATCTTCTTTTGGAGGAGTTCCCATGGTTTGACATGGTGTGTGTAACATATTTCTGGTCATGGAGGATGCCATGAAACTGCAACTTATCATAATTGAACCCCTACAGGAGAGGAGGAGAGAGCAAAATGCAGCTGCATGTTCTTGTAGCTAAAAATTACAAGCATGCCAATGTAAATGTTTTAGAAATGCATTCACATTTTTAAGCAGATGATAACAAGAATTGTGTGTTGTGTCCTAATAAAATGTCTAGTATATTAGAAATAAAATTGAGCTATTAAGGCTGAAAAAGGGTCAGGATTCACTGAGAGCAACTCTGAGTTGTTAAGAGTGGGAAATCCTACCAGTGACTGGCAGTGTATCTCGGCAAATCCTTGATCTGTTGCAATACTTCAGAACAAGGATCTCTCGAGTAAACTATGATATTCTAATGAGGATTTCCAATAAATGACTCTAAGATTCTATAGGTGAATCTTGTTCCAATTAGCCATTTTTTGATCCCATCACCCCAGAGCCTTCCACAGTCTTAGAATCATAGAATTATACAGCACAGAAGGAAGCCATTCGGCCCATTGTGTCTGTGCCGGCTCTTTTAGAAGAGCTATCCAAATCAATCCCACTTACCCGCACTCTCCCCATAGCCCTGTAAACTTGTCCTGCCCAAATAATTATCTAATTCTCTCTTAAAAGTTGTTATCGAATCGGCTTCCACTACCCTTTCAGGCAATGCATTCCAGATCCGAGCAACTCGCTGGGTGAAATAATTTCTCCTTATCTCCACTCTGTTTCTTTTAACAGCTATTTTAAATTTGTGTCCTCGGGTTACCGACCCACCCACTAGTGGAAATAGTTTATCCTTTGTCACCCTATCGAATCCCCTCATAATTTGAAAAACTTCTATTAAGTTTCCTCTTATCCGTCTCTGCTCTAAGGAGAATAATCCTAGCTTCTCTAGCCTCTCCTGATAACTGAAGTCCCTCATTCCTGCTACCTTACTGGTAAATCTCCTTTGCACCCTCTCCTATGCCTTCACATCCTTTCTAAAATGTGGTGCCCAGAACCGAACAGAGTACTCTAGCTGAGGCCTAACCAGTGGTTTTATAAAGGTTCATCATAACTTCCTGACTTTTGTATTCTATGGCACTATTTATGAAGCCTAGTGTCCCATATACTTTTGTAACAGCTTTATCTACCTGTCCTGCCACCTTCAAAGATTTATTTGTATGACCCCCCCACCAGGTCCCTCTGTTCCTTCACCCCCTTTAAGATTCTACCATCTAGCTTATATTTCCTCATTCTTTCTCCCAAAATGGATCACTTTAGCATTTCTTCACATTAAACTTTATCTGCCACATGTCTGCCCACTTTACCAGTCTATCTATGTCTTGCATCACCCTACCTCTGCAAAATCCTGCGACCTTACCAACCCAGCTGTTCCCTTCGCTCAGACAACATTGACCTGCTTCATGTACCCCACCCAATCCAGCCAACACTGGAGTTGAGCTTTCAGTACTTCTGCTCTCTGGAACAAACTACATCCTACATATAACTATATTTTGCTCTCTAGAACTAACTCCAACTCAGCCCCTTAAGTCAGACTTTATAAGTTGGATTTTTAAAGTAAGACCTAAGACTTCTTTGACCGCACTTCCGGTCATATTTCCACTACCAACAACCTCTTCATCACCACCTGCATCCCCCCTCTCCCCCGGCTCAGATGACAGCCAGAGTTTTGAGATATCTTCCTGATGTGAAAGGTGCTGTACTAAATGCAAAGCTTATTTATTATTATGATTATTATTATTGACCTCTATGCAGTTTCAGCATCTTCTGTTTATATCACAGAATTGCAGCATTCAAGGAGTTTTCTTTACACTGTATCTCTTTGGGATATTTCTATGAACCTTTCCGTGGGCCAATTCAGTTGCAATGGAACAAGGTTTTGAAAACCGTCTGTTTCTGCTTTCACCTCGTCCTCCAAAATATTGCAGCCGAGGCCTATGCTAGGACATCTGAAAGGAAGTGAGAAACACAACAGAACATATGAAGTATTTGTGGGAATACAGCTTTCTCCAGAAGTGGCCTCCAGTCAGATTAATGATTGTCACTGTTCATTCCTGATCCCTGTTCTTGAACGGTGAGGCTTAATTTTTAATAGTTTCAGCTCAGTAAGGTTCAGCTTTGAAGTTAGGTTTGATTTATGGCTTGCTTGTACTTGTACAGGGAGTGCACTGTGCCTCACATGAAAGTGTTCTCTTGTTTAAAGAAAGAACCAGAGTTAAACTGTGTTATTTTGTTATCAATAAACTGATAATACAAATATAATTAGGTTTGAATTATGTCATACAAAGCGAGAAGCACGGTCAAAAGATCAAGGTCAACAGCTGAAACAAACTCATTAAACAGTACTTAAACAATGGTAAAAGTAAGTTAGCAAGGTCATAATTTATCAAGTTGCCTGTGACTATCCATGGCCTCAGTGCGTTTCATCAGAGCAAATATGGCATCAGTATAAATTTAGCACATAAAACAGCACATTGCCATCAGGTATTTGTTCATTGCAATACAGACCCTGTTTGTGGCCTTGTCTTGCACCATGGAATTTATAACGCAAAACAGATAAAGGGCACACTTACGCAATAATATTGTGAGCATCTTTGTTTCAGCAACTAGTACCAACAGTAATCAGCATTGTGGCAATAATATCAGTGCAGACGTAGATGGATCCCTGAAAGAATACTGTAATCAAATACCACAGCAGTCATTTCTGCTCAAGAATCTATAGCATCCATGAACATCAGTAAAGCCTGCATTATGATTGAAATCAAGACATCTAAGATGCTCACAAATCAATCTTCAAGGAAAGGAGAGAGGAAATTGGTGAGATCATTGAATAATTGCACTGCGTGATGTAGTTTAAGCCGTGTAAACCAGAAAGATCCCAGGTTTAATTCTGGTCTGTTACAATGCTGTAATCGTACTGTTGAGAGCGCAACAACCCCGCAAATAAAATTGGTCAGTCACTTCAGGGCTATTTATGGCAATTGTTGTGCCCAAATTGGCTGCTGTGTCCATCTATAAATAATAAACCCGCCAAAACAAAACAATAGTAAATTGGTCACTTTCAATCCACGACTGTTTGTGGGACACTGCTGTGCGCAATTGGCTGCCGCGTTTCACCCACAAATATATGGTCAATTCACTTTACAGTCTATCCTGTGAAGCGCTTTGAGACGTCGAGAAGATGTGAAAAGCGCTGTATCAAATACAAGGATTATTATATATAGTCACTCCACTTCATAGTAAATCCTGTGAAGTGCTTTGGGACATCCTCCCAATGTGAAAGGCACTATATCAAATGCAAAGATTTTTATTATTCTTATTAAAATGGCTTAACTCCTGACTGTGTGGTGATGTGGGAATGGAAACTGCTGTAAACTTCCTGCTCTGTATCACTGCAAAACCTGTTCAAAAACATTAAGGTTGTGATGCTGAGGTTCTGCACGTGTTTGCTTTGGCCCATCAGCAAAACATTGAATTTAAATGTTAGATTTTAATATTATGAACATTACAGCACACAAGTAGTCCTCTTTAATTACTTTAAAAAGGATTCTTCAAAAGTTCCAGTGTAGTCCAATTTAAGTGGCCCAAGGAGGATTAAGCTCAGGTCCATTATATTTTTCACAGTGAGGAAAAATCTCCTGGCACCACTTTCTTATGGTAAGAAACATTTCACTTTAGTAAATGAGTTATCATTTTGGACTTAACCAATGCATACTAGGAGTATGGATTCATCCCACTCAGCTCATGATAATAATAATAATAATCCTTATATTTGGTGTAGCACCTTTCACATCGGGATGACATCTGAAAACATTTCACAGGATAAACTGTAAAGTATAGGAACTGCATGTTTTCCTTTGTGAGGAATAACCCTATCTAATAATAATCCTTGCTTTTTGATACAGTGCTTCACAGAATATACTGTAAAGTGAATTGACTGTATATTTGTGGGCAAAACACGGCAGCCAATTGTGCGCAGTAGTGTCCCACAAACAGTTGTAGATTGAAGTGATCAATTTATTATTGTTTTGGGTTTTTTTCTTGCACCAAGCCAAAGCTCTAAAGGACAGGGTAGTCCTATCTTATTTGTTCCCCGGTAATTGACTAAATGAACACAGGAATTAGTTTATTTCTATCTATAATTTTGAAAAACTGTTACAACGCTTCTGAACTTCCTCTTCTCCAGCTTTTCAAGTCCATCCACATGACAAGAATTCCCATCTCTGATATCATTTTAGTGAACCTCTGGGATAACATCTTCATGGCTGGGATGTCGGTTGTGATGTTTGAAACTGGATACAAAGGTATTGCATTGAGAAAGTGCAAAATTATAGATGGATAATTGGAAGGATGAGGATAGCATAACAGCAGAGTGCCCACCTTTGCCCTTCCCCATCAGAACAATCAGATAAACTTCATAATAATAATAATAATCCTTGCATTTGATATAGCGCTTTTCACGTCTTCTAGACGTCTCAAAGTGCTTCACAGAATAGACTGTAAAGTGAATTGACTGTATATCTGTGGGTGAATTACAGCAGCCAATTGGCCAATCAGGCGTGTGGCGTAAGGAAACTTGCCCAAGGTTTCACCTTGCCGGTAATCGAACCCAGGTCTCTCGCTTGCAAAGCGAGTGCTCTAACCACTGAGCTACAGGACTCCTTCATCTATCTTGTCTTCACTATTTTACATGACATCCAGGCAATGTTTAATCAAACTGTCAGTGTTCAAGTTATACCCCTCAGACTTAACTGTGGAAAAGTAGGCAGGGTTTCAAGAACTGCTCTGTCAATGATAGAACAACCTAACAAGACAGCATAACTCAGCCCAAGGCTACAGTTAAACTGACAGAAAATAATGGCTGTAGTCTTGCTATCATCTCTATTGTTTTTATTTTGTACGTGGCAAGCTCATGCAAGCTTATCTGTACCTGCCACTTTTATAGTTGTAAGCTTATAGAATCCAGCATGGTGGCATTAATTTGCAACGTGTTTTCACAAGCCTCCAGTTCATTAATTTGTATGACTGCAAATTTTCATGAGCGTGTCTCTACTGTTAGAGGTTGCTTTTGATGGTTACAGTAGAAAGTATTGCCTTAACAAGTATACAAATGGCTGAGAATGTTTTATAATGATTGAGACTGAGGATTACCTTCATAATGACTGAGACCTGAACCACTATTGTACATTCAAAATATGAGCAGCAATATTTTATCACATGCTGTCAATCTGGAGTTCCAGAGGCAAATAAATACCTAACCTAGGTCATGCAAGGGATTATTTTTCATATGTGAATCTTGACAGTGAATTGTCAGTAGGTTATATGATCATAGAAGGATCACAGCCAATCTCAAGCTTGTTCTTACATCCACATGCCCACTTTTCAACAGAAGGTTAGTGAGTTTTGATTTACTCTATTTATGTAGCATTCTAGATAATACAGAAAACAACTTCAAACAATTCGCGAAACAATTTGCAAAAAATTCTAGATGCTCCACAAAGCAACATAAATAGAATAAATCTAGTGCCAGGTACAATTTCACTTAATTCTGTCTGTGTTGTGACAGGAGGATAAACCCTGTCACTACTTTTATGGCTTTTAGCGATCAGCCTACATGTAAAGGAGCATGTTGTTTTTTGTGACTCGGTAAAAAGGTGCTACAATCTAACAAGAGCTGGACTCCAAGCAGACGTTGGAGTTCCAGCCCTAAGTGCTAATTGGGTATCAGGCACAGGCTGACAAGCACCAGTATAAAGCTAAGTGCTAGTGAGAAGTAAGGAGAGTCTGGAGATGTTGAAAGGTACAGATTCCTTTTCAAAATGAACATTTTTCTTAAAATAAAAAATTATTGTTAAAACTGTTATGCAAAAGTTATTGTTAAAAAAAGCTTTGTTTTCTGTGTGTGACTGATGCCCTTTTTACATGTCCTGACTCAGGATACTGAGGCAATTGCAGTTATATCTGCAATTACATCTCTGACAGAAATTAGCAGAAACCATGGTTCAAGTGACATCAGGTTACATTAATCGTATTATGGTTTTCCCATATAATAATAATATAATCCTTTAATTTGAATATAGCACCTTATTATGTCATCAAAACATCTCAAAGTGTTTCACAGAGCTTTTGCTATAAAGTGTAGTGACTACTTATAAGCAAACATGGCAATTAATTTGCACACAGCAATGGCCTACAAACACATAAACAGCCATAAAGCGATGATCAATTATACCTGGAGGTTTGTTAGCAGCGCAGTGGGATAAACTCATTCTCTGTTCAAATGGAGCCATGGGATTTTAATATCACCTGACAGGCAGACAGAATCTCGATTTAACATTTGTTCAGTCAATTTTCTTTGTAAACCTTCTGTGCAGCCAACACAAAATATAGCTACCCCTTGACAGATACATCTCCTCCTTAAAACACTGATAATATTCAACCCAACCAAAAGGGACCAAAGGCGTAATACGTTTGATCTGAGCTGTCATGTGAAACAATGTGCTTTGAGCCCCTGTGATATCATTATGCTGAGGTAATTGTCCACTGTTATACTTTGCACCAATGTACATGTAGCAGTTATATATTTGACAAGCTTGTTGAGATTGTATTTGTATTATTGTAAATGACCTTAGAAGAGCTATTCAAGGAAATATGATTTTATGATGTTCCGGGAGTCCCAAAATACTCACACTGAGTTGACTGAAGAACCAACAGCCTAAACAAGGACGCACTAGTGAGGATAACTTTTACCTGCTACGCTCGGGCTTTTCGTGCCTAGCAGAGAATAACCCATTGGATATACAAATCATTTGTTGTACTATTGATGCAGCTTTTTAAAGATTGGGTATATAGATTGTAGAAATGTGGAAAACTAAATTATGGGGAGGCATTATTTTAATTTTAAAAAATCAGCTTTGCTATGGAACTGCCACTCCGTAAAGAAATCAAACTCCCCCACTCTCTCCCTTTATCCCTGCCAAATTGTCCTCTCCAAATAATTATCTACGACTCTCTTAAAAGAGATCAGCAACATCATCAAATATCCTGCCTACCGTAAAACACGCAAGTACAGTATTTCTATAACACTCTGAGTAGAATTTTAAAAAAATTAATTGACCTGTGCTCTGTCAGAATTTTTGTTCCAAACTAAAAGCTCTGCGTGATTTTGTGGAATTTAATCAATTGTCCTTCAAACTTCGGTTGCTGTTATCTCAGTATGGTTCCTTTCCTTGACCTGATATTTCCCGATCCTACAAGCTCAGAAACAATCATGTTCTAGAAAATATTTGATTATCTCTCATAGGAATGAGCAGACAGGATGAGACCACTATGGTCATTCCAATATATAAATACCATAGTTTCTTATCTCTTATACACAGTCCCATCCTCATCACTGCTGAGTTCCATCTTAAAACTGCCCACACTAAGATGAACACTAAAATAACAATGTTTATTATTAATTATTTATACTGGGAAATCCCATCCAGTGTTCTGCAAATTTCAGCAAGGCCTCTACTGTTATTTGCAAGCACAGAAAATAGCCTCTCCTAGTTTATTCAGATTACATTAGACCAGTATTCCTTGAAGAAGCTCAGAAAGATTGTTTCAGCCTGTTTTGTTTCTCAAAAATGAAACGGGAAATCCAAGTTGATTTTTCATCCAGGATTTTTCCACCAGGTATAGGCTCTACCATGATTTTGAAGTTGATGGTGGAGATATATCAAAATATATTTTAACCTATTAAAATGTTAGGATTATTCTCCTAGGAGAAGAGGAGGTTAAGAGGAGAATTAACAGAAGTTTTCAAAATTATAAGGGGATTCAATAGGGTGAACAAGGAGAAACTATTTCCACTGGCAGGTGGGTCGGTAACCCGAGGACACCAATTGAAAATACTTGTTAAAAGACACAGAGGGGAGATGAGGAGAAATTTTTTCAAATAGCGAGTTGTTCGAATCTGGAATGCATTGCCTGAAAGGGTGGTGGAAGCCGATTCGATAACAACTTTTAAGAGAGTCGTGGATAATTATTTGGAGAGGACAAGTTTCCAGGGATAAGGGGAGAGAGTGGGGGAGTGGGATTGGATTGGATGGCTCTTTTCAAAGAGCCAGCACAGACACGATGGGCCGAATGGCCTCCTTCTGTGCTGTATAATTCTATGATTCTATGAACAACTTTCCTTATGTAAACAATAGGATGTGTTTACAAATACAGTACCACAATGTTGATCCCCACCCCCCCAGTGTTGAAAGGAGTTGGAGGAATTTAACCTCACTGGATACTGCAGATCAATGATTTGTATAAGTCCACTGTCACATCCTGTATCGTATGTTCTACCCTATCTTTCCCTAAAACCTGTGTTCATTCCTTGTCACTGTTATGTACTAAGTTCACGTTACACTGCCAGTATCCACCCCACACCACTTCCCAGATCCTTCTTTTTTACAGGTTTGTCCTGTAGACTTCTAACAATCTGTTCTTGTTTATCTTACCTAGATACTAAGAAAAGCTATATTAGTATCTGTGTGCAATTGGTTGCCTGTTTTGCACACAAAATACAGTCAATCCACTTTACAGTATATTCTGTGAAGTGCTTTGAGATGTCTCAAAGATGTGATAAAGCGTTATATCAAATGCAAGGATTATTATTATTATTTATCTATTAATTCCTGGAATCAATTGAGGAATGGATTACTTTTTTGAAATAATTCATAATCATTCAATGTGAATGTTATCACATCTCAACTCCATGGAGTGAACAGGATGATTTCAGCTCCCGGAAAAAAAGGGTCAATCTTTACTTATGATAAATGAACTGTACTGTGCTTTGGAGACCCACACAACACATAGAAAGTCTCAGTGTTCCGTCATCTGCTTTCAATCTCACAACACTGGTACTGGGCAGTAATCTATCATTCAATTGCCTCTGGTTTGTACTCAGGAAAATAGGAATGCACAAGACCGGAAAAAATCATTACAGGCCGTCTCGCCATTCAGATTTTCTAAAATACCGTTATTCTCCATCATACCACCCTTATAAACCCTGCAGCCTCAAATCCATACAAATATTTTCTGTTATTTGTTTTTGTTTACTTTTAAGGTCTCCACTGCCAGTTCTGCTCTCATCCATTTTCCTGCCATCCAAGGATTTCTTCATGTTTGCCATCAATGATACTTTGAGGTCTAGTTCCCTACCACAAGATAGGCCTGATCTTGTCACTTCTCTTCATGTTAGAAGCTGTTTTTCAAGAAGTGTTCAATTTGTGTCCACCCAGTTCGAAATCTGTTGAAACTCACACAATGACCCTGTTTACCAGCAGCTGTCAGACAGTGACTAATCCACTAACAATTAGTCTGTTGTCTAATTTCCTGGACTAGTACTTAAATTGGCAGGTTTTGCAATATTGTAACATGTGCCAATTTTTTTAACAATTAGGCAACACTGGACAAAACGTGAGCACCAATCTGTTGTTAAATTCAATGTACAGATGGCATCTGCAGTGCTTACGTTAAGAAACACATCACTCACCAGGATTCATGGGTTACACCTCCAGATGCAAGTTGAAAGGTATTGTATTCATGAGGTAGAAGGGAATAGAGAGGTATGGAGGAGGTTAGGAAGGGAACATTAGGATGGGTGAAAGTTCGTGTGGAAAGTAAACACTGGCATAGACTAGTTGGGCTAGTCATTTTTCTAACTATTCTATCTTTCACATAATTTTTACTTTAGGTGTTTCTTGAAAGGTATTACATATAACCCTATCCTTTTAGAAGATATAGAAACTCAACAATTGGTTTATTGAAGGTAGAAAACCAGCATGGTAAGACTCGAACAGTAACAAATGTGTTGCCAAACGCATAAAAGAATAGAGGGAAGGAAGGAACCTGAAGATTGACTGGAAGGAATAAACGAGTAGGTTACTTATCAGTCACTCGTATTGTTGAGTCTGACCCTTCCATGCCTCCAAGCCATAGCTGTTATAACGTGCCAGAAAGCATCCCAGATCCTTTCAAACTTGGAGCACTAGCCCGAAGTTAATATGTGGGTCCTTAAGAGAGTTAACAAAGGGTCACATCTTCAGGAGCACTATCAATCTCTGCATATACTTTGTACCACAATACCTTCATGTACATGCATTCCCACATAATAGGCTTTACTTTCATTCTACCTAAGGCATAGATCATGCTGTTTGATACCATATGCTAGAATTTAAGTGGAGTTAAGTGGTTCCTAATATATATTAGCCCCCCTTGATCCCTATACCCCTTCAAGACCCTCTCTATCATATGCCTGTCTACTTCCCTCTTGAAAGCTACAATGGACTCTGTTTCCACCATCTTACTAGGCAGGGTGTTGCACATTCAAATAACTCTCTGGGTGAAAAAAAAATCCTCTTAAATTCTTCTTTTGCTCTTCTTGTGGCTCTTATATCTATGTCCCCTAATTACTGACGTCCCTATCAACATAAATAACTTCTCTCTATTTACCCTAACAAAATCCTGCATGATTTTGTACACCTCAATCAGGCCCCCCCTCAACCTTCTCTGCTCCAATTAAAACAGGTCCAGCGTCTCCAGTCTCTAGTATTATATATTATTGTTATAAATTTATTCCATACTTCCAAGGAATGTGTCTAATCCTTGATGTGCTACCAATTTTGAATTTCTTCCCATTGCACACTGTCTGTGCAATCACCATATCTCACTGTAGACCAGCGATGGTGCACTTTTTGAGTTTGGAAGCCAAGATACTGACAATGTAGATTTGTCAGGTTGTTGAGTGCCAATACCAGCTCAAAACAAAAAACAAAAACATGTTTTACAAATAGTTTTTAAAAAGTTAGTATTACATTTTTATCACAAATGATCACTCTTCCCCTTATATTTTTATATGGCTTAATCTGTAATAATATTGTACCAATTTTCCCCTTCCCCACTCTTTATGAGGTCACCCTCAACCTCTCTATGGATTGCATTGGTAAAACAATATGAGCAAAACAAGGAAGATCTTTTTCTATTCAAAACATTTGTCTTGTGCAATTCAAGTCAGTCTGACAAGTACAGCATGTGCCCGAATTACTATTAAGTCTACAACTACAATGAATGCATATCACTCTTAATTTCCTTAACACTGTTGTTGAACAACAAATCCACACAAACTAGTCAGTTTGTTCTATATTGCCACATCCCCTTACGAATGATTGCTAACACTTAAACAATTTAAGCTATCACCTCAGGTGTAACCTTAGTGTAACCTCACTAAGCCAGTCAAGAACCTGGGAGTCTTGTTTGACCCTGAACTGTCCTTTCTCCCACAAATATACAGTCAATTCACTTTACAGTATATTCTGTGAAGCGCTTTGGGACGTCTAGAAGACGTGAAAAGCGCTATATCAAATGCAAGGATTATTATTAGCCATGCCATGTCCCGCACTGCCTACCACCACCTCCACAACATTGCCAGACTCCGCCACTGCCTCACCCCTCAGGCTGCCAAACCCTCACCCACGCATTCGTCACATCAAGGCTCGATTACGGAAGCTCCCTCCTCATCGGCCTTCCCAACTCTTCCCTTCACAAGCTGCAGATCATCCAAAACTCTGCAGCTCGAAAACTCTCGCGCATCAGGCTCTGCAACCTCATCAATCCCACCCTCGCCCGACTCCACCGGCTCCCCATCCCCCAGAGGATTGAGTTCAATATCCTCATCCTCACTTTCAAGGCCATCCATGGCCTTGCCCCTCCTACGTCTCTGACCTGCTGACTCCCTACCAACCTGCCCGCTCCCTCCATTCCGTGGGCTCCAGCCTGCTCCATGTCTCCCGACCAATCTGCCCTACTATCGGTGGCCGGGTTTTCAGTCTCTTTGCCCCCACACTCTGGAACTCCATCCCACGGTCCCTTCGCCTCGCTTCCTCCCTTGACTCCTTCAAGGCCGGTCTCAAGACCCTTCTCTTCTATCATGCCTTTGGTCGCCCTCCCACCTCTCTGCCTTCACTCACCTCTACACCACCCCTCCCCATGCTCGGGCCCCAACACCTGACTGTTCAGCGCTTTGAGACATCCTCCCAATGTGAAAGGAGCTCTATAAATGTAATTTTGTTGTTGTTGTCAACTTGGATCAGTTGTTAAAACTCTTGTCAGAGGTTCTGGGGACTTTTAGCCTATGGCCTAAGATGTACCCCATTGCAATCTTGGGAGAGTGCTGCATTGTAAGAGGTGCTGTCCTCCAGATGAAATGTTAAACCCGTCTACCTCTTCAGGTAGACATTAAAGATTCTATGGCACTATTCAAAAACAGAAGGAAGTTTCTTCCATTGTACTGACAAACAATTTCCTGGATACAATTATTCATTCACAGGTGTGTGGGCGACATTGCTGTGCATAAATTGATTGCCTAGCTCACTCACAAAACACAGTCACCACACTTCAGTAAATTCTGTTAAATGCTTTGAGATGTCCTCCCAACATAAAAGGCACTACATATGATGTAAATATTATTATTTTTACAAATACAGAGTCACGACACTGAACAGCAATTATTGTGAAGTGAAGAGCTTTGCTTCAACATGATGAGGCTTATATCAAATGCAAGGATTATTATTGCAGACAATTCTAAAGTTTGTAGCTGCTGCCTTCAGTTTATTATGTTTTAAAGTAGGCATTAAATCACAAAAAAAATTTCAATTGCATTGTTAAAATAATCCTATCCTGTACAGTGTGTTAAATGAAATACATTCTCTCAATCTAGCGGAATATTCAGAGGGGATTCAGTTACCCAGATTGGTAACAGGGAGAGGTTAGGTGTGCCTGTTCAATTATAACACCATGGTAGAACCTGTCTTATGTGTTACTTTTATACAAAAGAGTTTTACTTTTTCAGGTGCCTTGGAAGATGCCCTTGGAAGGCTTCCATATTTCATTGAACAGTCTTTAAAAGGTATCGGTTACAATTTATTGCACAGTAAACCCTACCTGAACTTCTTCTGTTCAGTGGGAGAGTTTTTCTTTATTCTTTAAACCCAGATGTGCCTTGTAAAACCTCTCATCTATGTGCATCATGATTGTGGAGGCATTTAAAGTTGAGAATGGATTCTAACCATCTTTTTCAAATTATTTATTACGGTGAAACTAAATAATATTCAACACTTGGCTTTAATGCCTGTCCAAATGCAAACCAGAAGTGTGATACTGAGGCTTATAAGAAACCAGGCCTTGATGACTTCATACAGGATCCCACCTCCATGATACTGCATTAAAAATGACAGAAACATGACTGTTTTGATGATTCTTCTAAAACACCTCAAAAACTGACACTGGTCCCATAGTAAAACAGCTGTTGTTGAACTTGATACATTATTTCACCTCTAATTCTTATGGTAATCTAGACTGTTATTGGAATAGAACATTCCTTTAAACTGCAAAGTATCATACCTGATAGGTCTGGACAGCAGTAAAAGTATCACAGTCAATATCACTTCACTGAATATTGGACCCAGTCAACACTTTCACATGTTTTTCATTTTAGGTAACTACCCACAGTCTCAGTTTCATTAAAAGTAAAAAGTGTAAGTAAGGTTTAGTGAGATAGTCACAGATTAATCTTCTGCTCATGTAATGGAACACAGAGAAACATCAATGGTAAAGTTACCTGATTGTAAAGGGTAATTTCCGATGACATTGCCGTATCTTTCATTCAGAATAGAGTTGCTCTGCTTTCTATTCATTATGGTTGGTCATTAATAAATTAAAAGTAGAAAACAATTGGAAATCCAGAGCAAGTCAAATTAATATCTGAAAGAAAGCAAAATGTTAACAGTTTGAGTGTGGCCTTTAATCAGAACAGAATTGTTTTATTTTCGAAGCCCCTTTATAGAAAGGCAAGAAATAAAATGAGAGGGAGAAGTTAAGAAGAAAGTTGACCAAATAGTGACTATCCTTCTTGGGGGGCGATAAGCAGGGTCTCCCTGGAGCTGAATTGGCTTCAAGATGACATATTTGGCAACAGAACGTCAGAATCGACCCAACACTCTGTGACTGTCTCAATTTCTGAGCCAGGTGGGTCCACAGTACTCCAGGTCACTGCTGATGACAGCACATCTGGGCTGGTTCATTAGCAGAATTTGAAAGACCAGACCAGTCATTGGCAGGAAGGATTCTTCCCACCAGCTCTTGTTAACCCTTCAAGCCAATGTCCTGACAAATAGGGTGGTCCAAACAGCGGGAAAGCTTGACAGCCAGTGCTCTCAATGACAAGCTATGTGGTTTTAGCTGACTGGACTCCAGCAGTGTTCCAACACACACTCTGGGGTCCCCAAGCCTTGTCAACCTACACCTATTACTGTCCGGAATTAGCAGGGGGAGAATATACATTCTATCACAAGACATATCTCAGGAATCTCCATGTAAAAGTGGGATGCATGGAACTGTCAGTTTTGTTTGAATACACTTAAACGTGGTGATAGGTTTATGCATATGTCATACAGCCAGCTGACTAAACAGGGCAGGTATTGCATCTCTTGCGCTGGCATGGGAAGGTGCCGGGGGAGTGACTAAAAAGAAGAAGAAAGTTACATTCAGTGAGAGGTAGCATTATAAGCTGTATAACAAATTTGGGGAAATACAACTTGATGTGATAATTACAGTGAGAATAATAAATCATATTAGTCCTTACATTTGATATAGTGATTTTCACATTTTTGATACAGGCGATTAACATATACAGGTCTTTGAAGGTGGCAGGACAGGTTGATGGAGCTGTTAAAAAGCATATGGGATCCTTGGTTTTATAAATAGAGGTATAGAGTCCAAAAGCAAGGAAGTTCTGCTAAACCTTTATAAGTCACTGGTTAGGCCTCAGCTGGAGTTTTGTGTCCAATTCTACCAGTGGACACAGTGGCACCACACTTTAGGAAGGATATAAAGACCTTTGAGATAGTGCAGATGAGACTTACCAGGGATGAGGGACTTTAGTTATGTGGAGAAGCTGGGATTGTTCTACTTACAGCAGAGAAGGTTAAGGGGAGATTTAATAGAGGTGTTCAAAAGGAGTAGGGAGGGAGAAACTGTTTCCCCTGGCAAGTGGGTTGGTAACCAGGGAACATAGATTCAAGATAATTCACAAAAGAACCAGAGGGCAGATGAGGAGATTTTTTTTACATATAGTTGTTATGGTCTGGAACGCACTGCCTGAAAGGGTGGTGGAAACAGATTCAATAACAACTTTCAAAAGGGAATTGGATAGGTACTTGAAGAAGAAAGATTTGCAAGGATGTGGGGAAAGAGCGGGGGAGTGGGACTGATTGGGTAGCTCTTCCAAAGAGTCAGCACAGGCACGATGGGTTAAATGGCCTCCTTCCATGGTATAATATTCTATGAATCTATAATTCACATCAGGAGGACATCTCAAACTTTTCACAGGATATATTTTAAGGTGTGGTAACTGTATTACTAGGCAAATGATAAATACCATATGGCCAAAAAAATGTGATCAAAAGCAGTTAATAGCCATCATTCGCATTAGCAATGAACCCCCTCCCCATCACATACACACCTGACATTGACACAACAAAAACTTGCATTTATATTACAAAATGTAAAATACTGCAGATGCTGGAAATCTGAAACAAAACAGAAGTCACTGGGAACACTCAGCAGGTCAGGCAACATCTATGGAGAAAGGAAAGTGAGGCAACATTTCAGTTCATGACCCTTTGTCAGAACTGGGGCATGTTGGGAGGCTTTTAAGGGCTAACAGAGAGGAGGGAGGCAGGGCAAGGAAGACAAATGAGAGGACAGAGGATGATGGGTTGAAGAGGTGTTAATGATGCAAAATAAGGGGGGGAAATTGCAAAAACCAGGTAGACCAGAGAGAGAAAAGGTGTGTCTGGGACCCAGATGATGATGGAATGGTCACAGAAGTGGGGGAGGGGGAAGGTGAGCTGTTATTGTCTGAAATTATTGAAATCAAAATTGAGGCCAGAGGGCTGTAAAGTCTCTAGCAGATAAATGAGGTGCTGTTCCTTGAGCTTGCGCTGTGGCTCATTGGAACGGTGTAGGAGACCATGGATGGAGAGGTCAGAGTGCGAGTGGGAGGGAGAGTTGAAGTGGCAAGAAACCGGAAGTTCAGGCTTGTGGACAGAACAGAGGTGTACGGCAAATCGGTCACCCAATCTACGTTTCGTCTCCCCAATGTAGAGGAGACCGCATCGTGAGCAGCGAATGCAGTAAAGTACATTGATGGAAGTGCACGTAAATCACTGTTTAACTTGAAAACTGTGTTTGGGGCCCTGGACAGTGGTATGGGAGGAGGTGAAAGGGCAGCCATTGCATCTCCTGCGCTGGCATGGGAAGGTGCCGGGGGAGGGGAGCAACTGTTGGTGATGATGGAGGAATGAACGAGGGAGTCACGGAGGGAACGGCCACTGATGGTGGAACAGAGGGCACGAACAACAAACAGGAGACCAGACCCAGCCAAGCGGAGGCAGTGGGTGGTGGAGTGAGGGGTAAGCAGGTTGGATAGGGAGTGAGGTGCAAGGGCATGAAGGGATTTGAAAATGAGTGAGAGGATCTTGGAATCAATCCATTCAGTGATTGAGAGCCAGTGGAGCCTGGCTAGGACTGGATGTGATTCAACATAATCGTTGAATCAAAGTCATCTCAAAAATTGACTAGACACAGAGCAACATTTCAGTGCTTCGTTCAGAAGATATTGTCTTTATTTTATTAGAGAGCTTTCTGAGATGATTTAAATGTTCCTCCAACCATCTCGTCATAGCCTGTAAGATATTTTTTCTTTTAAAATGTAAGATCAAACAGAATTGTACAATTCATGATTTTACTCTGAAATTTGAAGCTGCGTTCTTCTCAGTTATGAAAAAGAATTGTCTTCCAAATGAGGAATGAATTGAAGAATTGTCCACAAATTCTGCATAATCTTAAATTTTTAGACAAAATCATCTTGTATGGTAAGTCAAGGTCAGATTTCAGGATTCAGGTTAAGAGGGAAGTACTCTTGCCTCTGGAAGCTATGGATTCAAGTCTGTTTTGGAACTTTCAGCTCACAGTCCAGCCTGACACTTCAAAGCAATGCGAGGAAGAGCAACATTAGATATAATGTTAAACCAACATCCTGGCAGCCTGTTCAGATGGATATTAAAGTTTGCATTTACAAGAGAAGGGAATTACTGGTGTCCTTGCCAAGAATTCTCCAGATAAATTGATCATTCCTTTCATGGCTATTTGTGGGATATTGCTATTGATAAATTGGTTGCTGCTTCTACAAATGCACAGTCGCTATATTTTAAGGAGTTTCAATGTTACCAGTGTTATATCAAATGCAAAGATTATGATATGATTATTAGTGCAATACCGAAGAGATCTTTCAAACCCATCAGACACTCTGGCAGTAGTTTTGTACCAAGTGCACTGCATGGTAAGATTAGAACTTGTCTGTTTATTCGCAGACTACAGTTACTAAAATATACTCCATGTGTTCTTCAGAGTCATATTTTCCAGACATCTGTTATCTATCTTGGTTTTGATGGATTTTGGAAAGGGCGGTGAACCACCAACGCAACCACAGCGAACTTTTAAGATACATGTATAATCATAGGCATGTATAATGTTTCACAGCAAACATGAGCAAGTGATACTTAATCCTCTTAGAGACACCATAAACGCAATTTGTTTCCTTCGTGTAGTTGAGATGATTGTTCAAAGGATCATTTCAGCACTCAAGCCCACATAATAAAAGTTGCTGTAAGGTGCAACATTTTCTAAGTACACTAAAGTTATCAGTTCAACTCACATAAATTTAAAGCTTTTTTGATTTGTGGCCATGTGGACATAGTGTATAAGAGTTTTAAATTGTGTTTTCATAGTAAATTGCTTGTTTAGACCAATTTCAGAAGACTGAATACATTTGGCCCTATCATGGGGAAAAAATTCTACCTTGGCCAAGATTTACTCCATCTTCTTAACATTTCAGAGTACCCAGAATTTGGCAAATTGTTGAATTTAGTCTTAACGTTGGAGCTGGTTTTCTGTCATTCCTAAAAGACTTAAAGAAAAATGGTTTCAAAGTTATGACTGTATATAACAATTTGCCAAGTTCTGAACTTTCTGAAATGCTAATAAAAAAAGCATAAATCTAGACACACTTGGAATTTCTGCTTCCAATGCGCTTTGATTGAAAACCATAGGTAAAACTTATCAAATCTAATAATTATAATATTAAACAACAAGTCTATAAAACTATGTGTGCATGTGCTCCAAATATCAATTTTAGGGAGCTTTTGAAATATTTTATGAAAGTGGTTTGACCTTTGTCAGAGCAACAGAACAGATTGCTTCAAGCACAGATATGATGGACCGAATGGCCTTGTTCTATCTTTTAAACTTTCTGTGATTCTAAAATTAGGTTAACATACATATCAATAATTTTCATTTGTATTTAAAGTGTAAGAATGTGCAAATGTGAAAAAAAAAATCCATGACTGTTTGTGGGATACTGCTGTGTGCAATTAGCTGCCATGTTTCGTCCACAAAATACACAGTCAATCCACTTTGCAATATATTCTGTTAAATACTTTAAGAGGTCTCGACCACATGATAAGGTGCTATATCAAATGCAAAGATTATTATTAAATGCAGCTGGGAATGCACATTGAAATAGTAGAAATGTATTACTTTGATGTCCCTAAACCTTGGCCTAAATTACACTGCGCAAAATCTCATACATGATACCAGTGCTTTGTACATTTGGTAGAAGCACTTCCTTAGTCTTGAATTCCCGACTTTGTTCTGAACATTAGCAGCCCATTAACTTTTTTGATTGCTCTTTGTACATGCAAACCAGCTTTTAATGACATGCACTGGAACCCTTTGAACCTCTTTTGTTCATTACCCTTACCTAGTGTTTTCCCATGTAGAATGTATTACCATCCATCATACTTAAATCCAAACTGTCCTGCCTCACACTTTGCCACATTGAACTTCCTCTGCCATAGGTCTGCCTGCTCACTTAATCTGTTTATGCCCATTTGCAATTTTCTGGTCTCTTCTGCACAATTTACTACATGTTCTAGCACACTGTGACCACCAAAGTTGGACATACTCCTCTCTAAAATATATGATGTGACAAGCATTATATTCTGAAACATTCTACCCCTGGAGATGTCCCAGTCAACAACTGCTGTAGGGAAACCCCTCAACTTTGTTTAAATGGTTTTGCCCAAAATGGCTTGTAGCAGCTATTGAGCTGGCGGTTGCGATATTGAACCTTTCACTGTTCAGATCACAGAGGCACATCTTCCTGACGTGAAAGGTTCTATACAAATGTAATTTTGTTGTTGTTGTTCTTGTTGGTTGCTTTGGAAAATAGCAATTAACTCAGCTTCATGCACGCCAATATTGAGAACGGGGTTGGGGGTTTGGGGGGGGGGGCCTACCTCCTACACATCCAGCTAAATTCCCAATTAATACATAACACATTCTTAAATTTAAAATATATGTCAGCCCCTAAGGTCTCCTATTCACAAAACCATGCTGCCTCTCTCTCATCAGTTGATCTTGTATCCAGATGCTAAATTACTCTGCCCCTAATAATAGATTCTAGTAATTTTACCACAACCCAAGTGAAAGTGAAAGAGCTGTAAATGCTAAATTAAATAGACAAGGCCAACAGATAGACAGACAGACAACTAGTGCAGAAGGAGGCCATTCAGTCCATCAAAATTGCACCAGCTCTCAGAGCAACCTCTACTTTTAATCGCACTATCCTGTCCTATCCAAATATTACTTCAAGCCTCTAATTTTTATGTACCCATCTACTTCCCACTTCAAACTAACAATGCACTCTGCATCACTAACAATGTGCTGCCGTCTCATCTTGGCCCTTCTAAGACCTGGGAATGAGTATTCAGTGAACCTAGTACCTTCAGAAACGTTGCTCTTACAGAATTGATGGATTATATTCCTATTTGGTTTTAGCTGGCTCTTAATCCTACTGAATAATAATACTGCATAATTAAAATTACCTTATTGGAGTAAAACTGCACCGAGCCACCTGTTTGTCAAAATAAATTCAGTGTGAATGCTTCAGAGTAAGTTCTAAGTGAAATTGCATTTTTGCTCAAGCAAATTTTGTTTCATTCCATTGCTGTAATTTTTTTTAACATGTTCCTTTTTTGGGGGGGAAGAAAAACAATTTACCTTTCAGCCCAACCTCAATTGGATAAAAAAAATCAATTTAAATCAGTGTCAATATAAATGTCAACACAAGTAATTATGAAACTGTGAGTTTGGCGGGGACCCCAAAGATTACAAAATCTGACCTGTCAGGATAAAAAAAAGATGGCTTGATCCCTTTGCTATCTTTTTTTTATTAGATGTCTGGTGAAAATGTAACTGTGTGACAATCATTATTTTCACATGATTCTGGAGGTGGACTTGAGTGACAGGGCAGAGGAGGCAGATTGCTAGCCCTGACAATCTACAGAGCTAACACAAAAGAAGGGAGGCAGCAAGATTCATCTAATGACATCTTTAACTGAATTATGTTGTGGTCTTTATTCTAACAGGCGTGGAAGAATTAGGAGATTTGCGGTAACTGGCATGTAGTGACAGAAATTCAGCACAGGCGAGTCTGGGCGTGGTGTCTCCAGTCAATGTCTGCAATGCAAAGTAATCCCATGCTGAACGAGGTGAAATGAGTTGTCTTTGGGACTTTGGAGAGCAAAAAATAAACTCAAATAGTTTCATGTAATTCTATAAGCGCTTTCTCTGCTCTGATTTTCTTGTAATTAAGAGAAGCCCAGTGATGTGATTAATTTGGCAGTCGGCTTTGCCCCAGAAGGTTTCTCCTTGATCCTTCAGATAGAAGCAGCAACATTGTCACAAGGCTCTCATGAGCTCATAGACATAGCTCCGAAACACTGACTGTCCAGTGCCTTGGGATGTCCTCTTGATGTGAAAGGACGATACAAATCTAATTAATTTGTTGTTGTAAACTACTTAGGTTGGTTAGTCTGGCCAGAGACTAGATTGTTTCGCCCACAAATATACAGTTGATTCACATCTAGAAGACGTGAAAAGAGCTATATCAAATTCAAGGATTATTATTATTGTCTATTTGAAACAACCAGACCAGATGCTGTGATTTTGTATATTACTAGATCTGGAAGGAAACCGAATGACCTCCTTCTGCAGATCTAGTAATAGACAGTAAAGGACCATCAGACATAATGGGTTTTGTCAGCCAGGACACCAGGAGAAACTCCCTTCACTTTTCGAATAGTGCCATGGGATCTTCAACATCCACCTGAACAAGCAGACTGGACCTTGGTTTAACATCTCATCTGAAGGACGGTAACTCCGACAATGCAACACCTCCCCCAGATCTGCATTGGAGTGTCAGCTTGGAATGTGAGTCCAAGTCCCAAAGTGTGGCTTAAACCTACAACCTTCTGACTCAGAGAAGAGAGTGCTACCACTGCACCAGGCTGACACAGGCAACTGTGTTTTAGACAATTTAGAGAAAATGTAGAATTTACTGACTGGTGTGCACACTTATAATTTGTTAATAGTTTGATTTTCTGTGAAGAAAAATTTCCACATGCCATTTTAATTTCCCCAAGTCATATATGTAGTAAACAATATAACATGCAGATACATATCATAATAATACCTTAAGACATATCTTAGTTTGGAGCAGATCACAAACTATTGTACATAGAGGATATTTCTTTGGTAATGTGAAGTATGGTAAATATTGAGGCCTGATAACTCAAGCTATATTTGAGATATTTGTCAAATAGGTACGACACATCCTGTTTTGCATGTAAAGCACATTTTCACCTAAAAAAAATCAACTGAAGCTAATTT
The DNA here is from genome assembly GCF_018977255.1 of Callorhinchus milii. NCBI lineage: Eukaryota > Metazoa > Chordata > Chondrichthyes > Chimaeriformes > Callorhinchidae > Callorhinchus > Callorhinchus milii. The sequence goes on along the minus strand of NW_024704742.1, from coordinate 33,935,847 downwards.
GTGCAATGGAAGGATAATTTTAATTCCCTTTTGTACTTACCACATATGTGTTATAGAAAACAATTTGTGGGACAGGTCCCCAGTGGATTCCATATTCAGAATAAGAATAATTCTTGCATTTGATATAGCATCTTATCACATTTTCGAGATGTCTCAAAACGCTTCAGAGTAAAGTGAATTGACTATATATTTTGTGGGCAAAACATAGCAGCCAATTGGGCATAGCAGTGTCCCACAAATAGTTGTAGATTGAGGGACCAAATTATTATCATCAATTTTTTTAATGGATTATTACTTTTCTGAAGGGATACACTTATATAAATATCAGATATACTCTTATAATTGAAGGATCATAAATTGTTCTTACTGTAAGAATACAGTACCCAGCGTTATTCAGGAGGTTCCTGGGGCCTGAAATCCTCATGTTCTTAAGGTTAAGACCCCTGCCTTAAAATTTAATTTTATACAGAATTTTGGAACACTCCTTTCAATTCAGTCTTAATTTGGCGTATTCTGGAGATCTTGCTGTTGATGTTTTACATAATGCTGTTAAGCCTATGAACATGAAATACGTCAAGCTTTAGGTTAGCACCCAGCAATGCTTGAAAAATGAGGGTGTAACAGAAATAGTATAATTTGGGGTAAAAATTGCAATGATTCATAATTATGGTTGATAATTACCACATGAAATCTGTTATGAAACATTTTTTAAAATAAATTTTCAACAAGAGAAAGATGATACCAGAATCTAATAGTTTAACCCATGGAGATCAATTTAGCAGTATTATTACAGCATAAATTAAGACTGTTTGTCAGAAGTAAAACAATAGAAGAAAGAAATTAAAATAAGATGAGACAATCAAAAGCATGTTCACATTCAATTTTCACTTGTCTGAAGTAAGTGAAGTAACTTGCCTCAGCTTTTGCATAACTTCGTGCCCCACCTTACTGGTGTGCTCCTGTGTCAATAATGAGATGTAACATATGTGTTTGCAAATACTGGCAAACTTTTAACTTATGTGCTTAAAGTGGGAAATTCCATGATAAGAGGGTGACAAAAAATTCACAAACAGGTACCTGTCAGACCCGTTGACTCCAGATCAATCTAAATCTACCTTATTCAGCCACTGCACAGAAAAATCATTGCTCTAAATTACTGTTGTCCAGAATTGGGTTTTGCTTGTGATGCATTAATGGAGGTGCTATTGGTTTGTGGGTTGCCTACCTGCCAAATAGGCTGAAAGTAGAATATCCTCCATGCTGTAAGGCATCCACAGTTCCTTTCCGTATCCTAAAATACCAAGCAAGGGTGTCGTTGGAATGTCTTTCCCAATCACCCTCTCCACTTCTTCCAGTGGAGTCCTGTAGCTCAATGATCAGTGCATAGGTTCGATTCCAGGGCAGGGCCAAACTTTGGGCAAGTTTCCTTAATTCACATGCTCAGTTTACCTCGCAGTAAGTAGGAACCCGATTTTTAGTCTATCCTGTTTTCTCCCTAATCTGAGCATAATCAAAAAAAATTACTTCTAACATGCTCAAAGACACCATAACTCCACCCTCTTGAAAGACTACAACTCATCTTGATACTTGCTTCTTCCCAAATTTTAAAAAGGAATGTTTTGCAATAACAGTCGGAGGGATTGGCTTCCAACATGGGGTTAAATAAAATAGAGAATGGATCTGCCAGTCCAGCTCACAACTGAGAATACTCCACGACCCCTCCTCACAGAGCATCCGAGAAGGTTTAATCTGGTGGGTAGAAAGCGAAGCCTCTCGACTGCTTATATAACCTTAAGTGCAAGATCATACTACGCCTTTGGGTCTGACAGTCCTAAACCACTACTACCATTCCACCCCTGGACTTTGTCTCTCTAATCCTACAGCAAATCTAAAAACTATTGGAGAAAGCCTTCAAACCAAGTGAGCTGGAATTGCATCTAGAGTCACATAAACATACAATGAAGACACATGATAGCATTCACTGCAATTTTTCAATTTGGAGTCCTGTAGCTTAGTGGTTAGAGCACTCGCCTCGCAAGCGAGAGACCTCGGTTCAATTCCTGGCAGGGCAAAATGTTGGGCAAGTTTCCTAACTCCACATGCCTCTGTTTACCTAGCAGTAAGTAGGGACCCAGTTGTTAGTTGATTGCTTTTCCGGGGGTAATAATTCCTTGAAAAAAATAATAAATTGGTCACTTCAATACATGACTGTGGGACACTGCTGTGTGCAATTGGCTGCCACGTTTCGCCCAAAAAATATACAATCAATTCACTTTACAGTATATTCTGTGAAGCACTTTGAGACATCTCAAAGATGTGATAAGGTTCTATGTTAAAGAATTATTGGTATTAATCTTTACTGCACAAGATATTGATAAAGCGTATCACTTTTCTATGTCACCTTTTACATTTGCCAATTACTGGACCATATTTACTGCCACCCATTTCAGTCAGGATGTTGTTTCGCCCACAACTATTCACTTAACAGTATATCCTGTGAAGTGCTTTGAGACGTCTAGAAGATGTGAAGTGCTAGAGCAAATGCAAGGATTATTATTATTAGTGTTATTATATGTTTGTTTCCCCGAAAAACTGTCCTTCAAGCTGTTCAGTTGAAAACAGTACCACACCTCTCAACTGAAACATGACCCTTTTAGAGAACATGGTGTCTAGCTTAGACCTAGTAGCTTTAAATCTTCCCATATCTTTGAATGAATTACCAATTAGGTGGGACTGAGGATCTAAAATGTCAACAGTGAGATTAACACATTTTAATTCTCTTGCTTCATAGCATTTTCTGTTCTGGGTGTTATCTCCAAGGAAGTTTATTTAATTGTCCAGCTCTGTAAATACTTTTGCTGTATTGCAAAATAAAATGTTTGTAGCCACTGGAAAAATCTAGGACCTAAACTGCTTTTGCTGTGTTCAGAGAAACAATATTGCTGAAAAATAGCCTCTGTCAATGGAACTGCTAAGGCACTTCAATGTCTTTGGTAAAATGACTATAATTAATCAGGCTGCTTTTACAAAACAGAGGTGAAATTTGTGACGTTTCATAATGTGTTATTGTGATCAACATGTTGTGAAACTTTAGAAATTTTACTCCATAACTCCTTTACAAGAAAAAAAATTGTATTTCTGTCAGTTAATATAAAGCATTTAGTAAATAATCGAATTCACAAGACTGTGGCCTTTATAGTATCATTATTGTTCCTGTCTTTGAAAGCATTTTTATTCTGACATTGCAGGGTTTAAGTTACCATGTTTTGGGTTATGCACATTCACAAAGAAGAAATGAAGGCATCTGAGGTGGTGGGCCTTTTTTAAAAGTTCTGCAATAATGGAACATGTTGCAGCCTTCATGTAAACCCCCAACAAAGCCCAGTCTGTCTGCAACAAGAATCAGCACCAACAATGCCTGAATGCAGGGTAATCCGTGGATGTGACATTTGATACTGAGCATTAGCAATAATTGCATGGATTTGGAAAGTAAAACACGGCATCTGCTGGGAGACTGTAATTACACTGGTACAGTAGTCCTTTCCAAGGAGGTGAGATAAATGGAAGATTTGCTCCGTGTTCCTCTTCTTGTCTGCTTATTTGTGGCATTCATTGTTACCTTCAGCGTAAAATTGACACGGCGACTAGCTGTCCAGCTAAATATCTAAAAGCTTGATCCTTCTACTCAGTGTAATCCACAGTATATAGTGACTGCTTTGCTCTATCATTCACTGTAGCTTTTAACATAAAGCGAGTATAATCACCAACTGGAAATGGCCCTATCCCATCTCTTTGAGCATCTAATTTTTCCATCAGTCTAATCCATTTAGTTATTATAACCTGGGCTCTGCTGCTGACTACGGATTTACTGGGTTACAGTTCCATTCCTTGTTTAGAGACCACAGGTCTTTAAAGTAAAACATAGTTATATGCTGCGTGTTGATTTGTAAGACACGATGATCTGTCTTCTTTTCATGAATGGGTAGTCTCTTTTGTATCGTCTGACATGAGGGAAGAATTTGACGATAAGAGCTAGTTGCTGTCATGGATCAACTAAAAGTTGACGAAAAATACATCATACAAATTTGTGGTAAAGTTTAATCCATTCCTGAGATGTGTCTATTACAGCCTGTCAGAACATATGCACAGATTTTCCAGTACATGTTGCTAATTGAGATATATGGACTGCTTAAACCCATCACAAATTGTGACCTTGTAAAGTCACAGGGTCAGATTTGCAAAATGTGACAGTGGGTCAAAACAATAAAAATAATAATAATCCTCGCCTTTGATATAACATCTTATCATATAAATAATAATAATCCTTGCATCTGATATCATCGAGACATAATAACAAAATGATAATGCTTGCACTTGATATAGCACTTTTCACATCTTCTAGACGTCTCAAAGCGCTTCACAGAATATACTGTAAAGTGAATTGACTGTATATTTGTGGGCAAAACGTGGCAGCCAATTGCGCACAACAGTGTCCCACTAACAGTCATGGATTAAAATGACCAATTTTATTGTTGGTTTTTTTCTCTCTTGAGGGATTATTATCAGGCATTTGGAGTAAGGAAACTTTCCCAAGGTTTCACCCTGCCAGGGATTGAACCCAGGTCTCCCGCTTGCGAAGCAAGTGTTCTAGTCACTGAGCTACAGGACATCTCAAAGCTCTTCACAGAAATATACTGTAAAGTGTTATGATTGTGTATTTGTAGGCGAATGCCACATCCAGTTTGACCACAGCAATGTCCTACAAACAGCCATGAAAAGAATGACCAATTTTTATTTGGGGGATTATTGGCCAGGACGCCGGGAGAAACTCCCTTCTCTTTTTTGAATACTCAATTGAATCTTTAGCATCCGCCTGAAAAGGCAGATTGGACCTCGGTTTAACTTCTCGTTCAAACATAATAGTCACAAACATACAATTCCAAACTCTGCTCTGACAGAATCTAACCACCACAGATTAGTGAGATCAACTATAGGTTACTAGCAGCAGTCACTGTTTGCCACAAAGAGTTGCTAGTTGGAGCTCTAAGACATGGCACTAAGAACAGTGGGCTCTGTTCCACTGAGTTAATTCTGGTGTTAATTCCACGTGTCTAATGATCACAGTTGATTTAATCATTTGAACATTTTAAATTAATTCGCATTATTTGAACATATATAAAGAATGGATCTGCTTAGGAATGGGATGCACAAAACAAATTCTGAAAGCCTATGGGCTGGTATCATCTCAAGGGCACTCAGTGTCTCATTTTTCGATAGCCCATTGCTCTCATAGTCATAAAAGCATCAAATCTAATAGTCTGATAATAACTAGTGAGAAATTAGTTTGCAGATATAACTTAATTAACCCTTTTGGTCTGTGTATTTTGAGATTGCTGCTGAAAGAGCGCTAATGTTTGTCCATTGTGCCACCTTGTGGCAATCATGTATTATTGGCATTTTTTTCTACAAAGGCGTTTTCTTTATGATAATAAAAATAATCTTTACATTTGGTGTAGCGCCTTATCACACCATCAAGACATCTCAAAGCGCTTCACAGGATATAATGTTGATGTAGTGGATTGACTGTGTATTTTGTGGATGAATGTTGGCTGAATATCAGGCTTTGGCTAGAAGCTCCACTTCATATTTATGTGTATAAGTCACCACATTTATAAGTTGCGGCTGATAACTTCATCGATTCTATGTGACAGAATGATATACATACTTATTCCCTGAAAGATTTTTCATAAAGTTAATAGAGGAGATGTTTTCCAAAAATTAGGAAATTTAATCTATTGCACTTGTGCATAATTTACATGCAGTTTTCCTATTTCCTAGTCTTGGAGACTCTTGGAGTTGTGTAGCTTTATCAAATGGTCTGGGCAGTGGAGTTCCCCAGGCTGCTGTCAGTGCAGCACTGCAACTGGACAATATGAGGCTGAATGGGATTGTGGGGAAGCCACACATATTATATCTGTGGGTTATTTTTTTCTTTTCAGATACATGGGGCATTCTGTCTTTTTAATATCTGAATTTAAGTCAAAATCTGTCTGGCTGCTCCCATGAACTCCACACAGCAGCAAATGCTCACAATATACAGATTCATTAGTGAATCACATGAAGTAAATCACATGAAGCCTTTAAAGACGTTTTGATGTAATAAACAACCCAGCGTGACTGCAGAACATCAGATGATCAGACAATTGTTCAATAGGCATCAAATACCACTGTGATCAAAATTAAAAGCAGCCTTTACTTCGCAAGTGTTTATCATGTTCCCAATGGATTTTACATCTACTTCCTTCTGGAGCAGTGCATTCCATATTTTCACAACCTTTCATGAGAAAATGTTTTCTATTCTGACTTCCACTCATCATTTAATTCTAATTTTAAGATTGTGTTTGGATCCCTCCACCAGGATGAGGAGTCATCTGAAATTTAGCCTCTCAATTGCGCTCATTATTTTGAACACCTCAATCAGAATACCTCTTAACTTCCCCAATTCAGGGATAGATAACCCAAGTTTCCTCAGCCACTCATCATAGCTAAACGCCTACATGTCAGATATTAATCTGGTGAATCACCGCTAGATGTCCTCCAGCTACTCACTGGATAAACACACGGGTCCATTGAAGAGTTTGTGCACATGAGCCTTCACTGAAATGGACTAATGGGATTTGCTATCATAAAGAGTGAGCAGGAAATCTTTATTTTTTGCATTCAGCATAAGTATCATATCTCCGAAGACTGAAGCCCAAAATCAGACTTTAATTATTGACTGGAATTATGGGCTGTTTTTGCATGTAAACATTGTTCATTGCTGCTTCTTCTATCCCCAACTTCATTCCAATAGTTTGGCTGAAGTTGACTGAAGCCTCTAGCCACCACTATTTGTTTTTGCTGCTTGTGAAGCACAATATTTCATAATAATTTCATGGCTGCCTTCAGGCCAAACTATTTCGGGAGAAGGGGATGTTCACACCATCTGCAGCCAGAAGTGGGCCCATCCAATTTGTCAAAGTCAGGGTGTATGTACACCTGCAGCAAGTTGATAAGTATGGTTTGGGCACAATTTTTGGCAATGTGACAATTATCACCAGAGGTAAGTAAGTATTGCATTCTTTCATTGCTGTTTCACAAGATATTGGCTTAACACAACAATTGATGATTCCCACATCACAGGTTACACTTTCATTCTATGATGATCCTGTAACCCTTGCAGCCCTTTATTTGCTGAAGGAATGGAGAGAAAGCTAACTTATTGTCTGAGTCGAAACAGCCAATGAGATGTTTACCCCTTCATCATAGTTAATAAGAGTTGCTGCCACTTTAAAAGTGACATAACAAGAATGTTCTCTTCATGCTGAGAGCTATAGAGATTTCAGGACTATTTGGAATTTGACGTTGAAGGTCAAACCATGTTGAAAAACCAATGGGTTTCTATGTGTGTCAGACACCTGGCTGACTGAAAACAAACAAGAGACCAAAATAACAACAACAACAAGATTACATTTGTATAGCGCTTTTCATGTCGGGAGGACGTCCCAAGGCACTGGAAATATCAGGTAAGCAGGAAGACCAAATCACCCATGTCAGGAAACACAAACCTGTGATAAATTCATACTGGGTCTTCTACAATTGTATATAAACCTCTTAACTAGTTGACCACTTTATTTAGAAAACCTATTCTAATCCTTGGCATTCAGTTTATTTTGATTAAGTGGAATTTTGCCTTTGAGGGACATGAATAGCAACCGACAGCAACGGAAGTTCATCTTAATTTGTTGGAGGATTGATAGCAGACTAAAATAACTTGTTTTCTTTAGATCTGAAGATTATTTTCAAACTCAGGTAGCTGATTCTTTCCTTGTGAGGTCATGTGAGTGGAAGATCCTTAGTGTTGCTGAGGAATATGCTTAGTTGGAGGAACATCATCAGATGTGTTTAAATTAATTAAATTCTGACATTCTGTGAATTGTTTCTGCATAGTGAACATGTGTTTGGAGAATTCACACAAATTTAGCAAATGTAGTTTTCTGCCAACGAGAACATTTTATTGCTCCTGACAGCAATGTTGATCCTCTTTGATTCTTAAGAATACAATGATTATTAGGCATCCCCTAATGGTTACAGACTGAGGTTGTAATGCAATATTTGATCCCTTCTGATGAAAACATTTCTGTTGTGTAACCTTTGGAGGAGTTTATGTCTAGGAAGGCCTATAAGTGGAACAATAATGATAGACATAAGACTGAAATTTAAATTGCATCTGGTATTAGATTAATGTAACTTTTTTCTTTGAAGTGGATTATCAAGAAATGTACTACAAAATAAATATATAAGCAGATTATATTATTCTTCAAGAATGATCCGTTGATTATCTTGCAATTACATCAAAAGCATCTAGTGTGTACTCCTGACATGTCAACAGATATGAGCTCACTGACTGCCACTACTCACACTCGTAGTTGCTTCTTCGATAAAATAAAAGGATCCTAAATGGATAAAAGTGGTGCACAAAATTTGCAAGCAGATTACGAATGACATGCTGAAATTATTTCAAAGCTGCACTCTCACCCCAGATTCAGATGACAGTTTTAATACTTTTATTTTTAAGGATTATGACATCAGTTGAACTTTTCAATCTCATTCGTGCTTTGAGATCATTCCCAGGTCTCAGTTAACTTTTGTTGATATAACTGTGTCAAGCTTATATCTGAGTTCTATAAGGACTTAACAAAATGACAATGAATACCAACAACAATCGATGAGGAATAAAACCGTCATGTATCAAATCAGCTAATTGGAAAGGAGCCTCACTGCTGAAGTGAATATTGCTGAATGTACTGAAGGTAATACGGCTATTTCAAACATGGAAATCCGAACTAGACAAGCTATCAGTAAATCCTTGTACAATCATATCAATTCCATCACAAAATAATGTCACATCATGTAACAGAGGTATTATGATTTTTGTGAAGTTCAAAAGGGGACTTTAAAGAGGCAACTGTCCCAATTGTTGATCCAATTGTTTGCCCCACCTACCACTCCGACCTCATAACCCCATATCAGCCTGTCTGTTCCCTCTGCTCAGCGGACATCAGCCTGTTTCATGTCGCTTGCACTTCCTGCCCCACCACTGGCGGTCGGGTGTTCAGCATCTCTGCCCCCACACTCTGGAACTCTATCCTCACCCCCTCCCTTGCCTCCTTCAAGACCCATCTGAAGACCTTCCTTTTCAACCGTGCCTTCACCCAACCCCCTGCCCTCCTCCCCTTCTGACCCCAACTCGGATCAAAATCCGTTTGCGCAGCGCCCTGGGATTTCTTTCTGACGTGAAGGGCCTATGCCTGTGTAATTTGTTGTTGTTCATCTTATTTGATTAATCCAGGACCGAGATGTCAGGTGGATTTATAGAAATGAGATAGCAGTTGCAGGCAGGAAGGGAAATATTGACTTGCCACTCGACATCCTGGAGGTGAAACAGCTTCATGACCGGCATGTCTCTTTGCTATATTCCATACATGAGGACCTGAGAATTTATTTCTCAGCCACTATAATTCTTTCTCAATTTTAAAATGTCATTTTTAGAATATTTTAAGCAGCTTGATTAAAGACTTTCTCAATCTTCTCAAATCAGATCAAATTCTTTGATGGCTCAGTTTTGAAGGAGTGTATTTAGTTATACTTTTTTTTAATTGAACTATACAGAGCTCTAATGCTATAACCATTTGAGCAGGCACAAATATGAATCTTTGAGGAATAAAAGACTTAATGGCCATTATTTTGCCTGAATTGAAAGCCTGGATGAAAGTGAATGAATTGAAAGCCTGTTTTTGCCCAAGTTCATTTTTTAGAAAATAAAAATAAAACAATCAATGCCTGATAAACTGTTGCATTCAGTAGATACCTTTTCAATATCTTTCAGCATTATGCAAGCAAAAAGCTTTCCTGGCAGATACGCAATCCAATTCTACTTTAATTGAGGTTTCAGTTTGCTCTTAGTAAACAATACTCAGTAACTTGCATTTAGAAAGTTGTCCTTAACTTAAAGAAAATAAACAAATGATCCATTAACACAAATAGTCTAAGTGAGATTTTATTTATTATGAAAATTGAACAACAAATGGTATTCAGATCAAACTGAGGTACTGTACATTTTGGAGATTTGTGCTTATGTCTCTCCCATTTAACAATTAATATTGCCTCTTTCTGTTTCAGTCTGATATTGGTGGGGCAATAGTTGGTAGGTTAGTCTACCCTGCATAATCACTTCAAGGGAAAAGGTCCTAGTGACAAATTATCCAATGTGACAAGTTAACCATTGGTCCTCTACTTATGCTCCCAGTGCCCCTCATAGGAATAAGGGCAGGAAGTAGAAAAGGACTGGGGAGTGGGACAAAGCGTGTGGTTTAGAGTGGTGGATTATTCAGAGTTTGGATTGACAAATAAAGAAGCTACTAACACAACCTTGATTTGGATTGAGTTATACTACAGTGACAAGTTAAGCCAGGTCGATTTATCCAGAGTTGACTGTATTGTTTAGAATTTTAGAATGTTACTTTTCAGGACTGACTCCAAATTAAGACTGAATTTTATGATTTTATGCTTAGATCCTTCCATATATCACTTGTTCACTGACCATAACAACACAAAAAATCTAGGCCAAGTCATAAATATACATTTAGCTGAAATGCCTTGAGGCTTTTCCTGATAGAAATCAAAAATCACTTGCTTTATCTATCCATTATCTCCTTTTCCAAAGAATTTGGAATTGCTTTCTTGGATTCATCAGAATTTCAATGGCACCATTCGCATACATCTCGGCATTTCCACCACTGGAGAGCCTTAAATGAATAGGTTGGTATTACATTGTAGTATGTACATTTTCTGTCAATTTTATAGAACAGATTGGTCAACAAGAATAAAAATAGAGAGGAAGTTTGGAATTCTTTTGTATTTTTCCAGGTGAAGCTCTTAAGAGCATTCCTTTTAAAATTGTTTTAGATTTACAAAATATGTTTCAGTGCTTTAGTAAACTATTTGATTATTCCTGTATAATCTGAATCAAGGTCAATTTAATAATACTTGCATTTGGAGTACTTGCAAGGAGTCCTGTAGCTCAGTGGTTAGAGCACTCGCTTTGCAAGTGAGAGACCTGAGTTCAATTCCAGGCAGAGGGCGAAACCTTGGGCAAGTTTCCTTACTCCACACATCTAATAATAATTCCTCCAAAACCAAAAACAATAATAAATTGGTCATTTTCAATCTACGACTGTTTGTGGGACATTGCTGTGCGCAATTGGCTGCCGCGTTCGCCCACAAATATACAGTCAATTCACTTTACAGTATATTCTGTGAAGCGCTTTGGGACGTCCTCCCGACGTGAAAAGCGCTATATCAAATGCAAGGATTATTATTATTATTATTATTATCATGTCATCAAAATGTCTCAAAATGCTTCACATGATATACTATAAAGTGCAGTGACTTTGTAGGTTAATATAACAACCAATTTACATAGCAATGTCCCACAAACAACCTTGAAGTGAATAATCAATTTTATCTGGAGGATTGTTGACCAGGTCACTGGAACAGGACAAAGGAGAAATTTCCTTCTCAAATAGTGCCATGACTTCTTAGTGTCCACTTGAGCAGATAGATGGGCCTCAGTTTAAATTCTCATCCAAAGGACAGCACCTCTAACAATGCCACAAACAGTCGTGGATTGAAAATGAACAATTTATTATTGTTTTGTTTTGGGATTATTATTAGGCGTGTGGAGTAAGGAAACTTGCCCAAGGTTTCGCCCTGCCTGGAATTGAACCCAAGTGTCTCGCTTGCAAGGCGAGTGCTCTAACCACTGAGCTGCAGGACTCCACTCTGATAATACTCTGATCTCTGAGTTCCAAGTTGATGGGTAAATGTCCCATGTAAGGATTTTGAGCTCATGTTTTAGGCTGACCCCGGGGGAGCAGTGCATCAGAAGGCTTTCTTGAAAATTACTGAAATTATTATTCGGGAAAGGATTAATATCCAAATGTATTTTTCTCTCCTACCGCAGGCGTGAATTAGCACTTTGAACATGTGAATTGCAATGCTTTATAAATGGTGCAGATAACTGATGAGTTTCTTCTTTTTTAAGAAAAAAACTCTATGGTATTACATTTCTATTAATGTCAGATCAGGATTTTATTTTGTTAAAAAAAAGTAATTGGAAAATACAAGATTGCACTTACTCTATTATTGTAATTGCAGAATCCAAGCACATTGGAGTCCTGTAGCTCAGTGGTTAGAGCACTCGCTTTGCAAGTGAGAGACCTGAGTTCAATTCCAGGCAGAGGGCGAAACCTTGGGCAAGTTTCCTTACTCCACACGCCTAATAATAATCCCTCCAAAAACAACAATAAATTGGTCATTTTCAATCTCCGACTGTTTTTGGGACATTGCTGTGCGCAATTGGCTGCCGCGTTCGCCCACAAATATACAGTCAATTCACTTTACAGTGTGTTCTGTGAAGCGCTTTGGGACGTCCTCCCGACGTGAAAAGCGCTATATCAAATGCAAGAATTATTATTATTATTATTGCTATTGCAGATGGGATACCTTGCACATCTATAAAATAAAGAATGTGATACATTCAGCAGGACCAGAACAAGTCTGATACCTTTGGGAGAATCTCATTGAAGTTCATTATGTGCTGATCACTAACACTGGTGATACTTTTATTATCTGGATACAACAGATACAAAATTGCATTGTATCCGTTTAGAATGGAGTTTTCACAGTTGCCATTGATAAAACCTTCCCACCATTTTCGAGATTTATTTTCTCTGTTTTGTGGAAATGGCTGCTTTAACTGACCCCACACACATAATTTAAGTTTGAAATATTCATCTATTATTGCACATTCAGTTGATTACCACATCTGGGTCTAATTTGCGGGATGTGCAAATGCATGTGCACAGTGGGAATTACGGGTTCCCTTAATTGTAATGTAATCCCTTTCATTGAATGTTAAAAACATATTTAAGGATGCCTGGAATTCTCTTTGTACAAATGTGTACAGAGGGAATTACAGGCATTTAAACATAGCTTTACACATCCAGCACATTAAACTCCAATAGAACCTTGTGTCATTCTATAGAACTAACTTTTGTACCATAATGCACACAATTACTTAAAGCATTTTAAAAACATGTTTTTTTTTGTTCTGTATTGGAGCTAATCATAATGCAAATGATTGTTTTGAGTGACCCCTGTATACCATGACAGAAAAATACATTCTACAGTAAACTCCTGATAACTCGTCACTCCAAGGGGAAAGGGCTCAGTGACGAGTTATCTGGAGTGATGAGTTAGGCATATGTATAAATATATAAATAAATGTGGCCAAGTTTTTGACAGCATGATGATTTAAATGATAGTGACAACTTAAATCAGGGTCGAGTAATTAGGAGTTGATTATATTTTATAGTGTAAACTTTGACCAGGTATCCAGGAAAATCAGAATTTACTTGTTCTTCAAGCATGTTTGGCTTTTACCTGAGTCAAGAAATAGAGGATGAAAAGTCACACAATAGCCTAAATAAAAAGAACTAAAGTATTATCTCTCCAGCACCAACAGTTATTTTTCCTCTCTCATTCCCGGCTGCCAAATGAAAGGTTTATTATTATTATTATTATTATGTATATTACTGTAGCCATTCCAGCATCAAGCTGAATGTAGTTACCCTGCCACCTACTGGCTGAGTATTGTGTACTTCTGACAAAATTGCAGAATAGTATTGAGGACAGACATTGAATCCCTTCTTGCCCCCAACAGTGGCATCCTCAAATCCTGGACTGGCTTTAATTGTGGTGATGGAAGGAGGCATGTTGACATATTTAACACTACATTGCTAAATATATTTTGCTCAATTTAACTCAATGCAATCTGGCTCTCTTCCCACCTCCTTCTATCTGCTAGTCTACTCTTGATTTCTAATTCCAACCTCTTCCCACCTCCCTCGTTCTGGTCCAAATAGAGTAAAATGCTCTCTTTAAGGTTAACCTGCAACATGCTAATAAAACATAATAGTCCTTGCATTCAGTATAATTCCTTTTACATCACGAAGACGTCTCAAAGCGCTTCACAGGGTTTACTGTAAAGTGCAGCATTTGTGGCAAACATGTGGTAGGGTTAGGGAAGCAGATTGGAGGTGGGGGAAGAGAAGCAGAATCTATATAATCAAAAATCTATGTCAGTGTTAACTTTTTCATTTTACTTAATCTTAAAATGCATATGGCTATTATTAAAACAAAACATTCAATCCACTTTAGAGTATATCTTAAGACGTCTCGATATAAAATGCAATATCAAATGCAAAGATTATTATATTCATTAATAATACATTTTGTTATGGGATCAAGTCCATTACATATGTTTCACAACTCAACTCCAATGATTAGAACAGTTGGCTCTGAATACTCTCAGTTTTAAAATGTCTATGTCAAAATTCTGTAGCCTTATGTATCTTTCTTAGTTATGTTTAGTACTGTAACATATTTTATACACTCACAATGTCTGAGTCCATTAAATAGGTTGGAAAATTGAATGTCAACATCAATAGAATACAATGCATTTGTAAATTATGTAGATGTGAACATTTAATAGATGATTACGTTTCACTATTGCTTTTTGTTGCTGTTGATATTATTGTTGACAGAACTGTTGCAAGGACATGTAAAGTGTTTGGGCATGATTTGTATTCTGAAGCAATAAAGTTGGAAACAACACCCTCTGCTGGTTATAACATGAGTGCGCTAGAGGTATGAAAAGTTAACTTGTACAACACAAAATTACATTTGTAAAGTGCCTTTCACGTCGGGAGGACGTCCCAAGGCGCTGAACAGTCAGCGATTATGACCGTATCGGTGGGGGTTGGGATTAGGAAGGGTGGCCAAAGGGTCTTGAGGCACATCTTGATGTAGGCAAAGAGAATGTGGGATGGAGAGACAAAGGGTGGGGGCAGAGAGGCTGAAGGTCCAACCCCCGATGTTGGGGCGGGCCAGGTGGCGGACATGGAACAGGCCGGAGCCTGCTGAATGGAGGGAGTGGACAGGTTGATAAGAGGTTAGCAGGTCAGAGAGGTAAGAGGGATAAGGCCATGGAGGGTCTTGAAGGGGAGGATGAGAATTTTGAACTCGATCCTCTGAGGGATGGGGAGCCAGTGGAGCCGGGCGAGGGTGGGTGTAATGGGGTCACAGAGCCTGGTGCGGGAGAGGATACAAGCTGCAGAGTTCTGGATGATCTGCAGCTTGTGGAGGGAAGAGTTGGGAAGGCAGGGCATTGCTATAGTTGAGCCTGGATGTAATAAAGGCATGATTGAGAGTTTCAGTGGCTTGAGGGGTGAGGCAGTGGTGGAGCCGTGTGATGTTGCGGAGATGGGGGATGGCAGAGCAGATCATGGCACAGATGTGGGGGAGAAAGGACAGTTGAGGATCGAACAAGATGCCTGGGTTACTGACTGGCTTGATGAGGTGGAGTGTGCATCCATGGATACGGATGCTGCCAGTGCCTGAGATGCGGAGGCACTAGTGTGACCCAATCAGAAAGGCCTCAGTCTTGCTGATGTACAACTGTAGAAAGTTGACTCTCATCCAGGACTAGAAGAAATGGGAAATCCAGAGGAGAAACGAGAAGAAATGGGAAATCCAGAGGAGAAACGGGAAGAAATTGGAAATCAAGTGGAAAAATATGAAGAAATGGGAAATCCAGATGAGAAACGGGAAGAAATGAGAAATCCAGGGGAGAAACGAGGAGAAATTGGGAAACCAGAGGAGAAACAATGAGAAATTGGGAAATCCAGAGGAAAAATATGGAAATGGAAAATCCAGAGGAGAAACGAGAAGAAATGGGAAATCCAGAGGAGAAACGGGAAGAAATGGGAAGCCTAGAGGAGAATCGAGAAGAAATGGGTAATCTAGAGGAGAAACAAGGAGAAATAGGGAAATCCATTGGAGAAACGAGGAGAAATTGGGAAATCCAGAGGAAAAACTAGAAGAAATGAGAAATCCAGAGGAAAAACTAGAAGAAATGGGAAATCCAGAGGAGAAACGAGGAGAAATTGAGAAATCCAGAGGAGAAACAAGAAGAAATTGGAAATCCAGAGAAGAAAAGGAAAGAAATGGGAAATCCAGAGGAGAATCGACAAGAAATGGGTAATCCAGAGGAGAAACGAGGAGAAATTCAGAAATCCTGAGGAAAACTATGAAGAAATGGGAAATCCATAGGAGAAACGAGGAGAAATTGGGAAATCCAGAGTAAAAATATGAAGAAATGGGAAATCCAGAGGAGAAACGGGAAGAAATGGGAAATCCAGAGGAGAAACGAGGAGAAATTGGGAAATCCAGAGGAGAAACGAGGAGAAATTCAGAAATCCTGAGGAAAACTATGAAGAAATGGGAAATCCAGAGGAGAAACGAGAAGAAATGAGAAATCCAGAGGAGAAACAGAAAGAAATGGGAAATCCACAGGAAAAATATAAAGTATGATTTCATGCATTAATTACACAAGCAATTAAATTAAAGTGTAAGAAATGTTGTTACATGATTGTTACATTTTATCTTATTAATTTAAATGTAACATTGTAAAATCAGATTGTGAAATAGATGAAGCATTGACCTTGTTAGAGGCAAACCTGAATTGCATTTCATTCTGGTATATAAATGTGAGGTTAGATATATTGTAGCCTCAATCTGAAACATAGTAGAGGCTAGCAATTAGCTGTGGGAGGTTGAGGAAAGTTATACCTCATTATGAGTGCACACCACTAAAGCTGTAAATTTACCGAGTAGAGAATGAAGCTCCTGGAGCTGTAGCTGCAAGCGAAACTACCGTTTAGTTTCCATAGAAAACAGATGGTATTTGGTACTTGAGGATATGGACATATGTTGTGTATTATTCAACAAGTGTAACTTCAATACATTGTCCTGTACTCCCAGCAAATAATCCTACCAGCTTCTCACTTCCAGTCTTTTGAACAAAGTATATTTTCTGAATGTTAATATGCCTTCTGAGTGCAGGCAAGAGAACCATGAGAGATTTCTGAATGAAATGAAGGTTTTTGATCATCAGCCAGCACACACACAATGCTTCAGCTGTAGCAAGCGCCACTCCAAAGAATACACAAAGCTTCACAAAACAATTCACAGAAAAATCACTAAGTCATTTCTCAAACCCATTTAACAACATATTACTCTATTCCTTTCTCTTTGATGTATCCACTGTTGTTTCTCTTAAATACACTGATGCTTACTGTTTCAACCATGGCTTTATATTCAATATTCTCACCACCATCTGTGGAAAGATCCTCCTACACTCTACTTTTGATCTGTTGGTGGCTATTGATTCCTTGTTGCCGTTCCTACCTCACATCTAGTACCTGATCAAGACTGTTTTCTTCCAACTCCATCACATCGCCCGCCTCTGACCGTACCTCACACCCAACACTGCTGAAACCCTCATCCATGTTTTTATCACCGCCTGCCTCAATTTCTGCAAAGCATCCATTGCTGGTCTCCCCAGATCCACATTCACAAAGACTAATTGATTGAAAACTCCACCGTCTAGATCCTCACCCATACCAAACTCTATACCTCCATCAGCATCTTGGGATGTCCTTCCGACATGAAAGGCATTATACAAATATAATTTGTATTACATATTGTATTGTGTCACCCCAGTCCTTGGCAGGCTCCATTGGTTCTCTGTTGTAAAATTGATTAATTTCAACATCCTCAAACTCACCTACAAACCATTTCATGCCCGAGCACCTCCCTACCTTTCCAATCTTCGCACACCCTACTTCTCTTCCCAAAGTCTTTGCTCAGCTGGCTCGGACCTTCTGTGCATCGTTTGATCCCTCTGTTCCACCATTGTCAGCCATGCTTTCAACTTCTCCTCCCAAAACTCTGGTACTTCCTACCTCAATCCTTTCACCTTACCCCCTCTTTGTTCCACTTCAGATTATACCTGAAGACTTTCCTCTATAACCATGCCTATGGTTACCTCCCTTTCTCCTAGGTTGGGGTCAAACTATGTCACTGGTACTAACCTTTTTGAAGGGCACTATAATAATTGCAAGGTGCTGTCGTTATATTTATGTGCCTTATTTATGGATTCACCAATAAGTGGTAACATGCAAAATTGATCTTATCACCAGTGATTAAAACCAAAATTTAAAAATCAATTGCTGTACAACATGCCATGGAAGGGAAAACACTTTTAGATTATTATATAAAAACAGCCTTTGCACTCTGCATTCTGCACTCTCCAGGCTATGATTACCTATTGTGGTTCAGTCAGTTTTTTTTTCACCTCTTATGGTTGTGACATGGTTTTCCAGACTTAGTTGTTGAATGCCAGTTTCATGCTTTAGATTTTCTTTCACATCATTCAGACACCTTAATGAACCTGCTGCCACATTTTCTGGGCAGTGGATCTGTCATTAAGAATGCTGCTCATGTCTTTTCTGGCTTTCTCCTTGCATACGATTGATGTGACTTTCTCCAGTGACCAAAATCGTTGCTTTCCTGGACTATGAATGACACTTCAGTATGAGTGAAACAAGTGTTTTTTTTCATTTTCTTGGACCTTGTACTCAAAGGAGAGACTTGATGGCCCCCACCTCTCCAACCTCATAACCCCATATCAGCCTGTCTGCTCCCTCTGTTCGGCAGACACCAGCCTGCTTCAGGTCCCCCGCACTTCGCTCCCCATCATTGGTGGTCGGGAATTCAACATCTCTGCCCCCATACTCTGGAACTTTATCCTGCAGTCCCTCTCTTACCTCCTTCAAGTCCTGTCTGAAGACCTTCCTCTTCGACCATGCTTTCAGTCACCCTCTCACCCCCACCCCACCTGCCCTCCTCCACTTCTGACCCTAACTCCCAATTTGGGTCCAAAACTCTTGATTGCCTGCGCCCTGGGACATTTTTCTGACATGAAGGGTGCTATACAAGTGTAATTTGTTGTTGTTGTTGAAGTGCTTTGAGACGTTTTCCTGCTGTGAAGGATGTTATTATCAAATGAAAAATAGACTGTCATGCCAGAAATATTACAGAGATAGGCATAATGAATTGCTCTATATACCCACAATTTGCTCAACATTAAATTCTATTCATGACATTGTTAAAATAATAGTCCACATGTTTTTTTATGTCTAAAATGAATCTAGATGGGACAGATTTTAGCCAGGAATGTTATAGATAATGAGGTCCACAGTAATACATTCCAATATTAGATGGAAACTCACTCCTCTACCAATAGGATAATGTATTTTTATTATCACAACATCATTCAAAAAATGACAGCCAAGTAATTTTGAGTAACCTTGTTTTTTTTATATAACTTCTCAGCAGCGATTATTTCATTATGCAGTAGTGTATCGGTGGTATTTCTCAACAGATTTCCTAATAAGAATATGAAATTAACAAATTTCTAAAAGCTCTTGATTGAGAACTCGAATTAGATCATTTTTCATTTTCAATAACACATTTGTCACTATTATAGCATCTGATAGCTGGGAATCTGCCACAAATCACACCAACAAACTAAGATTATCAAATGTAAATTCAGAAATCTGCTAGTGGGTACACATTCATATACATCTAACCTAGTAGTCTGTTGGGTATACGTCTACTTTTGTAATGCAATGAGTATGTATCTGTTCTAATAATCTACTGGGTGAAGATCAGCTCTAGTGGTCAATGGATTTATATTTGTGACAAACTTGTGGTGAGAACACTCACAGTTCCTACATAAATGGTTTGTCAGTGTTTCAAGGTGCTCTAGAAAGAAACTTGTCCTGGGATACATTGTCTTCATAGATTCATTTTTAATTGCATCTCTGAACCAAGACCCAGAAAAGCCCTTAATGTTAATCACTAACTTGCATCATTCTGACTTCAGTCGTATTCTAGAGTCTTTGGGCACCAAATTACATTGGTAATGTTATTCAGTCGTTGACAGAAGGAAACTTCTAGCTTCACTGTAAAGTATCTCATCTATCAAAAGAGATATTTCGCCCTTGGCTTCCTTTGTGATTTTGGTTGCCTAAGTAAAGCTATTATTGATTAATATGTGCTCAGCACCTCTTCATGAGTAAACTTCAAACCTTGACTGGAAGTTGAGGGTGAGTTTGGATCCTCTTCTTACAAATCAATGCAACTGATACTTAAAACCATTAAATATAATTTACATAACTTTTGGAATTAAGAATTTCATTTGATGTCACTAAATGACTCATTAGTGGGTTTTCCCAAGATTAAAAACACAATGATTTAATGAATTATTCTGTTTACCCTGAATATGGAACTATTTCCTAAAGGGTCAGTGACAGACAGATGGACATCATCCTACTTTCCTGAATGGCTATTTCAGAAATAAAAGCCTAGGTTCAGTGCTGCCAATTCAGTTTTATCTTTTTCCCGAGCACTGTTAATTTAAAGAATAATATATGGATAATTTGGTCATTAGCACTCACCCAGCTCATACTGCTGGTGTCCAGTGGGTATAACGCAAAGTAATAACTATCTGAATTGGAATGAGCTAAGATACATCAAAGGATCAAGCAGACATCAATCTCATTTCTGGTTTGGCATGATTGTAAATTGATCATGCTGACACTGGGTATGTTTGAGCCCCATTAAAAGAATTACCTAATTTTTTTCTTGTCTCTATAGGATACTGCAAAGAAAGTTTTAAAAATAGCCAGCATTTTATTATTTTTCCTTTGGTAAGTATGGAGATTAAGTGAATATTGGTCACTTCATTACAATCACTGGAGGTTAATATCTATCTATATGTACATTCATGCAGTTCAATTGTAGCAGAAGGCAATCATGAAACAAAATGTGCGTGGAAGTGTTTATCCAATCAGTTAACAATGCTCTTGAAGCAGTTAGCTTTTATATTTCAACAATTTCATAATGTGATAGTTACAAAAGGAGTGGGAAGTAATAATTTCATTATTGTTTTAATTTGTCAATTTGCAAAAATCAAATTGAGATTTGTGAAAGTTGCTAAAGAAATATTGGTAGCATGAATTGAATCTTATCTTCACACAGAGGATTGTAAAGATATCTGTAGAGGTAGAATCAATAGAGATGTTTAAAAGAGAGGTTGGCACATATTTGGGTAGTGCAGGTATTAAGAAAATGGAAAAGGGCAGGGCATTGGGATCAAAAGACATTCTGACAAGAGGTTTATCAATCTGAAATGTTAACTCAATGTCCTCTCTCCATAGATGCTGCCTCATCTGTTTAGTGTTCCCAACAACTTCTGTTTTTATATTGGGATTAAAAGATCTAATGTCTTCCTTTGTTCCTATGTAAACTATAAACTATGAGCGCATAACTCGTGGTTTATGGAGATCTGTGTGGGGAGTCTGAGATTTAATTATTACTTTAAATTTTCTGCCAGGCATGTGTTGTTCCTTTTTTAAAAATGTTTTATTGCGGATTATTATAAGTTATAAAATCCTGTCAGTTATAATGAGTGAAATGAAAAGCAATACAAGGCATGCAAGCGTGTAACAGAACTTATATCCTTCACGCCTTGACAAGGGCAGCGAGATCAATATAACCCCATTTTCTTAAACTTTTAACCTAATATGTTTGCATTGAGCATATAAGGAATGGGAATATTGATAGTTGCCCCAAACTTCCATTACTTCCATTACACCAGTATTTTTTGTGCTCCCCCAAGAGTGGTATCCTTAGGGCAAAGTTTGCACAGCAGATATTTTCTCATTAGAAGTAATCTACTGCTTCAGAGATTTAAAGAGAATAGTAACTTCTAAATACACAAGTTTCTCTTTCCTTGTTTAATAGGCTAAAACCAGTACTGTTTATTGCTAAGTCTATATAATCCATAGTTAATATAAAATTATTACTACTCACATGGTACTAAATTGATTTTTCAAATGTGTCTAATAATAAAATGATAAAAGAAAATTGTGAATGAATAATACAAAGACAAGAAAAACATTTTGGCAAGATGCAGTCAGTTTACCATTGAAAGGCCATTGTAATGGAAAGCTGTTCACATGTTTGGTATTTGTATTACCTCCACCTGTAGCAGGAACAAATAAAATTAAAATATTTGCTTTGTT
Organism: Callorhinchus milii; assembly: GCF_018977255.1. NCBI lineage: Eukaryota > Metazoa > Chordata > Chondrichthyes > Chimaeriformes > Callorhinchidae > Callorhinchus > Callorhinchus milii. Next base: position 33,913,690 of record NW_024704742.1, on the reverse strand, counting down.
TCTTGTTAAATGGAAGTTTGGGAAGCTTACACTGTACACAACTGAAATGGTGATGTTCAAATGAAGCAGATGGGCACATCTATAGCTTATTATAATGACACCACAATAACTGTGAGTGAAACAGTTGTCTTGTAATACTTGTAATAAGAGAATTAATTTCTTTGTCATCCTCCACAGGTTGCATTTGCTTTCACAAGATGAATTTATCCCAAACATCTCTAACTGCAATTGTTGATTGCGTTACTGGCACACTGAACACATGTCATCTAAGTAACAGAAAGAACACGAATGCTTATGAAATATCAGGAAACTGGCAAAGCAAATCATTAAGGAAATTATAGCCTGAATGTTCCATTGGGTGGTATGGTATAATAAGGCTTATATTTGATATAGGTTTCTGTAAAGTATGGTGACTGTATATTTGTAGGCAAAAAGGCATCAGCCCATCTGCAATAGTTAAGTAATCTCAAGTGGTAAAAATAATAATAATCCTTACATTTGATATAGAGCTTTTTACGTCAAGAAGATACCTCAAACCAACACCCCGGGTAAAAATGCTGGGGAAGCGCTGGGCTGGGCTGTCGGAGATGTCATCCTTTGGGTGAGATGTTAAACTGAGGCCCCATCTGCTTGTTAAGGTGGATGTTAAAGTTCCCATGGCATTATTTCAAAAGAGAATGGAATTTCTCCCAATTATTACAGACTGGAAAGCAAATCTCACTCTACTTATGAAATACTCTCCAGCCCAACATTTCAGTCCTTACCCTACACTGTGCCCATTTTGATTTTTCAATCTCTTTGCTCCACCATCAGTGACTGAGCCTTTTGACACGATACCACGGTCTTCTCAAACTATGCCAAAACCAATTTCTCCCTCTTTCTGCTTTCAAAAACCTACTTCTCTGACTGTGCCTTTGGTCAATATATTGGGATCTCTTATTAGGCTGTTTGGTGTTTGCCATTACACTTCGCAACCTTCTTTCATATGAAAGGCTCTATGATAAACCATTGGCTGATCTAAGTGACTAAAGTGAATGCTGGTCAATGCCTTTTCCAACTGAACCACCAAAGAAGCCCTCCATTTCAGGAGTTAATATATATCAATACTGCTGGGGGAGTAGGAACAAAAACATTTATTAAAAAAAGACGTATTGCCAGAAGAACATAATAGTTATAACAGAGCGTTTTTCGTTGGCAATAGGCCCCTGTTGAGAGCATGATGTCAACTTCTGTCTCTTTTTTTAAAAAAACTATTGGAGTTTAGCAAACCTTCTTGCACAACATTCCAAACATGAAGCAGATTTACAATTGTGTTTGGCTCATTCCAAGAGCAGTATTGAAATGGGTTGAAGTCCTTGGTTTCTTCTCTCCTACTTTTTTTTCTCTCCTTTCTGCGTCATCATGGAAATTATAAATTTGCAGAAACCGAGTTATGCAGATGGTTTCCAATTGAAAAGACGTGCATGTTTGAAAAGCTGAGAAGGTCTCTCAGAATTGGACTAAATTGATAAAAAGTAAATATAAAGCCGAACTCGGGTGAGTAAACAGGACCAAGGTCATTTTTCTGCTCTCCTTGGTGCATAATTAGTTGCACAACTACTTGGCATTAACGTACTGACATGTCAAGGTGATACCCCCACTAATGGAACAGATCAAACCAATTGCCTAATTGTTATGGCCATCCTCCATGACGCAAAATGTACCAGATGTTCCCTTTGACAGAGTTTTCATTGAGAAGATAAGCATTTACGGCCAGTAAGGAAACCATGATCATCTTAGTTACTGATTCCCATGGTCAATGATGTAATAATATTCCTTGTATTTGATACAAAGTGCTTTGTATGTTGGGAGGACGTCTTAAAATGCTTCACAGGATTTACTGTGTATTATGTAGATGAATCTAATTTATTTCCAAAAACTAACACTTGAAATCACCTTCTGCCCATTGTATGGGACTAAAAGTACCCATAAAATAACTAAGGCATTAAATATGTTCTGAAATATGTATTTCTATGAGTAAATCTATGGTGAAACAGTTAGTGAGTATTTAATATGTTCTAAATAATGTTTTTACAGGATTATTGGATTTTCTTCCAAGTGCAAAAAAAGCCAGAATACTGGGCCCCTTACATCTAATAAATAATAACTCAAGTTTCTCATCCTTCAATTCTGGTATTAATCTGTTGAATTGTCGTTGGACAGCCCCCAATGATAATATATACTTCCTAAGATTAAGCATGAAAAACTGAATACAATACCCCAAAATGAGTTGTGGCTACCTAGCCCTCTCTACAATAAAATTCACTTGCTTTTAGATCCCAGATCCTTTGTTAAAAGCCAAGCAATCCATTAGAGTTTTGGACCTACACACTGGAACTTAAATTAATTAATATTGTACATAGTGAAGGGGCATTCGACAGAACTTGAAGAGAAGGAAAAGGATTTGGGTGTGATCGTGGATCATTAACTGGAGTTGTATGGTCAATGTCAAGCAATATGAGGATATTTGATTGTAAGCAAAATTAAGTTATTCTGATCTTGTATTGCTCAGTGATGAATATTATGTGTGAGATGGGTACAGTTTTGGACACTCTCCTACCTTTTAATGGTTATTGATCTGCTGGAGAGGGTTCAGAGAAAAAGAAGCAAGGTTGATTACATGAAATTACATTCACTATAACAGACCACTGAAATTGGCTGTCCATTCTCCTACAAAATTTGCCAACAGTCACTACACTTCAGTGAATCCCGTGAAGTGTTTTTAGACTGCCTCCTGATATGAAAGGAGCTATAATTCCCTATGAAGTGCATTAAGGCATTTTGACATTATTGGTACTATATGAAATGCAAGGATTATTATTGTTGAAACCAGGAAAAGTGAACTGAAACAACATAAATGTGCTGTGAGTGCCAAAGCACCCGAAAGCAGCAGGTTTTATGAATATTGCTAGGGTGTAGGAAATCTGATCCAAACCAGGTCAGCCTGAACTGGTTCAGTATAAACCCATGGCAATGGTTCCTGCAAAGGATTTATCTATGTGTTCCATCGCTTATTTGAAGTGTGCATTTTCCCAAAAAATTAAAAATGGCTACCTTCCAATGCCACATTTTGTATCCAAACTATGAGGTTTGTATTTTCGGCAGCTTTAAAAATAACAATTTTGACATTGTTCTTAAGACTTCCAAGCACAAAAGTAGTGAACGAGCAATCACTTGTCAAAGTAGAGTCACTTTTCACATTAGAGTAATCCTTGTATTTTAGCTAGCACCTTGTTATGCCAAATGTCTCAAAGAACTTCACAGCAGTTGCTGTACAGAATAGTGACTGAATGTGCATGTCAGCCTGGCTTAGTTTGTAACAACAAGAACAATATAGTACTCTTCACACAGTGAGTCAGAAAGTTGTGGGTTCAAGTCCCTGGTTGGAAGTTGGAACTCACATATTCAAGCCAGTGGTGGCCAACCTTTATGGTTGCTCAACAAAATAAATGTTCTTGATTTAGGCCATACATTTTGAGATGTCTCAAAGACGTGAGATAAGGCGCTATATCAAATGCAAGGATTATTATTATTATTATAAATATTCAATCGAGAAAAAAATGAAAACACATGACTGATTGAACTCGGATTTACATAGACTCATGCAAATGTTCAGGGGCCACTTCTCTCGACGGTCTTCCTGTTTAGGTGACATTAAACACCATATTGCACTATTCAAAAAGAGAAGGGAGTTTTTCCCCATGTGCTGGCCAACAAATCTAAATAGGAATTGATCATTCATTTTATGGTGATTTGCAGGAAGTTGCTGTGTGTAAAATGGTTGCCACATTTGCCCACAAAACTTTGCAATACATTATATGAAACACTTTGAAACATTGTCTTAATAATAATAATAATCCTTGTATTTGATATAGCACCTTATCACAACTTTGAGATATCTCAAAGCACTTCACAGAATATACTGCAAAGTGAATTAACTGTATATTTTCTGGGTGAAACGCAGCAACCTGTTGCACACAGCAGTATCCCACACACAGTGGTGGGTTGAGTTACCAAATTATTATTTTTTAAGTTTTGTTTTCGAAGGGATTATTACCCCCGGAAAAGCAATCCCCCAATCAACTGACAACCAGATTCCTACTTACCTCTAGGTAGACAGAGACATGTGGAGCAAGGAAACTTGCCTAAGGTTTCGCCCTGCGCGGGAATCGAACCAAAGTCCTCTTGCTTGCATGGCAAGTGCTCTAACCAATAACCTCCATGATATCCTGTAGTGATGTGAAAGGCAGTATACAAAATGTAAGGATATTATTCTTAAAAACTGCAAAATTAGACACATCCTATTAGAGCCATTTTACCCTGTATAATAATAATAATTGTTTCATGTGCCAAAGCATCTTATTGTATTGAACAATCTGAAAGAACGTCACAGTAGTTATAGTGTGTCTTCTAACTGTAAAATGAAATTTCAGCTCACATGGTCTTCATCAGATTATTGCAGTCAGTATGTCTCCTCAGAGATCGGTCAATCCCAGAGAGACCCCAGTTTGCTTTCCCCCTATGATATATTATTTTAGTCATGGTACTCATTTTATAAACCTTGGAAATGTTTTTTTTTGGTCAGCCAATGCGCACCATTCTTAATGTTCCCCCAAACTACTGAGAATTTTACATACTATTGTATTTATTATAAATACTTGTAATAATAATACTTGCATTTGATGTAGGCCCATTCACATTAGGAGAACATCCCAAAGCACTTTACAGGTTTTACTGTGAATAATAATGATTATAATAATAATCTTTGCAGTTCATATATTGCCTTTCATGTCAGGAGGGTGCCTCAAAGCTCTTTGTAGGATTTACTGTAAGTGCATAAATGATGAACATTTACTTATATATTAGAAGTGTGATTGGCCGTATCAGGACTCAAATGGAATAGCTTCAACACACAAGTATTACTGAGCTGTCCATGATGGACATACCTTCACACAAGGCATGTCAACTCAGTCAACATGTACACTTGCTGCTCTCCTATTTCTGCAAATTATTGAAAGCACAGAATGGTAAATACTTGTGGTGAGCAATGTAAAACTATATCAAGAGGATTTGTGTTTCATTGTTTCACTTCATAACCCAAGCTTCACACTGACTAGTGTGTTAATCTTGAGATGATCTTTGAGTGACATCAAAAGGAAACAAAGCTACAATAAATTTAATTAGGATACAGACCTATACATACTTTAAAGAATAAAATTCAATTCCTCTGACGTTTTTATAGAAAGGTTAAGTTTGTTCAGTCCTCATTGCACCGTAATCTGTCATGCTTTATAGATATCTATATATATATTGGATATATACTTATATTATATACCAATTGGCTGCTGCGTTTTGCCCACAAAATATAGTCAATTCACTTAACAGTATATTCTGTGAAGCGATTTGAGACTGTGAAAGGGTTATTGTTATCTGTATATAAGTAACAATATATAGTATACATATGCTATGCCTAAAATTGTATTTTTCAAATTTGTGCTTCCATGAGGACTGAAAAAGAACACAGTGAAGCTTTCCTGTTTATGTCTGTTGTCTCAACAACCTTGCTGGTTGTTTTGCAGGTTTTGTTCCCAGATCAGTGAGCTCCCAAGGTCTTCAGGATTTTAGCTCAGTGGCAGGATTAATTTGCAGAACATTAATCCATAAGAGCTTTTTTTGTTTTACTTGGCCTCAATGGAGTAAACAGAATTGGTTGATTCAATCTGTTGTTACTGGAGGAGATGCAGACAGGAGGCAGCTAGTATAACCTGACAGGAAGAGAACAAACCTAAAAGCTCTGTTAGAAATAGATATAGGTACGCATTACAAGCTACACTTTGTACAAACAACAATTGTACATTACATAAATTTGCAGTACATAATACTTTGTGTAATATTACGTAATACTTTGTGTTGCAGGTCTTGTGTATTTTTGCAATACAAAACAATACCTCTGGATACATCTCTAAACAAACCCCAACTAGCTTTCAAGCCTTACAGTCAGACTCTCATTCTCTCTGCTTTTCCTCACCTTCGCATCACCTGTCTCCGCCACTACCTCTACCCCCAAGCTGCTTAGACTCTCCACCACACCTTCATCACTTGAAGGCTTAACTACTCTTAATGTTCTGCTGGTCGAATTCTCCAGCTTCTTCCTAGTTGCCGACTATTCAGAACTATCCACAAGCTCATCAGCTCAGCCGTTGTCTCCCATCCTCCAGCAAAATTCTTGATCTCACTTTCAAATGCCTCCATGGCCTCACCCCCACCCTACCTCAGCAACCCTTTATAATCCTACTGCCACGGCCACTCCTTTCGCTCAGCAAATACTGATCTGCTTTACATCCACAGCCAGTTCCATCCCACCATTTATGGGTGAGCATTCAGGCATTTTACCCTCATTCTCTGGAACTCCATTCCAGATTCCCCCAACTCCCACCCCACCTCCTCATCATCATCACCATCACCTTCAAAACCCTCCACGAAGCCTTTTTCTTCAACCATGCTTATGGCCAACATTTCCCTTCCCTCCCCAGCTCCATCCCCTCCTCATCCTCTCCTGATTCCCCATCTAAGCCTCCTAGCATGAAAGACACCGTAAATGTAAATTGTGTATGCATTAGAATCAAAACATTGTAATGCCTTTTTAATACAAAATTATTTTTGTGGATTATGGGAAGCAAGATATTCCAGATCCCTATACAGGTAAACTTGGATAAGTCATTTCAGTTGGGGCCATAACATTTAATATGACTTACGTGAAGTACGAGTTACGGGCAAATTCCCATACGTTATATCGCCCGATTTAATACACCAAATTAGGTTTGTCTTGTGAGACATGTTGATGAGTCAAGACCTTGTTTCCCAGGCTTGTTTCAAATGCAGCACTAAATGCGCATGTGGTACTTCATCAATGCAGCCAGTAAATGCTTATGCGGTGATGGTGAAAGACCTAATTCCTGTGCTTGTTTCAAATGCAACACTAAATTTGCTCTATGCAGCTGGTAAGTGGGGTAGTGGCGATACGAGTTAAGAGATGATTTCCTTAGGATTTAGGATTATTTGGGACCAAGAAATCATTATGACTAAGCCGTTTATCAAACTTGTAAAATACGACTAGTGCAAGGAAATCAAAGTTTTTTTTTGTTGAATGGGAAAATGAATGGGACTTAGGTACATGTACGAATTAGGTGATTGTACGATTTGTAACTAGACACTTATGCAAATATACCTGAATAACTTACTCTGGCTCTGGGGCAGCCGTTATTCATGTGAATCTGTGTTGATCAGTGGTTTGAAGTCTAGAATCCACCATTCTCCAACATATATCCTCTACCCTACTGAAGAAGGCGATGTCGACTATATGTACGGGGTCACACTTGGACACAATAAATTACCTTTAAGAGCGTGCTTGTTTCATGCCTTTATTATCTAGTTACAACATACTGATGCAGTCACATGTGTTTCTAATTATTCCAAGGTATGGTTTCTTTCATGTAGCTGCTGCTGAATGGTGTTCTGCCAAGTGACGGGCCCTCAGCTAATTACTGGCAGTAATTTACTGCTCATTATTTGGCAGAATGCTTTCCAATAGCAGCTGTGTGTATGTATTAGTGAATGAAGCCAATTTCTCTTCAATAAATTATAGATATTTTTAAACTGTATCCTGTAAGCATTAGAATATTGGAGTGTTCAGGTGCATCGCTTTCCAAGACGTTTTTACTTGGAGAGTAGAGCAGCGCCATCTAATGGGTGAATAATGTACTTTCCCTTCTTTTTCAGTTACATGTATTCGGGTCTAATCAAGAGTTTCACCAATTGATCTGCAAATGATCAATCTTGTATTTATACATATGTGTTTGAGTCCAGTCCTCTTCAACTCTGTTCAGACTCCAACTGATCTTCGGGTTCCGGGATATTACCCCAAGTGAAGGGCGCTATATAAATGCAAGTTCTTATGTTTGTTGATGCTGATCTCTTGTGGTATTAGGTCTTCTTGCCGGAACCCGGTTTGTCAATGTCAGAATGAGATTTGAGTCCAAGTGGATCTGCAAGACCTGCAGGGATTCTCTAGTCACAGATCATTTTATAAATTACACAAATTAAACCACTTGTTTGGGGGGAGGCATCTGCCTGGGTTTAATGTTACTTTATTTATTTAGCATTTCAGAACACTAAAATTTGGCTAATTGTTGCATACAGTCTTACTTTGAAGCCAGTTTTCTGTAGTTCTTAAAAAAAACTTACAAAGCTCTTCACCGTGTTTCTGCAAAATGTAGTAACTGTTTATTTTGTAGGCGGACACAGTAGTCAATTTGTGCACAGCAGTCTCCCACAAACAGCCAAGAAGTGAATGAATAAATTTATCTGGGGAGTTGTTGGCCAGGACACGGGGAGGAAAAGCCCTCTCTTTTTGAATAGTGCCATGAGATCTTTACCATCCACCTGAACAGGCAGATGTTGATCTAATAATAATTATAATCCTTGCATTTGGTATAGCGCCTTTCACGTAGGGAGGACATTCCAAAGTCCTTCACAGGATTTACAGTAAAATGGAGTAAATGTGCATTTATGGGCAAAATGTAAAGAGTATTTTGTATAAAGAACAGCACATCTGACAATATAGCTCTCCCACAGCATTACATTTGAACTCTCAGTCTCTACTATGAGCTTATTTTTTGAATATAACATTTTATTAGATTTTTTTTCTTTGATACCTTCTTTTCCACACGTGTTTTTGTGTCTCAGCTCAAAACTGCAAACCTCCAAGCACCTGCTACTGTCAATGTACAAAAACAACTGGAAAATATTATTCTCCAGCACCATCATCACTCATTTTGTTAAACGGAAACACAACCTTTTTTTTAAAAAAGAAATAGAGCCACTTACATAACAGGAGCTCATAAATTAAATGCATGCCCTGACTCAATATAGAAAACGGCAAAGTGAAAGAATGAATACATCAGAAAGAAAACTAAGTTTGGCAGATCCAGGTACACTCAAACCATTCCAATCTCTTTTTGGAGAAAAACTGTGGAACAATAAAGACACTGCCAGGAAAATGTGTCTAACATGACAAGATACATAGAGGCTGGATTCTGATGTATTTTTCTCCCAATTCCACTGCTGTTCCATTTTTAATGTTGTGCCATTTATTTTTCATGTATGCGTTTCTCATCTTTTATAGAAGATGTAAGTTTTCTGGAGTTTTGATAATGTCTTATGAGCTGGTTACAGTCATCAGAAGTGTTTAATATCCTACATTGGATGTTATTGTGCTTTGAACCTTACTCTGTGCGGTACAGATAAAACAAAACTAGGGCTTTCTAAAGACAGACAGAGAGAGAAAAAGTGAAGCAATCGCAGATGATTAATGTCAAGAGGAAAATGATTTAAAAGAGCAAATAACAGAACCAGAAGCCTCTGAGACAGAAGGTTGTAGATTCAAGTCCCATGACAGGACTTTGAACTTATACAGTCCAAGCTGACACTCAGGTGCCATGAGGTGGCATCTTTCAGATGAGACATTAATTCAAGGTCCCGTCTGTCTATTCAAGTGAATGTTAAAGATTCCATGGCATTATTAGAAAAGTGAAGGGAGTTTCTCCCGGTGTCCTGGCAACAATTCCCCATATAAAATTGATCATTCACTTCATGGCTATTTGTGCAATATTGCTTTGCACTAATTGATTTCCCTGTTCACCTACAAATGCACAGTCACTAGACTAAAGGTTGTGAGACATTTCAACTTGATAAGGTGTCATATCATTGCAAAGATTATTATTAAATTGACTAGGGCGCCACCTAGTGAATAAACATATATTGCAATGTTTTCATTAAACTGAAATAACCAAACCTCTCCATCTTCCCTTGATTCTTTCCATGTTAATTTCAGGTTTTAATTGATGTAGCTCAGCACAGATGCTCAGTAGACACAAGCCATTTTCTATATTCGGTGCTGCAAAGTTTTGGGCATTAATCAAAAGTCATTGCTGTTCATTGCATAAGTTCAGTTGAGGAGTGACATTTTGAGCCTTTGTTGAAGTTCAGCAAAGTTTTTTTTAACAGAAGCAAGAAATCTGAGATCTGCAAACTTATATAGAAAAAAATATTTGGACCACAGTTTGAATATTGTGTCCAGTGTTGGTCACCCTACTTTAGGAAAGATTTCAAGGTGATAATGTGGGTACAGAAGAGATTTACTAGGATAACACTAGAGATGAGGGTTTGGCCTATGAGTGGGGAGACTGAAGAAATGTTTTGGGTGAAACAAAGAATAACTAGGGGTGACCCAGTAGAGGTCTTTTAAATTATGGGGTTTTTTGATAGAGCCAATAGGGATAAATTATTTCCACTAATGGGTAAGTCATGACTTAGAGGGTATCAATTTAAGATAGTCAGTAAACAAGCAAATGGGGAGGTTAGGAGATTATTTTTCATGCCAGAGTCCTTACGATATGGAATGCCTGTAGGGAGTGACAGTTGAGGCAGAATCCATATTGGCATTAAAAAGAGTCATCTACTAGTGTATAAAATAATAATAATAATATGGGGTAAATATTATTTTTTAAAAATTGTAAAAAGATAGGTGTAAGGATTGAGGTCTTGCAGATACAACTTCTCTATGCCATGAATTCCTATCGTTCTATGGTAAAAGGAGCTTTGAACTAAACACCAACATGTCACAAAAGCGATGTCCTGCATTTCTGTTTGGATTATTTCTTTATTTGTTTCCTCCCAGTCACGGTTATGATGATGTTACATCTTCTTCTCCCTTTATTAAGTTCATTAACTCTAGGCTTGGCCTTCAGATCCTTCTTAGCATTGGCGTGTTGCCAAAGGGAAAGATGATGGAGATATTGAGGTCTTAGTTAACTAATTTATTAAACAGTGTAAAGCAGCAATAAACAAGGCAAACAAAATGCTGAGCTATATTGTATTGACAAATCAATTGAGTTCAGATGCCCAGATGTCATCCTCAAGTTATACAATGCTAATCAGGCCACAACTGGAGTACTGCACGTAGTTCCTCTTCTCGCCAAAAAACACTGTATAAATTGGTTTGTCCATCTCCAGCATCTGGAGTACTGTGTTCAGCTCTGGGCACCACACCTCAGGAAAGATATATTAACCCTAGAAGGGCTGCAACACAGGTTCACCAGAATGTTACCAGGTCTAAAAGGGTAAAGCTACGAGGAAAGGCTGCGTAAACTTGGATTGTATTCCCTTGAGTTTAGAAGTTTGAGGGTTGATTTGATTGAGCTATTTAAGATGATAAAGGGATTTGATAGGATTTGACAGAGAAGCTATGTCCTCTGGTGGGGGAATCCGAAACAAGGGGGCATAGTCTTAAAATTAAAACCAGGCCATTTAAGAGTGAAATCAGGAAGCATTTTTTCACTCAAAGGGTGGTAGAAATCTGGAATTCTCTCCCCCAACAGGCTGTGGATGTTGGATCCATCCACACCTTCAAGAGTGAGGTTGATAGATTTTTGGTAGGTCAGGGTATAAAGGGATATGGGGAGAAAGCGGAAAATTGGAATTGAAAGGATTATTTGAGGTACAGATCAGCCATGATCTAATTAAATGGCAGAACAGGCTCGAAGGGCTGAACGGCCTCCTCCTTTTTCTATAATCCTACATTCCTAAAAGGGCACAAGCTCAAGATTGTGAAGGGGAAGATTATAAGTAGCATGTCTCTACACAAAGGATAATCAACAGCTAGAAAGGGTTACCAAAAACGGCGATTGATGCAGCACCTTGGGCTCCTTAAGTCACATTTGATGTTGTTATAGGAAGCTATGTAGAGTTCAAGCCAACTGCTATAATATGCCTTAATATAGCACATAGGTCTGGTTACAGTGTGGTTGCATAACAGACCTGCAGAATCCCAGTGAATGCTGTGTAGGATGTAACGTCAGCAGTGACCTGATGACCCAGAAGAACTGACAGTGGCATTTTTTAGGGTATCTCGTTATAACATGCGTCTGTGTTTATGCACTCAAATTACCTACATTATAACAAGAATCTGCCTATAGTATAGAGCTGAAAGTTTAATTCAGGTTTTCCTGTAGCCACAGAAGAGGGAGGAATTCTCAAAGCATTGGACAGTGAGAGGAGTAGTTGTGGAGCATTAATAATCTTGGACTAACAACCCAGATGCCACAGGTTTAAATCCCACTAAAATATTTATGTAATCCAAATTTTCAAAACAGAGAGAAAAATCTCCCAGAAAAATAGTCATCAAGCTCCCAAATTGTTGTTACAAACTCAATTAGTTCACTCGTGTCCTTCAGGGAAAGGATATCTGCCACCCTCACCTGGTTTGAGGGTACCTGTGACTAGTCCCAAACTGTGTGGTTGATTCTTTAAAAAATGGCCCAGCAAATCACTAATTTGTCAAGAAAAATCAGTACAAAAAGACAGTGGTTAATAGAGAGGGGGCATCACCAGCTTTTCGGTATAACCAGGGATGGACAATAAATAATAATAATAATCCTTGCGTTTGATATAGTGCCTTATCATGTCTTTAAGACGTCTCAAAGCGCTTCACAGAATATACTGTAAAGTGAATTGACTATATTTTGTGGGCAGCACACAGCAATGTCCCAGTGGATTGAAGTGACCAATTTATTATTATTTTTTGAAGGAATTATTACTCCCAGAAAAAGAATCCCAAGACAACAACAACAAATTACATTTGTATATCAACTTTCATGTTGGAAGAACGTCTCAAGGCATTGAACAGTAAGGGATTTGGACCCGAGCAAGGAGTTGGGAGCAGGAGGGATGGAGGGCAGGGAGGGTAGGGGTAGGAGTGTGGCCAAAGGCGCAGTTGAAGAGGAAGGTCTTAAGACATGCCTTGAAGGAGGCAAGGGAAGGAGCAAGACAGGTTTAAAAGAAGAATTGTAAAGGCATCTTACTGTTTTTGGTGGTAACATTATTTCTTAACCCTTTACTGTTAAAATATCACTCTAAAAAGAAAATTATGCTTTACAGATATTATATAATTGTTAGCTGGTCAGCGACATTTTTTGTATATTGCATGTGTGAGAGAGACAGAAGCTGGCGGAGGAAGGAGAAAGGGAGTGATTTGCACATAGCACAGTAAAAATAGAACCATCATACAATTGATCTCAGTGCTGTTTCTGAGTACAACTGATGCCATATCCCAATAGCTGTGCTTTCACTGACAAGCTTAAGGTTTTAAACAAAAAGCAAAATACTGCAGAAATCCGAAATAAAAACTGAAGTCACTGGAATCAGATAGCATCTATGGAGAGAGGAAAATGAGTTAACATTTTTCAGGTCGATAACCTTTCGTCAGAACTGATGCTGCCTGACCTGTTGCATGTTCCCAGCGACTTCAGTTTAAGGTTTTAACTAGTTGAACATGTGTCAGATACCTAGCTGACAAGAAAATCCACAAAGATTGTTATTAATAATAATATTATAATGTGCTTTATAATTCTAAAAAAAACAAGCATACTCCAAGCAATAGTCTCATTAGTAACAGTCAGTCTATAAAATGCCAATTTAATGGATTCATTATAATTTCTCCCTGAACCAGTAAAGATACAGTAAAGTGTTCTATCTCTCAGTATTTCTCCTCAGGGTTCAAAAGCATTTCCAGTGTGCAATGGCTCATTAGTGAGAGGATTTTCTTTCCCTTTCGTTCATTTTTGTTGTTACTGCACCGTGATATTGCATAGGAACAGTAAAAGCTCATGAATTTTATAACACTGTGCTGTCACACTTAGTCATTCATTATTAGTGATTTTATTGTCCATGTATCTCAGTGCAACCACCCCAAAGATATCGAAAAAAGCATACCAGTTAAAAAAAAATTGAATTTTTTTTGCCAGCTCTGACAAGTATTGAAGCAGCTATACAGTGTACCTGGTGGTGACTGATGCTGTAACAGATTGTAAATCATTGTCCCTTTACTGCCCAGTCCACTTTAGTACAGCTCAGATCTGGTTCACCACAAAGGTTACTATGGTCATAAACTTTCCGATATCCTGCTACATCTGCTGGCTAGACTTTGTTTGCACTGTTTTTATGATGAATTTTCTTGATCGGTGAGGAAATCTCTGGAAAGCTCCTTACAAGGCCAGTAATAACGTGTGACCGATCCTTTTGTAACGTTTCCTGAAAAAATAATAAAGAAGGTCACTTTTTTGTAGTCTGTGAAAGCTGGTTACATCATGAAATCCATTACGTTAAACATTCCATGGCACTATTCAATAAGAAGAGGGAGTTTCTCCTAGTGTCCTGGCCAACAGTTCCCAGATAAGCTTGGACATTGCTGTGTGCAAATTGGCTGCAGCGTTTACCTAATATTACAGTTACTACACTTCATAGTAAAATCCTATATGAAATACAAGGATTATTATTGCGATACATAATGTATTTCCCCTGCTAAATTTCAATCAACAGCACAGTTTTCAGAATTGACAGTGAAAATCCAGCAAAGAAATGCAGATGATACATCAGTCATCCCAACGGAATTCAAAGGCAATTTTCTACGGATAATTGGATGGTAATTCGTTGGATTCATGTAACACAATGTGAAGAATATGATGTTCTCATCTGCCAAAATCCTTAAGTTTCTAAACAAAGGATTAGAGGTTTCTATTATGAAGAGAGTTTTGAGAAATTAGTTTTTTTTCACTAGAGCTGAGAAGGATAATAGTTACCAGTTTAAAAAATATCTAATAATGGATTATTTTTTCTCCGATCAGCAAGTCAATAACCGGAAAGCACAAATTAAACAAGATAATTAGAAAAACTTTAGTTACATGTGGAATTCTCTGCCATAATCATAGTTGAATTATCTTGAAAGCAAATTAGTATTATTATCAATAATAATCCTTGCATTTGATGCAGTGCCTTTCACATGCTGGAGAAGTTTTTAAAGTGCTTCACAGGATTTACTGTAAAGTGTGGATTTGATAAACAAATGGGCCAGCCAGTTTGAGCATTTTTGATAGATTAGACATTAGATAAATGCTTGAAAAGGAAAAATATTAAAGGGTAAGTAGAGCAAACAGAAGAGTGAGAATAGATTAGGTGGCCAAATAGAATAAAACATAAGTGCAAACTTGATTGGCCAAATAGCCTGTTTCTATACTGTAATATCCTATAATTCTATGACCACCAGGGACACCCCAGTTTCCTCCTCCTCTTTCCCAGAGTCAGCAAAGTATACAAAGATGTTTTAGCCTGCAGTAGTGTAGGACAGAATTTTGCAAAATTTTTATTGCCATGTAGTCATACTCCATCCTACATTCTAAGTTTAGCTCATTGAATTACCCAAGGCAAGGCAGTTGCTGTCAGAGATCTATAGATTCTGAATACCTGTGGGAATTATTTCATAATTCCAATGGTTAAATCCATGGCAACCAGATAATGAAGTACTTACTGATAAAGCCTGATCTCAGTTATTTTATTCATAGAAATAGCTTAGTTATAGTAGTATATTTTTATACCCATGTCATTATTTTATTGGTGAAAAATTGATTTTTATAAATCATTACTGGAAGCTGTATTTTACGTCACTCCTGCCATTTGTGGAGCATGTGATTCTGTGTACCACCATCACAGCAACTAAAATTATACACTACATGATTTGGAAAATTATTTGTTTCAATGGGTATTTGCACTTAAACTGTCAATATGTTTCACTAAACTACTAGTTGAACCCCTTTGGGATTAGTTTTTGGCTCCATTTTTTTCTTTTTTTTCCTTATTATTTCTTCAAATGTAGCCAGTGTTATTTCAGTGCAAGACCTTACAATCACTGGATAAATATGACAAGGATCCTGTTTGGAATAGTATATGCACTCTTTCCTCTGAGGGACCCAGTTTACCTAATCTTAGAAAGTATTTGGTGCAGTCTGGCAACAGCCAAGTATTGAGGACCCTGGAGTGTGTGTTGGGGCAGTGCTGAAGTTTAAGCAGCTGAAACCTTTATAGATTGCCATTTCATACAACTGGGTATTGAATTTGAAAACTGCTAGGCATCAGGGGTCATGCAGCAGATTCACCTGTGGTAATGCAAAACCTCTTGTGGCATCTCTGATAAACATATGAGCAGTAACGGTAGTCAACTGCCTGAGGTCAGGCCAAGGCTAATGTCACCACACCCAAAATACTAACCTAAATCTGTAAACCTTCCTTTCTGTAAAAATCCCACAGGGTGGAGCTGAGTTATACAGTCTAGTACCATCCTGTACGTGAAGTCAACTGGGGTAAAGTTGAGTTTATACCTTAGAAGAGTACTTTTATCTCTACATTCATATGATTCTTTTGCCCTCCTACTTCCTCCTTCTGCCAGCTCAAGCCTGCTTCATGTTTCCTGGACGTGGTTGTGTGAGATTTCAGCACATTGCCCCTGCTCTCACAAACCCTCTCCATAAATACTTTACACAACAACATTTGTATAGCGCCTTTCACATCGGGAGGGCATCCCAACGCGCTGGGCAGACAGAGTTACGGACCCGAGCTGGTAGTCGGGGTGGGGGAGGGTGGAGGGCAGGGTTCAAATCACATATAAAGCCTATCTCTTTGACTGTGCCTTTGACCATCTATCTCCTCACCCCACCTCACCCCCGGCCCCTCCATCTCCTACCCTGCTTCGGCTCCCATTTCCTTTCTGTTGAGATGCTTTGCTAAATGTAGGCTTCTATATAAGTGCAATAAAAACAGAAGTCACTGGGAACACAGTGAGCAGGTCAGGCAGCATCTATGAAGAGAGGAAAGTGAGTTAATGTTTCAGGATGATGAATATATGAATGAAAGTTGTGTTGATTTTGGGAAAAAAATAGCTATGGGAAGAATTTGGATGTCGTAGTCTCTTATCACATTAGGTTATCAAGTTTATTTGGTCAGCTGGTGTCTGGCAAACCGAGAATCCCATTACTATGTTTAAGAGCATCGACATCGATCTGAGAATTCTATATATGCTTGCTATCTATGAATGGACATTCCCCTGCTCTAGAATGATGTGTGGACTCTCTCCCTGGAGGAATATGCTCTGCTTACCCAATCCTGGAAAGTATTAGGTATGGGTTAATAAGAGCCAAGGCTTGGGAACCTTACAGTGGTTGTTATGGCACTGCTCCAAATTTAACTAACTAAAATGACATAGCTTGCCATCATGCCATTGCGAACACTGTCTAGTAAACTTGATGCTAGAACTACCTGTTAAGTCTTTGATTTCTAGAATAAACAGGGTGAGGGGAGGGAAGGGAGGGAGCGAGGAGGGGGTTAGAGAGTCGAGAGGGGAGCTGAAGGCACGGTCGAAGAGAAAGGTCTTGAGAGCGGCCTTGAAGAAGGAAAGGGAGGAAGCAAGGCGAAGGCACTGGGGGATAGAGTTCCAGAGCCTAGGGGCTGAGAGGCTGAAAGCCCAGTCACCGATAGTAGGGTGGTTAGGGCGGGTGGTGTGGAGGAGACCAGAGCCAGAGGAACGGAGGGTATGGGCAGGTAAGTAGGGGGATAGTAGGTCAGAGAGGTAGGAGGGAGCAAGGCCATGAATGGCCTTGTAGGTGAGGATGAGGATCTTGAATTCGAGGTGAGGATGAGGATCTTGAATCTCATCAACAGTCCCTGGAGTATGTCATAAACACCTGAAGTACCAAAGTGCCACAGAGGGTTGACTTGATTCCGACATTGAAAAGCACTTTAGAATGGATTACTGTCAATTAGTTCATAAAAAATTAATAATAATGTTAATAATAATCCTTGTATTTGATATAGTTCCTTATCACGTTATGAGACGTCTCAAAGCGCTTCACACGATATACTGTAAAGTGGTTTGGCTGTGCATTTTGTGTTCTTAGATTTATTTACACTGTGTATCAAAGTAATCTGTTTTCCGGTCTCTATCCCATCTTATACATTGATATGGAAACCCACGGTCAATGCTAACTCACCTTCTCTTGCCCTTCTTTTTCAAGATCTATCCATTATTTTCCATCAGTGGCAGACAATTAAAGTCAAAATAAGATGGGAGAGATAGAAACTTGCAATTTGTAAATTCTTGTCATGTACATTGAAGTAAAATTGTACACCTTGATACCTTAAACAAACAAATCCAACTGAAAATTTTCACTCACATGCAGCCAACTTGATTTAAACATCTGAGCCCTGCTCAGACAACATACAGTTATCGTTGGGTAGATAAACAGTGCTGTAATAATAATAATCCTTGCATTTGATGTAGCACCTTATCATGTCTTTGAGATGTCTCAAAGCGCTTCACAGAGTATAATAATAATCGATGTATTTGATATAACACCTTATTACGTCTTCAAGAATCGGCGCTTCACAGGATATACTGTAAAGTGAATTGACTGTATATTTTGTGGGCGAAATGTGGCAGCCAATTGCGAACAGCATGTCCCACAAACAGTCATGGGTTGAGTGGCCAATTTTTTTTTAAGTGATTATCACCCATCGGAAAAGCGATCTGCTAATCGACTAACAACTGGATTCCTACTTACTGCTAAGTGTATGGAGGCATGTGGAGTAAGGCAAATTGCCCAATGTTTCACCCTGTCGGGAATCAAACACAGGTCTTCTCATTTGCGAGGCGAGTGCTCTAACTGGTGAGCTACAGAACTCCAGTAATCATTAAGCTGTAAGATGTGTCTAGCTGTATAAAGTAATTTATTGCAATTTCTTATCATGTTCCATGATTCTCTAACACATATGTCACATAAAATAACCTTTTTTCCCCACTGAGTACCAACCATTTCATTCCTCTGAATAAGGGAAGGCTGTTGTTGAAAGGAATATTCAGGCTGCATGCAATAATTTGCTTCTGCCACAGTGTGGCAGCAGATGCCGAGGAAAGAAAATTGACACAACAATGTTCATCTTCTATATACTAATAAAGATGAAATGTTTGTGTGTGTCCGTCTGTCTATCTGTCTGTGTGTCTGCCAATAACTAAATAACCGATGAACATAGAGACATGATTTATACCATAACGGAAAGGTCTTGTATGTCGGAGTGTCATGGACATATTGTTTTTTGGGGGAATATCCTATCATTATATAAAGTACAATAATATAATATAAAGTATAATAATATAATATAAAGTATAATAATAATACTGAAATCTACATTCAATATTCGTTCCCTTGGTTGTAAGCGTAGCTGCAACGTGTACAGCTAGTTGATAATAAGTAACGCACTGTGAAGCAAAAAACAATAGGTACAATAGCTCTATTGTACCATTTCACACAAGCACCTGGCAGTTTATGTGAAATATAAACAACAAAAAGCAGCTAGTAACATGGAGTTATAACAACAACAAACATGCATTTATATAGCGCCCTTCACGTGGGGTAGTGGTTGATGACCCCCTCCCACTCCCACCACTAACCTGCAATCTCTCGTCTTTTTAATGTTCTTTGCTAAATCTTTGGCACCCAAACACAGTTAATCACCCACATTTGCAACAAAATACGTTTCTTTCAAAGCGCTCAATGGTTATCCATTGAAGTTTAATTGGCAGCATTAATTAATTACATCCACTCGTTTGCTCAGCTGCCAGCAGCACAGGCAGACACATTTGATGCATTTATCTGTAGCAACATTTCCAAGTGTGGCAGTTGCTCTTTGCATGTTCTTAACATAACCAGTAACAGGCTGTGAAGGTGAACGTTCATTCTCAAACATGAGTTTCATCAAAAACTCACTCAGATCTACAATGATCCAGGATAGATTGAATACACTCTCATTCCTGTCTATATGATTTGACATATACACTAAGCTTTTGGTCATGTAGTTGACATGTTTGCAACTATGAAATCACAGAAGAAAGTATTTTAAAAAGGTGTTGTTGTAGATCTCCAAAAGTCATGCTCAAATTATACAGTGTTCTGCAAATACTACATCTGTTACAGTTCTGTATACAGTCCTGATCTCCATGACATAAGGACTACAGGCAGTGCAGAGGAGTTATGAAGAACATCTTGGTAGACTGGAGGTCTGGCACCTTATAGAGGTCTATAACATCTTAGAGAAAGTTAAGGCCAGAACCATAGAAAACAAAAATAAGTTGAGCAGAGAGCCCAGCAGCATGAGGAGGGAACTGGGTGAGGTGGAACAGAATGAGAATTCTGTAAAGGAATTTGGTGAGAGTGGAAATTCGGTGCAGAGAGGGAAAGAGGTGCAGAATTATAAAATATATAAGTTATATTAAAATAATATAAAATATGTCTGGGTCTATGGCAGGGCAGCTGAGACTGGTTGCATGCACAATGTGTGCCATGTGGGAACTCCAGGATGCTTTGTGTGCCCTGGACAAACAGGTGTGTAGGAAGTGCTTCTCGAGCTTGAGCTCAGAGTTTCTGAGCTTGAGGAGAGGCTGGTGTCACCACATAGCATACGGGAGGCTGAAGAGTTCATGGATCGAACATTTCAGGAGCTGGTCACCCCACAGCTACAGAGGGTTCAGAAGGAGAAAGAGTGGGTCACCATCTGGCATGGTAGGAAGAGGAGACAGGCAGTGCAGAAATCCCCTGAGAGTTTGGCACTCACAAACCGGTTCTCTGTATTGAATACCGGTCAGCATGATGACACTTCTGGGGAGGGGAGTCAAAAGCAAATGGATGCACAGGGAAGAGTATGAATTCAATTGTCATTGGGGACACAATGGTGAAAGGAGTAGACAGGCATTTCTGCAACCAGAGACGTGATTCTCACGTGGTATGTTGCTTCCCTGGTGCAGGGTTGAAGACATCAGAGAACAGGTGCAAAACATTCTATAGGGGGAAGGGGAACATCCATAAATCATGGTCCATGTTGGGTGTAGGGGAAAAAAGGACTGAGATCCTACAGGGAGAATATCAGAAGCTAGGGAAAAAGCTAAAGAGTAGGACCTTAAAGGTGGTGATCTCTGGATCAAACATATGAATGCTTGGCTGGAGAAATGGTGCAGAAAGGAGGACTTCAGGTTCCTGGATCATTGGGACCAGTTCTGGGGCAGGTGGTATCTGTACAAAGTGGATGGGTTACACCTGAACAAGGCTGGGACTAATGTTCTCACAGGGAGGTTAACTAGTGCTTTGGGGAAGGGTTTAAACTAATTTTGAGTGGGGAAGGGAATCAAGATGTAGCATTAGAAGGAGAAACAAGTTACATAGAGGGCTCGGAGAGATGGATAGCAATGTAATAAGGAGTAATCGGTCTTGGGGTGCATGTGCATAAATGCACAGAGTGTGATAAATAAGATTGGTGAGCTGCAGGCTTAAGTTGCACGTGGGGTTATGATGTAGTGGCAATAATGGAGACCTGTCGCAAACAAGGGCAGGAATGGGAGCTGAATATTCCTCGCTACAATGTATATGGATATGGTCGACCACTCTATCCTCCTCTACCGCTTGTCCTCCCATCTCAACCTTCAAGATCCTGTCCTTGAGTGGTTTAGGTCCTACCTCTCCCACCGTCTTCATTTTGTGTCCACAAACGGCTTTTCCTCCAGCCCCCGCACTGTCTCGTGCGGCGTCCCTCAGGGTTCCGTCCTCGGTCCCCTCCTCTTCACCCTCTATATGCTCCCCCTTGGTGACATCATCCGCAGACATGGGGTTAACTTCCACGTGTATGTGGATGATACCCACTCTACCTTTCCTCCTCTACCCTCAACTCCATGACCACTGATGTCCTGACAGCTGCCTGTCCGACATCGAGTCCTGGACGAGAGACAACTTTCTTCAGCTCAACGTGCGTAAAACTGAGGCCCTCCTGATTGGCTCACGTCAGCGCCTCCGCACCTCAGGCGCTGACACCATCAGCATCCAAGGCTGCACTCTCCACCTCTCAAAGCCGGTCAGGAACCTCGGTGTTCTGTTCGACCCTGAGCTGTCCTTTCTTCCCCACATCGGCGCCACAATTGGCACCGCCTTCCACCACCTCCGGAACATCGCCAGACTACGGCATTACCTCACCCCTCACGCTGCTGAAACACTGGTCCATGTCTTTATCACTTCAAGGCTGGACTATGGGAACTCTCTCCTCGCCGGCCTTCCCTCCTCCCTCCACAAGCTGCAGGTCATTCAGAACTCTGTAGCTCGTGTACTGTCCCGCACCAGGCTTCGGGACCACATCACTCCCACCCTCGCTCGCCTCCACTGGCTCCCCATCCCCCAGAGGATCGAATTCAAGATCCTCATCCTCACCTACAAGGCCATTCACGGCCTTGCTCCCTCCTACTTCTCTGACCTACTATCCCCCTACTTACCTGCCCATACCCTCCGTTCCTCTGGCTCCGGTCTGCTCCACCCCTCCCTCCCTAACCGCCCTACCATCGGTGGCCAGGCTTTTAGCCTCTCAGCCCCTAGACTCTGGAACTCCATCCCCCAGTGCCTTCGCCTTGCCTTCTCCCTTTCCTCTTCAAGGCCAGTCTCAAGACCTTTCTCTTCAACCGTGCCTTCACCTCCCCTCTCGACTCTCTACCCCTTCCTCGCTCCTTCCCTCCCCTCACCCTGACCATTTCCCCCCTGCTCAGGTCCCGACCCAACTGTCCAGCCCTTGGGACATCCTCCTGACATGAAAGGCACTCTATAAATGCAATCCTGTTGTTGTTGTTATATTCAGGAGGGATAGGGAGGGTAAAAAAAAAAGGGGGTCGCGGGGTGGCTATATTGATTAAAGACACAGTTACGGCCAAAAATCTAAATTATGAAAGGATTCGATAGGGTGAACGACGAGAAACTATTTCCACTGGCGGGTGGGTCGGTAATCCAAGGGCACCGATTTAAGATATTTGTTAAAAGAAAGAGGGGAAGTGGGGAGAAATCTTTTCAAACAGCGAGTTGTTTGGATCTGGAATGCATTGCCTGAAAGGGTGGTGGAAGCCGATTCGATAGCAACATTTAAGAGAGAAGTAGATGGGTATTTGGGGAGAACAAGTATGCAAGTCTATGGGGAGAGAGTGGGGGAGTGGGATTGATTTGGATAGCTCTTTTCAAAGAGCTGGCACAGACACAATGGGCCGAATGACCTCCTTCTTTGCTGTATAATTCTATGATTCTAACTTACATTTATGTAGGACTATCTGTACCCATTGCAGCTTGAAACCAGTTTCATTTAATCAGCCTTCTCTCTTTCGTCTGGCATTTTTATTTGTCCTTGAAAGGCTTGAACTTTGCTTCTTAGGCATCTTCATCACTTAAGAGTAAGAAAATGTGCTATTGAACTTATTAACATGCCTGGTCCACATATTTACACACATATCCTGTTAGGAGGACTCAGTGGGAAGACTCAATGGGAGGATTTCTGTTGGGAATACTCAATGGGAGGCTTCAATGGGAGGACTCCTGGTTGGGAGGACTCTTGTTGGAGTCCATACATGTGTGATGAATTTGTTTAGGTCATGATAATAATAAATAAATAATAATGCTTGCATTTGATATAGCGCTTTTCACGTCTTCCAGACGTCTCAAAGCACTTCACAGAATAGACTGTAAAGTAAATTGACTGTATATTTGTGGGCGAAACACGGCAGCCAATTGCGCACATCAGCGTCCCACAAACAGTCGTGGATTGAAGTGACCAATTTATTATTGTTTTTTGTTTTGGAGGGATTATTAGGAGTGTGGAGTAAGGAAACTTGCCCAATGATATATGCCCTTGACACTCTTTCTTGCAAGATCTTTCTGATGAGGTATAAATCATGTCTCTACGTCAATCGGTTAGACAGACACACAGACAGACATTTTGTTTTTATTAGTATTGATGTATCTCTCTGGATGGGTATGTGACCTCTGTCGCTACTTTGTTGCAGAATACCATGTATACCTTGGATGCTTTGCAATGACAGGGTCAGACACTGAATGGAGGAGAGGGCAGAGGGGAAAAGGGAAAGGTGATGATAGAAGTAGTCAAAGAGGTAGGTTTTAAGCTGGGACCTGAAGACAGATAGAGGGAAGGGGGGCATGATGGAAGGGTAGAAAGAGGGAGTTCGAGAGGTTAGGAACGTAGAATCTGAAATCTGAACGTAGCAAACCTGAGTTAGTCGAGTGGACGGAGCAAGCAGAGGAGTGGGATAGGGGGTAATAATAATAATAATTTGGTCACTAAATCCACATGTTTGCGGGATACTGCTGTGTGTAATTGGCTGCCACATTTCGCCCCAAAAATATACAGTCAATTCACTTTCCAGTATATTCTGTGAAGCACTTTGAAACATCTCAAAGATGTAATAAGGCGCTATATCAAATGCAAGGATTATTATTATTATCAGAGAGATAGGAAGGTAATAGGAGAGAAGGTGATAGGGATTGAAGAGATTTATAGTTCTGATTATATCATTCATCCATGAATAATTCTAATAATGCTATCCATTTGGCATATTGCCAGCAAATTTCACTGTAATGGACTTTGTATTCCAGTTTAAATAATGAATCTCAGAATTCTCTAGAGTTTTGATTTGACTGCGACTGGAGCTGATTCCAGTGTACTTTAATTTTATTTTTAGTTACATGATACAGAATTCACTTCTCAAGAAAAAAATGCTTGAACACCAGAGATAAAAAAAGAGACAGGAATCTGCTTCAACATATAAATAAGCAGAGATAGTATAACTAGCTTTGATCAAGTCAGTCTTGTCAGATTGAATTTATCAGTATCATAACTGGTCTCAAATATCTATCCACCAGGCCTGGTGGGGAAAAATATAATCCTTGTATTTCACACAGCACCTATAAATCATAACAGCTCAAAACATTTCACTGATAATTATAATAATCCTCACATTTGATCAGCACATCATCAAAGTGTCTCAAAGTGTTTCAATGTAAACTGCAGTGACTGTGAATTTGCAGTCAAATGCAGCAGCCAATTTGCGCACAGCAAAATCCCACAAAAAAAATGAAGTGAATAACCAATTTTATCTGGAATATTGTTAACCAGGCCACTGGGATAAATTCCTTCCTGAACAACAACTGTTGATTAATTCAGCTTGGTGATAACCATAATAAAATAATAACAATCTTTGACATCTGATATAGCGCTTTTTCATGTCTTCGAGACGTTTCAAAGGGCTTCACAGAATATAGTGTAAAGTGAATTGACTGTATATTTGTAGGTGAAACACGGCAGCCAATTGATCCACTGATAACTGTCCACTGATCATTCAAAGGAAGGTTTTTTTTCCCAGTCAGGAGAACAACAAGGTAGGTCTCCATCAGATTGCTTATAGTGACTTATCACGTCATTAAGACGTCTCAAAGCATTCACAGAATATATTGTAAAGTGGATTGACTGAATATTTTGTGGGTGAAATGCAACAATTAAGCACAGCAATATCCCACAATCAGCTGAGGGACTATTCCCCTGGCAAGCAATCCGCCAAACAATTAGCAACTGGTTCCAACTTCCAACTTAGGTCAACAGAGGTGTGTGCAGCAAGGTTTCACCTCACCTGGGAATCGGACTCAGGTCCGCTCACGTGCGTAAGGTTTCGGTCCACCTGGGACTCGGACTCAGGTCCACTCACTTGTGAGGCGATGCGCTGACCGCTGCTCTACAGGACTCCACTGCGCCACAGGGTTCCACAAACTACTGCTTTCACACTAATAAAACCTTCTGTCATTCCAACTGGCTCCTTTCTACACATATTCCAGAGGGAGTACATTTAATTAACTAATTTTCCCCAGTGTAATGTCTTAAAGAGCTTTGTTCTGCATTGGTTTGAAGCAGATAACAATGAATTTTAAAAGTCGTCATTGATATTATTATTATTTTATTGCTTATTGCTCAAAGTTAAACATTTGACTGTTCTATTTTGATTGGCAATTTGTTACTTGCATTGATTGCATTGATCGTTGCCACCTATATTTCATAACGTTTTACTCTTGCAAAATCTGCTTGCAAACCTTGTGTTAATTATGGAGGAAATAACACCAAACTTCACTTGATTCACAACATGACATGTATGGATACAATTTACAGGAAGATGCTGTTTCCCAAGAAGCNAAAAAAGTTTACCAAAAGATTTTATTAAGAGGGAGTTCCTTTAAAAATATGTACAGTAAAATTTTGAGTTATTAGATCATGGCTATGTATAAATCACAGCAGAAACTATTTTAGAATGTACGTGGGTATCATTTGCCCCTCTTTCTTGAGATCTTTTGGATTATCTGATGTGAATATGTCAGAAAGTTCAATGCAAGAGCCTTATACACTGGAAGAATTAAATAGATACTTTATGGTCAACCCTGAACTTCAGGATTGGATTATTCTCTTCAAATAACTGAGAGGTACCTGTTCTTGTTTTACCATGTTTGTCCAGATTTTACCAACAGCCTTTTGGGATTTCAGAATATTATCCGGCGCATGAGCTGGGGCAATTGTTAATAGTATTGCCTGAAATGTTACAGGACCTTAAGGAACTGAAAAAAGGAAAAATACTTTAAGAAATTTGATCATTAAAAAGTAATGATCTCTGTAATTGTATTTTAATGTGTTCTTATTGGCAATAATTATAGTAACATAGTTAATATCATAACTAGTTAAAATAGATCTGATGAATTTATCCTTACTGTTGCTTTTAGTACATCGGCATGATGTCATTTGATTCAAGCTCCAAATTTTAGCTTTAAACTCAGTCTAGGCTAATACTCCAGTTCAGAGCTGGGGGTGTGCTGTATTATTGGAAGCTCTGTCCTTCAAATGAAATGTTAAACCAGGGTCCTATCTCATAAAATAGTTTTGTAGATTGTAAACATATTAAAATCAATAGAGATGTTCTTTTTTGCATTGAAACCCAATAGGAAATTATTTTGTCACAAAAAAGTGACTCGCTGGAGTTAAATGTGATTTCACAACTCAGTTGTACAAAAACTAGTAATCTTGCATTTGATATAGCACCAGTAATATCAAAGCATTGCACAGGGAAATGCTGTCAAGTGCAGTGACTGTCTATTTCCTAGGAAAATACAATACAAAATTACATTTGTATAGCACCTTTCAAGTCAGGAAGATGTCCCGAGATGCTGGACAGTTGGGGATTTGGACCTGAGCAGGGGGGTTGGGATCAGGGAGGGTAGGATAGTGACCAAAGGCGTGTGTGAAGAGGAGGGTCTTGAGACATGCTTTGTAGGAAACAAGGGAGGGAGCAAGGCGAAGGGAATGTGGGATGGAGTTCCGAAGGGTGGGGGCGGAGAGGCTCAAGGCCCGACCGCCGATGGTAGGGCGGGCTAGGCAAGGGTGTAGCAGGCTGAGCGGAGGGAGCGGACAGGTTGATATGGGAATACAACACCCAATTTACCCACAAACAGACATGAAGGGAATGTTCAATTTATCTGGAGGATTGCTAACAAAACTCTCTCCTCTTTTCAAATGATATCACTGGGGCTTAAAATCCATCCAAATGGAGAAAAGCTCAATTTAGCATTTTATCTGAAGGACAGCACCTTCAAAGCAGTGCTCACCTTGACTGCAATTGTGTATCTATCTAGCCTGTGATTTGAAACACGGGGCTTGAACCCACAATCTTCTGACTGGAAACAGAGGTTTTAGAACCGAGTCAAATGTGTACAATGGGAAAATTGCCACATTACCTAATAAAGAGCACTTTTTCTGTATAATCATAAAGAGCATGAAAATGGACTCAACCAAGGTGACAAAAGAGGACACAATGAATGAATGACCCTTTTGGCCATTTGTTCTCATCCTTCCAGAATACCCATTATAGCATCAAACTGTTGCTTATTTGCAGTAAAATGTGAAAAAAGTACTATTCACAGTTTCCTCTAGTCCACCAATAGCCACTTGCACCTAAACCCATAGGAACCACAATGAAAAAGGGGCTTACCTCCCTTCACCTATAAAATACAGTCACTGCACTTAACAGCAATTACCTATCAAGCACTTTGACGGGTTTCCACATTTAGGCCCTGTATTAAATACAAGGATTATTAATCCAACGGTGTTAAAAATTGAAAGAATAAAGTGAGCCCTTGACGTTCATCTCGCTGAATCCCAAGATTGGATTATTGTTTTAGATTCAAAGAAGTATCTGCTCTTATAATAATAATAATAATAATCATTGCATTTGATATAACGCCTACAATGTTGAAACATCTCAAAAGCGCAAGACAGCAATTACTTTCAAGTGAGGTTCTGCAATCCGGCCCAGAAAATGTTATTTGTGGGATGTCCAGGCTCATCTGTAGAGTGCCAGATGTGAAAGGCACTGCACAAATGCCGCGCGTTGCTTTTGTTGGGGAGAAATTCCCATTTTCCTTTTTGAAGAACGCTGGAGGGCACAGGATATCTGTTTAGCATCTCAAGAGCCTCTGACAATGCGTGCAGCCTGCAACCCCCCTCCCAGCACGGCACCCCCTCCCCCAGCACGGCACCCCCTCCCCCAGCAACCCTTCCCCCCACCCTGGCACCCGCCCCCCGAGCACGGCACCCCCTCCCCCAGCCCGGCACCCTCCCCTCCCCCAGCCCGGCACCCCCCAGCCCGGCACCCCCCCCCCCAGCCCGCACCCCTCCCCCCAGCCGGCAACCCCTCCCCCCCCTCAAAGCACGGCACCCCTCCCCAGCACGGCACCCCCCCCCCCCCCCTCCCCCAGCACGCACCCCTCCCCAGCACGGCAACCCCCCCCCCCCCTCCCCAGCACGCACCCCTCCCCAGCACGGCAACCCCCCCCCCAGCACCCCTCCCCCAGCACGGAAACCCCTCCCCAGCAGGCAACCCCTCCCCAGCACGGCACCCCTCCCCCAGCACGGCACCCCTCCCCCAGCACGGCACCCCCAGCGTGGCACCACCTCCCCCAGCGCTGCACCCCTCCCCCCAGCGTGGCACCCCCTCCCCCCAGCCCAGCACCTCCTCCCCCCAGCCCAGCACCCCCTCCCCCCACCCGGCACCCCCAGCCCAGCACCCCTCCCCCAGCAAGGCAACCCCACCCCCCCAGCAACCCCTCCCCCAGCACGGAAATCCTCCCCAGCAGGGCAACCCCTCCCCAAGCACGGCACCCCCTCCCCCAGCACGGCACCCCCTCCCCAGCACGGCACCCCCAGCGTGGCACCCCTCCCCCCACCCCGGCACCCCCAGCCAGCACCTCCTCCCCCAGCCCGGCACCCCCCCCGAGCCCGGCACCCCCCCCGAGCCCGGCACCCCCCCGAGCCCGGCACCCCTCCCCCCACCCCGGCACCCCCCAGCCCGGCACCCCCCCGAGCCCGGCACCCCCCCCCCGAGCCCGGCACCCCCCCCGAGCCCGGCACCCCCTCCCCCCCCCAGCGCGGCACTGGAGGCTGCGGCCGCACGTCACAGGGCTTCAGCAAAAGCCTTTGCGGCCGCGGTCGAGAGCGGGAGCCCCGGAGAGGGCGAGGACCCGGGAGCCGTCAATCAACGGCTGTCAATCAGGCGGTTGCCAGGGAACCGGCCTTGTCCGTCCCCGTCGTCGTCGTCCCCCCCCACCCGGGAGCCGACGTCACAGAGGCCGCCGCCGCGGGCGCGCGCGCGCGCGCTGACCAGGCTCACCCGGGGCGCGCGGCAGCGGCAGCTCCAGCACTCAGACATGGCCACAGGCGCGCAGCCCCCGGGCTCAGGCGGACAGGGACAGGGGCAGGTAAGGCAATCAATCAGTCAGTGCACACGCTCCCCGGGGGGGGTGGGCACGTGCCGCATGTCCATGCAGACCCCGCTGAGCCCCGGGTTTAAACCTTGAACTTTCTGTGCTTCGTAGTCTTGCTGCAAAGGTGGTGGGGCGGTGGGCTGGGGCTGGGGCGCCAGGGGCAGCTTGTCACAGGCACCTCTGTGTGTGTGTGTGGTGTGTGTGTTTTAATGTGTGACTGTGTCTCACCGTGTCGGATAAACTCGGGAGGTTTCGAGGGTGAGTTCAGTGGGTGATTTGATCCCACTATTGTAATGCAATATGCAAACTCTCTCTCTCTCTCTCTCTATATATATATATGTGTGTGTGTTTGTGTATATATATATAACGATGTATTATTAGAAGTGAAAGATAACCTTTTTTCACTCCGCATCCAAACCGCCAGAGAGTCCCGAATCATCAAACTGTCTGTGAGAAACGTGTGAGGTTTTATATGTGGGAGTCCTGTAGCTCAGCGGTTAGAGCACTCGCTTTGCAAGTGAGAGACCTGAGTTCAATTCCAGGCAGAGGGCGAAACCTTGGGCAAGTTTCCTTACTCCACACAGAGCCTAATAATAATCCCTCCAAAACCAAAACCAATAATAAATTAGTCATTTTCAATCTATGACTGTTTGTGGGACATTGCTGTGCGCAATTGGCTGCCGCGTTCGCCCACAAATATACAGTCAATTCACTTTACAGTGTGTTCTGTGAAGCGCTTTGGGACGTCCTCCCGACGTGAAAAGCGCTATATCAAATGCAAGGATTATTATTATTATGTTTAAATTGCCACGTGTGAGTGAGTGAGTATGTGAGCTGCCAGTGCTGTGTGTGAGGGGAGAGGAGGTTGTGTGATAGAGAGGGAGAGCTGCTACTTGGGATTTGTAGTTTGAAGCGACCTTAATCCTTGAATTTGATGTGGTATCATTATTTGTATTTATTTATATATACACACACACACACACACCGACAGGGTGGCTCAGAGTACTCCACAGGATTTCACTCTCAAGTGTAGTGAGTTATAGTTACTGTAGATTTGGAGGAAAGCAGCGAAAATGACCTCCCAAGTGTGTCTATAAATGCTTTAGCAAATTTTGTGTTGCCAGCCAGGAAGAATACAGAGTCATTGAGGAGTACACTGGAGCAGTAGTGATGAGAAAGCCATATACATACAGTATGTTGGATTAGCTGTGGAGGGGCAGAAAGAGAGTGAGGTCAACCAGGGTTCCTGACATGTTGCTCTGAAGTGGACTCTGCTGGAAAATGCAACGGTGTGTTTTTTTGGGTGGGGACTGGATTGAGTTTGGATGCTTTGCTGTGTTGTTGAGGGTATATAGCCCACAGACACTCGATGTCTAGCCTGAAGCATGAATAGGTACTGCAGTGAGACAGCTGAGCAAAACTACAGCCAGAATTTGGAATACTAAAGATTCGACCATTGAGCAACACGTAACACATAATCGATGGTTGTGTGAGTATCGAAGCCTAAAAAGCATTGTATTCAAACAACAAAACAGAATTATGAGATTTAAACATACCTTCCCATTTTGCCACTTACATTACCTGTTGGCTTGTGATAACAGCTCAGCTATTGCAAACTGACCACAATGAATAATTAACAGCCTACTTTGTAGTACATGTGTCACACCTTATTTACCTTTGATGTCTGGAAGTTATCTCATTGGATAAATGGTGGGTGGTAACATAACGTATGTAACAGGAAAATTGTATGAGAACATAGTGATCTTAACATTTGAGTGGAGGTCTGTACTGCCTCTGCCCTGTTACAGGTGTGTTTTATTTTGGGCTGCATCAAGGTTTTATATATATATATATATATATATATATGTGAAATGCATGACTGACCCATGAAAAATCCTTCCAGCAAAAAAATATTCTTCCATTATGGTCCATAAGATGTTCAGCAAAACATAAAAATAGGCTTGAGATTAAATTAGAAAGAAAATTTGTATCCCTTGATTGCCAAGAAATCCTACCAAAAACAGGAAAACCAGTATTGAAAATAACCAAAGGTGTGTTGGTGGTCTTATTGGAGAGTTTGTTAAATCCTATTACAAATGTAAATGTGAAATAGCATTAACAAAATGTAGGAGCATTTTTTAAACAACTGGAAGGTTTCACCAATGAGCATATTGTAAAAAAAATTCTAATTTTGTCTGCATTGCTTTGAGTGTAATAAAATGTATCCTCAAAATGTGTGCACAGGGAGGAACCTGCGTGGGTTGGTTCATTGTGTTCCTACATTGATGCTTATTCTTGTGGTTTTTATACAGTTCACAGGAAGTGCTACGTTGTTACACAACTTACTAACGTATAACATTTTCTTAAAATGCTCTTGTAGTCCTCAACGTGGAGTCCTGTAGCTCAGTGGTTAGAGCACTCGCCTTGCAAGCGAGACACCTGGGTTCAATTCCAGGCAGGGCGAAACCTTGGGCAAGTTTCCTTACTCTACACGCCTAATAATAATCCCTCCAAAACAAAAAAAATAATAAATTGGTCACTTCAATCCACAACTGTTTGTGGAACACTGCTGTGTGCAGTTGGCTGCCGCGTTTCATCCATAAGTATACGGTCAATTCACTTTACAGTCTATTCAGTGAAGCGCTTTGAGACGTCGAAAAGACGTGAAAAGCGCTATATCAAAAGCAAGGATTATTATTATTATAACTCTAGCATCTGGCCATTGAAGTAATAATAGAGTTACCCCATTTACTGCTCTTCTGCATTAATATTTAATATATCCTGTATACAGGAGTAGTGGCACAGCCTCATACATTGTCTTGATACTTTGCACAGACTTGTAGAAAAATTGTATATAATTCTTAGTGAAACTAATAGTTATGCACTTGAAACTATAATAATATATTTTTCTCTCAAATACCAATGTGTAGTATAGCTGGGTGGTTATGATGGGCGTTTCTGGCTAGCCTTTATTTACGTTTACAACTTCACAGGGCTCCAGTTGTAGTTCACTACCATACTTACTATGCCTCATCTATTTGTGTTGTGTAAATGTGGAGGATTGTTTTAGGTTAGGTTGAAGAAGATCCTCCAGCTGATTTTATTTCCACCTTTCCAGAATACCACGTGAGCCGTCTTCCTATTGTGGCATCAAGCCTGGTTAAGGGGCCTGGTTTGTGCTACTTTATCATAAGGGGAAAAACATTCCAAATCTGGTCAATTTTGTGGTTCCTGTATAGTAAATTAGAAAGTAGATTGCAGAAGTATTATTTTTCAATGTGACTTTGAGTGGGAGTGGGGAGGGGGGAACTTATTTGTGTTGGTGCATCATCAGCAAGCTCCTGATGATATTCGATTACATCAGTAAGTAAAAAATATATATAGCATGTGATGCAGGCTCTTCAGTTAGCTGTATTTCTCATCTCAACATGCTTTAATTGCTGAAACAATTTTTGTTTGAAAGCTTTTGTAGTATAAATGTTCTAAGTCTTTGCCTCCCAACAAGAACTGACTAGTCTGAGGATCAGTCACAATCAGTCACTGATCTCCCATTGCTTGCAGGGACAGTTTGATTATCGGTTTGTTTAAATCGCTCGTGTTTGGATTTTTAATAAAGACTACACAATAAATGTATTGTGCAGCACTAGTAGGTTCTAAGAATCTGTGGCATGCACTGTGCAGTATAGTGCAGACCAGTGGGATTGACCTAACTCATAAGCTGTGGCGATAGAAAAATGCGGCTGCAATTTATCAGCAGAATCCGTTATAAACACACCCTCTCCAGTGTAAACTGAAGCTTCTGGCTCCAAGCTTCTCGCGCTTTTTATCCAACGTTACTGTGGGGCGGGCGGTTCCGGACATGCATGCGCGATCCTACAGATTGGCAATTCAGAAGCCCTTGAGTACTGGTAACATGAATTATCATGAACAGTTAATAGTAAGCAAATCCCTCGATGGGTGCTTTACAATGAAAATATAGTAAAATACAACAAGAACAAATTGCATTTAAATCACGCCTTTCACATCAGAAGCATACCACAAGGTGCTGTTCAATTAAGGATCTTCACCCAAGCTGCGAATTGGATACAAGAAGGATGGGGACCAAGGGGGGAGGGAGGGGGCAAGATGACCAAAGATGCGGTCAAAGAAGAAGGTCTTGCGTTGGTACAGTGAGCAGGGTGAGGAATGTGAAGTACCTGCAGAGGGAAAGAGCGGATTGGTAAGATTTTAGAAGTTTAGAAAGGTAGGATGGGGCAAGACCATGGAGGGCTTTAAAAGATTATATTATATATTGATATGCTAATCGTAAATAAATTCTTCAACAGTAACTTTACAATTAAAATCTATAATCGCTTGGTTGCTGGTTACAAATTACGTCTTCTGGTCCCAGCAGCACAGAAACATTGATGTTCAGAGGTGCATTTGATTATTTAGATCTCTGCTTGTCCTTACAACCTTTAATCTCACACTTAACTGGTATTTATTCAATCATTTTCTGAAGGTAATCATCAACTTGACTTGAACTGTGTGAAGTCCTGTAGCTTAGTGGTTAGAGCACTCGCCTCGCAAGCGAGAGGGCCTGGGTTTGATTCCCGGGCAGAGCGAAACGTTAGGCAAGTCTCCTTACTCCATATGCCTCTGTTTGCCTGACAGTAAGTAGGAACCCGGTTGTTAGTTGATTGGGGGGGGTCACTTTTCCTGCGGTAATAATCCTTTTAAAAAAAAAAAAAATCACTCAATCCACGACTGTTTGTGGGACACTGCTGTGTGCAATTGACTGCCGCGATTCGCTCACAAAATACATAGTTAATTCACTACAGTATATTCTGTGAAGCACTTTGAGACATCTCAACGATGTGATAAGGCGCTATATCAAATGGAAGGATTACTATATTGTAGCTTTTTTCTGCTTCTTCTACTCGCCCTTGAAACATCTTGCTTAATGACTGGCTTTGGTGGGTATATGCCAATTTGCACGCAGCAATCCAAGTCATATCGCCCAGCAATGCAACTGGGAACCCATATGCCTCTAACATGCTGGGGTTGCTGGTGGTGATGTCCTTCGGATGAGGTGATAAACTATGGTACCTACTGTGTGTCCAGGTGGATGTTAAAGATCCCATGGCATGTTTAAAAAGAGAAGGGAATCTCTCCACCAGCTATCTCCCAAAATAAAATTGTTCATTCACTCCATGGTTTTTTGTGAGACATTATTACTGGTGTGCAAATTGACATTCACCCACAAAAGTCCCAGTCATTCTACAGTATATCCTGTGAAGCACTTTGGGATGTCCTTGTGATGTGAAAGGCGCTATGTACCAAATGCAAGAATTATTATTATCTTATGGTATCCTTTGAAATAAGGTAACTTACAACTGAAATGATCTGTCAGAGTTGAAAAGGATACATACTTTTCCCTTTTGGAATCAAACTGCTAGAATGTTCTGCCCATTCCCGTAGTTGTGCTGGCTTTTCTCCAAAACCCAAGCTAATGGGCACTTACAATAGTGCTTTGAACAGCATGGAATTAGAAGAGGAAGAAGCTCCTTAAAGATGTTTGTAAGGTCCAGTGGTGTGCAGGTTGCTTTGCGGACTCTTAAAACTTGGCCGGCAACCTCATGTTTTGTTAATTGTGAATCTAATTCATTCCATTCCATCCTATTGATCACCTTTAGGCTATTAAGAAAACAATTTCAGATGTGAATGAGACTGTTACAGAGGGTACTCAAGAGAATCAGGTACATTTATTGTATTTAACGTTGTACACATTGTTTTGCTGCTACTGAATGATCTTGGTTGAAATGTTGACAAATGCATGGTGTGTAAATGGGCAAGATGAAAACATGTTCAGTTCAATTGGAACTATAATAATTTACAATAAGGGATATAATTTCTTTAAAACCTCAATGAATACAACTGATAGTAAAATAGTGCTTTTATATTCATGCTGTCTGTCAAATCCGAGGCCTCAGTTGCATGGGGATAAATGGGTACATGTTGATCATTTAATGAAAATATTTTTGAAGAAAGTTTAAATGTTCTGGCTTTGCAACATTGGAAAAATGATTAAATGTAGCTTTTAAAGCTTTACTTGCATTGTAACTAATCTCCTAAATCTGGTTGTATGCCATTATCAAGTTAGAGTCCACTAACTAGAATTAATTCAGACAGAAAGGCAAGTGATAGTTTGGAATATCAAATTGGTCAAGAAATGTGAAGGTGA
Organism: Callorhinchus milii; assembly: GCF_018977255.1. Lineage (NCBI taxonomy): Eukaryota > Metazoa > Chordata > Chondrichthyes > Chimaeriformes > Callorhinchidae > Callorhinchus > Callorhinchus milii. The sequence goes on along the minus strand of NW_024704742.1, from coordinate 33,877,831 downwards.
ATAGTAAAGCATCCTGAACTATGAATTGTCACCACAGATCTGCACTGTGTGCACACTTTACAACAGTGACACCAAGGGAACCCAGTCTGATACCTTGGAGTACTTTGTTGCTGATCTGAGACTGTACCTTTCTTTATTTATAAATAAATAGCATTATTTATATAGACACATCTGGATGCAGAATTTGTTGCTTATTGATTTTATTGGGCAAAATGAATCTTGTAGGCATAGTCGTGTGCTAAGGGGAAAGAACCATACACTGGCTATTTTTTATTTGAATTTCAGGACATTGTACTTTGAAATCTGCTTCTACAAATAAATGCCCCATATGTGCCATTCTGATGTGCTCACTATTCGGCTGACTTGTACCATCATAATCTTGCACTGACTCCTGTGAAACTGTACTGCAATGCTGGCTGCAGCACCAGCATTAATCATATAATGTGCAATTTAATTTTTTTCTAATCTCTCTTTAATTTTGCACTCCTTTCTCATTCTCCAGTCTTTTTTATGCCTTTTTTATTAATGCTTTTCTTAACTCCTGTTTGTTTCTACAAGAATTGTCATTATATCAGACTGGCTAGAACCTAAGCGATCATACTATGGTTGCTTAATAACAGCGATCTTTTCATTACATCTTTATGAATGGGAAAAGATCACCATTTTTAAACAATCAGAGTATGATTCATCCCAATGTCAGTGAGTCAATGTCTGAACAACTCGGTTATTGTTGAAGTATTTCAGTGTGTTGGTTTTGGGCTTTAGAGCATTAATTTTTCAATATAAAGCATTTGCGCACAAAACACACAGTATATCCTTCAAAGTGCTTTAAGACCGGCTGCCAAATGTAAATATTATTATTATAAGGCAAACACAGACTTCCCTGGTCTGGAGTTTGGGGCGAGATGGTCTTACATAACACCAGAAGGTTGAGGGTGTTTTGCCCACATTGCATACTTATAACTAATAAATTGTAGCTAATTGTATTTGTGTAACATAAATCATTTGATAATTTCGGAGTTCTTCATGTTTGATGCTTGAATTCTTTTGGGAAGTTTTTGCGTAGGATTTGGAATGTTTTCATTTGCATTCAATTTGGTACCCCGGGGAGTGGGGGGTAGGGTAGAACTCTCCTGTATATCCACGCAGTGTGTTTCGTGTTACCTCTCTGTGACTAGGTGTGAGAGTGAGAACATTGTAAAGCAGTAATTCTTGTTCACGCCCTAGCAGTTCAGTGGACTTGGAATATATGGTAAATTGATCCCTTGCCCTGCAGAAATATTACACTGAATGAAAAGGCCAAAGTGAGTTTAGAAAATGCACTGAAAACGGTTGGATTTTCAAAAAAATGTGTTATCATTATCTGTACTCGCCCATGAAAAATTGCCAATTAGGGCGAGGTCCTGGAAGCTAACCAGTGCCTGTGAACCCAAAGCCCTGGAGGGGGAGGGACAGAGAAGAAAAGTAGCAACCAAAAAGTCTAATTTCCCGAACTGTGATTATGAAATGTTAGATAAGACGAGTATTTTATAGTTACAATGTTAATCTGGATTTTTACCGCAATATTAAAATGATCCAAAATGATCTAGTTCATTTATTTGTTATTTTGATGTGATTAATTTATTGCAAAAATAGTAACTTCTTGCATATCATCTGCATTTTATATTGGGTCTTTAAGATTGAAACCTGCTTATGGTAATGACCGTAAACTGTAGTGATTTGTGTATTTTCACCCACAAAATATACAGTCAATTCAAATTACAGCATATTCTGAAGCGCTTTAAGAAATTTCGAAGATGTGATTTCGAAGATATCAAATGCAAGGATTATTATTTATTTTATTATTATTTGTAGGCAAACATAGTTGTTTGTGCACACCGGTATCCCATATTATTATATGCTGAGGTGACAAATGAACAGAGAGACATGGGGGTCCACATAAGCAAATCTCTGAAGGTGGCAGGACCGGTAGATAAAGCTGTTATAAAGGCATACGGGATACTAGGCTTTATAAATAGGGGCATAGAATTCAAAAGTCAGGAGGTTATGTTGAATATTTATAAAATGCTGGTAAGGCCTCAGTTGGAGTACTGCATTCAGTTCTGGGCACTGCACTTTAGGAAAGATGTTAGGGCATTGGAGAGGATGCAAAAGAGGTTTACCAGGATGGTACCAGGAATGAACGACCTTAGTTATGAGGAGAGGTTAGCAAAACTAGGATTATTCTCCCTAGAGCAGAGAAGATTAAGAGGGGATTTAATAGAGGTTTTCAAGATCATGAGGATTTAATAGGTTGAACCGGGAAAAACTGTTTCCACTGGCATGTGAGTCTGTAACCTGAGGACACCGATTTAAGATCGTTGTTAAACGAAACCGAGGGGAGGTTAGGAAAAATGTTTTCATCCAGCGAGTTGTTTGGATCTGGAATGCATTACCTGAAAGGGTAGTGGAAGCTGATTCAATAACAAATTTTAAGAGAGAAGTAGATGGGTATTTGAGGAGGACAGGATTGCAGGGCTATGGAGAGAAAGCGGGCCAGTGGGATTGAGTTGGATTGCTCTTTTAGGAGCCGGCGCAGACATGATGGGCCGAATGGCCTCTTTCTGTGCTGTATGATTCTATGATTCTAATTGTTGGATAAGATAGAGAATTGCCCTCCAAATAGTGTCATGGTTTTTTTAGGCACCTGAACAGACAGACATTAGTTTGACATCACATCTGACTTTAGCCAATGCCACACTAGCTGCCCCCCAACCCCCCCCCACCCCCAACACTGAGCTGGGGTGTCAGTCTGGACTGTGAGTCCAGGCTGCTTAAAGTCCTGATGTGGGGTTTGAACCTACAATCTTCTAACCCAAAGGCAGGAATGCTATCAAATGGGCCAAGCTGACATGATGTTAAGTTGCTCTGCAATTAAATACAGTTGAATGTATTTGTGTATTAAAGTTTGAACAGGGGGGTTGTACACAAGTGGCAAACCTGCTGATAGCATTGTACTCTTTCCTAAATAGGTTGCAGTGGAGGATGGAGAAATTGCCACAGAACGCTCGAATGATGACTGTAAAAAAATGGGAACACTCTTTGGCGAGCTCAACAAATGTCTACTCAATGCCGGCTTCTCAAGAATGGAATTGGGGACATATGATGTGGAACCTATTGTAATCGTTTTCTTTTGGTTCATGTTGGGTTTTCTTGGATTACAAGCTTTAACTTTGGTGGGAGCTCTCAGCCTTGTTATTGTTTTCATCCATGGATAGGAGGACATTTTCTAAAAAGAATGTATGAAATCTTGTTTACCTTGTTTGTAAATGCTATATAATTATGTTCAGAATTTGTAATGAATTCTTAATTGTGTACATACATTTATAAATACTGTATGCTACTTACATGTCAAAATATGCAAAATACCCAGATAGATATGGTGTATTGGTATTTACAACTGAAAAAGAGGAAATTAGTTTTTTTATTGTGTTGCAAAAAACATGCAATATTTTCAAGGTTTGGGCTAAAATGTTGTAATTCTATTGAATATATTAAAATGTTTAGTTTTAAGCAGAATTAAGCTAAAGATTCTTCAAATATCCCAGAATAGTTCAGAAAAGCTCAGGGCATGAAATATATGTTTGCATTATGTAGTTTGTAGATAAAAACTCTTGTTAATAACTGTAAATCCTTTTGTAAAACATATGCAAGCAATTTGTATACAGTACCAGATTTGTGTCTTCTGTAAAGTATATTTCTGTAAAGTATATTATGTTGAGTGAAATACTTTTATTGATGTTTTCTTTTTCTCCCCTCCCTTTGGTTTTGTTTGGATTCCTTCATACCCATCTGAACCGGCTTTAAAGTAGATTCAGTGGATATCTATATTTATCTGTGGATTTTGTTTCCTTTGAGTTTTGGCAGTATGCATGGAACTAAACATTAGGTAATGAAAATGTTTTTGTAAGTGAGTTGCAGCAGACTGTTCAATCAGGTATTGAATGATAAGATTTTTGTTAAATGCCAATTATTGGGGGAAAATTGCTATAAATATTTCAGTAAGCACATGAATGCTTCAGTGTATTTTTTAAGGATACTAATTGAAAACAAATGTGTATTTTTGTGGAGTAAGGGACTTGTACCATCAAGTACTTCTGTTAGATTTCTTAATGTATCAAAATATCTCTTACTGTTTTTTTGTTAATTCTAGTTAAGTGTTTTTGTAAACTGTTTGTATGCTGTACAAATGCTTCCAGGTTTAACTGGAAGGATCTGATCTGGATCATATAGTTGCACTAAAACCTGGAGTCTGAAGCTGATGAGCAGTTTTAGTGCAAATAGGGTCCAAACAAAGACAGTTTGCTTAATACTGCTAGGCCTGTTGCTAAGTGGAAAATGTTTGATAAAACATTTTAATTCTGTAGTTTCAGATACTTCTGTACTTGATGGGGAAGAGCCATCTAGAAAGGAAAAAAAGACGAACATTTGAGCTCATTTGTGTTTTGGGTTCTTGTGCCTCTCATTTTTACTGGATCCTAAATGATTGCATAGTGTTTTCATTATGTAAAATGACACAGCGAACTTCATGTGCCAATGAAAATCACATTACTGCTTAAATGTTTGGAACCACTCAATGCATGTGTGTGTTTGTGTCTGATGTTGGCACTAACTAATGTTATTGCTCAGTTTTTTGGGCCGCTCTGGATGCCAAACAGGATTTCCTTGTTCAAAGCCATTGCGACATTGCGGCCGTTTTAGTAATTTCTTCACTTTAATTGGCACAATATTTCTACAGAACCTCTTAGACTATTTTTTCAGTCATCTTTCCCTCCAACACTGTGAGGTGTTTTGGGATGTCCTAACATGAAAGTTCCCACATCTTTAACATACATCTGAACAGTCCCCTATGTTAATGTCTCAACTGAAGACTGCACCTCTGATAACGCAGCACTCCCCAAGTATAGGAGGATAGAGGCACCTGGTTGGGTTTAAAATTATGAAAGGATTTTTTTTTTTGGTCACCCTAGTGTGCAACACATGCAAAAAACAGTCACCACGCTTAAGAGTATCCAAACCAAGCGAGAGTTCCATCCATGCCATCAACACACAGAAATTTCCTTGGCCGAAATGCATTGTGCACTCTCCCCGAAGGGACGCACCCTGCTCACCTAAATCCAGAGTTAGGTGGTGGTTGGCAAGAGTCAAAGCTTGTGCGTGCTAGAGTTTAACCAACTGAAATTGCACAGCTAGAAAGCACAGTCTGGTTAGATTCTTGCTTCTTGTCCAGATAGGGCCAACTGACCCATTAGGGCTTTGCCCCCACCCCGTGAGCAACCTTTTGGTTAGAAAACAATGGATTGTTTATCAAGCAATAGAAAAACTAAGAACAGATTTGTCAGAATTGGCCCTGTTTTAACATCTGTAAGGGGCGCAGCAGGGATTCACCGTATTGTTAAGCAGCTATAATTGCTCTGATTATTTTGGAGCAGCTGCTGGAGATGAGAATGCTATAAATGTTGGTAACTAAATGACATTTTACTGTGTCTAAGCTATTCACATTCATAATTTCTTTTTTTTAAAAGGAAAAGACACATGAGGCTAAAGTAGAATATTGTTGATTGTTATTTTGCTGTTTACATTAATCATGCCCGACGGAATTAAATTATATTTGTGCGAGTGATTCATTGTGCGAGTGATTCAAAGTTGAATCATCTGTATGAAAGTTTGGCTGAAACAGCTCTATCTACTTGCACCTGCTTTAGTTTAACAGTTACTGCCTTTAAGGTTCTGAAGAAAGAATAGTGCTCCATTTAGCATAATAATAATCTTTGCATTTGATATAGTGCTTTTCACATGTTCTAGACGTCTCAAAGCGCTTCACAGAATAGACTGTAAAGTGAATTGACTGTATATTTGTGGGTGAAATGTGGCAGCCAATTGTGCACAGCAGTGTCCCACAAGCAGTCATAGATTGAAATGACCAATTTTTTTTTCAGGGATTATTATCAGGCATGCAACATGCAGTTGGGTGGGGTGGGTGGGGGGAAATGCTGTTTAATGCTTCTTCCACTGTGCTATCTGGAATTGCATACAGTGAACTCAACTGACTTATTAACTCATTATCACTTAATTCATCAGGCTGTCAAATATCCTACATGCTTTTCATTAAAAATGTTAATAAGGGACTGCTTAACACGTAACTCTGCATTGTAGAAATTCTTATAAGTACTTGCACCGTAAAATTAATTGGTTAACTTGTCCTATAATCTGGTACCTTGTATCACAGAGGCCTCCCCCCCTATCCTGTGGTGTGGATGCTCAGCAGAGGTGGGGTGCTCATGATCGGATGCATCAGAAGCCTCTGGTCTACTGGAGGGCTGCACTATGACCTCCCGCCCTTTGCTGTAACTGGAAAGGGCGGGAGGCCACGCCATGATCCTTCAATTGACCAGAACCGTGCAACTCGTCACTTTGGATAATATTACAAACTTAGATCACCTCGCAGGGAGTTGCTTGTTTCTGTCATCCATCAAGTGAGGGATTAATCCTGCCCTTGACAGATGGCATTTTTTCTTTGGGAGGGGAACGCCATGTGTCTGACACATATGGAAACCCGTCACCATGCTTAAGAGTATCCAAACCAAACAGATTTCCATGCATCCCATTTACACATGGAAGTCCCACAGATGGATTGTTGGAACGGGATATGCACTCTCCCTGGAGGGAAGCATCTTGCTAATCTAATTCCGGAAGGTTTTAAGCGCAGGTTGCCAAGAGCTAGGCTTGAGGACACCACACTGCGTGTTGGGGTAACTGCTGGAGTCTAACCAGTTATAACTGCTGGAGTCTAACCAGTTAAAACTGCATAGCTTGCCATTGATATTGCTGTCCACCAAGCTTTCCCATAGTTTGTCCAGCTAGAGCCATCCTATCCATCAGGGCTTTGGCTTGCAGGATTAACAGGAGATGTTGGAACTATCACAAACTCAATACTTTGTCTGAAATGGTCATGTCATTAAGGCCAACCATATCTTTCTCTCACTTGATTTTTAAAAATCTATTCATTAGTCTCAACTTGTTTGCTAACATTGGCAGGAAAGATAGCAGAGTCAGCACCCATAATTGCTATTATAAAAATAATGAAGTTAAATTCCTCTATTCTTTCCCAATATCCTTTACTGTTTTGCTTCAAGATTTAACCAGTTGCATTTTAAACGCTGTTATGCACTAAGCTTCGGTAGCTATTTGTGGTGGTGAATAAAATATTCTGGGCAACGTTTAGAAGAGAGACCTGAGTTCAATTCCAGGCAGGGCGAAACCTTGGGCAAGTTTCCTTACTCCACACGCCTAATAATAATCCCTCCAAAAACAATAATAAATTGGTCATTTTGTGGGACATTGCTGTGCACAATGGTTGCCGCGTTTGCCCACAAATATAGTCAGTTCACTTTACAGTGTATTCTGTGAAGTATTTTGGGACGTCCTCCCGATGTGAAAAGCGCTATATCAAATGCAAGGATTATTATTATTATTATCAGTCATAACCAGTAGATAAGTGGAAAATAACCTGTTTTGTTGTTTCTTGGAAAGCTTGTGCAGAAGTACAATTCATGTCACATTTTTATTGAAATTATTTGGAGATTAGTTTCCCTGCTGGGAGTTTGCAACATGTGTAGTGCCCTCTCTGGTAACTCTGGTGTTAGGGATGAGGTACAAGTGTGTGTGTAATCATTGGCGAGAGCTGGCTGGTGAGCTTCCCACTGCTTGTCCAGCGAGGACCATCTGACACGTTGAGTTTCAGCTTGCAGGGATCACAGGAGTTCAATGGGATGACTCCCTACCCTCAGTTACCGGTCAACCAACATCTAGTGGAACCATCCTCTTCCACCTCCACCACCGCCACCATCACAGAGGGCACTACAAAGAATAATAATAATAATAATCCTTGCATTTGATATAGCGCTTTTCACATCGGGAGGACGTCCCAAAGCGCTTCACAGAACACAGTTATTGCACAATCCAATCCAGGGAAACACCGGCAGCGGTTGGGCTGTTTTTACCGGCTGCAACAGCGAAGAACGCACTTTTTGTTGCACATTACAGATATAATTTTTGGCACAGGTTTGAGAGTGTGGAGGAACGTATTTGCATTCATTTCCCGCCGACACGTCAGGTCTGCTCTGCCGACAGGGACTTCCCTGAATTGCTGAGGACCGTTCTGGCTCAGCAACAGAGGAGTGACTCGGTTTTGACATCTCGGCCGACTCCGTTCCAAGCAAAACCCCATTTGCTCATCTTCCCCCAACGCCGGCGCTATATACCGCTGTCATTTTGTTGCCGCTGCGGCGAGTCTTATCAGCTACAGTCTCACTGCCCACAGCCTGCACACACTTCCCTGCACATTGAGCCACGGCTCCCACCAGCAGCTGCTCTCCGGTGGCCCTGGTGTAGCGCGGTGGGTGTGAGCGGGTGACAGCGCCCTCTCCGGTGGCCCTGGTGTAGCGCAGTGGGTGTGAGCGGGTGTCAGCGCCCTCTCTGGTGTAGCGCGGTGGGTGTGAGCGGGTGTCAGCGCCCTCTCCGGTGTAGCGCGGTGGGTGTGAGCGGGTGTCAGCGCCCTCTCTGGTGGCGGTGGGTGTGAGCGGGTGAGCGCCCTCTCCGGTGGCCCTGGTGTAGCGCAGTGGGTGTGAGCGGGTGTCAGCGCCCTCTCTGGTGTAGCGCGGTGGGTGTGAGCGGGTGTCAGCGCCCTCTCCGGTGTAGCGCGGTGGGTGTGAGCGGGTGTCAGCGCCCTCTCTGGTGTAGCGCGGTGGGTGTGAGCGGGTGACAGCGCCCTCTCCGGTGTAGCGCGGTGGGTGTGAGCGGGTGTCAGCGCCCTCTCCGGTGTAGCGCGTGGTGTGAGCGGGTGACAGCGCCTCTCGGTCCGGTGTAGCGCGTGGGTGTGAGCGGGTGTCAGCGCCCTCTCTGGTGTAGCGCGGTGGGTGTGAGCGGGTGTCAGCGCCCTCTCCGGTGTAGCGCGGTGGGTGTGAGCGGGTGTCAGCGCCCTCTCTGGTGTAGCGCGGTGGGTGTGAGCGGGTGACAGCGCCCTCTCTGGTGTAGCGCGGTGGGTGTGAGCGGGTGTCAGCGCCCTCTCTGGTGTAGCGCGGTGGGTGTGAGCGGGTGTCAGCGCCCTCTCCGGTGTAGCGCGGTGGGTGTGAGCGGGTGTCAGCGCCCTCTCCGGTGTAGCGCGGTGGGTGTGAGCGGGTGTCAGCGCCCTCTCTGGTGTAGCGCGGTGGGTGTGAGCGGGTGTCAGCGCCCTCTCCGGTGTAGCGCGGTGGGTGTGAGCGGGTGTCAGCGCCCTCTCTGGTGTAGCGCGGTGGGTGTGAGCGGGTGTCAGCGCCCTCTCTGGTGTAGCGCGGTGGGTGTGAGCGGGTGACAGCGCCCTCTCTGGTGTAGCGCGGTGTAGCGCGGTGGGCGTGAGCGGGTGACAGCGCCCTCTCTGGTGTAGCGCGGTGGGTGTGAGCGGGTGACAGCGCCCTCTCCGGTGGCCCTGGTGTAGCGCGGCGAGCGGGGTCGGGGGCGGGGTGTGCGCTCCCGGACGTGACGCGACAATGGTGAGGACGGGCGGACGGGCGGACGGACGTGTCCCGGAGCGCGTGTCCCCGGGAGGGAGGGAGGAGGAGGAGGCAGCGGGTGTGTGTGGCTGCAGCGCTGTGGTCTCCCTTCTCCCTTCTCTCTCCTCCTCTAAATACATGGCCGCTTATTTATCTTCCTCCCGCCAGGCCTGGGTGGCTCGCCCTTCCCCCCTCACCCCCCGCCGCCGGGGTCGCACGGACGCGGTGTCCTCAGTGCTGTGCTTCCTGCTCACCCGGTGACACACACACACACACAGACACACACACACACACAGACACACACACACACACAGACACACACACACACACAGAGAGAGAGAGAGAGAGGTGCGGTGCAGTATGCGCGATGGGCAACTGCTGGGCTCAGTGCTTCGGGTTGTTTAGGAAAGAGGCCAACAGGATCCAGCGAGGCGGAGGGTGAGTGCTTCGGTTAATTTGCACCAATGCACTTCATCATCATCATCATCATCATCATTATTATTATTATTATTATTACTGTCATTATTATTGCTTCGTTGCTAAATGTGTGAGGTGTTGCCTTGTGCCTTTATGATAATAATAATCCTTGCATTTGATAGAGCGCTTTTCACGTCGGGAGGACGTCCCAAAGCGCTTCACAGAACAGACTGTAAAGTGAATTGACTGTATATTTGTGGGCGAACGCGGCAGCCAATTGCGCACAGCAATGTCCCACAAACAGTCGTAGATTGAAAATGACCAATTTATTATTGTTTTGGTTTTTTGGAGGGATTATTATTAGGCTCTGTGTGGAGTAAGGAAACTTGCCCAAGGTTTCGCCCTGACTGGAATTGAACTCAGGTCTCTCACTTGCAAAGCGAGTGCTCTAACCACTGAGCTACAGGACTCCATGTTGTCTCCCCTCCTCCTCTCCCCCTCCTCCTCCTCCTCTCCCCCAGTCAGAGGGGCAGTTACCAGGTGCAAGTACTTGCACTTCTCATTGGCAGTCGGGACTACAGATGTGCACAGGAGTTTACACATCTGGTTCAATGCAACCCCGACCGTATAAAAACAGCCACTCCGGTTATACTTTGCCACACACCCTTCAGGATATAATGGGTGTATATGGGCTTTTTTTTAAAAAAAATTCATGAATGCATAAATAAATAAATGTGTTAGGGACGTGCGTTCATCTTTCCTGTTAAAAGAATTGAGCTGTGAGTGTTTTTCTTTCCCCCCCTTTTTGTTAATCAAGTCCCAGCTCGTGTTTGCTGGAGTCGTTTCCCACACGTTAAGTCCTGTCGAGTGCAGTTCATTCGTCCCTATTGCAATTGCAACCAAAATGTTACAATATGGCCATTCAAAACCAGTTGTTTTAAATGTAAGGCATCACTTTTGGTGTTTCGTGTTTCAATGTTACATATTTACGTTCTCCTCTCTTGACACAATCTGAACAGAAATAAGAGGGAGATTGTTCTTGAGTTTATTTCTTACCTGACTCCTCGTCACTACATATCTTGGGTTGTTTGTTCAGGAATTGGGCAAAACTGTCCTTAAGCCTCTTTTAAGGTGCAACCTGTATGGTTTATGTAGTTTGTACAGCCTAACCTAGTTTACTTTTTAAAAGTTTATCACAAGTATCAATGAGAAAACTCCCAATACGTCTACGTGCACATGTGGCGATGGGTCAAGACACATTGAATTGCAGGAAAAGTAGTTTTGACCCGTCACTGCGCGTGCATCTACCAGCTGCAGTGATGAACTAACATATGCCTACATACCAGCTGCATTGAATTGCGCATGCACAGTGTAGATTATTGATTAAATCTGATTTTATACAGTCTGGACAGTTTGCCTGCAACTCGGACTCCGTGTAAGTAATATTAAATACAGTCCCGACTAATGTGACTCATGTAAGTTTTAATGTAATTTTGGGAAATAATTCCACAAAAAGGTACAACTAAATAAAATGAGTGACTAGATTTTTGCTATTTGGTGGATTCTGCGCTCATTGAATTGTGAATAAAACTTTGTACTTGTGAGTAGAACTTTACCACAACAGCAACATACATTTATGTAGTATCCCAGAGCGCTTGACAGTGGGGGAGCACAATCTGAGCCGTGGAGAGGGAGAGTTACCCGTAGTTACGGTCAAATAGGCGCGACCTGAAGATGGGGAAGGAAGGGGCAAGGTGGAGGAGGGATAGCGGAAGAGTGCTGCAGAGTTTTGGGGGCGTAGTGGTGAATATCACGCACTTATTGAGTATTATTAATACATTAAAGGAAAATTCACGCAAGATGAGTTTTAATGTTGTACCAATATATTGTGTGATATTCTTGATTACTCATACCAAATTGCATCTGTAATTTGTATAATAACAACAACTTGCACTTGTATAACGCCCTCAACTCAGCGTAGCGTCTCAGAGGGCTTAACAATGACAGAGCCCGACTCCAAGCCGGGTGGGGGGGTGGGGGTAGGTGACCGTATGGTCGAAAAGGAAGGTTTTCAGGCAGGATTTGGAAAAGGGGAGAGAGAGAGCAAAGCGGAGGGATTGAGAGAGAGTGTTCCACAGTTTCGGGGCATAATGGCTGAAAGCACAACCTCCAATGGTGGGGTGGAGGGTGCAAGGGACACGCAGGAGGCCGATGCCAGTCGAGTGGAGGCGCCGGGTGTTGGACTGGGGAGTGAGGAGGTTGGAGAGGTAGGGAGGTGCCAGGGAGTGAATGGATTTGAAAATGAGTGTGAGGATCTTAAAGTCAATCTGTTCGGTGATGTGGAGCCTGACCAGAACTGATGAGATGTGGGTACAGAGTTTGGTCCGGGTCAGTATGCGGGCAGCAGAGTTGTGACTGAGCTGATCTTGTGAATGGTGGAGCTGGGGAGACCGGCGAGAAGTGCGATTGAGTAATCCAGGTGGGAGGTGACAAATGCATACACGAGCGTTTCGGCTGCATTTGGGTTAAGGTATGGTCAGAGGTGGGCAATGTGGCGAAGATGTAAGAAGACAGTCCTGGTCGGGGTCCGGATGTGGGGGAGGAAGGTCAGGTGGGAGTCAAACCGGATGCCTAGGTTTCACGCTGGTTCGGTGAGGTTGAGGAGTTTAGATCCATAGGAGTGAAGATGTTGACTGGAGCCAAGGCGTATGGCTTCCATCTTGTCCATGTTCAGCTGCAGGATGGTTGCACTCATCCAGTCCCTGATGTAGTAGAATCAAAACAAGGTTTTTTTTTCTAACATTGTGAACAATGATCAGTAAGTCAGTGATGTTCACTTCATCTTTGTAAAGCATGTTAACATATTCTGCCTACATTGAAAGCACTATACAAGTCCATATTGTAAATTAGCCACAATCAGCTGACTGATGAGCAGCTTTTACATTAGGGATTTATGTTTTTAAAACAATTTGTGATAATATTTATTGTTTACTGTAAAGGTTGTTTGCATCTTTATTTGCTGTGACATTGGACTGGTCTGCAGTATTCAAACACTGGTTTGTGGACTCTTGGCAGAATGCGAATGCTGAATCAGTTTGATTCCATTGACTGCATCAAAAGTACTAGATGGACTGCATTGGTCCTTTGTACCTTTTTGACGTCATTAATGTAGAGTAAAAATCTGGTGTTTAATTTTGAACTATGCTCTGATGTACATACATAGTTTTGTTGAGTGAAGTAAATGTTGGTGGGGTACAGCAGGCTGTTTAACACACAAGTATTATTATTAATTAGCCACAGCAAATATCTGCTGACCCAAAATTACTGTGTAGAATATGCAAATTATCTTGCTGAGATGGAAAAAGAAACTGTGATTGAGAAAGAGTTGAAACAGGAAGGAAATGTGGAAAAGCCAGAACCTCGTGCGAGTCAGTTCAGGAAAGAACGATAGAAAATGGAGGTGATACTGAAGTGAATCACCCAGGAAAGAAATACTGTGAGTAAAAGTTATGACTGGACAAGTATAGTGTAGAGGGACAGAGGGAGAATGGGACAGTAGGAGCCGGTTTCACAGTGGGCTTGTGGTAATCCAGCTGTTTTTCTTTTGATACCAATTTAGTGGGTCTAGATGAGGTGGTATATAGTTGATGGGCACGTCTCAAATCTTTCTGTTCCACTGAAGTCAAACCTCTTGATGTCGACCCACAGAGGAACGCCTGTTGAACGGTTGTCTAGAAAATACAGTCACAACACTTTACAGTAAATCCTGTGAAGCACTTTGAGATGACCTCCTGACTACCAAATGCAAGGCTCATCTATACGCACAGTACATGAAAGGTGCGACTGACACAGAACTTGGTGTATTCACCACGCCTTCATGACTCGTGAAACTGGTAGTGTAACTTTTCTATGTTGATACAATTTTCAAACCCAAAAGTGATCAAACACCTGACTGACTGTTCATCTGATAGTTGACCTTTTACACGCATTGTTAAAGCCACAAAGTCATGCAGTTTATTCCATAAGTTTGAGAGTCTCGAGATGTAAAAGGCATATTTCACCAGCTGGAATGATCATTGTTTTACGTGGTTTTCCTCGATATTGTGCCTGATGTCACGTATTCCAAAGAGAAAGAAAATGTTGTAAGTGTAAAGGGTACTCATGTGACAGAGGTTGCACTTATTGTTCTGTCACATAATCGCATATGTGGATCTATCTAGACATGAGGCCAACATGTTACAAATCCTTTTATTAGAGACAGAAGTACTCAGTTGGGGAGTAAATGAATGCCAATGTGTTGTACTTGTCAGATGCTGTACGTATCCAGACTGCAGTTTTCTTTATCTGCATTAAAAACCTGGGGCTCTTAATGTCCCAGCTATTCTTAAGCAAGTAGTGGAGCTGGTGTGAATACTTGGCTGTGTGATTCTATGCAAAAGCACCGCAGGATTTTGAAGATGCAGCTGTCCAGATGAAGACTTGATCAGTTGCAGCATCGCTTATGTATCCGCATCAATGAGTGCGTAGCCCTGCTGCAGAGCCCCTGAATCCAGCCGATTCAGCAATGAGAAAGGCAACAACAAACTTACATTTGTATAGCGCCTTTCACGTCGGGAGGACATCCCGAGGCACTGGGCAGTAAGAGTTTCGGACCTGAGCTGGGGGTGGGGATTGGGAAGGCTGGAGGGCAGGAGGGAAAGCAGGGTGTTCAGTCATTGAGGAGAGATTCAGGTTCAATCTGCCCCTCCTCCGTAGGTCTGCTCGTGCAAAATGTACCTGAGTAAGAAAACTCAGGTTTGAAAGCTTGTGTAATTGTTATGGGTCCAATTAAAATCATTACTCTGGAGACTGCTTGGCACAATCATTTCTAGATGAAAATAAAGCCTTGAAAATTCTCGTGCGTTTGAGGAGCCACCATAGGGGGCCCTACCTGATTATTAGCAAAATTTAAAACTGCTGACTTAGAGGGGTTTCCACTTAAATGTATTGCAGAATTCCTGTTTTCTGGCATAGAATGTTTTTTTTTATTTCTCTTCATATGCCATTGTGCTTGTTCCACATTACAAATCGGGAGCTAATGGCTGCATTAATACTGTATCTGTGAAGGGCTATCATTGTGAAAAACTACAGTTGAAAGAGTCACAGTGGGTGTGCCTTAGAGAACCAGGATCTAAAACTATTCTTCTGTAGAATTGTGCCGTAGGGCCAACAGAGGCTGTGGAAACATACTCATGTAAGAGGAGGCCAGGCCAAAAGCAGAGAGTCATATGTCACTGGGGAGAAAATTAGGAAAACGATTGGATACTAATTGTTTTTTAAAAAAAAACAAATGCTGCAAAACCTTCAGTATACTATATTACTGTACACAATAGAAGTTTACAAATAGTGTTCGGTACACTATTACTGTACGCAATACACCTGCTGCAACCATGTTCAGTACCAGGGCCAGTTGTAGTACCCAGGTTGCCATGCTGGGTGAGATCAGCCAAAAGTTAGGGATGGAACCTAGGATCGTCTTGGGTTATATGGTCAGTTATGAATAAACTTGCTGAGCCACCACAAGAGCATAAACACTTCCCAATGGTCCCTGGGAGTGGTGCGACTAGATATTTTGCATTACTGTTGAAATTATATTTTGAAACACTTCTCAGGAATGTCCATGTAAAATTGTTTGTTATAATAATAATAATCCTTGCATTTGATATAGCATTTTCACATCTAGGCGTCTCAAAGCTCTTCACAGAATGTACTTTAAAGTGAATTGACTGTATATTTGTGGGCGGAACGCGGCAGCCAATTGAGCACAGCAGTGTCCCACAAACACTCGTGGATTGAAGTGACCAATTTATTATTGTTTGTTTTTCTTGAGGGATTCTTATCAGGTATGTGGATAAGGAAACTTGCCCAAGGTTTCGCACGCCGGGAATCAAACCCAGGTCTCTCGCTTGTGAGGCGAGTGCTCTAACCACTGAGCTACAGGACTCCAGTTGTTGACAAACCCCATCAATCTGCGGTATATCTCTTTCTGCACTATTTCTCACTCTGGCTTCTTCCAGACATCAAATACCAGAACTTCAAGTTATGGATAAGGTCTTCTTGCCAAACGCTAAATACCATTTAATTCCAATTCAACTGTTCCATCTCAGTATTTTGAATTTTCTCTGATTGTTATCTCTAAAAATCAGTTGCAACAGCTGTCCATGAAGGCCTATCAGTTGCCCTGTACTTTCATTGAAACTAGTTCAAGGTGTCGTGTGTGCTTAGGCTTTTTCTCCTAAAGCTGCAGAGAGTTATTTAGAGAAGCAGCACCTCTCATGTATTCCAATCATTTAAAACCAAATGTTGTAAGATTTTTATTTCCCGTTGTCTACTCACCTGAATACCCATCAGATTGGAAGTTGCTATGCTGGTATTGGTGCTCCCTGCTGGAGTTGAGACCCAGCTCCATTTCAATCTGATTGCCAGTGGGGCGATACTTTAGGAGAAAACACCATGTAGTACCTCTAAAAAATATATATTCTGTGTTGCTTGGCATAAAGGAACAAAAGATAATTACTCCAGTGCAGTGCATGATGTGCAACTGTTGCACATCTGGTATAAGCACTGCTCAGTGCCTAGTTATGCCAGGAATCTATAGAGATTCATCACTAGCTAATGAAATAGACTTAATGCTACAAAATCTATACTTTTTTTAAATGCACTTGATTTTTGTTCCTACTACTTTGGAAGCTCACTGTTAAGGGAGAGTCAACAGACATGTCTATTTTGCTTTTGTTAGTGTGTGTTGGGATTTTGGCCTCTGGTCACTTATAAATGAAAGAAATGGTGTGAATGTGCATTGCCTTCATTACTGAGATACAAGGTGGGGTGCGTTTGTTTCCCCTCTCCACCTTTCTGTATGGTTTGTGTGTCCCATCAGTAATCCCCCAGACAATAGATTATTTCCTCACTTAAGAGTGTGGACGTTTAACATTCTCCCATTTCTCTGCCAGTTCTACTCTTCAGACAGTCGATGTAAAACTTTGTTGGCCTAAATAATTAAGTGAATAAAAATGCACATAATTTAGTAGCTCTAGCAATGAACAAAATAACACTTTGGAAAATATTTTCCTTGAACCAGAGCTCTAATGTCTTCTATTTTCCACATCTACCTTGCATTTCCTCTGAGACTCGTGGTTCTGTAGTTTTAGAATTGCAAAATATGACACAATAGCTTTTTAAAAAAGTCCTACGCCTCTCTTCCCATTACTCTCCGCACTGGCTCTTATAAATTGGATAGTTGGCTCTATTGCTGATCAGTATGACTGATTTGAAGATCTCTGACTAAAACTGACACAATTGGCATCCCACTGTGGAAAAAGTATTGGGAAATATTGTTTTATCAGATGAATTTTGTTGCATACTCTGAAGCCAAGTACATGTCGCTGTATTTCAGGGCCAGTACCCTGTTAAAATGCATCCCAATTGAGCATGAGTTTGCTGAGAGTTGCGATCGATTGAGTAGTAGAACCATTTTTGTTCAGCCGGGTGTCGTTGACACATGATGAAACCATCACAATACTAAAGAGTATCCAAACCAAGCCGAGATTTCCTTGCATCCCATCTACACAGAGCTAGATTGTTGGAATGGAAGGCGCACTCCCTGAAGGGACACATACTGCTTACTGGACTACTGAGACAGCCACAGAGGGCTGGCTCGATCCCAATCTATTGCCAGGCATGTCACCGTGTCACCAGTTCAGCTCCAAGGAGACCCCGCTTATATTCCCCCCTCCCCACCTCCCAAGGGGGATAGTCACTAGTTGGTCGTTCGACATCCAACAAGTCCTCAGTAGGTGGATAGTAAGTACAAGGAACCATGATAAACCCAGCTTCTGGCATGGTCAAGCCAATTCCCCATGCTAACAACAAAGGCCAATCTCTGGGTCAAGGAGTCATCACTGTAATTTCTTGTGCATGCTTGATATGTGCAGGAGACATCAGTAAGTCATTTCCTGTGCTGTGAGCAGGAAGCACTACCAATGTCACTTCCCGCATGCTGCAACAGAAGTGATGTCAGTCCATGTGAGCAACACACTGGAAGTTTGCAGCAACCAGGTAATC
This sequence comes from Callorhinchus milii, assembly GCF_018977255.1. NCBI lineage: Eukaryota > Metazoa > Chordata > Chondrichthyes > Chimaeriformes > Callorhinchidae > Callorhinchus > Callorhinchus milii. The sequence continues at coordinate 33,859,742 of NW_024704742.1, read as the reverse complement.
CGGAAGTCTGCCCTTTTTTGCACTTTGTTATAATGTAGCCTCTGAAACATTGGACCCAATTCATTTCAACACCATTTTGGGCTTTTCATTAATCTTTGAAAAATGGGTGTGGTATGATCTTGAGGACAGTATTGGGACACTATTTGTAGCAGAATACACTTGATCTACAACTACAATCACTGGATAGTAGTCATGGGGAAACCTCAGCTCTTTCTCTCCCCCCCACCACCCATTATGAAGACTTGAGATTGTAGCACCTCATTGCTGCTCGGCTGAGATCAGTTAATTCAAGATTTTCCTGTTGATAAAATAATAATATGTGCATTTAATATAACGCCTTGTCATGTGGTTGAGGTGTATCAAAGCGCTTCACAGAATACACTGTAAAGTGGATTGACTGTATTTTTGTGGGCGAAACTTGGCAGACAGTTGCGCACAGCAGTGTCCCACAAACAGTCGGAGATTGATGTGGGAGCGCTGCATTGTTGGAGGTGCCATCCCTCGGCTGAGATGCTAAGCCGTGCTCCTTGTCTGTACCCTGTTTAGCTGGATGTTAAAGGATCCTGTGGTGCTGTTCGGAAAGAGAAGGGAGTTTCTTATAATGTCCTGGATCCAAATCCGCTCAGATTAGCATCTCATCTGAAGGGCGGCACCTCCGACAATGCAGTGCAGTATTGAGTGTCAGCCTAGACCATAAGAATTCAAAATCTTAAAGTAGATAGGTAAGGCTTGAACACCCAACCTTCTGTCTCAGAGGCGAGAGCGCTGACAACTAAGCTAGACTGCCACCTAAGAATGTAACAGGAACAAACCACAACCATGGAAAAGAGTGTGACCAACTCAGTCACACTGACACATTCACACAAGGAATAAAATTGCATAGAATTGTCCTTTACAAAGCCTTTCAATATCATTTACATCAGAGACCTGTGCAGGACTGAAGCAAATTCAATACCAGCCAGACACAGCAATTCTGGATTTATATGAATCTATTCTGGATCTCTTGATGCCACATCAAATGATGTATTTCCGCTCGCTTAACTGGTTTGAACTGCTTGTTGCTAGGTGCTGGGTTGTCTGACACTGCAAAACATCCAGGTTTGACTATGCAAACTCTCTGCTTGTCGGCCTCCCCAACTCTTCCCTCCATAGGCTGCAGATCATCCAGAACTCTGCAACCCATGTCCTCTCCTGCACCAGGCTTCGTGATCCTATTACCCCCATCCTCGCCCGACTCCACTGGCTTCCCATCACACAGAGGATACAGTTCAAGATCCTGGTCCTCACCTTCAAAGCCCTCCACAGCCTTGCTCCCCCCTACCTCTGCGACCTCCTAACACCCTGCCATCCTGCCAACTCCCTCCGCTCAGTGAGCTCCAGCCTGCTTAACATCCCCCACCTCTCCCGCCCCACCATTGGCGGGCGGGCCTTCTGCCAATCTGCCCCCACCCTCTGGAACTCCATCCCGCAGTCCCTCCACCTCACCCCTCCCTTGCCTCCTTCAAGACCCATCTAAAGACCCTCCTCTTTGACCATGCTTTCGATCACCCTCCTTCTCCCCCCTGCCCGATCCTGACCCCCAGCTTGGGTCCAAACACTGACTGTCCAGCATCTTGACTTGAACGGCGCCATGCAAATTTAATTTTGTTGTTGTTGTTGAGCTGATAACGTACTTGAAACTAAATGCAGGGCACAGACCAGTGCTGAACTATTATGGTATCATAGCCAGAAGTTTGGCCATCTCTCTCAACATATTAATAGCTGCCAATTGATTTTTATTTGAAGTTTCAAGTCTGTTTGGAATTTTGGGAATTAATTTCTTTTGCTGCCAACAGCATTAGATTCAAATAGATGCCTTTACACGTCACCAACTGTGCAGTTTAAATGGAGCATTAAATCCAGTCACAAAAGCAGAAAACAAAATTAACTAAGCTCTTAATCTGTTAAGGCTACGACATAGACAAACTTAAAAGTAAGATCTTTCCTACTTTAAAGTAGGAACATGGCAAAAGAATGTGGTAAATGGGTAATGGATCCAACCGTGGATCAGTTTTGAACAAGCACAAATAAAAAGCCTTGACTTGAATACACTGTGTACCCAAAAACAGTGTGAGTCAAATCTTAAGATTTTCTGCAGATGTGTTTTGTTTCCAGCCTTGACTCTCGAATAATCGAACTGTGCAAGGAGAGGACGAGGACCCACATCTCCTGATAACCCTTTCAGTAAGGAATATTTGGCAGCTTTCAAAATACCTTTTCTTTTATGCAAGGTTTAAAAAAAAAAATCGATTTTCTGTTCCTGTGAAATAAGGTGGAATTGTACCGATATTGAATCGCTAAACATTTGAATGTGCAATATTTGTTTTTATTCTTTGAATGGGTTTGGTGCAGAACATGAGGTTTTACACTGACTGATGTACAATGTACAATTTGGTATGAATGTTCTGCATCTGAGACTCATTTTCTCTTCCCTTTACCCTCGCTCCACCTCATTCCATGAACAAGTATCTGAGTTCCTACTGGAACTGTGACATTGATTGAAATGATGACCACGCAGCTAGTCATTTTACCAGTCTAAGCTTTTGCACGAGGCAACACTCCAAGGTTCTTGCTGTATGGGAAGGAGTTGCAAGCACTAAGTCTGACTCCCCTAGTGCTTTAGTACACCAATCTGCCAAATCAATTGACTGATGCTCGTGCTGCTACATGCTGCAGTGAAGCTATGAAATCTGAAACGCACTGCAAAGGTCTTTCAATGCTGATGTATGTGTTCACAACATCTTTATCTGAGTTTCTCAAGATGTGGGGTTAGTTGGCTCAATTGCGCTGTTGGTGAGATGAGTTTCAGTTCAGCCTAGTAAATATTGTAACCAGAAATATTTCATGATGACGACCTAATCTTAAACTATTTGTTCCAAATGTAATTTTTTTAAAAAAAAATTAGAGCTTGTGCATTGTAAAGCCTGAGTTTGTGGTCAAAACTGCCACCTTGTGCTGCAACATGTTTCAGGTTCAATTTTTAACATCACTTTTCTGTGGAAAGATTTGTTTCGTCGGTGATACAGGAGGAGATTACAATAACTGATCACTGAAACGTCAACCTTAGAAAAGTTTGATAATCCTGGTAAACAAAAAAAAACTGCAATTTTATTGCACCTGGGTCAAATTATCTATGTTGAACAGGACAATGGTTGTCAAATCTAGTAACTGTTATTGGCAAACTGCTTCTGACCCTTTTTCCCATACAATTTGTGACTAAATGACCAATGTGATAGAATTAGTTATTGCCTCTTACCCCAGTTTACTGGCAGGAACCCCAAATTGGTTCCAATAAAGAAGATCCTTCATCCCATTTGATCTCATTCTCCCAGAACTCCCACCCGAGTGTCATCCCATCAGAGTATCAAGCTGTTTTTTTTCAAATGGGTCCAGCGCTCTGGCCTGAACCAGGCCTGACAATGTGTTCCAGTCATCAATTAACCTCTGGGTAAAGAAACACTTCCTGGTTATCTGTCTTGAAATGCCTTTTGCAACACTAAACCTGTGTCCTCTTCTGTCTTGGTGCACCTGACAGTAAAAGCTAATCATTTCTCTTTAAAAGTTGATCTTTCCAACAGCACTGCTGCAAGAGAGATGAGAATGTTATTAGTTTTAACAAAGCCCTTTTTAAATTTGAAATGTTTGGCCCAATTTTTTTTAAATGGCGAATAGACCTTGTTTCACCAGTTAAACATTTCAAATTGAGTGTATGGTAAAGGTCATGTCATTTGTTGAACTCTGAAGATGTTGCAAGAGGTTAAAAGTTTTAACTGGATCATCGCAGTGACAATTCTATGCAATTATCTGTATACTGGAAGGCTCTGTGTGTGTGTGTGTGTGTGTAATAAGCCAACTTAAAAAAAAAATTAGAGCAATCCATTTTTACCACGTATACTCCTTGCTGGTCAACTCCGGAGTTTGTGGTGTGGATTTGCTACTGTGAACTGGCATTAACTTCATTAATGGTAAATGTTCAGTTGTTCTAGGCAGCTGTTCAGATGTCATCTTTTGTCAACAGTCAAGTATAAACTGAGCAGTAAGTAAAGTACTTTTTCAGTAAATACAGATACACATTGGACTGTATTTGTGGTTCAGCTGAAGTCCCAGGTTAATTTTTTTTCTAAACTTATTTTAAAATGTATCAGATGAAAAAGTCCCTTCAATGCGTTTAATCTCATTCGTCCAGCATATTGATTCTAGTGTCTCTGTTAAAATAAGTGCAGCGTTTTACCCTCAAACACATTTCCTGGTAAATTATTTCAGTTGTTGATCACATTCTCTCTAAAGAAATTTAGAAATTTTAAATTTAAAAATTCTAAAGAAATCACCATCTGCTGGTGGTGGTAATTCATACATTACCCTTCACAATCTTAACCCTGTGCCCTTTCATCCTGTTTTCTTGGCATATTTGAAAATATTGTTCTAGGTTTACTTTCTCTGTAATAATAGCAATAATCCTTGCATTTGATATAGTGCTTTTCATGTCTTCTCGACATCTCAAAGTGCTTCACAGAATAGATTGTAAAGTGAATTGTCCGTATATTTGTGGGCGAAACGTGGCAGCCAATTGCGCACAGCAATATCCCACAAACAGTCTTGGATTGAAAATGACCAATTTATTATTGTTTTGTTTTTGGAGGGCTTATTATTCATGATTATTAATATCACTGTAACTGAACTGTAACTCTGTAACTGAAGAGTGGAGGTCGTACAATCTTCCAGTGTAGTGAATACATTCTATGTGAGGTTGTAGCCTGTATCCTCCAGTGCATCTAGCAAGGTTGCAGCCATGAAGTGAAGAACAGAATGCAAGGTCCTCGGAATCTAGTTCGGGGTGGCAGGGGCGTACCAAAAAAGCTGGGAGGAGCATCTAGATACAGTGAGGAAGAAACTGGGGATGTGGCGCCAGCGCTCGCTTTCCATCACCGGGAAAAACCTGGTGATAATGTCTGAGGTGCTTTTGGTGTTACTGTACTTGGCCCAGATTTGGCCTTTGAGGGAGCGTCCCAAACAAATATAATAATAATAATAATAATAATCCTTGCATTTGATATAGCGCTTTTCACGTCGGGAGGACGTCCCAAAGCGCTTCACAGAACACACTGTAAAGTGAATTGACTGTATATTTGTGGGCGAACGCGGCAGCCAATTGCGCACAGCAATGTCCCACAAACAGTCGTAGATTGAAAATGACCAATTTATTATTGTTTTTGTTTTTGGAGGGATTATTATTAGGCTCTGTGTGGAGTAAGGAAACTTGCCCAAGGTTTTGCCCTCTGCCTGGAATTGAACTCAGGTCTCTCGGTTGCAAAGCGAGTGCTCTAACCACTGAGCTACAGGAGCTCTAGCTCTAGCCACTGAGCTACTGTGCACAACCTGTGTACAGTGAACCTGTCCCCGCTCCCCACTAAGAAGGGAGAGATAGGGAGGGGGGTATAAGACCCCATTTGTAATTGTACCCTGCAAAGGGCAGCAGAACCCCGAGGCGAGGAAGCCTTGGTTCCTTCACCAGAGTGGAGTGTACGGAGGCCACCCCCGCCACTAGGTGCTGGGTCGGTTGCATTCTGTAACGGGATAATAACATGTTGCATATTCTTTTCCGTAAAGGATTTGATACTATTTGAGACCAGAGTAAATATATATCAACAAATAAATATATATCTATATATATTCCAGAAGAAATTTCCTTTTTTCAAATAGTGCTTTGGGATCTTTAACGTCCACCTGAACAGGACTTTGGTTTAAAGTCTTACCTGAGGACAGCACCTCCGAAAAAGTAGTACACCTCCAGCAGTGCACGAGAGTGTCAGCCTCGACTATATGAGTTCAAAACCACAAAGTGGGCTTGAACCCATAATCCTCTGACTGAGCCGAGAGTGCTACCAACTGAGCTCGGCTGACACTATACGCACATAATAATTACCCTACATAATGTGATGTGAAGAGATTGCCTCAATGAGAGTGGAAATCGGTTTTGTACTACCAGTAAATTGTCAGTTTGGCTCAGTTGGTAGCACTCACATCTCTGATTGTGGGTCCAAGTCACCTGTTGGAGACTTTGTGTTCACAGTCTAGGCAGCATTGGAAGAGTGTGGATAAGATATTAAACTGAGGTCCCATCTGCCTGTGTAGGTGGACATTAAAGATCCCATGATAGCTATTCAAAAATAGAAGTGAGTTTTTCCTGGGGTCCTAGTCAACAATCCTCCAGATAAATTAGTCATTTGCATCATAGCTGTTTGTCAAAATTAGTTGCCACATTTACATATAATATACAATACTATGCTTGATAGCAACTGTCTATGAATCACTTTGATGTTTTATTGTGATAGGCACTATACCAAATGCAAGGATTATTATTAATCACAAATCAGATGCATTCAGTCATTTCACATTTCATTAATATTGAAAGCTATTGATTTTTTTAATAACCTATTTTTTCAGTAACATTTTAAAGATAATATATTGCATTCTGTAATGTCTAGAAGCTATTGGAGACATTGAGAGTTGTCCAACCAGGAGTCATCGAGCATGTTTTCTGGTTACTGAGTAACATCAGTATTGGGAAGCACTTGTAATCTAAACAATTTAATCCATTTTAACAAAGTGAAAGGATGGAACAGCTTCAGGGTTACCCTCAATACTGTAAATCCTGTTGCATGTATTTGCCTTTATAACAACACTTCTGATCATGAGTTTCATGCAAGTTGTTGCAGGCATTGTTGCTTTTATTTTATCTGCACTATTTTCAGTCTGTCAGAACAGTGCTGCTGCTTCAATTAGTATTGTACTTTGTCCCTCCCTATAACTCTTCATCGTGGGTCTTATCAAACTGTTGAGAAATTGGGGGTCTCTGTACTTCAACAAATTATCCTATTTAATTAGATATCATCCCATATTTTCTTTAAAGGCAATATATTTGTCTTGGACGCTGTTGTCTTTACAGCTACATTTTCTTTTCAATTCAATTATTTGACCTATTCAATCCACAGCCATGATCTAGGCCAAACCAATATCTAGGACTGCATGCAGTGAAGAAACTATACCCATTGGTCTTAAACTCTTACAATGTATTGATGAGAGAAAAAAATAACCCAGAGCTATAATAATCATTGTGGCTGTGGAAAGCCATTCTGACATTAAAATCACTTCACAATACCTTCCAGACTAATTATTCATGAAGGCCGTCACATTGAATTAAAAACAAAAAGGCTAAAAGCACGAGCACTGTTGTCACTAGATCCCCAGTACATTGGTGATATAGCACTTAAGGGTTTGATGATGTGTGATACTGACACTGCTGTCAAAGTACTCTTGAGATACAACCTAAGATTGTAAGGGCAAAAATCTATAATTGTGCCGAATGTTTCACAGTTTAAAAGGATCTGATTCAAATAACACAATTGAACTTCGCTGAAAAAAATATTTTTAAAAGGGATTATTACCCCTGGAAAGCGGTCCCCCCAATCGGCTAACAACAGGATTCCTATTTACTGTTAGGTAAACGGAGGTGTGTGTGTGGAGTAAGGAAACTTGTACAATGTTTCGCCCTGCCAGTAATCGAACCAAAGTCCTCTCGCTTGCAAGTCGAGCGTACAGACCTGCGCCTCACACGGTGCAATTTAATTTAACAAACCCAAATCCTTTATTGACTTTGTGTTTTGGATTTAATATCTAAAATCAGTTTTGTCTTGGGTATATAATCAGTTTTATACCTACATCATGTTAACATGATCAACCTGATAAGAATGATTTTGGTGGAGCCCGAGGAGCATGCTCACTGACTACGTTCTACCCATTTACTCTTGCTTTTGTTACATTGCAGAATTGAGAATGGCTAAAGTTGCTCTTCTCTGTGTAATTGATGGATGCAATTAAAAAATAGTTTAATAATACTGCCATTTGATATAGCACCTACAATGCTGAAGTATTTTTTCACACAGAGTAATAATAATAATAATAATAATCCTTGCATTTGATATAGCGCTTTTCACGTCGGGAGGACGTCCCAAAGCGCTTCACAGAATAGACTGTAAAGTGAATTGACTGTATATTTGTGGCGAACGCGGCAGCCAATTGCGCACAGCAATGTCCCACAAACAGTCGTAGATTGAAAATGACCAATTTATTATTGTTTTTGTTTTGAAGGGATTATTATTAGGCGTGTGGAGTAAGGAAACTTGCCCAAGGTTTCGCCCTCTGCCTGGATTTGAACTCAGGTCTCTCACTTGCAAAGCGAGTGCTCTAACCACTGAGCTACAGGACTCCACGTTAGGAGTAGTTAGAGTAGTTAGGATATGGAATGTCCTGCCAGGAAGTGTTTGAGGCAGAATCCATATGAGCTTTCAAAAAGGAATTCGACAAATACCAAAAAGGAATAAACGAGAGGGGCAAGGGCAGGTAAATGGGACTGCAAGAATTGATCTTAAAAGAAAGAGCAGACACAATGGACTCAGTGGCCTTCTATGCTATAAAGTTCCATCTCAAAGAGCTTCACAGCTGTGAAGAGTATTGACTGTATATTTGTACAGCAGATCCCCGAAACAGCCATTGTATCAGTAATGAACTGAAGGATTGTTGGCCAAGACCAGGAGAGGCTCACTTCTCTTTTTGAATAGTTAATGGGATCTTTAGCTACTTTTTGAATAGTTAGTGGGATCTTCAGCTACATGAACAGGCAGCTGGGACCTCTGTTTAACATCTAATACAAAGGACAGCGACAAATGTAGCACACACCCAGGACTGCACTGCAGTGCCACTGAGCTCAAGTATTGACGTATGGTTTGAGCTCACAACCTTCTGGCAAAGGGGTAAAAGTGCTACCAAATGAGACGGGTTTTATTATGGAAAGTCATTAAAAATAATTGCACTGTATAAATGACAGGAAGACTATTTTGGGCAGTAATGAACTACTTTGTTCTCCCAATTGACATGAGTAGTGAAATTTACATCTAGTGATCAATTTGTTTATGGCTGGTGACATTTCCTGAGTTACTTTAGTTCTGGGTGATATGGTTGTGAGTTTGAGCCCCACAGTAGAATTTGAGTCCATGTTTGTTTGGACTGGAATTTCAGCCAATAGAGGTGTATCGTTGAAGATAATAATAATCCTTGCATTTGATATAGCGCCTTATGTCTTCGGGATGTCTCAAAGCGCTTCAAAGAACGTGAATTGACTATATATTTTGTGGGCGAAACGTGGCAGCCAATTGCGCACAGCAGTGTCCCACAAAAGTTGTGGATTAAGTGACCAATTTCTTATTTATTTATTGTTTGAAGGAATTATTACAACCCAGACAAGCGATCTGCCAATCGACTAAGCGTTCCTACTTAGGTAAACAGGCGTGTGGAGTAAAGAAATTTGCCCAACGTTTCGCCCTGCCAGGAATCGAACCCAGGTCTCTTCCCAATGAGGCATTAGACTGAGGTGGATCTTAAAAGAAGTTGCAGTGGTGTCCTGGCAACATGTAAATTTGCTGAAAAACATTTGGTCGTTCTTTGCATTGTTTGTGTTACATTCCTAGCACGAATGAACTTCAAAGAAAATACAGTAATTGTATGAAATGTTTTAAGATGTTTCAATGTGAGGAAGCATTGCAGTAACTACCAGTGTAACTAGTTTAATTTTTGTTGCCTTGTCAGAATAACATCCAGCAACACCTAACGGATCACTTTCTTTTCTAGATCGAAGTATTTTAGGTCGAGCGCTCACGGAGAACACTTTACTATAGAGGTATGTAATGTATTATTTACTGCAGCCTGGAAATGCATTGTTCATCTTCATTGAATAATTCTGCAGTGACAAAAGTGCTGAGTGGGTGAAATGTTTACAAACTCAAAATTAATAGATTTTGCATTTATCCAAATTAGTATTCTCATTTGATTATAGTTTTATAATGGCATTCCTGGAGATAGCAATAGAATGATCCATTATATTGATATAATGGTATCTAGTCTGAAAAGACTTCCAGGATGGTTGAACTGTGCAGGAGAACCTATTTCGCAGTGTTTGGCCTCCCAGAAGTAAAGTGTTTAGATTTACTTGGTTCAATTGCCAGTGGCCCTGACCCCCTGTCAAAATGCGTGCCTTAAAGTTGGCACCCTTATTCCTTGGGGAGTCGTGTAGCTCAGTGGTTCGAGTACTCACCTCTAAAGAAGGGGATTGGGTTTGATTCCTGGCGGGGCAAAACATTGGGAAAGTTTCCTTACTCCACATGCCTCTGTTTACCTAGCAGCAAGTAGGAACCTGGTTGTTAGTCGATTGGCAGATCGCTTTTCCGGGGCTAATAATTCCTTCAAAAAAATAAATAAATTGATTACTTGAATCAACGACTGTTTGTGGGACACTGCTGTGCGCAATTGGCTGCTGCATTTCGCCCACAAAATATAGTTAATTCATTTTACAGTATATTCGGTGAAGCACTTTGAGAAGTCTCAAAGACGTGATAAGGTGCTGTATGAAATGCAAGGATTATTATCCCTTTCCCTCCTTTTTTAAAAAAAATTCTTCTGTTATTGAGGATAATTGATAGGAATTGACTGATGTAGAACTTTGCCTTCTGTGCATCCTCACTTCAGGGTGAGTGATGCCTTGAACATATGTCAAACTGATGGGTTTCCGCATGTCAGACATCCAGCCAACTAAAAAAAACTTTGAGCCTTTCATTTTACACGTATGGCCGCAACTTGTCTTTCAGTTGTGCTATTAAACTAAGGTACCGTGTAGGAGAGATAATTTATTGAGCACGCTTACATATACATCTCCAGATAATTGTCATTTTCATCGTAACTGCTTGTGAGACCTAGCTGGCACAATTGACTAGAGAATACTATGGAAAGAGGGACAGATTATTTACCGTGATTGACGAATTTCCACAGCACATTCAATCCATTATTGCTTTAAGGAGCTTTTTGGCAATATTTGTTCAATTATTCTTATTTACATGATGACATTGTTACTAAGCATTTCCCTGGAGCACGGAATTGCTTAGAACGTGGATCTACTGATCTGCATTTACAAGAAGTGCATTTAAATTGTTGGCGCGGAATGTCCTGGCTCCTGAGGAGGTGGGCAGGATGCCAAATTGTTAGCCTCAGCCACTCACACAAACATTTCTGGTGCTAGAAATGTTTGTGTGAGCAAATGTGGCTGACCAACCAGCTTCCTGTGCCCATGTGCAGCAGGCCAGCCGGTTTGCCCCAGGAGTGACGTTTATAACAATAATAATAATGCTTGCATTTGATATAGTGCCTTATCACATCATTGAGATGTCTCAAAGAGCTTCATAGAATATACTGTAAAATGTCGTGACTGTTTTGTGAGCAAAACTGTGACCTGGAAGTGGGGACATGTGGCTTTTTTCAGACCAGTTATAAATCTGTCTCATTTTTTGGGTTATGAGGCATTTCGTTAAAGCAGCATTGCTCTGGATTAATAAAGAACAGAATCTAAAATTTCAGGTCTCCAGTTTCATTAGGGAAGAGCTACTGTGATCGGTTTCTTTTTCCTTCACTGAAACCAGAGGCTTGCTCAAGTTAATTCTTACATGTACGTGTTGTAAGGTCGAGACGGTGAGTCAGCACTTAACTGGTGTTCTATTTCTCTTTTGCAGTTTGAGAATTTGGTGGAGAGTGATGAGGTATGTTTGCATTCACTCCCTTGAGGAGTTTGTCTAAGTGCATCTGTGTCTCATGGGCTATTGGCATTTATCTGTGTCACAGCTGTCTCCCTCGCCGGGTAATTAGGTCAGCGTTAAACATGCATTTTAACTGGACTAAAACTACAATTGAGTTAGGCTACACCTGGAATACAGTTTTATTCAGTGTGACATAGTAAGGCTGCCAGGGCCCTCAAGGCACAAAGAGAGCAATGAGGCTGATTCCCGTTTTGAAGACAGTGTTGAGCTGTGATTAATAATAACTGGATAATTTTTTTTTAAAAAAGTCTGAGAGGAGAGAATCTTATAAGATGCTTGATGGGATGGAGATCAACGCAGAACAATTTTTCAAGTATGCCAAGGAAACATGTCAAGATGGTACAAGTTCAGGGTTGTAAAGGCAATTTTAGGAAAACACCAGAAAGCATTTTATTTTTAAAAACACGGAATGTAATCAACAGTGAGAACAAGTTACTGGGAACTGTGATTGTACGCAAATCACTGATCTCATTTAAGACCTATCTTGGTATTGAAATGGGAAGTTAGTTGAGATGCTGTTGTGGAAGGATGAGATCAAGTGGGATGATGGGCCTTCTTCATCTGAACCCCCCTTTGTGATGGATATCTTTCTCAGAAGACCATCAATGTCAAAAGATTTTTTTTCTAGTTGACCATGAGGGAGTGAAACATGACACTAATGGGAAATGAAAAAAGAAACTTTCCTAACTGATTACAAACCACTGAACATATTAATTGGGCTCGCCATCTGTCACATTTCCTGGGAGATGATCTTCAAAGGGTCAGAGGTCTAGGCCTGATGCTCTTTTCTCAGTGTGCAAGAGGGCATCACTGAAGAGCTTGAATGACAATTTAACAAGATTACATTAGTGATCCCGTGTGTGGTCGTCAGTGACATTCCTTATTGAACTAAATCCTAATGTTACCAAAAGCAACATTTGCTTCAAATTTGCCTTTTTCATTTTGGATAACAGCAGAGTTATTTGGTTGATGCAGTAACAATTCAGATATAGATTTATATTTTAAGTGTTTCTCATCAATACGATCATCTAGGTTAAAATGAACAGTTTAGTAATACAGTGAAATTTGCATAAGTCTTATCTTTATAAATTGTATAATCGCCTAACTCATACATTCACCCGAGTCCCATTCAGTTTGCTATCAAGATCATTTACATTTTTTTGCACTGGTCGTATTTATCACCTCCTAATTGGTAACACTGCTCCCCTGCTCTCCATTACTCCCACACATATCAGTGCATTGATTCGCGGTAAATGGCTGACCCGTCGATATATGAGCACTTACCGGCCAGCAACATTGAATCACGGGAAACGTAGTCTTGATTCTTCGACCCATGCATGCGCAGAAGTACTTCACTTCTTGTGATTCAATGCAATTTCAACACTTGCCGGTAAGTGCGAATGAGATGACGGGTCAAGACTCATTGGATCGCGGGAAACTTAGTTTTGACCTGTCACTGCATGTGCACTTACCAGCTGCAGTGATGAACTACCACATGCGGACTTACCGGCTGCATTGAATTATGTATGTGCAGTGTAGAATATTCATTAAATCGGATTTTATACGACTTGTACAAGTTTGCCTACACTCGGACTTTGTGTGTCACATTAAGTGTTATGGTCCCAACTGATACAACTTGTGTGAGTTCTGTTGCAGTTTTCGCTATGTAAGATTTGAGTTGTAAAAGCACTTACATTTTAAGCTAAATAAATTAGCATGCTAGAATCATCCTTTAACTGTTCCTGAAATTATAGCATAACTGCTGCTCATTTTTAGTACTGTCAGATTGATTTTCCTAATTTTTCCCAAATGCTCCTCAACTCAAATGTCTGAGAAGAGCTTTTAGAGAAGAGTGAGACTTAAAAGTAACTTAATCTGTGCACTCTTCTTTTCTCCCCCCACCCTTCACCAAATCCACACTCCTCCATATCTCCCCATTTGGTCTAAAAAAAACACTTAAGAGTCTTAGAACTCGATCATTTGAAAAACCTCTTTGTTAATGGTGCCTGAGGGATTTGAGGTGGAGGAAGAAAACAGATTAAAAATGGGGGAGGAGAGGATACTGTGCCAAAAAAAGGTTGGAACTGCATGACTCCGTTGTGAAGCATTGCTGAGTGCAGATCTTTTTGCATTAATGTTGTGATTTTTACTTTACAGGGTGAAAGCCCAGGAGCCAACCCCAGGTAAGGAGCTACAAAATTGTTAGAATTAGACATGTATTCGGAGTGGAATTTGACTCTCATTTAAACCATTGCACAAAATTATCATTCTGCCATGTTTGTTTAACCTTCAAGTCGAGGTGAATAGGCATTAATGAGTCAGCCTGGCTCAACTGGTAGTATTCGGACATCGGGGCGGTGGGGTGGGTATGGGGGTTGGTGGAGGGGAGTTGTGAGTTCAAGCCCTAAGTCGGAACTTTGAGCTCATAGTCTCGGCTGACACTCCAATGCAGTGCTGGCTGAGCCACCTTAGTGTTTAATGCCAAAGCCTTTGAAGAAACTTAGAATTAATATTTTCCTGAACCCCGCAGTGCCACTTGTCTGGTGCAGAATGCAGATGAACAACTTAACGCTGCCTTCAGCTGTCCGATTATAATATCTAACATCAGAAATGACATTTAGAACCAATAATTAGAGCTTAATACAAGGTCATTAAATGTCTTCAAATGGAGCTTTAACTGCATCTTGAGCTTATTAATGCAGGCTGCTGATACATTTAGTGTAGCTTTTTAAACCTGCTAATTGGTAAATTTTCTGGATACTTGGAGAGGGTGCAGAGGAGATTTACCAGAATACTACCAGGGATGAGGGACTTTAGTTATGTGGAGAGACTAGAGAAGCTGAGATTGTTCTCCTTGGAGCAGAGATGGTTAAGGAGAGATTTAATAGAGGTGTTCAAAATTATGAGGAGCTTTGATAGAGTAGTTGGGGAGAAACTGTTTCCACTTGCCAGTGGGTCAGTAACCAGGGCACGTAGATTCAAGATAATCGGCAAAAGAACCAGAGGGGAGATAAGGAGAATTTTCTTTACACAGAGAGTTGTTACGGTCCTGAATGCACTGCCTGAAAGGGCTGTGGAAACAGATTCAATAACAGCTTTCAAAAGAGAATTAGATAGGTACTTGAAAAGGAAAAATTTGCACGGATATGGGAAAAGAGCGGGAAGTGGGACTGATTGTCCTCCAAAGAACCAACAGGCACAATGGCCGAATGGCCTCCTTATGTCCTGCAATATTCTGTGATTCTATACTGACTTAATTATTGCTGACAAAACCCATTCATTTATTAATAATAACAATCCTTGCATTTGATATAGCACCTTATCACGTCTTCAAGACCTCCCAAAGCGCTTCATAGAATATACTGTAAAGTGAATTGACTGTTTTGTGGGCGAATCGCGGCAGCCAATTCCTCCCAGCAGTATCCCACAAACAGTTGTGGATTGAGTGAACAAATAGTTATTATTATTTATTTTTTCAATGGGATTATTATGCCCCGAAAAATGATCCGCCAATCGACTAACAACCGTGTTCCTATTTACTGCTAAGTAAACAGAGACGTGTGGAGTAAGGAAACATGCCCAGCGTTTCGCCCTGCTGGGAATCGAACCCAGTCTCTCGCTTGCGAGGCGAGTGCTCTTACCACTGAGCTACAGGACTCCATTTAAATCTGTCACTGCTCAAATGTGAAGATTTTAGTGACATTGATAATTTAAATGAATCTGCTATCAACTGTGGTGTGTGTGTGTGACTGGAAGATAGCCAATTTTATTTATTAATAGGACTCCACTTAGAAAATGCAGCTCTTGGTGCCTGAAAGGGTTCCCTTCTGTGCTGCACACATTTTTGGAGTCCTGTAGCTCAGTGGTTAGAGCACTCGCTTTGCAAGCGAGAGACCTGAGTTCAATTCCAGGCAGGGCGAAACCTTGGGCAAGTTTCCTTACTCCACACGCCTGATAATAATCCCTCCAACACAAAAAACAATAATAAATTGGTCATTTTCAATCTACGACTGTTTGTGGGACACTGCTGTGCGTAATTGGCTGCCGCGTTCGCCCACAAATATACAGTCAATTCACTTTACAGTGTGTTATGTGAAGCGCTTTGGGACGTCCTCCCGACGTGAAAAGCGCTATATCAAATGCAAGGATTATTATTATTATTATTTGCCCATGTATCACTGAGCATGATGTTCACATTGCATGCTATACAAAACTAACTGCAGACCCTGGAGCATTTGTGACTGTCCAGTGAAGCAGTGGCGCAAACGGATCCTGTTTTCCCTTTTTGAAAATTCATCTCAAAGCTGTTAAAATATGCCTTGCCATAGGTAGTGTGGGTTCACTTATAAAGTGATTGGATTGTGACACTAACCATTTCAAACAGCTGTGCACAACGAGCAGCATTAACATCTCCTCGGTGTGATGGCTTGATGATCTGAAAGTTGGCCACTATAACCAACCTCTCTATAGTGCAGGGCCTGAGACATTGGGCCTAGGTGATCACGTTATAAAACAATTTTCATATATTACTTAGTTGGGTGCAGATCCTGGACTGTCCACGGCATTGGGACGTCTTCCTGACATGAAAGGCACTATACAAATTGTAATTTGTTGTTGTTGAAAATCATTAAGTGTTTTCCTTCATTGGTCATGGATAACATATTTAAAACAGCATGATCTTATTATGGAATTACAGCAGCTCTGAAACACTGAATAAATAAATTCTGTTTTGAAGTCAAAGGGGTGTTTTGTGTTGTAAATTGATGTTTATCAGCAAACTGTGAGCTTTTTTTTGGCTGCTGGCCTGTAAAAACAGGTGATCTCATTGTAACACCCATTTTTAAAAAGTCTGGCATCAATACCAAGCTGTTTTTAAATCGTTTTGTTGATGTGATTCAAACTGTTTAAATCAAAAGTGGAGATTTTGAACGTTAAGACTGTGCCACACTACATGTGACCCAATTGCATATACCTTTGCCATGTTAAATGTATTAAATGGCTCCAGTGTATACTGTAGATTGGGAGCTCAATTATTATTATTGCTGAATGTTTCAATTTTGACAGACCAATCAGTGAAGATGAAATCCAAATCCTTCAGAATAGACATTATGACTCCATTGCCGAGAGGCAAGGGATGGTGGACAGCCAGCTGCAAACTGAGGTAGGATTGTTTCTCTGTGCTCTCTGTTGTTTTGAACATCTCAAAAATATCATGCACAAAATAGAGGATGACCTTTTTATAACATGTCTTGCTTAAGCGCGAGTTCACTTATTAGGCGTAAAATACCCAACAGCTTTTGATACAGACTGCATGACTTCCTACCCAGCTGATCAGGAGGCTGGCTGGTCAGCTGTGATTGTTTTCATGGGCAGTTCTAGCACTCGAGAAAGCTGTGAGAGTAGTCGCTGAGCGTCTAGCTTCCTGAGCATATGAACAGGGACCTGTCCAATTCATGCCAGAAGAGGTGCAACTGTCCAGAAGTGGTATTGCCACCATATTGGTTTTGCAGACCTTTTATATCGTGGATCTAATTTAATGGACCCGAGACACCGCAGTGTTACAGGATCATCCTGTATTATGCCATTGCTGTTATTGGAAGTTCTGGCTTACTGCAGTTTGTTTGCAATGGAATCCTTAAATCCATTGTGCACTATGTACAGCAATTTGATGTAGAAACCTCCTGCACCACTATGCAAATTGCTGTATTAAGAACCTCCCATCCTGAAAGCTCATTTTGTTTGTTTGAGCCTCTTAGATTTCGAAGATTTGGAATATAAAAGTGTAGTGTGAGTTTTATTAAAAGAACCAATTCCCCTCCATTTACTGTCTTTCTGCTGAGTAGGTATTGGACTTTTCAAGCGCCAGTCTGCTCTGCACTTCTGTTTCGCAATGTGCGATATATAGTGCACCATTCGGTTGTGAATTTATAAAACAAAAGCTACAATGCATCAGGTTCAAGTAGTCTCTTTATGGGGCAATTAATTGGATCCTGAAACTGCTTTATTAGCTATCTCTGCACTATGTGCTCTGCGTGACTGACGGGGACTAGAAAGACTGATGATCTGGTGCAGAGCTAAATTGGCAGCTGTCAACTGAATGGAATGTGAAGCCTGTTAAGCGCCTTATCCTGAGGGCTTAATTTATCCAACCTGAGAATCGAATTGCATTGAAATACACCAGAAATAATTGAGCCTGAGAAAAAAATTCACCTTTGATATATACACCTTCCCTTAAGAACACATTCTCAATGTTATTTATTTTTATGTGGACGTTTTTATTATTTTTGCTTTTAATGTTTGATTGAGTTGTACATTATATTTATTTCGTTTCGACGTAGAATACTGAGCTTTCGCTCAGAATGCTTGTAACACACCTGATGTTTATTTACCCAATGAAGCGTTTTATCATTTTGTTAACCTTTTTTGTTTCGTTCACATGCAGTTAGCTGCACAAGAGGAACAGTTAAGGATAGAAGAAGAGGCATTTTATAATGCCCAGCGTGAAGCAGCCAGGGCAGCAAAACAGAAAAGGCTTTTGGAGGTGAGGGGATGAAGCCCCAGTTTGGTTTTGGATCTGCAAAACCTAATCTCTTATACACAGACCTGTTTAAAATGGCTGCACTTACAGCAGGCTGCCTTCGTTTTTAAAAACAACTTTCAGAATGTTTACAGCATGGAAAGATGTCTATTTAAGGCTTTTAGTATCTATGCTGGTGCTTGCTTTAACCCACATTAGAGCTACTGTACCTTTTCTGATCCCTTTCCCTGTATTTTTCTCTTTTACATTAAATATTTTTTCCTCAGGTATTTATCCATTTTTTTATGCAGTGCTATGTTAAGGGCATTGCCTCAAATGCCATTTGTGGCATAGAATTCCTGCAGTTCTCTATTGTGTATATAAATAAAAACAGATTTTATAACCTCCCTTTTTTTTCTTCCTTTGATAATCCTCAATTTATTCCCTTCTTTCTGACTTCTCATGCAATCTGCAAGGCTTTTAACATTCTTGCTTTAAATGTTCACCCATATGCCAGAAATGTATCTGTGATTCTGACAGAAGAGAAAGAGGGTACTCCAGAAGTAGTCTATTAGACTCCTATCCCATTTGTAATAATAAGCCAAATCCATTTGAAGTTTTTCTATCCTGTCTATAACTTACATAATTGAAAACTTCCCCTCTTTTTAATACTGTATAGCAATAATCCACTGCTTGTCAGGGCTTTGAGCTTATGGTCCCGATGCTGGTGGAACGCTTTATTGCCAGAGGTGCCATCCTTTGGATGAGACATTAAAATGAGGTCTCACCCATCTGTTCAGATACTATAATACTATTCAAAAAGAGAAGGGGAGGAGTTCCTGGTGTCCTTGCCAGCAATCCCCAGATGAAATTAATCATTTATTTCATGGCTTTCTGTGGGACATTGCTGTGCAAAATTACTGCTGCGTTCACCTAAAAGTACAATCACTACACGTTACAGTAAATCCTGTGAAGTTGTTTGCAGTGTTTCGCCGACATAATTACGCACAATGATATAAGGATTATTATAATAGTGTTAAAAACACTCTTTGACATGTTTAATGGTAAGAATTTCCACACTCAGAAATCTGGAGTGCCATCTTTTCATACAGAGTAAATGTGAAACTAGAATTTTTGATATCTGCGAGTATTTAAAGTTAGTTGAGTCAATTTTTTAGTTACTGCATTTACGTATTTTTCTTTGCTGACTGAATTGCACAAGTTTAGTATGCCTTTTTTTCAAAAACATTTTTAGAATGTGTTAGAACTGATAGCACTTCTTCCTCAAAGTAGCTTGGAAATGGTGAAGATGCAGAACAAGCATTTCTTCATTGGTTGAGTTTTGGAGTGGTGGAGGATCCTGAAAAACACTGTTTGACAATCCAGCTGACGAGAATCTAGTTGTTCAAAAGCTGACAACTTGAGGTTTAAAATGAAAATTTCATTTGAGGTCTTGCGCTTCACAATTTCTGAGGCCTGAAATTCCACTTAGTCTTAGCCTGTAAGATCATTTTGTCTTAAAATTTAAGATGGTGATTGATTAAGATTGTTGAAAATTCTTGAATTCAGTCTCAATCTGGGATCAGTTCGAAATGAATTTAAGAATTTTCCAAAATTCTGTGCAATCTTAAATTTTAAGTGAAAATGGTCGGCCAGGTTGAGGCTATACATACAATGAGATGGTCTCCCGGTATGAAAGGTGCTATACCAAAGGCGAGGAATATTATTATAATATCATACGTGGAACTTCAGGCCTCTTGATACTTAATGTGTGTAAATGTACCCTGAGAGCAGCTTAGTTTTTAAGATAAATATGTTGTGTGTTTTGTACATTCTTCGCTCGTTGCTCTGGGCGCTGGTCTGAAGATGAGGATGGTTTGCTGTGTGTGAAGTTGACTCATTTAAGATCTATGTGCTTTATAGCAACAAAGGTTACAAAAGATGAAAAGGAGAGCAAAGGTTGCTGCAACCCCTGACCAACAAAAAGGGTAAGAAAGATTTTTTTAACATCATAAGGAAGCTTTAACAAGTGCATTATAGAAGTTTATGAAGACTTCAGATTGGTTCTATTCCAGATTTTCCTTTGCATTTTCGTTTCCCTGCAATTTCTACCTCCCGTCCCCCCCACCCCACCCCTTATTTTGTCCTCACGATACAATACAAAATTACATTTGCATATCGCCTTTCACGTCAGGAGGATGTCCCAAGGCATTGGATATTCCACATATTCACATCAGGACAATTAATTGGCAGTAAAACCAAAACCCAATAAAGGAAGAGAGATGGGGGAAGCTTTGAGATGCTGAATCAGCCGGTTGAGCAGCCTGGAGAATCTTGTCACCACTCTTCTGCTGCTGCTTGTGTTAACAGGAGTTCTGTACAGGTGAATTGAACACCTTAGGTACACAGTAATAGCCCATTTCAATTCCTTGTACTTTTACAGTTCTATTTTATTAATTATTCACCTGGCATTGCTCGCCCCAGCAATTTAAAGCAGGAGAGCAAGAGTCCCTTTGGGAGCCAAACAGAATTGTAAAAAGGATGTTTTATAATGCTAGACATATTGGGACAGGCATTTCCTGGTGATAATAGTAGTTAGAAGTACTTAATTGTATTCAGTACAAGTGTTTAGTTGTATTTAGACACCCAGAGGATCTGTGTGAGCGCCATAATTTTCATAGCAGATAATGATCTGTAGCCATGTTCGGTACAACATCTTCCGTAACATGGATGGAGTGAAGAGGCAAAGTGCATTTGCGACAGCTTGTGTCAGCATCTCCATAATCTCATATTGCTGTTTTGTAACGGGGTAAAAGGATCTTGTGGATACCCTGTACACAACAGCATTACAACATTGAATTGCTTGCCTTGTACCCTTCATGTAGGATAAAGTCTCGCAGCGCTTTTGCAATGAAAGAACTGGACACCGAGGGGTCAAGTGGGTGGTGACCATAGGTGGGGTTAGAAAGGTAGGTTTTTAGGAGGTCAAAGAAACAGTTAAATTAGACGGACTCAAAGAGAGCTCACTTGCAATTAGAGAATATTTTCCTGAAACGAAGGTCCGAATAAAATGTAACGGACAAAAACTATTGCTCAAACAGAACTTGATACTTGGCTTTAGGTGGATGTTACTGCCACTAGTAAGTAAAGTGGTATTGTGGCGCTCCATCTACTGAAGATGCTGACTCGTGCTGTGGTAGAGTTCCAAGAGCATCGGATTCCCTCTGGTACATTTCCCAAATGGTCAATTATTCTTAACAAGGTCTGGCAGTGACTCCTTGCTGGCAGGATCCACATTAAAAAAAAATGAGCCCCCACCAGTCTTGACCTTTTCCAGCAGGTGCGACTGGATTGTGATCAGGAATAGGCTTACTGTCTGATGTTTTCTTCTCCCTTCCATGTGCAAAGGCCACGGAGAGCAAATCTAGTGCCCCAGAGCTGCTGCTTGGCTGACCTGGGATCAAAGCAAAATTTAGTTTGCATTTCTTCATGCATTACTCACCATCCTGTTTGTGCACCCGCAGTGGGACAGGATGCCATTCGTATCTCCACACCAAACTGTGGGAAGCTAATATTCACAAAAATCCCCTCTGTACACATAGCACTTGTCTCTCTGGTGAATTCCCCGGCAATACCCTCGCTCACAACATCAAACATGAAGAACGGATGCTGCAATATGAAAATTCAGTTCAACATCTGTTTGTATGTTTAAACCTAAATTCCCAAGAGGGGAAAATTAAGGAATTATCAGATAGCTGAGGTTTTTCTCACTCCCAGGGTCAGAGAACTTGCTGTAGCACAGACTATTATCCTGCCCTACTTTTTTTTAGAATAATACTTACTCCAAGCTCAGGAGATGTTTCTTTTTGTGAGTGTGCTGCATCTTTAATTAATGATCCTGTTGCTTCATTGTACAGCTTGTGTGCAGGCCTGGAACGTTAATGCCTTCCTGGAATTTAATTGGGGATTTGTACCTAGTGTTTCATGCCAGGTGAATAATTAATAAAATAGAACTGTAAAAGTACAAGGAATTGAAATGGGCTATTACTGTGTACTTGGTGATGAACAAATACTGCCACCTGCATGCAGAAGTTCACCTGTGCATTTAACACAATGAGACCCACATCTTGTATAAAATGTTCTTGCCTTGCGCGTAACGTATACGTTACCTGAATGGGTTGTTTTACCTGCCAATCCTGTATTTTTTTGCAGAGATGGAGGAGAGGAGGACTTTGAATCCTACCTACAGAATGCAAAATCTCAGTCTGAAGCCTTCAGGAACCAATGCAGTAAGTATCGTTTCACTGACGACAAGACTAGCTTCTCTGACGTTCCAAACTCTCCACTGCAAGATTACAGTAAAAGGATGGATTGTTGCCTTTGATTGACAAATTTCAGTGCTGTTAAATAACTTTATAACAGAATTTGAACCGCAGGTTGTAAATTCTCGACGTTCCACAACTGCGACACTGTTTGTATTAATTCAGTGAATGGCCTTTGTGATGATTGTCGATCGGCCAAAACCACACAAAATGCATAAAATTTCATAATCTGTTTTGACACATTCTGGTGACCCACTTTTGAGTTGCGACTCACTGGTTGAGAAACTTTGGTCTGGATTATATAAATTCAAAGACCCGACGTGGGGTTTCTGCCCACATCTTTCTGACTCGGAGACTAGAATGCTATAAACTGAGCCAGGCTGACACAGAAGTGATAAAATTAAGTCAAAATGTATTGGATTTCTATTATTTTTAATATTGGGTATATTTAATCATTCTTTCAATCCACTTAATCTCACTTTCAATTTAAAAAGCATCATAAATACCATAAAAGACTGCATTAATTAAGCAATGGAAATGCATGAGGAATGCATTTCGTTGAAGCAGATAGGTAATTGAAGTTGAATTACAGCATCTGGAAGCCTTAGCAAATAACTGAACAAGAGTTTATCAATTAATTATAATTGTTGCCATGTTTTCGGAGTTGAAATATTTAATTGGACCTTTTGTTTCTAACTTTATTGATTATACAATCTAATTATGATACAATTTACATTCACATAGAGCTTTTCATGTTAGGACATTTCAAAATGCTCATACTGCATTTTCAGGGATTAGTGTAGAGAATTTGTTTTAAAAAAGCTTAAAAGCTAGTACATTATTAAATATGTTTTAACCCCGAGAGCCACTTTATATAATAGTCTTTGACTGAGAAGATTTAAAAATTAAACAGTGCACTAAACTGACATCGGTTCACTAAAGCATTCGCAAAGCGTAGAATGAAGGATTCCAATCAAAGCTGACAAATGAAAATCACTTCCTCAGAGAGAGAATTTTAGGAGCTAAAATAACACTAATAAAATTGCTTTATGAAGGAATGTACAAAACCATAAAATAAATACCATTAGGTTTTATCTGCCCACTCGCTTTTTAAAAACATTCTATCTTACATTACAAATGACTTGCTTGCAAACGTCCCTCCCTAGGGAGTCAGAACGGTCAGGGATCAATAGTCCTGATCCCTGACTGTTCAGCGCCTTGGGACGTTCTCCCAACGTGAAAGGCGCTTTACAAATGTAATTATTTTGTTGTTATAGTGTAGTCTATATGTTCACCATGCTTGGAATTGAAGTATTACTATATTTTGTTTTTCATGGTTCTTGGATGACACATATAGAATAATCTAATCTAATCTATTGAGCCAATCTACGATATGGACTTTTTCATAATTAGAAATGTCCTGGCCAAGAATCCCCAAAATAAAATTAATCATTTGCATCATGGCTGTTTGTGGAACATTGCTATACACAAATTGTCTGCTACGTTTACCAGTGGAGTCCTGTAGAGTATGGTTAGAGCAATTACTTAGCAGTAAGTAGGTACCCGACTGTTAGTCAATTGACGGACCGCTTTTCTGGGGGAAATAATCCCTTCAAAAAAACATTTTTAGAAATAATAATTTGGTCACTCAATCCACGACTGTTTGTGGGTCACTGCTGTGCACAATTCACTGCCGCATTTCACCCACACAACACAGTTAATTCACTTTACAGTATATTCTGTGAAACACTTTGAGACGGCTCGAAGATGTGGAAAGATGCTATTTCAAATGTAAGGATTATTATTATATCACCTTACCTCAGCCACCTTCAGAGAAAATCTTAAATGCCAGGAATTCTCAATATCAGTACTCTCAATACAGACTATTTTAGTTAATTACCCTAACCCTTTCTGTTTCTATCTGATTTTTGTTTTCTATAGTTGATTTCTGTCCCAAAAATATGTCATCTGCTTTTCCTCATTTATTTTCTTTCAGATATTAAAAACCTTTGGTAGTCGGTTTTGAAACCAATATTCTTGAAGTTACTTGTGTATCAGTTTAGAAAAATCATCCTATTAGTTGACCTGCAAGGGACGATGGTTCATGTCTTAATTGTGTTAATTCAATTTGATCAAATTTACCCCAGGGGTTTAATTTATTTTTAAGTATGAATTTGTATGTCGCCACATGTGCCCTTGGCATTTCCTGATTGGCCTGGGCGTTTATTCAGAAAGTCTTCAGAAAGATTGCAGAATGTGTCCATGTAACAAGTTGCTATCCTGTCATTAAATAAAATTGTGGGCAGCACATTTTGAAGAACAATGTAAATGGGTATACTGAACAAAAGCAAGAAATTAAGATTAGGATAGATGCCCCAAGTGGAAGGATGGCCCTATGGCCTCAACTGTGCTGTAGTTTCTATGAATCTATGCAAATAGCTGTTTCTGTCCAGCCTGCGACAATGGAAATTAGTCTCTAATCGGTACAGTTTTGTTTGGCAGATATTGAGGTTGATATTCCAGATGCTAAATTCTAGTGGCTATAAGGATTGTTGACACAGCCTTTATCCCCATGAAACCTATGAAACTGAATATCAACTGAATGTAAATAAGCAAGACAAAAGGCTACTTAATTTCATAGCTTTCAATTGATCTGTCACCACAGCCAGGCTTGGCCATGTAGGTGGTGCTGTTGCGAAACAATGAGCAAATTGTTCTACAGACCTGGCACTGTTTTCATAGGCTGTTTACTGGCCAATTTACTATCTGGCCAGTCCTATGTAAAGTGTGTTTTTAAATCCAGAATCATTGTTTTCAAAACTATACTTAAGTGTACATATAGTACAAGAAAGCTAAGAACAGGAATAGGCCATTCGACATTCAAACACATTGTAAAATGCATTGATTGTATATATTTTAATTCTTTTTTGTGCATATCCTTTAATAACCTTATTTCTTAAGTATCTTTTGATGTGTGTAAGAGATTGCCTGCTGTTGGCCACATTAATCTCATAATGGGATCTTTACCGCTAACTGAGAAGAAGACTTTAAGCCAACTAGTCTGATCAGCATTCCAAGACGCAATCCACATGCTTCAGCAGGAGTCATTAAATAGTGTTCAAGAGCAGGAAGCCAGAATGATTTCCCCCCCATGGCTAGGGCATTAAAGTAGTGCTAGCCTGGCTAATACCATCTAATTCAGCCAGAGGCCAAGGATGGCGGATCGAGCCACCAAGGGAATGGGGAGGTGCCTGGAGCCACGTTGGAATAGGAAGGTCTTCAGGCATGACCTGAAGATGGGGAAGGAAGGGGCAAGGCAGAGGGATAGAGGAAGAGTCTTCCAGGGTTTCACGGTGTAGTGGGTTAACGCATGATTGATGCAGGTTCTACTCTACTATGTTATCTTCATGCCAAATTAACATTAACTGCAAATTGCTCTGACCCCGTAAAATGGTCTGAATGGCACCACAACAACAACTTGCACTTATATAGAGCCATCCATGCATGTTAACATCTCAGAGCACCTAACTGTGGCAGAGCCCGACTCCGAGCCAGTGGGGGGCTGGCCATAAGCACGGTCGAACCAGAAGGTTTTCAGGCAAGACAAAAAAGGGGAGAGAGGGGGCAATGCGGAGGGATTGAGGGAGAGTGTTCCAGAGTTTTGGGGCACAGTGACTGAAAACACAACCTCCGATGGTGGGGCGGAGGGTGCGAGGGACGAGCAGGAGGCCGGTGCCAGTAGAGCAGAGGAGCCGGGTGGTGGAGTGAGGAGGTCAGAGAGGCAGGGAGGTGCCAGGGAGTGAATGGATTTTAACACGAGAATGTGGATCTTGAAGTCAATCTGTTCAGTGATGGGAAGCCAGTGGAGCCTGGCCAGAACTGGTGAGATGTGGGTACGGAGTTTGGTCCGGGTCAGTACGCGGATGCAGAGTTCTGTTCTTTTGAATAGTGGAGCTAGTTTGGTCAGTCTGAGGGAGAGAGAGCAGGGAGGTTGAGGAGTTCAGATCCGCAGGAGTGAAGACGTTGACGGGAGCCAAGAAGTCCGTCTGCTCCACATTCAACTGCAGGAAGTTTGCACTCATTACACATTGTACTGATAACGTAGCTCGTTTCCTATTACCTGGAACACTGATTTCTCTTCCTGGCTGAGTGGAGCATTACAAGTAGAGCATGCAGCACCCTATAGTGATTGGCTGGACCAATAGAAAAGTGCGGAAATATTTGTCCCCAATTGCGGGGAGATTTGCGGATTTTGCAGAAAATTTCAGGAAAACCTTTTGCCAAATTTTGCAAAAAATGGCGAAGAGTTGTTTGGTGTTATTGAAGTACATTTTATTGCCAACCAGCATTTTTTCACTTTATTGATGAAAACTAAACATGAGGAAATAACACGTTAGATTGTTGCAAAAAAATTTATATTCCTTCTTTAACAAAAAATGAGTGGCCATTTTTTTTGTGGGGGTGAAGGGGAGAACACCAGTGAGATTACAGTAGCTCTCAGGACCCAGGACCGCGCACATACCCAGAGAGAGAGACACGCAGACACAGAGAGACGGGGACACACACACACACACAGACGGACACACACACACTGAGACAGACACACTCAGAGACACGCTCTCAGAGAGAGATGCACACTATTGGCCCAGGTGATTGGCCACTAAAATCTGCTGGTAGAAATTTCAGTGTCGCAGAAGGGTTGGGCACTAGCCTTTCACCTTGGAGTCCCAGATTCACATTTGACCAGAGCTGCCTTGCTGCAAGACTGTTTTCAAAGTGGCTTGTGGCAGTGTCTAATGATCCTGGGAAAGTCCTTCCTCTATGACTTCTCTTATAACTTGAAATATCCAATTCCTCTACGCTAGTTGTAGTGTAACGGTTATTCTACTGAACATTTCACCTGCTAAGAATTTGAAGGTTGGCAGCTATGGAGTCCAGTCTGCACTACTATCAAAATTGTTTGGTTCCCTGCACTTCTTATTGCTGTAATGTGTATGCCTTTCAGCACAATTCTGCAGTGTTCTGATTTGTTGAGAATCTTCTGTGTCTCTGCTAGGAATCTCCTCAGAACCTACTATTCTGACCCCAAACACTGAAAGCAGCTGTGATTTGACAGTAAAAACCAAATCAACAAGTGGAAACGATGATAGTACTTCACTGGACCTCGAGTGGGAGGATGAAGAAGGTACAGTGCATGCATATTGTTTGGTTACTGTTCACATCCACAAT
Organism: Callorhinchus milii; assembly: GCF_018977255.1. Classification (NCBI taxonomy): domain Eukaryota; kingdom Metazoa; phylum Chordata; class Chondrichthyes; order Chimaeriformes; family Callorhinchidae; genus Callorhinchus; species Callorhinchus milii. Next base: position 33,831,939 of record NW_024704742.1, on the reverse strand, counting down.
AACCTGCACGCCTACCACATTCTGGCGCCTTGGGATGTCCTCCCAACGTGAAAGGCTCTATACAAATGTAATCTTTTTGTTGTTGTTGTTCTTGACCTCACTGCACTGTGAATGAGGCCTGTGAAAGTGCTTCCCACAGGAAAAGGAAATCCGAAGGAGATTCTCACATCTTCTTAATGGCAGAGGCTACAGACTAGTGTAACGTTTGAGGGTGTTAATCAGAGGCTGGAGAGAATATATCCACATTTAAAGGCTTTATTTTTTTATTAAAAAGTTTCCAACTCTGCAAGTCTGCATTATTTGTCCTGTACTCTGAAGAAGAATGTTAAAGAATGTACTTGGGTGTCATCCTGGCTCAGTTGGTAGTACTCTCACCTTGAATTAGATGGTCGAAGGTTCAAAAACCACGAAAGAGCTTTAAAATTGGTCTCGGCTAACATTCTAATACAAGCTGGAGGAGCCCTGCATTGTTGCATTGTCATCCTTTGAAATGTAAAATTGATGTCCCATCTGCCTGTTCAAGTGGACGTTAAGGCACTGTTTAAAAAGAGAAAGGAGTTTTGACCAACAGTCCCCCAAATAAAATGTGTCACTCACATTATTAGCTGTTTGTGGATCATTGTGTGCAAATTGGCTGCCAAATTCACCTATGGATTACAGTCACTGCACTTCATAGTAAAATCCTGTGAAGTGCTTTTACATGTCCTTCCAGTGTGAAAGGTGCTATATCAAATGGAAGGATTGTTGTTTTATCTATTTCAAGTTAGATATAGACGCAGACATTCGCAGGTTAAATGTATCTGAGCAGCAAAGAGACTGGGTTTCCATCTGTTCTTTTTTGTTTTTTACTTACAGGAAATGTATAACAGGCCTCAGGCATAATGGTGATCATAGCTTTTGAAAATATTTTTATATCCTATTTTACTATTCCATGAATTGGAAGAATGACAGGGGATACGGTGTGTGAACTATGGTGCTTGATTTCTATAAAGGCTTCCTTGTGATACCATTACGTTTATGTAAGACTCAGTTTAAACACTCAATAATTCACTGTACTTTCTTTTTTGTGCAGAACATGTTTTAATTATTTTAGATCAATTTTGTTATGGTCAGGAACTGACTACTTTATTCACTTCAGAATAGACCTTTTTTGAAGTTGTAATATTCGCATACTTGAATAATGTGCAGTCTAAAATATTTCTGTTATGCCGCTGCCTTAATCTTCGTGTTGTGAGAAGAGAGACTAGTAACTAGAGTAAGCAATATTATCATGGATGGTTTGGCCCTGTGGGCATTACTGGTCATTTTCCTCTCAGGTGCAATGTACAAACCAAACCTATTCCCTTTGATTCCAACCGATTGTGGCAACAGATCTAACTCTCAGTCCCAATTGCATCTCTTACTGTCCACTGTATTTTACTTCACTGGGGAGTTTATATAAAATGATCAAAATTAGCTTGTGTTAAAATTGCTTATTATTGTCATGTGAAGTAACTTCTTTAATGCTAACCTGACAGTTCTAAAATGTACAGACCCAGTGAACATGGAATTCTTTTCTGTAGAAATTACGGAAGGGTATGCTGCAAAACTAATCTTAAAATAATTTTTCAGCTATGATTAGTTCCTTTTTTTAAAAAAAATAAGAACTGAATCAAAGTGGTGAAGCTAATCTTTCAATGTTTTTAGTGTATAGCAGCATTGAAACAGAGGAAGGTAATTCAACCCATCAAGCCTGTTCTGTTATTTTGGAAGCATATAGTTTAGCTGACAGTCCAATCCAGTGCTGGAGATGTGTTGCATTGTCGGAGGTGATGTCTGTCAGATGAGACGTTAAACTGAGGTCCAATCTGCCTGTTCAGATAGACATTAGAGATCCCATGCCCTATTCCCCCAAATTAAAATTGGTCACTCACTGCATGGCTATTTGTGGGAAATTGCTGTGTGCAAACTGGTTGCCACATTTCACCCACAAAATACACTGTCAATCCTCTTTACAGCTTCTCCTGTGAAACACTTTGAGGCATCTCAATGACTTGATAAGGCACTATATCAAACACAAGGATTATTATTATTTTATTAGGTCATGGGAAAAGGCCGTTCATCTGACTGAACCGGTTTCACCAGCTAATTAGATTTTGGGAGACATTTTAATTCTAATGGTCTGTCTTTTCACCAAACCCCTTTGTAGCCCCTTCTACTCAAATGTACATATTATGTCACACTCTTGTGTAGAAAATTATAAGAATTTTTTTTAAGTATGAAAGGTATTTTTATTTCAAATCACTTCTCTGTTCTCTGCGAGTTCCTGAGCAGTGACTCATTGCTGTGCAAATCAAACTGTATTGATGTGAATGCTAATGGCAAGCAGTGCTAACGGCAGAATTCTCATCACATTCAGCATCATTAGGACACAAACAGCTGGTGGGGAGAGGAGGAATGGGAGTATAATGCAGAAAACAAAAGTGACTGGAAAACATTAGTTATATTTCACTACAGGGGTGAAATGGGATATAGTACATGGGTAGTTCGGGACATATGTGACTACCAGAAAGGTGGAGGGCAAACTAGATGGACCTTGGTCTTTCCTCTAGCATTTCTTATGTTCTTATATGAAATGAACTGTGAGTGTTTTCAAATTCTGCAATTGAAACCATTACACATTTTTCTGAATTTAGTTGTTGGTAAAAGCCTTTTCTACATTATTTGACAAAAATGTTGAATAATTTTACCTGCTTTTGCTTTTGTCACTGAAAATTCACATTAACCACTTTCACCACCTACACAACGCATGGGGTGAAAGCTGAGATTGCTGAATGTACTATTTGAGGCATTGAAATACAAAGCTCTTGTATCGTTTATGAGCAGAGAATTACAGTGCAGCTGACTGGAAGAGTCTGTCATTCATCATCATAATGTAACAACCTTCCGAGTGCTCTGAGTCTGAGATTGTGGTGATGCCAACATGTAAACAAGTTATGTAACATTGGAGATTTAGATGTGTGTCAGATGATCTGATTTTCCAGCAAGAAACTGAAACATGATAGCAGCCATTTCCTGATGCCTTGTATGAGTCATCTTTTTAATTCATTTTTAGAGTTGAGGGGTACTTTTGACAAGAACAAATAAATGACAAATTGCTTTTTTTTGGTCAGCTGGGTGTCTGGAACACGTGAAAGCCCATCACCATGCTTAAGAGTATCCAAACCAAGCTGGGAATTCCATGAATCCCACCTAGATATGGAAATTGTCGCATCCAATTACTGGCTATCCTCTTGACCAGGGAAGGAGGAAAGGTAAGCAGGGTCTTCTTGGAGCTAAACTGGCTCTAGGGTGACGTACTTGGCAAGGAATGTCAGAAATAATCAACCCTCTGTGGCAATGTCAGTAATCCGTTTCTTGAGCCAGGCGGGTCTGCAGCCTGGTTCATGAGTCGGACGTGGAGAAGCAGATTGCTCACTGAGGAAAAGGTTTCTTACCACTCAATTCCTGTTAGCCCTGCAAGCCAAAGCCCTTAAATGAGGACTGGTCCTAGCTCAACAGTACCCAAACACACACACTGTGGTCTCCAAGCCTTGTTTCTTGCTAACCTGCGTCTAATACTTTCTAGACTTAGGTAACTAAGAAACATCCCTCTGGGGAAAGAATGCACATTCCATTCTAAAGTTGGACATTTCCATGTATGGTTGGCATGCATGGCACTCTGATTTGGATGCTCTTACGATTGGTGACGTATTTCCACATGTTTCAGACACCAGGAAGCCAAAACAGAAAGTTATGGTTCTTCTGATTTGTAGTCGGAAAGTCCAAATACTTCCTCTTTGGAGGACTAATCTTGTTAGTGTACAATTTGGGGGCCAAAATGTCTGTTCATCAATGATTGAATTCTCAATTTCATATACTGGTTAATTTTGCACTGCAGAATTATTAACCGAATATATTGCTGTGAGCGGTATCATGACCAATGAGCAGCCACTTTAGTGGTCTTTTCTTATAAGTAAACATGTTAATCTGTTGCAATTTATGAATCAGTTATTTGTTATTTAAAGCTTTACTTGAGTTTCTAATTTCTGGAGGTAATTATTCTGTCATGCTATAATCTAATCAAACAAATTATTTCTAGCTTCCAGGTGACTAGTACAGAGAAACCCCATTATAACACAATGGTTTGAGTCTCCATTATCTCAGGCTTTATGTTGTAAGTTGGTGCAATAACTAAGCCCAAATTTAATTTAACGCAACTACTACTTGCATTTATATAGCAGCTTCACGTACAGTGGCATCTTGAGACACTTCATTTAAAACTTTGGTAAAGGAACTGTGATTGTTTACCATCCATATTTCATTCTGAAACATTCTGTGTTTAAAAAATACTTTTGTTTCTGATTCAAGGAATTAACAGACTGATTCCAATGAGAGAACGCTCAAAAACAGAGGAAGACATTCTGCAAGCAGCCTTGAGACACAGCAGCCGTAGGCCTGGGAGCAACCCCATGTCTGCTTCAGATGAGTCCACAGGATTGGAATGGGAAAATGATTTTGTCAGCGCCGAGTTGGATGATAATGGGAATTCCGAATATGCAGGTTTTGTGAACCCGGTTCTAGAACTCTCTCCTAGCGATGTGACTACTTCAGAGAGTGACCAGCAGGGTTGATAGTGCTGTTCGTGGACGACGTGGATTGATTGAGACCAAACTTTTGAAATGTTGCAAGAATGTATTTCCATCTACGTGGGACTTTTTACATTTTAAAGTGGGTGTATGACTCTGTGTATAGGCCACTAAAGAATGCGGTTGATTTGTATCACGTTAGCACACTTATGGATCTAATTTGCTATATTTCTTAACAGATTATTATGTAGAAATGTGTAATTATCAAATTTCTTTAAAAAAATACTGAAAAATGTATTCTTCAGCACATTTCATGTGTTTAAAAATTCAGTGAATGCCCTTTCTTTATTAAGAAATCTGCTACGAAATACCACAAATTAGACCCCGCAATTTCTGATAAGTGCAATTCTTGTAAACTTCAAACTTATGAATGTTTTTTTTAAAACCCGCTACTCTGGGTGTGAACTAAAGAAGGCTGTGACGTGATTGGGGAAAAAATATGCTATAAATGGTTAAAAGTTTCTAGATCCCTGATGGTTGTTGTGTAAGAATTTATTTTCACGTGGGTCGTTGCTATTCTGGTTGTAGGTCTGGTATTATAGGTTAGCACACTAGATTGGTAACTTGGCCCATTGATCAAGTTTGATTTCTTGCATTAATTTATAAATACAGTGGAAGCTGCTTAAGAGGGACAACTCAATGTCCCGCCCATTGCTGTTCTGATTGGATGGGAAAGGGACCAATTAGCAGTGGCTCTGAGGTGATTGACAGCCTGGAGCTGCTTGTGAATGGATGGGCTCTCCACCCAATCGCAAGTGGCTCCAGGGTGTCCATTGCAATTTGACTCCTCCCCTTCTCCATTGTTACTTTTCTGTTCCTCCGCCCCCCTCATTGATTGACAGCCCAGAGCTGCTTGTGAATGGCTGGAGTACACTGTCAATTAATTGCAATCAGTCTCCTCCCATTCCCATCCCGAAGCTACTCGAGACACAGAAAGCACGAGTGAGTAGGCGCAACAGTGACCGGCCGACCGGCATGATATCTTATCCTGATTAACCAGCACATTTAAAGCATCTGAAAATACAAATAATTAGGGCTGGGCGTTGCGTCCGGTTTATCCAACGCCAAGGGCTAACCAATCTAAACTACGTTTAAGCGCTCTGAGATGCTAACCTGCGTGGAGGGCACAAGATAAGTGCAAGTTGTTGTTGTTAACCAGTGTCCGGCTTAAGCGGCTTCCACTATATCATGAAGCCTTTTGAAATTGAATTTGTTTTTTTAATTTGCATATCATGAATGAATCCTTGTTTCTGTTAAGTTGTGAATCATTCTTAGTTGAGTATGGAAACTCATTTTCCATCCAAATGCGTTTTGTTACTTTTTTTAAAAAAAATTAAAAGTATTCCATCAGGACAAGTAAATGGTTGGGTTGATGGACCATGGAATATGTAATTGCATCACTTTCTGTTTTTCTGTTCATTTTTCACAATTTCTTGGAGGCAGGACAGGGTGAAGATGGCAATCATTTGGCAATTCTGTGAAGTACTTCATCCAGCTGCTTGACTAAACTGGTAACGGATAATCTTGCCCACTGAGAACATTGAATTTATAGGTTTTGGGTTTCTAATTTGGTTTGTGAGGAGTGCGTAGTGCATGATTAGTGACATGGGATGTAGGTTCAAATCCAGTCCAGATCCGATCACGTGAGTCCACATTCTATAATGGTACTACTAAAATAATAATCATCCTTGTGTTTGATATAGTGCCTATAATGTCAAAACACCTCAAAGCACTTTACTGCAATTACTGTTGAGTGTATTGACTATATTCACAGGTGAACACAGCAGCCGATTTGTACACATCTATCTCTTGCAAAAAACAATTAAGTAAATGATAATTTCTTAATTTGGAGATTGTTGGCCAGGACACTAGTAGAAACTCGCTTCCGTTTTTGAATACATTAAACCCCTGGCTGGCCAGACTAATGGTCCAGCTGAGCCAGGATTTCCAGCTCAGTGTAATTACAATGCCAGTACTGGCTTTTTTCAGTGCCAAAAAATGCTGCTAAATGCCGTAATTGTAATCGTTTGAATCTCGTGAGAAGAAGATGGCGAATAAGCTCTCTTCTGCTCGCGGGATTCAAACTGAGTCTGTCAATAGCTCAGACCACTAAATGCCAACAAGAATGGTGAGGTGGGGGCCGGGTGATTTGGAGAGTGGGTAGGCGGGAGTCTACATGCGGCTTGCGGAAATGTTTTTTTTAAAAAATTGCATTCCAAACCCAGTCCGGCTGGGTACAAATTCTGGATACCTGGAGTCCAGTAACCCAGGGATTTGCTGTAGTCCATTGGGACCTTTAATGTCCACCTAAACAGGCAGACAGAATATTGGTTTAAAGTCAACCATAGGACGGCACCTCCAACTGCACATTGGAGTGCAGGGCAACACTGAGTTCATTGGTGAAGTGGTAACAAGATCAGTTTGGATGAAGAAGGTTCCTTTATGCGAGGGGTCCATTTGATCTCATCCATACATAATACCCACCTTACTGGCTCCCATCATAACATCAAGATGTGTGTTTTTTAAGTAAGTCTCATACCATAGGCTCAACCACCCTTCCTGGAAATCTGTTAATTACACTCGGCAAAATAAACTTCCTGGTGTCTGGTCTGAGATTTCCTTTTGTAACTGTATATCTATGTTCTCTCATTCTGCATTTGTTCATTCTAAAGTATGGATTTACATATGTCTCCTTTCAAGATGGTTTATCGTCTCATCCAAAGGACAGCACCTCCTTTGGATGAGACGTTAAACCATCTTGAAAGACTTATCAGAGAGTGACCTTATAGAGGTGTGTAATATTTAAATGGGATTGAAAATGTTAAACCCTCCCAGCACTGCATTGGAGTGTCAATTTAGACTATGTGAGTTCAAGTGCCAATGTGGGGCTTGAACACACAACCCAACTGCATCTGCCTCCCTGCAGGAGAATCCTTTGCCAGATAACATTAACGGGATGAATGTCAGGCTTCGCCACTGTTAAGAGCTCTGAGACGCTATCCTGTGTGGAGGCCACTATATAAGTGCAAGTTGTTGTTGTTGAATGATGAACGCTGGAAGGTATCAAGGAAGCCCTTTAAATGTTGCAAACGATGGTCACTTGTCACACTGTTGGCTAATGAACACGATAAAGTATATAAAAAGGGGAAAAGCTTGAGTTACAAAGGATGTTGCAGATTGGCATCCTTGCAGATTGGCAGAGCAATGTTTTTTGAAGCTTATTAATGATTTGTTTATCCTTAAAAATAAAATGGTATTTTTCTGGCTTTTGGGGGCTATGATTCCAGTTGAGAATGCTAGTAGAATAATATATGCATCATTTTACAAGTTATACTGTACTATAATAATAATCGTTGCGCTTGATATAGCACCCTATGTCGTTGTGAATGTCTCAAAGTGCTTTGCAAAATTTACTGTAAAGTTTAGTGACTATTTGGGAGCGAACAGTTTCCTTGTAGAAAATTAATAACATTCAAATGAGTGTGGAACTAAACTGACGTCAGTTGTGGTGCAAAATTGGCCTTCGTAGCCCCTGGGCTATGAGGACAGATGGGGAATCAGCCTTATGACAGTTGTTGTGAAGTGCACATATGGGTATTGTGCGAGGATAGGATTGCATTGGCTTTGATTGTCCCACCACTCCATGTTCACATAAGCCTCCTGATACTCCTGTCTGAACTTGCATGAATTCCACTTGAATAAGTTACCAGAGGTCAACCAACTACCTCATGCTGAGTCAGTTATTTCCAAAAAGAGTGGAAGGAAATAAAACCAATGAAGTATATTTTTTTCCGAGAAAGGATCAACATCTTTGTTTGGTCCGAGTTGCAGTTCCTCTTTCTGCTTATTAAAAACCAGCTGTACCCATTGCTGCTTTGATGGCAACCAAAGGCTCCAATATGGAATGTCGATCGGCACACAGACAGACACACACTTATATTCAGCTGCGAGGACTCCTGTGGGAGGACTCATTTTGGCCATGTTGTTTTCTGAGTGGGCAACTCATTTTGGTGCACTGTTACATTTTAGGTCATAACTCATGAATGATATGCGATACCTGAAAACAAAATGTTCATGTCATTCCCAGGTGCAAGACCTTTCCGATGAGGTATAAATCATGTCTCTACATCAATCGGTTATTGAGATCCTTCTTGAAGCGCATGCAGACAGACAGATATTGTCATTTTATTAGTATAGATAGATACTTTGTGCGCTTTGGTTGACTTTTCAAAACTGTTCAAGCAGAGTTGCTTCCTGTGGCATTTTTAAAATACATCTGGCAGCAACCATGGCATAAATGCTGCAATTCAATTTGTTTTTTTACTCTTTCTCTGTGGTTACTGGCCAAGATATCATCACATTGCAAGAAGGTCATTTGCATCCTGAGTTACCAGAACTGAATGTCTTGATTCTTATTTTAAACTCCCGACAGCGCCCATTCTACATTACTCCGGCTGAGTTGGAATTACATACAATCTGGCCTTTTTTATTGCAACAGTAAATTAGTTACTAATCTAGTAATAATCCTTGCATTTGGTATAACGACTTATTATGTCCAAAGGACGTCTCAAAGCGATTCACAGGATTTACTGCAGAATTGAGTGACTATTTGTCAGCAAACGCAGCAACACAATTGGGCACAGCAATATCCCACAAACAGCTGTGAAACAATCTTATTTGGAGCATTGTTGGCCAGGACACTATGAGAAACTCCCTTTTCTTTTCCAAAAGTACCATGGAATCTTTAACGTCCACCTGAACCAGGGATCTCGGTTTAAACATCTCAAATGTGAATAGAGTCAGATAGACTGACCCCTGCAGTTCTGGGAATTGCTGCATTGTTGGATTGCATTGGCTTTGCTGTCTTTTAAAGGAAGGGTAATTTAGTTTAATGACTGTCTCTCTAAATGAATCAGAGTGAAAGTAAGTGCTGAAAGTCATAACTGTAGTTGTTTTATTCCCCATTTAAAGAAACTCATTCCATTGCATGAAGTTTGAAATTATCCCTGCAAATAGCTGTGAAGCAAGCAAGGAATTTTATCCGGGGGTTGTCAGATACCGGGGAGAGAAAACAATGGTGACTGATGGACTTTGTATAAGGTGACCTTTGGGTTAGTTGAAATTAACAAAGCTTGAATTTTGCTCTTACAGTTTGATGTGATCACAAGGAACAGTATTTATAACACACTCTTTGTACCTGTATCATGTAATAAAGCCAGGTATCGGTAAGAGTTGTTACGGAAGTGTTGCTCAACAGCAGATGTTAGTTTTCCCCTAAGGATTATTCCTTTCAGCTAATAAAATAAGTATAGCAAGAGGGTTGCCAAGTCATGTCTAGGTTAATCATTCATCCTGAACTTTAGCAGGAATTCTTAGGCACGGAGAAACCTTAGGCAAGTTTCCTTACTTCACATGTCTCAGTTTACCAAGCAGTAAGTAAGAACCCAATTGTTAGTTGATTGGCAGATCGCTTTCCAGAAGTAATATTCCCATCAAAAAAAAATAATAATAATTTGGTTATTCAATCCACAACTCTTTGTGGAACACTGCTGTGCGCAATTGGCTGCCGCATTTTACCCACAAAATATACAGTCCATTCACTTTACAATATATTCTGTGAAGCACTTTGAGATATTTCGGCAACCTGATAGGGTGCTATATCAAATGCAAGGATTATTTCCCAAGAACTCTGGGAAGCTACCTTGCATGAGGGGTGCTAAAAAACGCAAGTTGTTATTGTTGGTCACTAGGCAAAAGCTTTGGGTAATATTTCCCTTAATTTATAGTAAATATCACCAGTCGTATCTTCTAGAATATTTCATTAATTAGGGGTCCCGAAAATTATGAATAATCAATCACAGAGTGATTTCAATAGTTTATGAACTTGGTCTGACAAATATAAACACTATTTAATGTGAACAAATAATAATAATCATTGCATTTGATATAGCCCCTTTCACATCAGGACAACGTCAAAGCGCTTCACAGGAATATACTGTAATATGAAGTGACTGCGCATTTTGTAGACGAACATCCATATAAAGAGTGAAGAGATTAGAGAAAGAGAATCAGCCTGAGAATACAAACTATATCATCAACAGGACACAACACAGGAGAGTGATTTGCAGTTACTAGTGGATTGGTGCTGAAATCATCAGCACAGTGTGACGGCAGTAAAGAAAGGGATCAGGATCTTGAAATGAATAGATCATAAGTTCACAACATTTATCATCAAGTTTATTTTATAACATTTTTCTGTTTAGTAAGGTAGTTGCAATGACCGCAAGATTACAATTTGAATTGTAGATCATTGTAGATTACAAGATTGATTACAAGATTGATTGAGCCCCATCTCCAACCTCCCTTTCCTCTCCAAGGTCTTGTAACGAGTTGTTGCTTCCCAGCTTCGTTCCTTCCTCTCCCGCCACTCCCTTCACGAACTCCTCCGATCGGGTTTCCGTGCCGCCCACAGCACAGAATCAGCCCTGTCAAAGTGACAAATGACATTCTGTCCATTTGCAACCAGGGCTCCCTCTGCCTCCTCGTCCTCCTTGACCTCTCTGCTGCCTTTGACCCCGTTGACCCGTTGGGGGGAGCATATTAACCTGAAATGGGGAATGGTTAAACAGGTAGGAAACAAAGTGTAGGGATAAACGGGTCCTTTTCAGATTGGCGGGATGTGAGTAGTGGAGTGCCACAAGGATCAGTCGTTGGGCCTCAGCTATTCACTATCTACATCAACGATCTAGATGTGGACATCAAAGTTAACGTATCTAAATTCGTGGATGACACAAAACTAGGAGGAAGTGTCAACACAGAGGATGACATTAAAAAAATGCAGCGAGACATAGATAGGTTAGGTGATTGGGCAGGTAGGTGGCAGATGAAGTATAATGTAGGGAAGTGCAAAGTCATCCACCTAGGTAGCAAAAACAATAGAGCGGGTTATTTTTTAGAAGGGGAGAGATTGGAATGTGTTAGCGTCCAGAGGGACTCGGGTGTCCTTGTACACCAATCACAGAAAGTTAGTCTGCAGGTGCAGCAGCAATTAGGAAGGCGAACGGTATGTTAGCATTCATTATGAAAGGATTAGAGTATAAGAGTAGGGACATCTTGCTGCAACTGTACACGGCCCTGGTGAGACCACATCTGGAATACTGTGTGCAGTTTTGATCTCCTTATTTAAGGAAGGATGTACTTGCCTTGGAGGGGGTGCAGCGTAGATTTACTAGGTTAGTACCAGGGATGAGTTACGAAGATAGGCTGATAGAAACCTGTAAGATCATCAAAGGGCACGATAGGGTAGATAGTGGGAGATTGTTTCCCTGGTTGGAGAAACTAAAGCCAGGGGTCACAACCTTAAAATCAGAGGTCAGCCGTTTCGCACTGAGTTGAGGAAGAACTTCTTCACTCAAAGGGTGGTGAATGTATGGAACTCACTACCCCAAAGGGCTGTTGACGCTCAGTCCTTGAACATATTCAAGACTGAGATAGATAGATTTCTTATTGGTATTAAGGAATATGGGGATAAGGCAGGGTTAGGTTATTAGCTGGAGTTAGATTAGAAGATCAGCCATGATTGAATGGCGGGGCAGGCTCGAAGGGCCGAATGGCCTACTCCTGCTCCTACATGTTATGTTATGACCACACTTCCTCATCCACCGCCTCTCCTCTCACCGCAACCTTCACGGCTCTGCTTTAACGGGTTCAGATCATACCTCTCACACCGCCTCCACTTCATCACCACAAACGGTTTCTCCTCTAGCCCCCACACCATCACATGCAGCGTTCCTCAGGCGCTGACAGCATCGCCATCCATAGTTGCATACTCCACCTTACTAAGCCAGTCCAGAACCTTGGCATCTTGTTTGACCCTCAACTTTCTTTTCTACACAACATCCGTGCCATTACCCACTCTGCCTTCCCTCACCTCAGCAGTATCGCCCGGCTCTGCCACTGTCTCACACCACTACACTACAGGACTCCACTGCGCATACACTATTAATGCATGGTAAGAGGTCATTCAGTTCAACTAGTTCATAGTAGGATTTATGCACCTGCTACTCCCCTCTCCAAATAACTCCCTCTCAAACACATTGACGCTTCCTGTTTCACTCATAGCTTCCTTCAGTAAGTTCCACAAATGTTAGTGATGAAAATGTTTCGCAAGCGTTATGTTGAGAAATATCAAAAAGGAAGCATATTTTTAATTTGGCTACAAATCCTTTAGCACATTTTCATTTTGAACAAAACTCTGCATACTAAGATAACAGAAAAAACAAAGACAATACACAAGGTCGGAAACAACTGCATTACTAAACATTACATTTATTGACTGATTAATTGATTGCAACAAGTTATAAAAAGGAGATGCAATGCTCAGTATGTAAAAAATATTTGTTTCAGTAAATTGTGTGTAAATTATGTTTAGGTCAAGTTAATCAAAATGCCTAGGAAATCAATCAACTAAAACAGCACAGTACTTTGTACATAATAATCCCTTCAGCACAGAATACACAATACAGTTATAATATGCTGTCCAAACTAGAAGTAAAATATTTAAATACTCCTTTAAATGAAGATAGATACCTGCATTGATATATCGTAAATCATTAACGTTTATTGTGCTTCAATGTGGTTTAAATTGGTGCATACCAAGCACCACTCATGCTCACAGTTATTGGAAAACATGACTCATAGGTGCAGTCTTAATTGCAGAAATGTGGCTATTATCAAAGTACTGTTAATTTTCTGTGCTGAAACTGCAGATGGTGGGTAACCTGTGGTTTCATTCTTCACCATGCTTAACTGTATTCATGTTTTTCTGCTTGTTAATTTAAATCATTCAAGGCACAAAGGAAATGTTCGTAATATTCTGTGCTACTGAACCCTAGTTGCTCATGCCATTATTGGTAACGTACTTCCTTTTAGTCAATGCGCTCTGGACAGGTATTGAGATACAGGAAAAGATGACTAAAAGAGGTAAAGTTAAAGAGGTAGGTTTTGAGGCAAGCTTTGAAATTGGGAAGGGAGGGAGCAAGTTGCAGGGTTTCTGGAATGGAGTTTCAGAGAGCGGGGGCAGAATGGCTGAAAGCTCACCCATCGATGTTGGGATCCATAGCATGAGGAACATGATCAAAGGGAGCGGCCAGGTCAGTCGAGTTGCAGGAAGTTGCAGGAGGTAGGGTGGAGTGAGGCTGTGGAGAGATTTGAACATAAGCATGAAGATCTTGAATTTGATCTGCTAGAGAATGGGGAGCCAGCGGAGCTGAGCAAGCATAGAGATGATATGGTCACAGAGCCTGGTGCAGGAGAGGATATTGAGTTCTGGATAGTCTGCAGCATGAGTATGGAGGAATTAGGGAGTCTGTCAACTAGAGTGTTGGAAATAGTCAGATAATGAAAGCATGAATGAGAGTCAGTGACTAAAATGTTATCAGATTTCTTTCAAGGCCCAATGTAGATTGTAACCAGTTATAAAAAGGAGAATAGATGCTGTGGATATGCATTACAAGTCATGTTTTCTAACAACTGTGAAATGAATCGTGTTTGATATGCTCCAAATCAAATCGCATTACAGCACAATACAAAATCAAGATTTTTTGCTGGTTGGAGAGAGATTCATGTGTGATAGTGGTTTAATAATGTACATTAGCATGTATTTTCACTAGAGAATCAACAAGAGAGGTATCGATCAGTGGAGGCCACCTGTGGTCTGCAGGCTGAAAGTGGCACAAGTCTAGATAAATCCATGTTTGATCATTAATGCATTTTCAGATTATTTCTTAATTAGATATTTCTTGATTTATGGCCTAAATTAAGAAATATTCAATTAAGAAAATTTATTTTGTTAGAAACCATAAATGTTGGCCACCACACTGCCTCGAGAGGCATCTTTCCATATGTGAGAGGTACAAGATGAATAAGATTCTTCAGACCATTTGATCTCATCCATTCTGATACCCTGAACATTTGTAACTAACAGCATTCATTGCAGTCCAAAGTAACTCAAACTAAATCCTTGAATGTTTAGAAAACAAATGTCCTTTTGAAAAGTTATGCATCTGACCTTGAGCAAAACATTTCAAAAGATTTTCAGTAAAGCGTATGAGGAAGGTCCTGTCTGCCAAGAAGAGATGTGTCATTTTGTCTACAGATACTATTAATAGTGTGATGGAATAAAACATTTTAGAAGTTCCACCATCACCTTCCTCTTAAATTAGTTTTTTATGCATTTTAAACTATGGGACATGGTAAACAGTAAAGGGAATTGCAGAAGAATGTGAGAAGATATAAACAGGCTAGCAGAATGGCATATAGATGGTAAATGAAGTTTAATAGGAAAGTGCTAAGTAATTCACTTCTGCAGGAAAAATAAAGAAGCCATCTGTAGTCGAGAGATGGTAGAAACCTAAGAGGCGAGGAGGAGCAAAGAGATGCGGGGATTCAGATAGACAAATCTCTAAAAGTAGCTACACAGGTAGATAAGGCTATGAATAAAAGGCTGAGAGGGTATTGGGCTTTATAACCAGAGATAGAATGAGGAGATGTTGAATTTATATAAAATCTTTGTTAGATCACATTTGGAGTATTGTGTCTAATTCTGGTCCACGCACTATAGAAAGGATATAGCAGTGATGGAAAGAGTACAGTGTAGGATTACAAGGATAATACCAGGGCTTGCTGGTTACTGCTATCAGGATAAATTGAGATAGGTTAGATCTTTTTTCTCTAAAGACATTTAAAGGGCACCTAATAGAAGTGTTTAAAATTATAAAAAAAATGGGGGCAATAAGGTTGACATAAATAGGCTGTTTCCACTGGCTGTGGAGTCCGTAACCAGGGTACACAAATATAAGATAGCAACTAGGGGATCAAAAAAGAATTTAGGAGGAATTACTTCACACAAAGGGCAGTTGTGGAGATTATGGAACTCACTGCCTGAAGTGATGGTTGCATCAGAGTTATAGATGCATTCAAGAGGAAGCTTGGCCTTAACGAGAAAGAGGAATAGAAGATGTGGAAACGATTAAAGGACTGGGTAGGGTGCATTTGCAGAATAAACACGTATGGACTGGTTGGGCCGAGTGGCCTGTTTCCATAGTGTACATTCTTTGTCAATACTTTGTAAGTCATTTACAGTTTGCAGCTACCCATCTCCACCAGCTGTTGTATTCCAGTAAGATACAAGAAAGCAAATTTGGTGGTGTCATTTATAGTTTCATTGCTTCAGACGAGGCAATGAGATGTTATATTGGTGTCATTGACTCATTTCCCTTGGTTCATAAAGGTTCTGTGGCACTGTTAGTGATCAAAGTTCTAGTAATTGTATGCTTTTTCAGCTATGTTTGCTTTTGAGAAGTGCAAAGGCATTAGTTAAGAGGAACGAAAGCCCTATAATCTAGATAAGTCTGAAGGGTGGTGGAGGAGAGGGGAAAAGATCAGTTTCTAAAACGAAGCATACTCTACTGAACTGGCCACAAATCCTGGAGACTCGTGTGGAGTATAAACACTGGCATGGATTAGTTGGGCCGAGTGCAGTAATTCTTTGTATTCTTATTCCTTTGGATACATTCCAATACGGTGGAAGCCGCTTCAATTGCACATGTCAGGGCAGGGTGTTTTATCTGAATCGACTGGCATCCAAAGTTATCCAAAATCAATCCATTAAATAGCACCCAGTTTACTTCATTGTGTGACCTGTTACAGCACTAATTACACCTGGTACGTAAATAAAGACCTGAAAGAATGCTCAGTGATCATTTACAAAGGTGATTGTCTCTTTATAAACAGGAGGCTTTATTTACAATAAAGTGAAAAAGCAAGTTGTATAAAATCTCAAGTTACAAAAATGTGAACCTTTTTAATAAAAAAAATTCTCTCAAGTCAGACTGCACAAGATGAGTATAGCATATCTCCCTAATGCTCGTGACAATTTCATTGAAATGTGTTAGAACATTTGTAGGAAGAGAGCAGTTCCTGAGGTTGGTCTTACTCCAGTAATCAAGTTGTACAAGATGTTGTGGTACGCAGAGATGTCCAACTTACTGAGGTCGCGCGCCAGGCTCTCTGCTTTAGCTTTGAGGATGGTTCCATTGAGCAGCAGACCCTTGATGGATACCCTTTAGAACCACATAAGAAGAGCATAGTCCACCTCTGGATCTGTTCCTTTGCACTTCTTCTTCTTAAGGAGACCAACATTGCCTCAAGGCAGCTGTGTTGCGCAGCTTCTGTTTGTTGGCAATTAGGTTAGCCAGCATCGACTTCTTCACGTTGAGTCTTCTGGCTAGACCTCATAGAGGAGTTCCATGCTGCTCTTTTCTGACTTGGTCTAAAACTTCTAGCTTCTGTTGGTGCATTAGAGATACTTTCGTCGACATGATTTTGACACAAACTGATCGCGAGGGATGGGATGAGAGCTCTGTCTTTTTTAAAGCACAGTGCGAGAGCATTACATGGATTTTGCATGCAGACACACTTAGCAAATTCTCAAAGGTGCTGCTCCTATGTCAGCACCCGAGTGGATTATAAAAAAGGTCCATGCAGGTGCGACAACCAGTGCCGGATTTTGTCTGAATTATTCTGATTAATGTCCAAATAATCTGGAATAGTTTAAATAGGCTTACAATTGAAACAATTGGGAACTGGAGGTTTGTCCAAAACAAACGGTGTCCAAATTCAACGGCTTCCACTGTACATGACAAGTATAATAATGCATTCAAGTGGTTAGCCACAAGTGTAAGTCAGTCCATGTTCCATTATCATACCTAATCTGTGTATTGTCCAAGTTCATATAATATAATTCACCTTGTACAGTGCCTTTCATGGTAGGGAGGGTTGCCAAAAGAAGGGTCGAAGAGGAGGATCTTGAGACGTGCCTTGAAGGAGGCAAGGGAGCGAGGCGAAGGGATGGAGTTCCAATGATGGGGCGGGCCAAGTGGAGGACATGGAGCAGGCCAGAGCCCGCTGAACGAAGGGAGTGGACAGGTTGATAACCGAGGTTCCTGACTGCCTGCTCGTGGCATGACTCAAAAACAGAGGGGAGATTCTCCCAGTGTCCTGGTCAACAATCCCCCAAAATAAAATTGGTCATGCATTTCATGGCTTCACATTTAACTTTGTGGAGCATTGTTGTGTGCAATTGGACTGCGGCATTCATCTATAAATGTGTGTCAGCCTGGCTCAGTGGTAGTATTCTTGCCTCTGAATCAGAAGGTTATGCATTCATGTCACGTCAGCACTTGGAATCATATTGTCTAAGCTAATACTCCAATGCAGTGCTGGAGTTGCATTCTTGGAGGTGCCGTCAGTCAAATGAGATGTTTAACTGAGGTCCCATCTGCCTTTACAGTTGGATGTTAAAGATCCCATGGACCTATTCAGAAAGAGAAGGGGTTTCTCAGAGTGTCCTGGCCAACAATCCTCCAAATAAAATTGGTCAATCACTCCATGGCGGTTTGAGGATATTGCTGTGTGCAATTGGTTGCCATGTTTCGCCGACAAAATAGTCAGTCCATTTTACAATATATCCTGTGAAGTGCTTCGAGAGATCCTCCATACGTGAAAGGCACTATAACAAATGTAACGATTATTTTTCTCATTATCATCACTCATTACTACAATTAAATACCAATTAAATTATATTGGATACTAAAAGAGACTAAATAGACAACTATTAGATTTTGTTGTATAACGTTATGTCTAGCAGTTTACATGTTAATCTCAGGGATTCTCCAATGTGCCATTATACATACACCCTTTAATGTACACCATTTTGTGCACACGATGGCCCCACTCAGGTCATTTAGAACACTGATCTCCAGCCGAGGTCAGCCTACTCAGCACAGACCAAGGCTTATCGCAAATTTTGTCGTCTGTTGCTATGAGACTAAGTTGGTTTATTTAAGTCATTTTCATCCATCTCCACTGGAATCGCCAAAGAACTGAGAGAAGATGTAATCCCTCCATTGTTCAAGATGCCAGATTCAGGAACTGAAATGTTTAGAGACTCCACCACTCTCTCTGAATACAGTGGAACGAGGGACAACTTGAAAAGGATTTCAAACTGTTCTCTGGATTCTCCATCTTCTTTTTCCAAGCAAAGCTGATACTCACCAAACCGCAACAGGCCCCTCCTTAACAACTCTACCTTGTTGAGGTGATTCAAGATTGCAAAATCCACAGAGATTTTAGTCTTTAGGCTCAAATTTTTAATTTCAAAACAAAGTTCTGTACTTTCAAGGAATCTAACAGCCTGAATGCTGAACTGGATTCGTGAGGCCCGTTTGTCTATTAACGGAAAATTACAGATATTTGAGTCACGTCCAAACTTCAGCACCTCATCAGTTCGGAATTTCAACTTCTTGTCCAAAGTGAGAGACTGAAACACGGTCGGCTGTGGATGGTAGATATGGATGTTCAGACAAGTTATGGTCTCTTCCGTCTCAGCAGTTTCAAAGGCTGTTCTGTCACAAGACATTCTGTCAAGTTTATTCTTCTGCAAAGCAAATAAGTATTTGTGATGAGCACAATAACTGCACTGCGTACGCCACGAATGAAAACAATTAAGACATGGAGTTTTACCAAATCAATTTTGTGCTTTCTCAGCAATAATTTCAGGTGGGAACCATAAAATCTACCCATCAGAACCATTATAGTTTCAATGTCATTCAGATGCTATTTGTTCCATGCAAAATTGTACCATTGCATATTACCCGCTCTCGACAGAAACAGAGTTATTCAGATCCTGACCCAGACTAAAATACAATCTCTATTATTTACCAATGTCCATCATCAGCAGCACATTACTAACATACTACACTAAGAATAATAATCCTTGCATTTAATATAGTACCTTAATAATAATCCTTATAATAATAATAATCCTTGTATTTGATATAGCGCTTTTCACGTCAGGAGGACGTCCCAAAGTGCTTCACAGAACACACTGTAAAGTGAATTGACTGTATATTTATGGGCGAACGCGGCCGCCAATTGTACACAGCAATGTCCCACAAACAGTCGTAGATTGAAAATGACCAATTTATTATTGTTTTGGGTTTTGGAGGGATTATTATTAGGTTCTGTGTGGAGTAAGGAAACTTGCCCAAGGTTTCGCCCTCTGCCTGGAATTGAACTCAGGTCTCTCGCTTGCAAAGCGAGTGCTCTAACCACTGAGCTACAGGACAGCAATTAGAGGATATGGAAAAGAGCAAGGAATAAGAATGGCTGGCTTCTTGAAGGAGCAAACTCTGACATTGTATCATTCAGACAAGCAAGGAAGACGAGGTGGCCAGGGAGTCAGTCAAAGAGGTAAGGTTTTGTTTCAGAGGGATTTGGTATTGAAAGCAGAAAGGGAGTGAGCAAAATGGGAGGGAATTCAGAAGAAAGTGACAGAGTTACATAGAACAACAGTAAAATATCTGAAAGTTCACCAGACAATGTCTTAAAATTTAAGACTGTGGACAATTTGTCTTCAGGCTTTAATTTTAAGGCTTAAATTTTAAGAATTTTGTTTTTGTCAGCCAAATGTCTGACACACACGGAAATGTATCAGCACATCAGGAATTTGCAAACTAGACAGAATTCCATGCATGCCACCAACAAGTGGAATTTCATGTCTATTGAAGTAAAACAAAATATGAAGAGGGTCTTCTTAAAAAAAACTTCAAACAAGTTTTCTTTCAAAGTTTACATTTTAGAAGCTCTTAGATATCACACTCAAAAAACTGGGCTGTCCAGTTCAAAACTACACCAGTGAGTAACCTAATTTAAAAAAAACATTAAGCAAGCAAGCAAGCCTCAACTTGAGGAAACTTGAGAATATACAACTTGAGGAAACATGAGAATATACAACCCAAGAGACCAGAGTTCAATTCCAGGCAGAGGGCGAAACCTTGGGCAAGTTTCTTTACTCCACACGCCTAATAATAATCCCTCCAAAACCAAAACCAATAATAAATAAAAACAATAATAATGAATAATAAATTGGTCATTTTCAATCTACGTCTGTTTGTGGGACATTGCTGTGCGCAATTGGCTGCCGCGTTCGCCCACAAATATACAGTCAATTCACTTTACAGTGTGTTCTGTGAAGCACTTTGGGACGTCCTCCCGACGTGAAAAGCGCTATATCAAATGCAAGGATTATTATTATTATTATTATCATCTCTTCATCTTATTCTGTTCTCGTCTTCTCTTTACATTTTAAAAGTGAGAAGGAAATCTGCAATGTTTCTGTACTTTGAGGAGGAAAGGAGCAACTTCTTTTTTGGCTTTTCATGGTCCCTTTAAAAGACAGCTGAAGATCTGAGCGATGGTAAAGTGAATTAACTGTATATTTATATTATATATGTGTGAAGTATTGTATATTTGTGGGCAAAATGAAAATGAAATTAATGAAATAAAAAGAAAGGATAAGAAAAGGCCACTCATCCTACCTGAATCCAAAACTATTTGTGAATTCAACCTCACCATCTTCGAGAAAAGTTCTTCACCAATACTCCCTGATCCCCAAAGTAAAACAGGTCGAAAATACATGTCAAGTAATCTTCACATCTAAATAAATCCTCCGCATGGCAAACTATGTGGTTTAGCTGGTTTGGCTCCAGCAGGACACCAGTCCCTGGAGGCAGAGAGTGCGCATTCCAATAAATATCTCTGGAATTTCCAGGTGTAGGTGGGATGCGTGGAATTGGTTTGAATACTCTAAAGCATGATGATGAATTCGTGCATACGGGTAAATATATATATATATACCCGGGTGCCCAAAAGAAAACGGTTCTGCAGATAATATCTGCCCAAGTGTCAATAAGCATAGAAACATTGCTTTCTGTAGAGTCATTGTAGAGTAGCGCCTTGGGACGTCCTCCCGACGTGAAAGGCGCTCTATAAATGGAATCTTGTTGTTGTTGTAAATCTCAGTCCACACTTGCCCCCTTTAACAATAATAATAATAATCCTTGCATTTGATATAGCGCTTTTCACGTCGGGAGGACGTCCCAAAGCGCTTCACAGAACACACTGTAAAGTGAATTGACCGTATATTTGTGGGCCGACGCGGCAGCCAATTGCGCACAGCAATGTCCCACAAACAGTCGTGGATTGAAAATGACCAATTTATTATCGTTTTGGGTTTTGGAGGGATTATTATTAGGCTCAGTGTGGAGTAAGGAAACTTGCCCGAGGTTTCGCCCTCTGCCTGGAATTGAACTCAGGTCTCCCTCTTGCAAAGCGAGTGCTGTAAGCGATGCTATGTGGGGGTATGTTGACCGGGGCACACTATTCAAAAACGGAACTCACTTCTTTTTTTCTAAACGGTGCCATTGGATTTGTACAACACCTCTCACCGTGATGTCCTTACACTGAAGGACAGCAGCTCCAACAGTGCAGCGGTCTCACGGCGTTATCGGGGCATCAGTCCGGACATGAATAAACCTTAAGTCTTAATACCTTACGAATAAATCTTAAGTCGTTTAACTTCTGATGATTAAAACAAATGGTTGTGACGAACTGCAGCCGTTATATATACTCCATATACACACCTTCTGTTCCAACTTGTTCCGACTGGAGCTAACGAGAGAGAGGGAGAGAGGGAGTACCAACGTTGCTTGAGAGACGCGCTGCAGCTCTCAGCCTCGGCGTTGTGGCACTGCAGTGGATTGAGCCGCTGGTGGTGAGTGACTGACTGAGAGCTTTGCTGTTGGGAGATGCACTGAGTGAACAAAATATTAGTGTCGACGCTGTTGCGGTTAATGACATCTCCAGCGACCAATCGCACTCCGGGCGGCGCCTGTGCCCTGGGAACTGGAGGCCCTCCGCGGCTCTCCTGTGGTCTGGTCATCGTTGCCCCCGGGGGTGAGGGGTCGGGGTGAGGGGGTGGGGCTGAAGGGGGTGGGGCTGAGGGGGTGGGGCTGAGGGGGGCTGAGGGGGGTGAGGGTGGGGGTGGGGGTGAGGGGGTGGGGCTGAGGGGGGTGAGGGGGTGGGGGGGGGGTGAGGTGAGGGGGGGTGAGGGGGGGCTGAGGTGGTGGGGCTGAGGGGGTGAGGGGGGTGAGGGGGGTGGGGTGATGGGGGGTGAGGGTGAGGGGGGTGAGGGGGCTGAGGGGTGGGGCTGAGGGGGGTGAGGGGGGTGAGGGGGTGGGGTGAGGGGGGTGAGGGTGAGGGGGGTGAGGGGGGGGGTGAGGGGGGCTGAGGGGGTGGGGTGAGGGGGGGGTGGGGGGGTGAGGGGGGGGCTGAGGGGGGGGGCTGAGGGGAGTGAGGGGTGGGGCTGAGGGGGGGGGTGAGGGGTGGGGCTGAGGGGGAGTGAGGGGGTGGGGTGAGGGGGTGGGGGGGGGTGGGGCTGAGGGGAGTGAGGGGGTGGGGCTGAGGGGGGGGGTGAGGGGGGAGTGAGGGGGTGAGGGGGTAGGGCGGGGGGTTGAGGAGACAAGTCCAGAGGGAGCCCCGCGGGGCTGGGGACAGGTCACTGAGGGCCGGGAATTCTGGAGCTGTGACGTCACAGAGGGTCGGGAATTCCGGAGCTGTGACGTCACAGAGGGTCGGGAATTCCGGAGCTGTGACGTCACAGAGGGTCGGGAATTCTGGAGGTCACAGAGGGTCGGGGAGGCTGGAGCTGTGACGTCACAGAGGGTCGGGAATTCTGGAGCTGTGAGGTCACAGAGGGGCGAGGAGGCTGGAGCTGTGAGGTCACAGAGGGGCGATGAGGTCACAGAGGGGCGATGAGGTCACACGGGTCGGGAATTCCCCGCTTGGGGCGGGGTCTGGAATTTCCCGGAGAGCGGAGTCCCCCCAATGGTCGGGTTTCGCCGCTGCATTTTGCCGACAATCTCTCAGAGGCCCTTTTTTTTTTTGTTTTTCTTTTTCCGCGCGTCACTTTGAGAGCTGAACCTTACGGAGCAATTCACTGTGTGTGTGTGTGTGTGTCCGCTCCCGAATCCCTTTAACCCGGAAGAGGCCGCGAAAAAATAAATAAATAAATAAAATAAAAAAATCCGAGGAGGAAAAAAAAAGGTAACGCATCGTCGCGAGAAAGAAAACCGTATTTCCTTCAGAAGTCGCAGCGCTGTGCGTTGTGCACTGCGCAGAGGGCGCGGGGGGTGAGGTCGCGTTGACTGCAGTGTCGGGGTTTCAGACGGGCAAAGAGATTGAGCGCTGCGACGGAGGTGTACACCGGAGAGAGCGACCCCGATGGTGTGTCGGTGCTGCTGTTACCCGGTGGTGGGGGGTTGTTTTTTTTTGTGTCACAGTGTTAAGTTTGGTCCCCGATGGTCTGAATGCCGCTCCACTAATATTAATAATAATAATAATAATTCTTGCATTTGATACAGCGCTTTTCACGTCGGGAGGACGTCCCAAAGCGCATGGACTGAGATCTGGGCCAGTGAGCTCCTGGTCTTTGTCCATTGGGCTTCTTTATTCCTTGTGTCCCTTGTGATTTCTTCTGATCCCGTGACACCGCAAGATCAGTATTTGAACCATGAACTATCATTTGAAGTAAAACATTGAACGTAGACCAGAAAAGAAGATTGCTGTGGCTGCCAGTGTGAACAGGCTGTTTAGTCGGAAGCTCAGAAAGTCTTCTCCATTCAAGTCGCTTCACAGTGAAAAACCAACTGGGTTACTTTCCACTTGATCGTAAACTTACAGAGCCTTTAGTGGAGTCACTTATTATGGGAAAATCCCCAAATCACATAACTTGAGGGGAAAAAAATTACACTTATCACGGTTATAGGTTATAAAAATCAAGAGATTTGTCACAAATCAGATTTGTCTGATTGAGTAACAAGTCACTGAATTTAGTTGTTGTCAAGGCCGTGATTGCAGGGCCCATTTAGGCCTCTTGTGACCTTCAGTGGTAGCAGTCTGGTTACTAGGAGAATGCTTTTCTGTAGTATATTGCTACAGGGAGCAGAACTGATGGAGGTTGAACGGGCAGCACACTCTGTGTGCCCATAGAGGGAGAGAAAATATTCTTAAAATCGTACATCAGAGTGTTGTCCTGATATGCTTAACAACACAAACCCATAGATCGGGTGCGATGTTGCAGTTTATTTTGTGGGTATTTCGCCCACAAAACTTTGAACTCGCATCCTAGGCTGACACTCCAATGTAGTGCTGTGGGGGGGGGGGGGGACTGCTGCATTATCAATGGTGGTGTCCTTCGGATGGGGTCTAAAAACAAGATCCTATCTGTGTGTTCAGGTGGAAGTTAAATGCCTCATTGCACTATTTGAAGGGAGCTTTTCCTGATCTCCTGATCAAAATCCCAAACCATGATAAAATTGATCAAGGCAAGGACTATCATTATTGTTGTATACTGGTTATAAGATTAGTGCAATTTACGGAATTTAAATTGAGATTAGGTTTCGTTCTGCCATTCTTCGTTCTGCCACTTGAGGGCACACTCTATCCACCTCAGAATCTGCACAAATTTATCAATTTAGAAGTGATGGGGGGTATTGGAGTGTCAGCCGAGGTCACTGGTTACTGACTTAAAGCAGCTTAGTTTAGCAATAGCCAAGCAAGACCCAACATAGTTAGAATTGGTTTGGCGATTAAGCCATTGTCTTGGATTTCAACAATTTACACTTATATCGTGCCCTCCACACAGGGTAGTGTCTCAGAGCGCTTCTGAGGAATGAATGAAAACTTGCCAATTTTTTAATAACTGATGTTTATCACTTTGAATTTATTACAGAACATAGTTTTGCTGTATTCCTGAATCCAAACGAACCCACATGGTACATAACACTGGCCCAAGGAAATTAACAGATTCTATTTCTGATATTTTTAGTTATGGCAGGCAGCAGGAGAGGTCACAAGATCAAGGTTATGAAGGTAAGTTTAGGACAGACAACAGGAAATTTATTTTACACTGTGTCTGGTCAACAGCTGGAATTGTTAGCAGGGATGAGTGGTTGAGGCTAGGACTGAACCAGATTGCTACCGTAGAGGGTAGAAGATAGGATTGAAATTCTAATAGGAGGAGATCGTATGGGCTTCCCTTTTTATCCAAACACCTCTTATGATTTTGCCATCTCCGCATGTGCTAACAAACCTTTTCCACTATATGGGTCAGCATAATCTTTTGACTGATTTATTTTTCGACACACAGTCACTGACGTGTTGAAGGTAAAGTTTGTGCTGGGTGTCAATGCCCTGACATGATTGCAGTTGCTACATTGGAAACGCTCTCACAATGAATTTTAAAAAAGCAGCAGGATTTGAAAGGATGTCAATTTATTTGCGTCACTTGAAAAAAAATGTGAATCCACATGAAAACTGTTCAAACCAAGCTGAGGGGTATGGCTCCATTTACAAGTCTCCTTGTTATTGCACTGACTCAGCTTGTTTTAGGCACAGTTGAGCTCAGTATCTTTGCTGCCCACATGGCGGTGCCAGATGGTAACTTGTTTCATAGCCAACACTTGCCAGAATGATCACTGAGATACCAAGATGGCAGGCAATGGCTCAGCAGGTGAAGTGAGGGCTTCAGTAGAGCAGGGGTGGGGTGGGAAAGGGAGGGAGTTGGAGAGAAAAGGAAAGATGAATGTGACCCATTTCAGAAATCCTATTTTAATTGCCAATACAACAATAACAACTTGCACTTATTTAGCGCCCTCCACGCAGGGTAACATCTCAGAACGCTTAACAGTGGCGGAGCCTGACTCCGAACCGGGGGGAGGTAACCATAAGTACGGTCGAACAGGAAAGTTTTCAGGCGAGACATGAAAGAGGGGAGAGAGGGAGCAAGGCGGAGGGATTGAGGGAAAGTGTTCTAGAGTTTTGGAGCGTAGTGGCTGAAAGCACAACCTCTGATGGTGGGGCGGAAGGTCCGAGGCATAAGTAGGAGGCCGGTGCCAGTCGAGCGGAGGCGCCGGGTGGTGGACTGGGGAGTGAGGAGGTCAGAGAGGTAGGAAGGTGCCAGGGAGTGAATAGGTTTGAACACGAGAGTGAGGATCTTGAAGTTGACCTATTCAGTGATGGGGAGCCAGTGGAGCCTGGCCAGAACTCGTGAGATGTGGGTACAGAGTTTGGTCTGGGTCAGTATGCGGGCGGCAGAGTTTTGAATGAGCTGGATCTTGTGAATGGTGGAGCTGGGGAGACCGGTGAGGAGTGTATTGGAGTAATCCAAGCGAGAGGTGACAAACGCATACACGAGAGTTTCGGTTGCATTTGAGGTAAGGTACGGACGGTGGCTGGCAATGTGGCCGAGGTGGAAGAAAGCAGTCGGGGACCAAAGATGTGGGGGAGGAAGGACAGTTGGGTGTCGAACGGGACGCCTAGGATGCGCACTGGTTTGGTGAGTCCGAGGGAGAGCCCAGGGAGTTTGAGGAGTTTAAATCCGCAGGAGTGAAAACGTTGAAGGGAGCCAAGAAGTATGGCTTTCCGTCTTGTCCACATTCAGCTGCAGGAAGTTTACACTCATCCAGGCCTTGATGTCTGCCAGACAAGCTGGAGTTGGTACTGGAGGCAAATACCAATGTAGTGGTAACACTCGCCTCTGAGTCAGAATGTTACGTCAGGACTTGGAATCAAATCGTCTAAGATGACACACCGATGCAGTGCTGGGGGGGTGTTACATTGTTGGAGGTACCGTTCTTCGGATGAGATGTTAACCAAGGTCCCATCTGCCTGTTCAAGTGGACGCTAAGATCCCATGACACTATTCAAAAAAAGAAATGAGTGGTGCTTTGGGACATCCTCCCAGTTCGAAAGGTGTTGTTTCAGCTGCAAGGATTATTATTAATTGTTACTATAATTATTAAGGAGTTGGCTGAGGGTGAATTGCATTGTCAGAGGTGCTTTCCATCAGGTGAGATATTAAACGGAAGTTCAGATGTGTATCAAAGATTCTTTAGCACTATTCAAAAAGATAAGGGAGCATTTCCCCATGTCTTGGTTAACAAGCCCCCAGATACAAATTGATCATTCACTCTTAGCTGTTTGTGGGAGATTTTGTGTGCAAACTGGCTGCCACATTTGCACTAAATACACATTGGCTACACGTCACAGTAAATTTGTGTGATACACTTTGAGATGCCTTGATGATGTTAGCTTGCAGAGATCTATTAGGAATCAACAGAGAAGATTCCTGCTTCCCCTCCCACCTCCAATAACCCCTCCCACCAGGTCTACTTGGTTTGAGGAGGCAGATCGTCAACAGTGGATTCCTGTAGCTCAGTGGTTAGAGCACTCGCTTTGCAAGTGAGACACCTGGGTTTAATTCCAGGCAGGGCGAAACCTTGGGCAAGTTTCCTTACTCCACCTACCTAATAATAATCCCTCTAAAAAACAAAACAATAATAAATTGGTCATTTTCAATCCAAGACTGTTTGTGGGACACTGCTGCGCGCAATTGGCTGCCGCGTTTCGCCCACAAATATACAGTTAATTCACTTTACAGTATATTCTGTGAAGCGCTTTGAGACATCTAGAAGACGTGAAAAGCGCTATATCAAATGCAAGGATTATTATTATATTATTATTATAACAACAATACCTTGCTCTTCCTTAGTGATTTGTACATCAGAGAAACTGTCGAGGTGTTTTACAGAGATTGAGTGGGAGCCTAAGCAGGGTAAGAGATAGATGGGAGGTGGCCATAGGTACAATCAAGAGAGGTTTTTAAGACAGGTTTTGAAAGTGAAGAAGTCGAGTGTAAAATCAGGGAGCGGCTGGTACCTGTGAACTACATCCAAGCCCGAGTTAGCACCTGCATCGGAAGAACTTCCCTTAATTTATTTGCGTTTCAAAAACAATTTGTCTGCAGTATTACACTCTGATTTCTCAGATTAAAATCAGTTTATTTGATTCCTCTCCTCAATGCTTTATAGCTGCCAACGCCTCACTGCCCCCTCACCCAAATAGCTGCCCTTCACATGTGTAGACGATGAATAGCCTCACAGCCTAGGCTGATCCTGTACTCATCCAATGTCCGAGGATATGCATCCTCCAACAGGTGTCATTGGATAACAATCAGGTGGTCCAGGTGGTCCAGATCCAGGTGGTTATTCACCATCTTTGGTCCAGGGTGACCCACTGCCTACCCAGCTGAGATCAGCCTGGCACGGTGGTAGCACTCTCGCCTCTGAGTGTAATGCAGTCTAAGCTGACAATCCAATGCAGTGCTGGGGGGATGTTGCATTGTCGGAGGTGCCGTCCTTCGGATGAGATGTTAAACCAAGATTTCATCTGCCTGTTCAGGTGGATTTTAAAGATCTCATGGCAATATTCAAGAAGAGAGTTTCTCCCAGTGTTCTGGCCAATAAACCCCCCTCAAAAATGGTCACTCACCCCATGGCTATTGGGACATATACAGAACATTGCTGTGTTCAAATTGGCTGCCATGTTTCGCCCACACAATGCACTGTCAATCCACTTTACAGTATATCCTGTGAGGTGTTTTGAGATGTCTCAATGACATGACATTGTTGTAAGAATTATTATTTATTATTCAATCATCCTCAAACGGCCAACACCAGCCGACCATCTACTGTAATGCTGGAGACAAAAGACATTTCCGTCACTGTGATCACAGCTGATCTGCTGCGAGCTCTGAGATGCTGACTCAGACAGTTCGGGCTTTGGCTTTAAAAGGTAATTTTGAAAAGATGGGGTTAATCATAGAATCCAAAATGAATAGGTGAAATAATAATAAAAATGCTTCATCTGTATTTTCTCTCTGGTAAAATATTTTGGACTATTTGGAATCTCCCAAGTGTCATGTTCAGCTAGTTTCAGATCTTTACAAGTACACTGTTTAAAGAGCTCCACCCCAGGGCACCTTCTGAATATCACCTTCTCAGGGTAACCAGGAATGGGCAATAAATCCTCACCAAAGAATAAGTGATCATACAGACACCCTGGGTTGAGTAAAACCCAACACCACTTTACCTGACAGCAAGTCCTGACACCTGCGCAGCCTCTGAGATATTGTACGGTATAATAATAAAAACTTAATTTAATATAGTGCATTTCACATTGGAGAGACAGCTCAAAGAGCTCCACAGGATTTACTATAATGTATAGTGACTGCATTTTATAGGCGAACATGGTAGCTAATTTATGCACAGCCATGGAGAGTGGGTTACCAATTTTTGTTTGGGGGGATTGTTGATCAGGACCAGGATAAACTCCCTTCTCAAACAGTGCTATGGAATCTATAGCATCCACCTAAACGGGTGGGTGGGACCAGATTTCATCCAAAAATGGCATCTCTAGAAATGCAGTGCTGTCCCAGACTATATTGGAGTGTCAGCCGAGACTGAGTTCAGAGTTCAGATGTGGGGTTTGAACCCACAAACCTTTGACTTGGAGGTGAGTTGTGCTATTATTTGAGTCAGGCTGACACCAAAATAATAATAGTAATAATGATTGACGCTATTTCGAGTGCAAGGATGATTAAATGATCCCATTTGTTTCCTGTTAAAACAAAACAGAACAGATTCAGGCTTGAATATTGTGATCTTGTGTGTGATATTGTTGGACAAGGTTTGGGCTCTGTACTGGAGAATGCCCGTAGCATTTAGAAATGGGAAAATGCTAAACTTTATTGCACTTTTAGTTTTGTCATTAGAAGCTCATAAAGCACATTTCTGCAAAACAATCCCGCTCAATAGTCTTTTTTTAAAAAAGCATTATTTTAAAAGCGTGCGGATTCATTAGTTAATAGCATTTCAGTGCATTCATCGCCTTTATTGCTTACACTTGTGTGAGTTTGCCACAGCAGACGTCCCCTGATCATACATATGTATGAAAGGAGAAGCCTGTCCAGCTCTCATTAACATTGACAAAGAATATCTCAAGCTGTGGGTGTTAGCAACTCCGCAAAACCAGGCAAATAGAAATGTATTGAGGCATCATCAGATTAACTGAAGCACTGAGTCTTTGGACTAGCCTTCCTCATGATTATCATTCGCAGCAAGGGTGTTATTTGCTAAATGCTTATAATAATAATAATTTTTGCATTTGTTATAGTGCCTTTCATGTCAGGAGGACGTCACAAAGTGCTTCAGAGGATATACTGTGTAGTGCAGTGGCTATGTACTTTGTAGGCTGCGTATTCCCCTCCCCAAAAACGCTCAATTGGATAAAGACAATTGTTTCCTATTATTTGAAAACAAGTGATTGGAAATGAGAGTGCTCTGAAATACAATTTGTGGATCAAATTCCTTTCTTCCTTCTTCCACAAGGGAAATAAAAGTATGATTTTTTTAAAAAAATCTGCAATATATATTGTTGCCTGTTCTGTATCTCCCCTCAATTTATTCATCAGTGTCTCTTTCTGCGATGGTTTAGTTTTGCCCTTTTTATTGGGGGGGGGGGAGAATTAATCCTCATTTTAGCCAACGCAGGTTTCAGTTTCAATAACATGCGTGCTGCTGCTCTGACTGGACGGATGGATGAGGCCTCCTTTTCTTCCCTGTTAATTGGTTGAGACCAGCAGAATTCGAAGGCTACAGATGTCGCTGATAGTTTGCCTAGGGAGCACATTCACAGCCCCATCTGTTGCAGTCTAGAAGCCTGTTCTTGTGTCCAAAAGGCCTAATTTGATTCTTGTCAGAAAGTAATGTAAATGTAGTTTACCTCTTGGGTCACTGCTGAGTTTGATGCCAGTTGAGATCCTCCCTCTATTTTTAGATGGCAGGCTGAATAAGAATCGAGGGGTTTCAGTAAGAAACCCTTCATGTCAATGCATATTAAAAACCAGAATGTCTGGCGTACAATAGAGTTTAATTTTATTCTGCATGTCATTAATCCAATCCTACAATAAGATTGCTGAAAGAAATTGTAAGTTGCTCAGTTAAAGTTTAAGGATGGGAAGAGTTGAAGATTAACGTTGGAAATTAAGATAAAGTTGATTTCTGGCACTCTGGGAAGCCTAGGTTATTGTTTTCAGATGGGATTTCCTGCAGCCAATTGTGCACAGCAGTGTCCCACAAACAATCCTGGATTGAGTGACCAAATTATTATTTTTATTTATTGTTGAAGGGATTATTAACCCCAGAAAAGTGATCCGCCAGTCGACTAACAACCAGATTCCTACTCACTGCTAGGTAAACAGTGGAGTAAAGAAACTTGCCCAACATTACACCCTGCCTGGGAAATGAACCCAAGTCCTCTGGCATGCGAGGCGAGCGTACTAACCAATACGCTCAGGACTCCACAAACGCTACATTCTCCACCCATTAACTGTATCCAACCTTCCACCCTGGTGCCTGTACAGCTGTGCTAAACTCGTTGTTCTTACACACAGGTTTTTTGTCCTTGTGCAATAGTGTGGACAGGGCAGGCAGGTGTGACAATTGCTCACATGTCCCTGTCGTATTTAGGGCTGTCCTTTCAATAAGTTCAAAATAAATCAGGTGAGATGCACTTTTGTCCAAGATTGACAGATAACTAGTTATTGACCCTGAGGTAATATATCTACTAATCTGAGAATCAGAATTTTTTCATATTAAAAGTAGCTATTTAACTTCAATCCTTTCTCCTTCCATTTTAATGCAGTCATTTTATCAAAATATCAAATGCAAGGATTATTATTATTATTATTATAACATTACATCAGAAAATTAAAAGGTACATACAGTTTCAATTAATTTTAAAAAACAGTTAACGCCCACAAGAGCCCTGACACAGTATTGGGGTCAAGTTTTCCACTCACGGAAGAATGTGTTTATGGTTTGTCAGATACAGTGTCAAAGTACTGTCAAAGAGTCAGCCTGGCGCAGTTGATATCACTCACGCCTCTGAGTCAGACGGTTGTGGGTTCAAGCTCCATGTGGGCATTGAAGTCAGAGTCCAGGCAGACACTGCAGTACAGTGCTGGAGAAGCTGCATTGTCAGCAATGCCATCCATTAGATGATAAACCAAGGTCCCTTCGGCCTGTTCAGGTGGATGTCAAAGATCTTATGGCACTATTCGAGAAGGGAATTTCTCACTGTGTCCTGGCTAGTATGACCCCAAGTATAATTGGCCATTCACCTCATGGCTGTTTGTGGGACATTGCTCTGTGTGAGTTGCCTGCCATTGTTTAACAACAAAATGCACAGTCACTACACTTAACAGTAAATTCCTGTGACGTGCTTTGAGAAGTTTTGCTAATGTGAAAGGACCTCATACCAAATACAATGATTATTTTATTTTAAGTGAATCAAAGTGAATCTTAGCTTCTGAATTATTGATGTCCACCTTCACATGAGGTGTGTGGCAGGGGGTCGTACGTGTGGGGGCAGGGTGAGCGTGTGAGAGCGGGGTGTGCGTGTGGGGGCGCAGCGTGCATTTGGGGGTGGGGTGTGCATGTGGGGACAGGGCTAATGGACCTTTTGCTGGAGCAAGAATGTCAACCCCAACCACAGCAGTAACCAGCTCTGGGGGCAAGTGCACATCTACGGGACATTGTTTAATCTCAGGCACTGCTGCAGGTGTATGGGCGCATGTCAGTAACATTATTCTAGGTTAAAATGTATTGTAATCTACACTGACTGTATTGCATTTCATGCCTGAAGACTCTACAATAAGTGGATACATACAGTACAACCCTGTTAGAACTTTACATCACAGCCGCTCACACTCGGTTGGAGTTATATTATTATATATTTATTATATTTTGATATTGCAAAGTATATCGCCGATATACCTAGTGAGGGCTCAAACCTTTGCTCTTGCCAAACTGCGCCTAATACTTTCTGGAATTAGGTAAACAGGATACATCCCTCCAGGGAGAGAGTGCGCATTCCATTCCAACAATCTGTCTCTGGGATTTCCATGCATAGATGGGATGCATGGAAATCTCAGCTTGGTTTGGATACTCTTAAGCGTGGTGATGGGTTTCCGCGTGTGTCAGACCCCAAAAAATCACGGAGCCCTGCTGTTACTCCACAGGAAGTCAATGTACTGCGGGGTTCTCCCACGTTACTGTGGTATGTCTGACTCGTTGTACGCTGCAATATGTTACAACAAAGCCAGACTGTACAGTTATTTTACAAACTAAAACCAGTGGTGTCCGTGCTGGAAAGTGGGGTGCAGACAGTGCCTGTATGCATTTGTATGTGGGAAGAGTGTCCCAGCTGCCGACGCCTCAGCACCAACCCCCGCCAGAAATTCACACGCGACATCCACAGAGGGAGGAGGCTCTTGTGTATTTTGCTGCAGTGTGAGCATTATCTCGCCCTGCTTGAGCCTTACAGATAATTGATGACGGTTTAGTTAATCATTTCTCCCTTTTGTTCACCAGGTAGTTCGCCTGAAGGATCCTTTATCTAGCTTTTGTGTCTTCCCATAGGTAATTGATCATCCAACACCCAGGGACGTTCAATTCATAGGCGAGCGAGTGGTCATGAATAACCAAGAGGTGGAAGCGCTCCTACAAGAGTGCAAGAGGGCCCTGGATGGACCCCCAGTGAAACCGTCAGAGGAGGACAAGACAGAGTACCAGCGTTGCAAAGGTGAGAATTCCGAAGGAGTTTGCAGCAAAGGGGCGCGATTTAATGCCAGCGGGGGGCGCTAGATCCATCCACGGGCAACCACGCGCTCTTGCTCCTGCCCTATCTTTCTTGTCTTGGCAGACGAGGGTTGAGAAATAACTGGATTTACAGGACATGAATAGGATTTGGCCTTGAGTAGGGGGGAAACACACTTTGTTACAGTGAATTGCTGTCAGTTCTCATTTTAAGCTCCAATAAACACAAGGAGGTGAATAATTGTTGCGAGTGTGGGTGACAGACGAGTTTACTCCTGCGCATATATTCTCAGCACACTTGCAGCAAACGGCAAGACCCCTAGCCTAAAAGAAGTATTTTGGTACAAAGATTGCTAGCAAACAGGTAATCAAACACTTGTATACATTTAGAGAAGAAATTGATTTAGGGTATGAAAGATAGCGACATCTAATTTGCTGGAGTCAAAAAAGTATTTATAATTAAGAAATCCAGGCTGTGTTGCCGCCAAAGCTCTGATATTCCCCTTGGCTACTTCCATTTTGACTTCTGTGAAGTCTGTTTTCACTGGGACAGAAAAGGTTGAGTGGAGACCAGATACAGAGGTCTTTAAATTTATGAGAAGTTTTGCTAGATTTGATACAGAAAAAATATTTTTACGGGTCATTGAGTCAGTGGCTAAGAGGATCAATTGAAGGTAGTTAGCAAGGGAGCAAAGGGGCAGATTAGGGGAAGTTTTTTTTACACAGTGTTATTAGGATGTGGAATATTTTGCAGTGTCTGGCAGTCAAGGCAGGATCCCTATTAGCTTTCAAGAGGGAACAAAATAGATATTTAAAAATCAATAATACACAGAGGGTTGGGTAACAAAGCAGGTAAATGAGACCAAATGGATTACTCTTTTAAAAGGCCAGCAAGGACACAATGGACCGAATAGCCTTATTCTGTGTTGTAAAGGCATCTGAGCTTTGCTCTGGAGAATCAGCCACAGCATATCTGATATTCACTAGTTCCGAGTCTTTTTGCTCCCGCTGCGATTTGTCTAACACATCCAGTACACATCACTCTCTTTCGCTTTCTCTTTGTTTTTATGTTGTACATCCTCTCTCAATATATACTTACATGCATTATCAACACATGGGAGTTGGGGGAGTGTAAAGAGAGGGGGGAAGGTAAAGGGGAGGTGGGAAATAGCACTACCTATGTAGCCTAGCAAGCGCTCTGGGACGCTACTCTGCCTGAGGGGCATTATACAAAAGCAAGTTGTTGTTGTTGATTGTGGAAACCAGGTGAACCTACATAACTGCACCGTCTTGTATACATACACTTGTTTGTACCAAAATCAGCTGATCAAAACAGTGGTCTCTCTAAGAACCAGCACTGAACTGAATCCTTTGGACTTGGAGTTAATGTATTATTTTACTCTTGGGCATAAAGAGGCTAACATGACCAGCACAATTGCTCTCAGCAGCTGTGGTCAAAGCACCTCACTTTGGAGAGGAGAGTTCACTTCACAGGGCTCTGCAGCTTATTGCTTTGCCAACCTCTAATACCTGGATTCAGAATCTTAGAATGTTTACAGCACAGAAAAAAACTTGTATCTTTGCTGCCTCTTTGAAAGAGCAATCCACCCGACCCGGAAGTCGGCTTTTTTTTTTAAGCGGGGGAATCAGAAAGCGTACAGAAGGCAAGCCAGCCAACATCGTGCACGTTGAATATAGAAGCAGGTTTGATGGAGCTGATAGGAAGAAATGATGTGTGTCCCCTGCCCTCTTCATACCACTGTCAGTGGCCAAGTTTTCAGTTCTTAGCCCCTTGTCTCTGGACCTCCCTCCTCTAACAGTCCAGCTTGCCACCTCTCTTTCTATCTAAGTCCCACCTCAAATCCTACCTCTTCAAATGTGGGACCTCCTCCTCTTCACCCTTTTCTCTTGCTCAGCGTCCAGCCTATGTCCCTGTAAAGTGCTCCTATGTGAAGGGCACTATATAAATATGAATTGTTATAGGCGGGTTGAGATTTTATTGACCCCTAACTACTGCCTTACAATACAGCTGCATCTTGTTAGATGTCTACTTAATACCAACTTGAAGGTCAATATGAACTCTACCTCAACCATCTCATCCAACAGGCATTCCACATCCTAACAACTCTGTATGTAACAAATCCTAATCTTCCCATTTGTTTGTTACGATAAATTGATGCCCTCTAGTCACTGACTCACCGATAGTGAATATAATTTCTTCCTGTCGACTTATCAAGAAACTGCTTATAATTTTATAGACCTCTATTAGATCATCCCTCAACCTTCTCTGTTCTATTGGAAATTGATTCAGCTCTTTTAGTCTCTTCTCATAGGTTAAACCACTCGCCCTCGGTATCACCCTAGTAAATCTCCTCTGCACTCTCTACGCCTATTTATGTATTCTTTCATCAAAGAACTTTAATTGTCAAGCAAGAAATGCCTTTAGCAAACCCTTGCTGACTGTCTTTGGTCAACCTATATCTTTCTAAGTGTTTATATCCAATACCATTGCCGCTAAAGGTTTGTCCAATATTGATGTTATGTTCTGTTGTCTCTTTTTAGACAGGTGTTACATTGTAACCCTCCAGTCTTATGGCACAAATTTTGTATCCAAGGATGTTCGAAGAGCATCTACTATATCCTCCTTGTTCAGCATTCTCGGATGCTGCCATCAGGCCTTGGTGACTTTGTCCACTGAAATCCATCAATTATTTTAGTACCGCTACCTTTTCTACAGGTATCCCTTCCCAGTTGTCCGTTTCAATTCTTGCACATCCTTCTTTTGCACACTATATCTCACCATTATACTTTTTTTTGTAAAAACTGTGGAAAAAAACTCATTTGGTACCTCTTCATTTTTGATGACTAGATTTCCCTTTTTGACTCTAACATGGACTGCTTTTTCTTTTACCTTTTATTTTTCATAGAATCCTTCAACCATTTTCTTGTGACCTGCCAGCCTTTGCTGATATCCCTGCTTGGCCTCTACAATTTCTTTGTTCGCTTCACCTCTATTTTTCTATACTCTGTCTGATTTTCTTTTGTATTGTTAGCCTTTAGATTTATTTTATTTCTTTCAAGTCTCTTACAGGACATT
The DNA here is from genome assembly GCF_018977255.1 of Callorhinchus milii. NCBI lineage: Eukaryota > Metazoa > Chordata > Chondrichthyes > Chimaeriformes > Callorhinchidae > Callorhinchus > Callorhinchus milii. The sequence continues at coordinate 33,794,716 of NW_024704742.1, read as the reverse complement.
TTTGTAAACTCAGATTCTCATTAAGGAATTCTGTAGATTGAACTCCCATCTACTCTACTCTTTCCCTGTGCTCGTTGATATTATTCTTCCTTGGTTGTTTATTCAATTCCCTTTTAAATTCTGTTGTAGCTTCAACTCATACTGCGATTTGTGGTAAATTGTTCCCCATTCTAACAACTCTTTGGGTTGAAAGAAAATCTCTGTCCTGACCCTTTTATTCTTTTGGGGGGATATAAACATCAAATGGTAGCCTCGTATTTCTCTGTTTCAGTTTAAAGAGAAGACTGACTGCAGTTTATGTGACTCTGGGGAAGATTTTACGGACTTGATGGTGTGAGACTATAAAAGGATTTTCCTGTTAAACTCACACTCCCAAGGCAGTAATGAAATGCCTAATAATAGTCCAAAGCTGTAACAGGGGATAATGTGGGCCTGCTGTACTGTAAGGTGTTTATTCTATGAGAGTCAGTAATAGTCCTAAATGTTCTGATACACACTGACTCCAGACCATAGTTGGTGGTAAAAAAATATTATTGGGTGGGAGGGGGGCTGAGTAAAACTAAATAGCTACTGTGCTCAGGAACATTTCTTCCCGTTCAGAATTGCATGATTCTTATGTGTTTCTCACAAATACGAAATAACACAAGATAAAACGACGAAAAACGACATATAAAACAAAATGAAGCAAAATAATCATTATAAAATAAACACAAAGAAAGTAATAAATTAAAGTTAAAGAGACAGTCTTGTGGGAGTTTCGCCCCAAAATACACAGTTGATCCACTTTACAGTATATCCTGTGAAGCGCTTTGAGACGTCTCAACGACTTGATGAAGCGCTATATCAAATGCAAAGTTTACTAAGATTACTACTTACAATCCCCTTGAAGACAGGTGAGCCGTTTGCTTGACTGACAGTTCCATCAGCCATTCAGAGGCAAGGATACCCCACAAGCAGCTCCCAAACCATCAGGGTGTTCTCAGCCTAGATCCACCCTGCTCCCACTTATAATCATTTATTATTAATACAAGATCAGAGATGATACGGTTACAGATTGCAGTTGGTGGAGGAGGGGTGCGACTGATGCTACAGGTGGGGCTGTTTGGAGGACTTGCTGTGGTCTTCCTCAGGGTTCAGGGCTTTTCCTCGACTAGCGCCACTTAAAGAGATATTCTACACAAGGAAGGTGCTTGCAGCGCATTTGCAAAGCTCTTCCTCAGTAAGTGCAATGGAAGGAAGCCAGGACCTGTTTGAGGGGTAAGGCACTACACTGTTTAGTAAGCAGCAGTGCGAGGCTGCTGGCTTTTGGCTGTTGGCCAGTGTATAGCTAAAACCGGAGAAACGTTAGTGAGTTGGTAGATCGATTGGGGAAGGGTGGGCTAAACCTCCAACCCTAGCCACCTGCTGCCTGGGCTCCACACTGAACTAAACATTATGAGAAGGTCACAAAATGCGATACTTGCCAGAGGATTTGAAAAGGATTTGATCATTTGCTGTTTGCAGGGCTTTGCTGTGCGCAAATTGGCTGCCGTGTTTGCCTATAAATACACAATCGCTACACTTTATAGTAAATCCTGTGAAACACTTTTGAGATGTCCACCTGACGTAAAATGCACTTCAACAAATGCTAGGATCAACAATTGACCAACCTATTTCTTTATAAACTACAGAATTGCTAAAAATACTTTAAACAGCTTCCCACTATTTTTCAATGTCACCAATTTTTCTCCTCCAATTTTCTCACCTCTTCTGAAGGGTTTTATCATTCCTTTCCACAGCGGTGCAATTCTATGGGCGCTGGTACCTTGACCAGGTGGCCATTGTTCACGTGTTAGTCTTGGCAGTGAGTGTTGTTGGGCTGGTCAGCCTCGAGGTGGTCTCAGCCGAGCTCAGTCTTGCCCCCGCTTCTAATCATTTATTATTGAGTAAAAGATCCGAGATGACACGGTTACAGATTGCAGTGTTTTCAGTGAGTAGAGTGTACCTTTCAGTGGGACCGATCAACCATCACGACCCCAAGATCAATTTCACCCTGATCTAACATGGAGATAGTGGATCAGTGCATACAGATAAATTGCTATTTCTTGAAAGAAAGACCTAACTGAAACCAGGCAATCCTATTACTACCCTTTAAACTGAGTATCTTTAACTGCTTCATTTGGCCAGGAATTAGTTCACCTTCTTGATGATATCCTCCAGTGACTTGAATCAATTTTGTTCCAGTCAAGGTGTATAAAGAATCCCAATAATGACTAACTTAGGGATGGCTCTTCAGTATCTTGCTCCAGGAAGTGGTCACTCAGGAGAAAAGTGTGATAAGGATCAGTGGACCCTTCTCCTCAGGGTGACAAGTTGACCCAATGAACCGGAGTTCAAAATGCAATTGGTGCTTTTTACCACAAACAGAGCAGGATTGTAGTTTATTTGCTGAGCTTTAGACTTACTCCTGTTGCTCAGATGTGTGCTGTGTGATATTTAACCCTTTAATAATAATAATAATAATCCTTGCATTTGATATAGCACTTTTCACTTCGGTTGGACGTCCCAAAGCGCTTCACAGAACACACTGTAAAGTGAATTGACTGTATATTTGTGGGCGAACGCGGCAGCCAATTGCGCACAGCAATGTCCCACAAACTGTCGTAGATTGAAAGTGACCAATTTATTATTGTTTTTGGTTTTGGAGGGATTATTATTAGGCTCTGTGTGGAGTAAGGAAACTTGCCCAAGGTCTCGCCCTCTGCCTGGAATTGAACTCGGGTCTCTCGCTTGCAAAGCGAGTGCTCTAACCACTGAGCTACAGGACTCCACTTTAAGGAGCAGTTGGCATGTTTTGATAATAGTACTCACATTTGGTTCAGAGCCTTTCATGTCAGGAGGAGATCCCAGAGTGCTTCATAAGATATACTGTAAACTGCAGTGACTGTATTTTGTGGGCAAACACACCCCCAGCACTGCATTGGAACATCACTTTAAGCTATAATAGTTTCAAATCCCCACGTAGGTTTTGAACCCACAATCTTCTGACTCAGAGTGAGAGCGCTACCAACTGAGCCAGACTGACGCACAAGCGAATGATAAATGAACAGTATTTGCTGCTTGTTAGGGCCACATTCACCTGACATGTTTCAAGGTTAAGGACACCAATACAAAAATGTTCACTGAGAGGAAAACCTGTAAAATAAATGTAATTTAACTGATCCAGAACTGCACATTAATTAAGCGAAAAATATTTTAAACAGCTTGCCAATTTTTTTTCCCAAAGTCACCAATATTTCTCCTTCAATTTCCTCCTGACTTCTGAATAGTTCATTTTTTTTTCTTTCCCTGGAGGTGTATTTCTATAGACACTGACCACCCTATAGTACCTCGAACAAGTGGTCATTGCTCACGTGTTAGCCTTGCCGATGAGTTTTGGCAGGCTGTTCAGTCTCAGGTTTTCTCAATCGAGCTTGATCCTACCACTCACTCATCCAACAACCACACACATGCTCCTCCAGCAGGTGTCTTTACTGGTATAGAAGGGAACTCTGGCTCATTTTCTTCTTCCTCGTGCAGGGCATTCTGTTAATTTGTGGAGGTGCTGTTCTTTGGGTGAGACATTACATTGAGACCAACTGTAGTATCCCAACTTCTGTATTGACAGAGCTCAGTTAACCCAGCACCGGACAGTGCCTTTGCCCACTCGACCATCTGAGGCTACTTTTTTACCTATGAAAATCAAACATTCAGAGCCTGTCTTAATTTAGTGGTGCAGGTTCACAAAATGCTTCTCAGGATTTATAATAATAATGCTTGTATTAGACATAGCACTTTATCATGTGGTTGAGACGTTTCAAAGCGCTTCACAGAATGTACTGTAAAGTGAATTGGCTGTGTATTTTGTGGGTGAAACTATGACTGTATTTTAGGCAGACAATTTGCAGGCAGCAGTCTCCTGCACACAGCCACAAAGTGAATGACCAATTTTACTTGGGGGATTGAACCCAAAGCATTAACAAAAAAAAGAAAGAACAGAGCTTAACATTACCCAGAGTTTGGTTGGCCTTGTTAATTCATCCTTATTCAATAGCACAAGGAGCTGGTGCAGAAAGTTAGGCAGTAATGAGTGGCTAGGTGAATGTTATAAAGAATATTCCATGGGTAGATTAGTTTAAAGCACAAGGTGAAAGCAATTGCTTAAACACAGAGAGTGATCTGCTTTGACCCAATTTAGCAAACTTTGTGAAATATGGCTGAAATACGGAGTATTTTAAAATTCTAATTGAGTATACTTGCATGTAATATTCTTTTTATTTCTTAAACTTAAAACTGTGCCGTCAGCTATGCAGTGCTTACAAGGATGGATCTGTTTAAAACCAATCTGAGGTGCTTTGCCACCGTGTACATTACTCACTGCTTTGATAACCGTTTTGTCTGATTCAATTCCTGCTCTGGTTCTTCATGCATAGAGTGCCACTGAAAGGATTTACTTCCTTAAAAAGCGTTTTTAAGAGCTGGTTGGGTTTGTTTACCTGGAGGGCATGCTGTAGTAAAGCACTCGGCCAGACAAATCATCATTATGATTCTTTTGTAAGGACTGAGCAGCTTGGAGTTACTCTCAAGTGGTTGTGCTTTCACAGCTTAGGTGCCACATTTTGTGTTCGCAATCGAGGTGTCTATTTTTCTGAGATTTCCTTACATGAACTTTGACCCTCCTAGCTTCACTCTCTGCTGATCTGAAGACCCTGCTGGAACAGGCAAAGGAAATGAAGTGGCCCTTTGTGCCGGAGAGGTGGCAATACAAACAAGTCGTAGGCCCAGAAGACAAAACAAACCTGAAAGATATCATCAGTGAAAAGCTTCCAGATCTACTGGTATGAATAATGCACCTGTTGCTCAAAAAACACTTCCTTTTCTTAAACGTTCAAAAGTGAAAACAGAATATTTTCTCGGGCGCTAAAAGTTTTTTTTTTGCGCAAGTATTTTCTTTTCATCTCTGCCCAAGTTGCACTTTGCAAGTTGTGCTTTTCTCATTGTAATTAATGAATCCGAGTGCACAGTGTTAGGCAAAGTGGGTGAGTAAAAGTGGCTTTTCTTACAGGACTGAAAGCACATTGGAGCCAGCAAAAAGTGGGAATGTTCTTTTTTCAAACCCTCTCGTTGTAAATAAAGAGCAAAAGCATCCTGTTCTATCTCAGGAATATAGCTGAAACTATCAATACGTTTGCCTAGTATTTCTGCTATATCTTTAAGTTAAAGTGCAGTAAAACAATGTGGTTTCATCCCCTTGCCCCCCCACCATATACACAAACAAACACACATACACAACGATTGTTGATTGTAAGCGATTGTTTCCCCCAGTCAGAACTAATGATAAATATACTCTCCTCTATATTTGTTTAAGTCCAAAATGCAGTCAACAAAATCTGCAAGAAAATGCTAAGAACATTTTGGAATGTTAGCATTAAGTGAGACCAAGAAACATTTTTATTTTTTGTGCGCGTTTGTAAGAAAAACATTTTTTTTGGGTGGTGGTGGGTGGGGGGGGGGGAAGGTAGGTGGTGGGGGTGGGTTGTCTGTATAAGTAGCGTAGCTGTTTTTGTTTCTTCAAGACAGGAATTTATAGCTGTGCCTGACCTTCTTTATCCCACACAAAAGCTTTATAACTTTAGAGAGTTTGTCCGCATCAGAAAGCTTTATCACAGAAGAAACACCTGCAGTAAACTCCCCAAGAAACCTGTGTATATGAGAGATTAATGCAGGCGTAATAGCGGCCCCGTGTTTTTTGTATTATGCCTTCTCCCCAGGTAGACGGCTCTTTTCTGAGATGATACCAATTATTTATTGCCGAAACATCTGTTGATGACCGCAGCTGCCACAGCCAGACAAAGCAAATCATGGGGTCACACACTATTCAAGCCCAAAATCCAACCTCATGCCAGTTCGAGCCATTCACTGATACTTGAGCCCATAGGTTAATGTCTCTTCTCAAATGTTTCATCATGCTGCTAAAAATACTTTGTAAACACCACAGACCTCAAGATCGGCTTTGAACTATTATTTAATCGCTGCTGGTAATTTATATTCTGGCGCTATTGTGCTCGTGTGAAAGAGAGCGCGAACGAGCGAGAGAGAGAGGGAGGGAGAAGAAAAAAAACAAGAATTTCCAAACTACAAACAGGAGCAGAAAAGAGTGGCACATCTGACGTGTAATATTATTTTAGATTTAGGGATATCCAATTGTTTGACTGAGAAAGCTTTGAGCACTGGCTGTGGCTCCAGAGACCTTCCTTGAAGTGTGTATACAGACAAAGATGAAGAGCAGTCTGCAAAATACCCTGTGGGTTTTCAACAATCGTTTATCGCATGAAAACCATGTCAGGATTCTTTTTGAAAAGTATTTTTGCTGTTATTGACACAACACTGTACCACAACCAGTTTTCAGTTCACACTCAAAACTACCAATAATGTGCAAAGTTTTACAGTCTGATGAGTACTGAGCCCCTGTGCAAATGATTCCCCTGATGCTTCCTTTTTCTCATGTTTATAATATAATAATCCTTGCATTTGATAAAGCGCCTTATCACATCTTCGAGACGTCTCAAAGCGCTTCACAGGATATACTGTAAAGTGGAGTGATTGTGTATTTTGTGGGTGAAACGCGGCAGCCAATTGCGCACAGCAGTGTCTCACAAACAGTCATGGATTGAAGTGACCAAATTATTATCTTTTTTAGAAGGAAACTCATCTTTCCTGATAACTCAAATTTACAGCAGTGGAAGCATTCAGTCCACAATCAGTCACTTTTATCTGAGTTTTTCAGTGAGTTCCAGAGCCATTCAGATCCAGAAGGCCCCAAGCTTGATTTCCTTGTCTGTGCTGCGGATAGTTTTCCCATTCCCCTCTTAGCTTGTGGAGAAGAGGGGGAAGGTTTCCTCCTGTGATATTGGTATAATCTATGGGAATCCCTGATTTAAATCTTTTGGGCCTAACAGTAGCACTTCAATGCTGCACATCAGGAATCCACCTTAAAAATAGGGTTTATTTTCTCTATTGTTTTGACAAATTCTCTGCAGATTAGAGGGAGCTGTGGGGAGGAAATTTAACGTTAGTGGCATCAGCGTGTGGGAGTTCTCACCCTGAGTGAGTTTACGCTGGTGACACTGAAGATGAAGTTTGTAGTGTTGGGTAGTGCATTCTTTGTGTTAGTTAATCACAAGGTTAGGGTTAGAATGCCACAAACTTAGCCCACTATTACTATTCCTATTTCTTAATAAGGTAGTCCAGAAGTGGATTACATTGAAAAAGAGTTTGCACGAGTTGATTCGATATACATCCAGTTATTGTACGAAGTCTCTATTTGCTTGTCGTCTTGGATTTCTTAATGTCAGAGTTTAGCACTGAATCCAATTGTACAGGGTATCCACAAAGTCCTGTTCCTTTTTTTCTACAGTGTCACTGACCAACAACTGAAACGTGGAAGAATGATAATTATTTTTAGAAGTGCTTAATTGTGTTCAGTACAAGTGTTTAACTGTATTTAGAAGTCCAGAGGATCGATGTGAGCCCAATCATTTTCATAGCAGATAATGATCCGTCGCTGTGTTCGGTGCAATATCTTCCTTAACTTAGATGGAGTGACGAGGCGAAATGCATCTCTTGCAGCTTGTTTCAGCTCCTCCATAGTCTCATATCATTGTTTTGCAACGGGTGTAAAAGGACTTTAAGGACACCCTGTAACTACCCCAGCCATTGCTACCCGTTGAGATCAACTAACTAACTAATAAGTGGGATTCTATCCTGTGGACTATTGTTGTATAGCCTTATGTCTGCATCAGACACTTCTGTTGCCCATTGGGGAGAACTTTAATAACTTTTATCTAATAACAATCTTGTGAGATTGTTTGAATGATTTGAAATCTCTTGAGCTTTCCTAACTAGCCTTACTCATCGGTGAGATACAATAAATGTCTGCATGAGACTATTAGTAATTGATTCCTGTTAATGGTTTGTGTTATGTTTCAACTGAATAAGAATCGTAATTCTTATTTTTATTTGTTTCTATTGGAGCAAAATAATATAATCTTGGGCTGACGTGAGAGCTGCTGGGTGTGTGCATTTTATGAGTCGTTGATTGGTCCATTTATAAGCTGCGATGAGAACCCATGAGTGACAAAGTGGTGCTCTGTGATGCACAGTTGAAATGTAAATACAAGGACTCCACCTGTTGCCCAGTGAGTCAATACACAATCTGCTGCGGTACTAGGTCTTGTAGAATAATCTTTGATCCTGTGCAGAGTTAGATGACCAGGGCATTGGAGGAGGCTAAGTTAGAGAGCGAAAGCATCAGTTTGTGCTCCAGAACACTTTCCAGGCAGTCTTCCTGGAAAGTGTACATATGGGACTGTCAGGAAAGGATCAGACTTGACTATGATGGTCCTGCAGTCAAATTTCCCACTTTAGGACCTAGGGGTAAACGATCCACTTCAGTGCAGTACTCGGCAATTCAGCCAGAGAAGTTGTAGATTGTCTGTGCTCTGTTAGCTGGACCAGTAGTCGCAGCAGTATGGTGACTGGCCTCACTGTCTCTATATTGGAGAGATAAAAAAAATCAACAACAACAAAAAAATTACAGCTTTCACGGCGGGAGGACGTCCAAAGACACTGGACAGTGTTTTAGACCCGAGCTGGTGGTCCGGATCGGAGAGGGTGGAGGGCAGGGGGGAAGCGGGTGATCGAAAACACGGTCGAAGAGGAGGGTCTTGAGATGGGTCTTGAAGGAGGCAAGGGAGGGGGCGAGGCGGAAGGACTGCAGGTTGGAATTTCAGAGAGTAGGGGTAGAGTGGCAGAAGGCCCACCTGCTAATGGTGGGGTGAGCGAGGTGAGGGACATGAAGCAGGCCGGAGCCCGCTGAGCAGAGGGAGTGGGCGGAATGGTAGGGAGTTAGGAGGTCGCAGAGGTATGGGGGAGCAAGACCATGGAGGGCTTTGAAGGTGAGGACCAGGATCTTGAACTATATCCTCTGAGTGATGGGAAGCCAGTGGAGTCGGGCAAGAATGGGGTTGATAGGGTCATGGAGCTTGGTGCGGGAGAGGACACGAGCTGCAGAGTTCTGGATGATCTGCAGCCTGTGGAGGGAGGAGTTGGGGAGGCCAACAAGCAAGGAATTTGCAAAGTGAAGCCTCAATGTTATGAATGCTTTTTGAGGGTTTCGGCAGCCTGAGGTGTGAGACAGTGGTGGAGCCGGGCGATGTTGCGGAGGTGGGGGAGGGCAGAGCGGGTCATGGCATGCATGTGAGGTAGAAAGAATAGTTGAGGGTCAAACAAGATGCCAAGGTTCCAGACTGGCTTAGTTAGGTGGAGTGTGCAGCCATGGATGGTGGTGCTGTCAGCGACTGTGTTTTGCTGCTAATGACTGCTTCTGAGGCTATCCTGTTTCGCTTTCCCATCAGCGCCTCTTTAGCCACTGATCTTATTGACCATTCCAGTTGCTCCCATCCACTCACGAATCCTATGCAGAACCTCAGTGTTTTGTTTAAACCTTAACTCTTCTGCAAGCCTTTATCTGATCTCTGACCACATTCTCTTTCTTCTGTCTCTGCAACATCTCCTGGCTTCGCTACTTCCTCACCCTGAATGCAGCTGAAACATTCATTCACATCTTTGTCACATCCAGACTAAACTTTTCCGATGCCCTGCTCACCAGCCTCTCCACCTCCACAAACTCCAGGCCAACCAGACATCTGCAGCCCACGTCCTCTCCCACAACAGGCTCTGTGAGTCCATAACTCCCATCCTCACAGGTTCCTCCAGCTCCCTGTCCCCCAGCAGAATGATATTAAGACCTTGTCCTCGCCTCCACGGCCTCTACAATCTCCTAAGAGTATCCTCCCCTAACAACTCCCTTTGCTCCACTAACTGTTTGAAACAGGATTTATTCTCCAATTAGGTCTGATTGATTTATGTCTCTCTTCACAAGTATCACACAAGGCACAAAGAACAGTGCTACATTTTTTTCACTATTTGACAGAGGTGCTCAAGTGCTTTTTTTCTACACCTTACAGGGATACAGATGCAAGTAAATGTCTGCAAGCACTTTAGATTTCAGGAGTTTATCTTTGCTGCACCAATGAATAGTTGACAGAAAAATGTCTAATTAGTGTTAGAAGCAAATAAATGAGCCACTTGTTTTTTTTACTCTCTTTGAGTGCTACTTTTCCTTCAGCTTTCAAGCTCTTTGTTGGTGGAGCAACTCACATTCATTCTTTTGTTGACAAAGTGATAATACTAGACTGTGCAATAATGGAAGAAAACTGAAAGAGGGGATGAAACCCTCTTGCGTTTGAATCCATTCACACTCGTGGCTTTTCTTGGCATTGGGGGTGCAATACATTGTTGAAGATGTCCTTCACATAAGACATTAAACCAATGTCCTGAATACCTGTTGGTGTGGACGCTAACAATCCCATGGCACTATTGAGAAAGAGAAGAGTTTGTCCTGATGTCCTGGCCAATAATCCCAATCCAAATAAAATTGATCATTCACTTCACGGCTGTTCTTGGGACATGGCTGCCATGTTTGCTTACAAAATACACAATCACTGAACTTTATAGTATATCCTGTTAAGCACTTTGAGACATCATCCCGATGTTAAAGGTGCCATATCAAGTATAAGGATTATTATTAATTATTCTGCGATACCTCCACAAAAGCATTTATGTTGATCCACAGCTGGGAACTTGGCTGGAGCAATCCTTTCATGCTCATAAAGTTGTATTTGGCAATTGGCAGCAGAGTTCAGTGTTTGCCTACAACTTCACAATAAAAATGCTAGAAAATGCTTTGAGAAGTTTTGATTACGTGATAAGGTGCTATAGCAAATGCATGGCTTATTATTATTTTTATTAACTTATTTCACACAGGAAATTTTTAACTTTTGTTTAAATAATTTAAATAATCCCTCAAGAAAAAAAAAATAATAATTTAGTCACTCAATCCACGACTGTTTGTGGGACACTGCTGTGCGCAATTGGCTGCTGTGTTTCGCCCAGAAATATACAGTCAATTCACTTTACAGTGTAATCTGTGAATCGATTTGAAACATCTTGAAGTAATGAAAAGTGCTATATCAAATGTAAGGATTATTATTATTGAGCAACATCTTTAAGGACAAATTTCCTCTCGAAAATCTCTCCATCTTGCATCCTCTCTACCTCTGTTTTCAAAACCCTTCTAAAAACATTAGAACTATAGACATTTACAGCACAAAAGAAGGCCATTCGACTCAATCTCCCTGCCCTTTTAAGTAAAATCCATTTATCTGCCCTTTCCCCATACCCCTGAAGCTTACTCCTTGACTGAGTCTCTCATCAAATCCCTACCTCCCACCCTACTCAGGCTCCCACTTGTCTCTGTAAAGCACTTGATATGTTTTCCTATGTCAAAGTTGCTACGTAAGTGTAAGTTGATGTTGTTATGCATAGTTCCTTCCTGAACTTAGATCATCTTTTTCAGGACAGCAGAATGGAGCAGTGACACTGAAGGAACGTCAAATAGGTGAATCCCCTTCAGCTCGCATGCTCCACAGAACAGGAATCTCTACAATTGTCTTCCACTTACCAAAATATTACTGCTGGTCATGCAGCATTTATTCCTCTCCCCCGCACTTTGAAAGAAACTTCAATTTAAAGGCAATTACTGGAAGTCAGGTAGAAAGTAGAGGCCAAACCCCTTTAATTGGAAGATATTTAGGTATGAAGAGATTTTTCTCTCTCCTGTATATCAATATGTCTGAAAGCACAGACAATATGGATATGCAGTTTCTTCCAAAGCAGGTAATATCAAATATTTTATTTGAGTGAGTGATAGAGGAGTGGAGATATGATGACAGTGAACACCATACTACAGCAAACACTGCATTGTTGGGGTTACTTTTAGGTTTTAAACATATTAAATATTTAAATCTATTAAATATTTTATTTGATATTGATCAATGCAAATACTATTTTATCTACATCTTTAGAAGCGGGAATTTGTATTTGTAATAAGGGTAGGTTGGGCACAAAGATAGACTTTAAATCAAATATTATGTGCTCCTATCTCAGACTGGTTGTAAAATTCAAAAATAATTATGGAAAAAGATTCCAATTAAGAATGATTATTTAGCGATTTATTACAATAAATATTAACACTAGTTAGTAATCAATATCTGTAAATTTTATATTCAGCATAAAAGGGTGTTGCATTTCTAAGCTTATACCTTTATATAGTTGAACTTTTTTACTGTAAAGTCTAGTCACTGTATTTTGTAGACAAACATAAAAGACAATTTGAGTACAGCAATGCCCCTCAAGTGCATTGAATGATCAATTTTATCTGAATTATTGACCAGAAGAAACCCATTTCTCTTTTCAACCATGGGATCTTTAGTTTTTACAGTACATAAAAAAATCTTGAGGCTGTGGTTAGATGACATGGAAGTTGCTTGTATGAGAGAAGGTACAAAGGGAAATTTGTACTAAAAAGTACTAAAGATTGCAAATTCTGGAGTAAATTAGTCATCGAGCTAAAGGATATCTGCTTGTGGGGACTGTGACAGAAAAGAGTTTGAAGATTGAGTTATTCACATGGACCTAAGGGGGAGGAACTAGTTGCTGTTGACACAATAACTTAAAAGGAAGAGGCATGGAGTGCACAGAACAAAGTGGGCACAACACATTTCCAGACGATTCAAGGCAGAATTATTGCATTTACTGGGCGGAGTTTAATTTTGTCATGGGTTACTAAATTAGAAGGTTTTTTTATAATATTATTTATGTTTTGTTTTCTTTTAGCTGCTTTTTAACCGCATTAGAAAAAAAAGCATGTTCTTCCCAAGCCTGGATCAAATAAGGATGTTAATCTTTCACTGCTGATTTCACACCTAATTCTGCATTCTTCTTCACAGCCACTTCAACTCTTAACCCGATGTAGCCTTAACAGTGCTCCCACTTCATTTCATTGACCGGGCTGTTAAACTGCGAGAGTGAAAAAGGCAGAGATAACAAGTGAAACACTATACAAACTGAAACAGGGTCTGACAAGAGCTTACTAACAAATCATTTCTGTATGGAATTCCAGTTACATGGCATCAGTTACCATGTAAAGGTTAATACTGATGTTTCTGTAACCTAAAAGTAACCCCAACGATGCAGTGTTTGCTGTAGTATGGTGTTCACTGTCATCATATCTCCACTCCTCTATCACTCACTCTGTAATAAACCCAAAATGAATATCTAGATCTTCAGGAAGAGTGGATGGCTCCCTCCTTGTTATTTTAAACAGTGTATTAACACATATTGGTCAGTATGGACAACATTACATTGGGAAATCCTGGATCCTGGTTAAAAACAACATGAAGCTCCATCAATTTCCAGTGTATAAAGCTAGAACTGCCCTGTAACAATCAGAGGTCTGATGTTCTTTGCCTGAAGATCTGAAATTTATAGCACACAGAATTTTGGGGAAAAAATTCACTTTCATTGTGATTTCTAAGACAGTTATTTTCAAATATTGTGAGAAATCCGCATCCAAATCAAAACTGAATTGAATTCAATTCTAGATAATCTTAAATTTTAAAACAAAATGCCAAGAAAAGGTTAAACTTCCAGGCTTAGAATGTGTGTTTTGCTCTTTGCTATTATATCTTTCAACAAATGGTTTGTACCGACAAAAATATATATATAAAATGCCTATTTGATGCCTTTATTGAAGCTCACTGCTTTGGCTGAGGAGGCATCAAGTGAAGATTTACCTGCTAGTGTATCACTGAAAATGAGGGACTACCTACTTGACCTGGAGTTGATCCTCAGCGTTGTTGGGTCAAACTACAAGAAAAACATCTGGATAAGCAAAGGCTCTTTAACTTTCTTTTTCAACCGTACCTATGGAATTCAAGTTGAACTTTTTCTAAAAATACATAATAGTTCCTATATTTCATATAGCATCATTCACGTTAAGACATTGTTTCAAAGAGCTTCACAGGATATATTGTAAAGTGAAGTGACTATATATTTTGTACGCGAACGGAGAGGCCAATTTGCACACAGCAATGTCCCACAAACAGCCATGAAGTGAATGATCAATTTTATTTGGTGGATTGTTGACTAGCTCACTGTGGTTGAAGTCCAATTATCACCTGATCTAAAATACATGTTGTTGTGTTGGAGATAACATTGGGTTTGTTGCCATTCTCATTGCCATTTGTTGTATCATTAATCTTTTTTTAACCACTGTGATGTCTTAAAAGCTTTTCCTCAATCACTGATTGTTTGGCTATCATGTTAATTGGGAAAGCACCCACCTTTCAGATAAATCTCTTGCAATTGATCACAAGTGCAGTAGCTCAAGTCTAACGTTCTCAATTAGATGGAGCTGATGTCTAGATTGCTTTTGGTTTTCTACCTCTGCACTTTCGACACTTCTTTTTAAAACAAAAAAACTCTTCCCCACAGGTTTTTCTGAAAGCTGCCATCTCACTTGCAGACTACACTTCTGCAGCTGCCACAGTCTTTTTGATTGACAGGTTTGTGTACTGGGTTGATGCGTCCAGCAAACTTCTGCAGGTTGCCAAGGGTCTCCACAAGCGTTGCCTTGCAACACCAATTGCGCCACAGGTGGTTCTTCGCCAGGCTCGAGTCTCTGTAAATTCAGGTGACGTAACTCCCTGTTGATCTTTGTCTGCCTCTGTGGCTAAACTCCAATTAACAACCACTTGACTAATCTAGAGGACATTTTGTTCCATTGGGAGGAATGGCATTCCACTGAGAGCATAGTGCCATCTTTTCAAACCCAACTCTGACCCTGATGAACAGACACAAAGGCTCCCAAAGAAAGGGATTTAGAGCCAAAAGGGTCGGGTGATTGTGAATGGGGTGGAAAACACTAATTGGTACCTTTGTTCCCTCATAAATGTACCCTGCCGATTTCAAACGGGAGCTGCCTGAATTGCTATACTCCCGATCAGTGATTATTAAGAATTTAATAAAATAGATTAGCATTCTGGCACTCTTTCGCTTCTGTCCCTATCTCTTTCATCGTCTCCACTATTTTTTCAGGATAGCCACTTGACTATGCAAACAATACAGCTGTTGGCTGGTTGAAGTAACCCGATCTGTTTCATTACGCTCTGCAGCTACCTGAATCACATAAAGTGTTCACCGCTTTGTTGTTCCAATACGCTGCTGAATTGCCAAGTGTATGGCGTCAATAATGAGCACTGCTGTTTTAGTTTTTAGAGATTGTTAGCTATGATTTACCATTGTCCAGCGTAATGGCATGTGGAAGACGACTACGATAACACAATGAAAAGTGCTTTAGGACTCCCTTTAATTTATATTAAACGTACTGACTTGTAAAGAGGGAATTGAAAATAATTGTATTACAACCAATTGCTGGAATTGAAGTTACTTCAAAGAACTACTGAGGAAAGCAATAATTTGAAGTTTGTTTTTTAAAAAGATATTGGAATATCTATTGAATATTTAATTTTTGAAGCAAAACGTCGATTAATCAAAAAGGAATTAGATAGATACTTAAAAAGGCAAATTTTGCACGGCTATGGGGTAAGAGCAGGGGAGTGGGACTAGTTCGTAGGTCTTTCAATAAGCCGGCACAGGCATGATGGGCCAAATTGTGATGAAAACTTTATTTTCTAACAGGAAATTTGGGGACATCATGCTGACTTGCGAGACCGGTTGCCAAGAATGGTGGATCAGAGATGAGGTCTCGCAAGTTGACGTGATTTATTAGAAGGGAGGGAGAGACAAAAGGGGGATTCACTTGAGAAAGTTCAGTTTACA
The DNA here is from genome assembly GCF_018977255.1 of Callorhinchus milii. NCBI lineage: Eukaryota > Metazoa > Chordata > Chondrichthyes > Chimaeriformes > Callorhinchidae > Callorhinchus > Callorhinchus milii. The sequence goes on along the minus strand of NW_024704742.1, from coordinate 33,778,894 downwards.
TCACGGGCACTGTTTCCAGTGGTGCCGTGAAGGTTATGCCAATTGTTCTCTTTGCAACTTTTAGGATTCAAAAAAATCGATTTTAACGATTTTACCAATTATTTAGCTATTCAGCAAAAAATTAATTCTATCTTTTAAAAAAATTTGGCAATCGTTGTGCAATATTATACAAAAGTTAATTTTTTGTAGGAATCTTAAGTCTGGTTTGGATACTCAAGTCCGTCAGTGGGTTCCAAGCGCTCTGGGATACTACGTTGTGTGAAGGGCGCTATATAAATGTAAGTTGTTGTTTGGTGGTGGTGGTGTGTGACAGACGATTTGAGCAGACTAAAAATCATTGCCTTCACACTTCCAAAATCTGGCTAGGTTTAAAGACTAAAATAAAAGCATTATTTGTTGTTGGGGGCACTAAATTAGATATTTTTCGAAAAAAAAATTAAATTCCCTATCTGCTGTTTGGTCCCTTCAGCTGCCTTCCCAGGAATCCCATAGATTCCCTTGGAATAGGAATCACACATTTAGTGTTGATGTGTTGTGTTCGCAAGATCACAAAGAGGTTCAGATGAAGAACCTCTTTCTTCTAGAATATCCACTACCAACTCATTTTCCCATGATACCATCAAGTTGTTTCTTAAACGAGGCCAATGTCTGACTTTTACTGTCCTGCCTTACCCAATGCAGCTGTCAATTCCTCACGAAAAAAATACTTCCTTCACTTTATTTTGTGCCCTCTTGTTCTGCTACCTGGGTGTATTTCTTAAACGAGGCAATTGTAATGAATTTTGTTGCACAATAAATTGTACTATATGTAATATAGTAAGTACTAAACATATACCAAATATAGTAAGTACTAAACATATATCATTTTACACTGTACAGACCTTTGTTCAGCTCCTGCTGAAAATGCTAGCCATGCTCGCAACTTAGTGGCAGTGCAGGAGTTTTCAGCAGTCTCCAAAACCCTATTGAATAAAGAGCAGCTTGGATGTACATAACTTCAAAGGTTTAGCCCTCATTATTACACTGGAGCACAGAGGCTCCATACATTGCTCCATACAGAAACATTTGAGTGTTATTGTTGAATGCTTTTTAACTTGAGTGCAATTTTTAAATTTCCAACAGGTAAACTTCTGAAAGCCGAATACATCCTGAGCAGCCTCATAAATAACACCGGGGCAACAGGTTAGTGATCATTTCGAGCTAACAATTAGTGATTGATGGAATCAATAAACTATGCTTTAGATTTCCACCATCTAGTCTTTGATCCTCTCTCTGCTCAGCTTCAATTGAAGTGCTGAAGAATACAAGACATTGAGCCAAAGTATCTTGGACAGATGTTCATACATATTGCTGTAAACGGATAGAAAATGAAAACACACAGTAATAATAATCCTTGCATTTGATATAGCAACTTATTTCATTATTGAGAATTCTCAAAGCGCTTCACAGAATGTACTGCAAAGTGAATTGACTGTATATTTTGTAGCCGAAATGTGACAATTGCGCACAGCAGTGTCCCACAAACAGTCATGGGGATTGAATTATCTTCCGGGGTTAGAAATTTTTTTTTCAGAGCTAAGGTGAGCATAGATTTTGTCCTTCTTCACTACTTTGTGGCTGAAAATTAATTATGGAATAAAAAAACAAAGTTACATGCTGTTCTAGCTGCTATAATTCCAGATTGTAATCTCTTAGCCTCATTGGTTAATAAATAAAGTTTGGACCCTGCAGTCTTGTAAAGAGACGTCTCAGAAGGGACCTTAGTGGTGTATAAGATTTCAAATGGGTATGAGAACGAAAACTCAGAACAATATTTTTGGATGCACCAAGACAGCAGAACAAGGATGGGTGAGACCAGGACACTAGACTCATTCAAAGAACAGCTTGTTGCTGTCATGGGAGGATAGTAGAGTGGGTCTCCAGGAAAGATGAGGTCAACTGAGCTGAAGAGCTTTCTTCATCCAAACCAATCTTGGTATCTTGTGATTTTACCCAAGACTGACTGAACTTTAAAAAAAGTGAGCAGTTATTCTGCACTCCAGGCTGTTGTTTAATTTTAAGGAAAAAGCGATCATAAATGATGTCCTTGTAATAATTGTTGCTGCTGAAATTTATCGCATGATGATAATTATCCTTTTAAACAGTATAAACCCAACAAACTTATCCCATATATTCTTTCATAACTAGTGGATAATCAAATACATTCCCTCTAAACATGGAAAAAATGCATTTGGAATTATCTTATTTGGTGTTTTCTTTAATTGTTCACATTGTTATCTGCAGGAACTTGGGTCTATGAGAAACAAAGTGACTGTGTACTTGTCCAGGCTGTTAGTCTTCAGATCAGGGGACAGATTCTGCAGAAACTCGGTAAGATTGAAGTGAAATGTATGGATTTTGAGTCATTAGTGCTCTATTGGAGAAGGTGCTTATCTATCCTGTAGGTTAGGCATCATCTATGGAGAGAAGAAAATGAATTAATGTTTTAGTTCTATGACCCTTCATCAGAAAAGTCTGACGAAAGGTCACAGACCTGAAACGTTAACTAATTTTCCTCTCTCCTCAGATGCCTCCTGACCTGTTGCATTCCCAGCGACCTCTGTTTTTATTTCATATTTCCAGTGTCTGTAGTATTTTGCCTTTTGCTTATCTTGATGGAATGAGGAGAATGAGGAGTCAATATTGTTATAAAGTGGTCTCATTGACCACGTTTATCAGTGATATGATGCTTATCATTGGTGACATCTAAAACATTGCAAGTCCCAAATTTCACCACTTTAGATATAGGAAGGAGAAGGCCAGTTTTGCAAAGATTTACAAATGCAATTGAGTGTTTTCTTCATTCTTGATCCAAATGTTATTTGCAATTAGAACATACAAGCTGAATCTCTGCCACAATGTTCTGATTCTTGAATGAGACATAATTAAGAGGTTTAATAAAGAGATCTAGACATAATTTCTTAGAAGCCTATTTTGAAGCTAATTTGCTCCAGCCAAGCCCTACAATCATTAATTTTGAAACATGATAACTTCACTTTTTTCTAAATGTTTTGCACACAAAATAAAACTTGCTTCTGCTTTGTAGATGACAAGGAATAATATGATGTGTTCACTCGGGGACAGAGAGTGGGATTTGTGCTGTATTTACAGTGATTGTATGTGCTGTGAGGTAACATTCATGTTCAGAGCAAAAGCATGGAGCCTCTTAATATTTTTGTGTTACTTTTTCTGGTGATTTCCAGGATTATGGTATGAAGCTGCGGAGTTGACCTGGGCTTCTATAGTGGGGTTTTATGAACTTCCTCACCCGGATAAAAAGGTTTGTTGGTAATAAGTTTTATTAATAATAATAATTCTTGCATTTGAAATAACGACTATCATTTCAAGAAGACATCTCAAAACACTTCACAGTAATTTGCTGTCAAGTGTAGTAATTCTGCATTTTGTAGGCAAACAGGAAACCTGACAGAATTTCCATCCTCCTTTCCCTAAGACAAAATGTGGGCACAGCAAAGGAATGAACAAGGTTGACATCTGTATTGTAAATTGGTGCTAAAAATGTCTCTATAAATGTATAAATGTATTTATAATTACAGGGAATTTCCACTTCATTGGGAATCCTGGCTGATATCCTGGTTTCAATGAGTGATAAGGATTACAACCGATTTAAACATCATCTTCAGACGGACTTGGTAAAGAATTGCTAGCCCTGAAATCCGGACTGTTTCATATAAAATCCAAGGGGTTTTAAAGTATTGGGACCGTGCTGTGGTGCCAGCAATTAGACTGCTGATAAATAGCAAGATCATAATCAGCTGGTCTGGCCTGCTCCACCATTTGAACAATTGTTGTTGTAGAATGGGATTGAAAAAGTAAACCCAGATCAATACTTCGGGATGCAATGAGTTAGTAGAATATGAGGACATAGGTTTAAAGTTGTAAAGGACAGTTTCAGGACAGATGCCAGGAAGCTTTTCTTTACTCCAAGCGTAATCAATGAGTGGAACAGGTTACCAGGAAAGGTGGTGGAAGTTAGGTCACTGGATTCATTTAAAAAGCAGCTCGATGCAGTAATGGAGGGATGGTAGGGTGGGTGTTCTGGAGGCATGAGATTGGTTGGTTTGAAAGGCCTCCTTCATCCAAACAATCTTGTGAATGGATATTTTAAAGCCTATTCAAAATCAAAAGGAACTTTTCACAGGAAACCTTTTTCTGTTGAGTAATTATAAAGATGGGGCTGACATCAGTAGCACAAGTTCTAATGTTTGTTAGGAGATTCAGGAACCTTATCTGTGCACTGTAGCCAACAGGATGTCTATTGGCTTCCCTTAAATTTTCTAACATAATAATCCTTGCATTTGATATTATGCCTTATCATATTGTGGAGATGTCTAAAAGCACTTCATAGGATTTTACTGTGAAGTTTATAATTACTGGGTATTTGTAGAGTTGAGTTGAAACTTCCCTGAAATCACGCATTTTGTTATTCATGAAATATTATAACCTGCGACACAAAGGTACAGTTGTCTCAGTAGTTGAGGTAACTCCGCCTGATTTGCCTTTTCCAGATTCTGCTGGAGGAATGTGCTCATCGATTGCTGTCAGCCGCAGAAGCAGCTAAATTGGCTGCTGTGCTCAGTCAATACAACCCACTCTTTGTCCTCACAAACATGGTGAGTATGGTATTAACTGTGGGGCCTGTTATTCATTTGTGAGTTTTGACAGTAAGTGTTGGAAAGATTTCCAATGTTGGGGACTATCAGAGCCCAGCCCAATCCTGGTCTCAACCAACATTACACACCTTCCAGCATTGGTTTTGGATAGTGATTAAGAGCAGAGAGATTGACTGATCCTCTCTAACCCAGAACAAACTGTACAGCCCATCTGTTTTCCTCGGTATGCATGATAACTTCATGACTGATCTGTATCAGAGTTCTCTTTCGAATGAGGGACCTGACAAGCTAATTTCCAAATATTAAGAAAAAAGGTCCCTTTCATTAAAAAGATTTGGAAACTGATTTAATGTGGTAGCTGACCTGGATCACCCAAATTGGGAAAGCATAAACAACAACAAAAACAATATTACATTTGTGTAGCACCTTTTACGTCAGGAGGAAATCTCAAGGCGCTGGACAGTCAGTGTTTAGGACCCTGCCAATTAGCTTCCAAGCCACTCCATGGCTCCCATCCCTTTCACTACAGTTAGTGCATGTTTTCTACTGATTCATTGATTCCATCTTCTATAAGAGTTTCCATTGTTTTTGATAATTATTTTGCATATTGCAATAAAAAACAGACCCTCCCCCACCCCACCCCCACCCACTGTCTCTCCAAAAAAAACAAAGCTTACAAAGCTTGAAAATGTTTACATTATTTGAATATAATTATGATCAGTTTGATAGATTTTACCTTTGACCGGTTGAGGACATAAATGTTGCCTGATTATGGAATGAATACCCTAAACTTTTACCAGAACAACATCAATGAAATTATGAAATTGCTTCAGTTTGAACTCATTTCTCTCTCCAGAACATTTGTGGAACATGTCTTCTGTCATACAGTTTTAAGAATGAATGCCCGGAGGAAAAACAGTGTTACCTTTCACAAGCAAAAGAGGCCTTTGAAATAGGCCTTCTTACCAAGAGAGATGGTGAAGTGGTCACTAGTATGCAAGAGCTGCATGGACTTGTTAAAGCAGCTTTCTCTCTTGCAACTGTGCAAAAATGGCTCACAGGAGACTGTGAAAGACATAAAAAGATGAGACAGATGTGTAAAGAAGCCATGCAGAAGCTGTACCTGTATAGCGCTCAAGCTCAGGAAACCTTGGCAGGGGAAATCATGACACTGGTCAACAAAATCAAAGTGCATTTACAGATAAAAGATCTCTGTAATTCTGACAGCAAGTCCTATGTCCCAGACCACTACACAATATATTGGGATAAGCCCATAGTCAAGGGAAGGATGACCTTTAACAAGGTCCTTGAAAAACATTCACAATATCACACGACAATATGTACGGTATTTCAAAATGCTTGCAGAAAAGGAAAAGATAACAGTGAGGCCTCGGCGTATGCCTGTATCACTGCTTTGAAAACCGATACAAAGGAACTTGATACTGCAGTTTCTAAATCAAACGCACCCCATCCCAGAGGACTTGTTCTTCCACCGCATCCTGTGCCTAAAGGGCCAATCGACAGGCAACACGGTGGAAAAGTGCAGCAAGTGAGAAGCAAATCAACTGCAAGCAAATCCGAGAAACAAAATACAGACCCCTCGGAAGACAGTGGATCTCCCCATTGCTCTTTAGGAAATGACCCACCAAATGTGTCAACAGATGCCAAAGCAGAATGTGAAAATTTAATGCCAGAGTACAGAGACAGTGACAACAAAGATTGTCTGAAGTTCCAGAGTGACAACCAAGGCTACTCTGCAGAATCCTGGATGAGAGTATCAGGCTCAGAATCTCCCAACAGCTGGGAGAAAGTAACCAGCAATGAATGCTGTAGTTTGTCTCGGGTTGGAGAGAATCAACGTCTGCGCACTTTGGACACACAGTGCTCCACAGCCTTGACTGAGGATGTTGGGGAGCAACAGCCAAACAGCCACAATCAAGACATCAAAGGTTCTCATTTACAAAATAGTACCTTGCAGTCAATCACTCAACCGGTCTCTCAGTTATCTTTACAGCATGGAGTTAGCCCCTCTTCTGCCTGCTCTATTGGCGATTTTAGTGCAGAAAAAGTGAAGAAAAGCCTTTCGTCTTCCTCCTCGAGAGAATCTGGGTCATTTGAAATGGTGAACTTTACTGCTAAGTCTACACATAAGAACAATGAGAGTAAGGACATGGGTCTGTGTATAAAGATCTCTGATCAAAGTTCTCACTTTCCATCTACCTCTGACCCAAATCATACAACCAGCAATAAAGATTCCCCTGCTGTGAGTGTTCGGAAAACCAATTCATCATTTTCACGAGAAACTGGCTCATTTGAGATGGTTGACCCAGCCATAGAAAGTGCTGATGCTTTTGAAGGTGATATCAATAACAAGATGCTTCTAAACGCCAGTAAACATGGGCACGTTCAGTCTTCCTGTAGTTCTCAACCAGGTTCCAGCATGGCAAATACCATCTCAGTTGGCATAAATGTTGCAAGGCTTTCCAAGATGCAAAATGGATCCTTATCAGAGAAAAGCAGCTCTTTTGAATCATTGGTTGACTCTGCAGCAGACACTGTTGCAGACACAGAAGAAAGCACCAGCAACAGTAATCTTCCAACCACAGCAGGAGTATTTGAGATCTTACCTAAATACTTAGATAATGGCGGCAAGGAGCAGGAGAACCAAAAGCACTGTGACGACCAAAGAAACAAGAGCTCTGCTCAATGCCTGCCTCCAAAGGAAGCAAACAAAGATTGCAATGAAACAGCATCAACAGAAGCAGACAGTGAAGATGAGGGGGACAGGTTGAATAACCAAGTTCTCAACAGGAGTCATAACTCCAGCTCCTCTTTTCAATCATGGTGCAAATCACCATTTTTTTCCAGCAGCGGCTCAGATCTTGACTATATGAGTGTTTCTCTGAGTTCGAGTAGCATATCCTTTGAGTATCTTTCAAAGAGGAACCAGACATTTGAGAGACGTGTTTTAACAGAAGCAGATTACAAAAGGTTCTTCGCAGGCATAAATCACGACAGTTTGATACAGCGACTTAAAGGAACTGGAGTCTTTCCCCCTGATGAACTTAAAAATGTCTACAGTAAGTTAGTTATACACCTTTATTTATCAAACAGGAAAGGGTGAATCTTAATTGAATTAAACTAGTTTCCACTATAAAGTCTCTTAAAATTCTTCTCTCAGAATGAATAGACAAATTACTGTGGGGGCTTGATGGAGGCATTTAAAATGTTGTCACATTTAGAACATTTAAGTGGAGCTATGTTTATTGCCATGTAGAAAATTTAAGAACATAGGGGTTATAGCTTCAAAAGGACAATTCCAAAAGTGCTCAGTTGGTAGCACTCTCGGCTCTGAGCCAAAAGGTTGTGGATTCAAGCCTCACATCGGAATATTGAGCTCATAATCGAGGCTGACACTCCATTGCAGTGCTGGGGTGTGTTGTCAGAGTTGCTGTCCTTTGGATGAGATGTCAAACGATGTCCCAGGTGGATATGAAAGCTTATTTGAAAAAAGAAGGGAGTTTCTCTCAGGCATGCTCCCCAGTTTCTTTAAACTGGTCATTCATTTTGTGGCCCTTTTGTGGGACATTGCTATGCACAACTCCTGTGAAACCTATAACGCAAAGCCCTAATGGGTAGGGTGGTCCTAGCTGAATGAGCAGCGGGAAAGCTTGCCAGGCAGTGCTCTCAATGGCAAGCTATGTGATTTTAGCTGGTGAGACTCTGGAGTACCCAAACTCGCACTTTGGGGTCCCCAATCCTTTCCTCTTACTACCCTATACCTAATACTTTCTGGAATTAGGTAAGCAAGATATGTCCCTCCAGGGAGAGTGCACATTTCCATTCCAGTAAACATCTCTGGAATTTCCATGTGTAGGTGAGATGCATGGAATTTTCAGCTTGGCTTGGATACTCTGAAGCATGGTGATTGGGTTTCTGAATGTGTCAGATACCCAGCAGACCAAAAACAAAATCTTTTTCTACATTTGTACTTGATTGTGAAAATCTAACATTGTGTTTTCACAGCGGCTCTGCTGTTTAAATATGGTAAGAAAACAGACACTTGGACAGCTCAGGAAACATTGGTTTATATTGGGAAGCCTTTTTCTGTTGAAAAAGCGGGAGCCCAGAGGACTGCTTTGGAAATACGCTTCCTACATCAGGAACAAATACTGGGAAGGTACTTATCCTTACATCATTTATAGTTTCCTTCTTCTTTCTTTCCTTCTCATTCAGAACTCTGCAGCTCGTGTACTGTCCCGCACCAGGCTTCGGGACCACATCACTCCCACCCTCGCTCGCCTCCACTGGCTCCCCATCCCCCAGAGGATTGATTTCAAGATCCTCATCCTCACCTACAAGGCCATTCACGGCCTTGCTCCCTCCTACCTCTCCAACCTACTATCCCCCTACCTACCTGCCCGTACCCTCCGTTCCTCTGGCTCCGGTCTGCTCCACGTCCCCCGCCCCAACCGCCCTACCATCGCTGGTCGGGCCTTCAGCCTCTCAGCCCCCAGGCTCTGGAACTCCATCCCCCAGTGCCTTCGCCTTGCTTCCTCCCTTTCCTCCTTCAAGGCCGGTCTCAAAACCTTTCTCTTTGACCGTGCCTTCAGCTCCCCTCTCGACTCTCTACCCCCTCCTCGCTCCCTCCCCTCCCCTCACCCTGACCATTTACCCGCTCCTCGCTCCCTCCCTTCCCTCCCCTCACCATTTCCCCCCTCCTCGCTCCCTCCCTTCCCTCCCCTCACCCTGACCATTTCCCCCCTGCTCGGGTCATGACCCAACTGTGCAGCGCCTTGGGACGTCCTCCTGACGTGAAAGGCGCTTTATAAATGGAATCTTGTTGTTGTTGTTGTTCTTCACACCTCATATTCGAATCCCCCTCAAAAAAAACTTCTCCTCCAGCAGGCAGTGCTGGCTTACTGGGGTCTAATTTGCAATATTTGCAAAATGATTTGTAAGTAGCAAATCCTGGAAATATGCAGGTGAGATCAACCTTCTGGATTTCCACTTGGACACAAGCTCAATTTTGACATTCATGAAACCAAAATATAATCTTGTCACTGGCAGGAGATTGGCCCAAGTTGTTGCCCACGGGGAATTCCAGAGGATTGATGTTGAAAAAGATCTTTGAGATCAACCTTTAGGTAAAGTGATTTGGAATGGTCAAGCAAGGCAAAGAGGTCTGCAATACATCAATTGCCAAACATAGCAAAAAAAAATCCTTATGTCATTTAGTTTGAAGCCTGACTAAGAACAGATCAAAATGACCTTAACTGTGTCAAGCGGCCTTGCAACTAAAACTACCCTTTTTGCTCGTTGGGATTTTAGTCTACTGAGAACTCACAGAAACACGGTTTCTGTTTGCTAGTTCCAGAATTTGCAATACATCTAATGGAGCTAAAAAATACTGCTATACTGTTTACTCCCAACATCCTCCCCCACCCCCGGGCCAAGTCATCGCAAGTAAAAAAAAAATTATACCCATGACTTTCGCCATGACATGTAAAGAGCCCATAGCTTTTGCTTCGAAGCTGCCTTATACCCGTAATTATTGAGGAGACTCATAAGAGACAAAGATAACAAAATATTTAAGATCAATGCCAGGGAAAGCATATAGTTCTTCTTTTAGTTTTGCCTACACCAATTCATTTCTTCTGCCTATACCTTCCCCTTTAAAATCATGTGAGCTGATCTCTTCAGATGGTTTCTGAGATCCTATAAATGCAAAATCATATAGTTGCCCAATTCAAAGAGAGGTACAGTCCTGTTCCACTCTGCAGTAGATTCTCATTCAATTGAGTGTGCTGTACATATTCTACACTATAAGTAATTCTTCTGCCAAATATTTTTGTCTTGCCAATCCAGGTATGTTGGAAAGCAATATAAAAAGACAAAGGAACTGTCTTACCACTTCAACGATGTTGAGCGGCAGATGACTGCACAATATTATGTAACGGAATTCAACAAAAAACTGTACGAGCAGCAGGTTCCCACACAGATCTACTATATCCCAGCAACTGTCCTTATGGTAAGGCCAGCAACATCATGGAATGTGTGCAGAATGATGGGGCCCAGATTTATATTCAAAACAAATTCTTGTACAAAATGTACAGATCTTGGATTTACTTAAGAGATTCCTAAGAGGTTTACATAAATATTATGGGATCCTCCAATGGTTTTAATTTTTTTTAAACTCTAAAGGGTGAAGGGCTCACAAAACATGCAGTCACTACAGTTTACAGTACATCCTGTGATGCACTCTGAGGTGTCCTCCCATTGTGAAAGATACTATACCAAATATAAGGATTATTATTAGCATTATCTGCTTCAATCCCCATTTTGGGCAGTGAGTTTTACATTCTCAATATCCTCTGCATGAAAAAATTCCTCCTAAATTCTCTTTTAGATCCCCTAGTTGCTACCTTATATTTGTGTCCCCTGGTTACCGACCTGCCAACAAATGGGAACAGCCTCTATATGTTAACCTTATCAAACCCTTTTATTATTTTAAACACCGCTGTTAGGTCCCCTCTTAAACGTCTCTTCTCTAGTGACAAAAGACCTATTAGGATTGCATAGAGAGGAGTAGCACTTTATGTCCACCACAAAGACTGACATTTAGACTGACATTTTCCAAACAAATGCTTTTTGAACGCCTTTTTTGAAATTACATTGGTCTAAAAACATAGGAACAGAGGAGGCAATTCAGCCCTTCGAGCCTGTTCTGCCGTTTAATTAGAACATGGTTGATCTGTACCTCAACTAATCTTTTCAATTCCAATTTCCCGCATTCTCCCCATATCCCTTAATACTCTGTCCCTGATGATGGATTCTAATATTTTCCCTAAACCTGACGTTAAGCTGACAGGTCTGTAGTTTCCTGGTTTCTCCCTCCTTCCCTTCTTAATAAAGGGGTGACATTCGCAATTTTCCAATCTAAGGGCACAATTCCCGAATCTAGTGTGCTTTGGAAAATTATGGCGAATGCATCTGCAATTCCGCTCCTAATTCCTTTAACACCCTGGGATGGAAACTATCAGGTCCTGAAGATTTGTCGATCTTGAGTCTCATTATTTTCTCCATTACCATTTATTGATTTATATTAATTCTATTAAGCATTTCTCTTTGACTTATTTTTAGGTTCCCCTGCATGGCTGGTATTTTGTCCTATCCTTTACCCAGTAGCAAAGCATTTATTTAACAAGTCAGCCATTTCCTTATTTTCCGTTATAGTCTCACCTACTTTAACGGACCCACATTCCACATTGCCCTTGAACCATTCTCTTTTAATATATTTATAAAAGCTTTTACTATTGGTTTTAATATCCCTTACAAGTTTCTTTTTCATACTCCCTTTTTGCTCCTCTTGTTACTATCTTGGTATCCCTGTGTTCTCCTTTTGTAGTTCTCCTAGTCCTCTGCATTCCCACTTTTTCTTGCTTTTGAGTAAACCTTTTCTTTTAGCTTGATATAGTCTCTAACCTCTTTTGTCCACCATGGTTGCTTAACTACAGGATTGGATCTTTTGCATTTTAGGGTATGTACATGTTCTGTATTGTTTCAAATACTTTTTTGAATACTTCCCATTGTTCATCTGCAGGTTTACCCACTAACAGTTCAGCCCAGTTTACTGTAGTCAATATATTTCTCATTCCATCGAAGTTTGCCTTACTTAAATTTAAAACCTTGGTTTGGGACTCTCCTTTTTCCCTCTCAAATCCAATGTCAAATTCAATCATATAATGATCACTATACGCAAAATGTTCCCTTATGGTCAGATTGTTAACGAGTTCTGGCTCATTACCCATCACCAAATCCAGTATGGCTTGTTCCCTTGTTGGTTCTAAAACATATTGTTCCAAAAAACTATCCTGAATACGTTCTAGAAATTCATTGCCTTTACTAACTGAGGAATCCTGCTTCTCCCAGTCTATGTGAAAATTAAAATCTCCCATTATAACCACATTGCTTTTGCTACATGCTTCCCTGATCTCCGTATTTATACATTTCCCCACTACATCACAACTCTGGAGGTCTGTAGAGTCTTACCTCCTTTGCTGTTCCTTAATTCTACCCACAGTGTTTCCACTACCCGATCGCCCTAACTGAAATCTTTCCTTTCCACTGCTGTAAAAGTGTCTTTTATCAATATTGCTACTCCTCCTCCTTTCCCAATGTCCCTGTCTTTTCTAAAGATCTTTTACCTGGAATATTTAGCTCCCAGTCCTGCCCAGCTTGTAACCAGGTCTCTGTAATGGCAACTACATTATACCCTTTAAGCTGAATTTGTGCTTCTAACTCACTTCTTTTATTTCTTATGCTACATGTATTTGTATACATAGCTCTTATTTGGGTAACTGTCCCCAACATGCCTATACTCCCTGACGATGTTCTTCTCACATATTTTGACTTGTTTCACCTTTCTGATAACTTCCTATTACTTTTTATTTTGTGTAATATTTATGTTATCTTTATCACTATTTGTATTCTGACCTTTGCTCTCATCCTCTCCTTGCCTTATGTTTTAGTTTTCACCCACACCAGTGTTTCAGCCACACATTAATTTCCCTAATCTGCTTATCTCTATGCCAATTTGCACGTGGCTCGGGTAGCAACCCAGAGATTATCACCTTTGAGGTCTGTTTTTTAATTTAACCCCTAGCTCTTGATACTCCCTTAGCAGGACCTCCTTCTTGCTCTTTCCTATGTCATTAGTTCCCACATGGATAACGACAACTGATTCTTATCCCCTCCCTTCCCAAGTTCCTTTCCAGTTGCTTTGAAATATCCCTTACCCTGGCACCGGGAAGGCAACACACACTCCTGGATTCTCGATCCCAACTGCAGACGATACCCTCGATCCCCTTAGTTATTTCATCCCCTATAACTACAACGTTTTTGTTCTGCTCCTCCCCCACTTGCACTGCCTTGTGCTCTTATGGTGCTTTGGTTTGCATTCAGGCCTCCTTCCCCACAGACCCTAACCCTAACACGCACTCCAGATCAAAAACTCTGAGTCGGAGTGACTCAGGACATGTGCACTTTTCACAGATGCTACTATTGGGAACAGTCTTACTGTCCACAAATTCCCACTTACTGCAGCTTTGACACACTACCTGTGTTGCCATTATCCCTTTGTAGCTTCTACTCCACTTAATGTTTAGGATTATTTAATTTACAAGGTATTACCGTCATCTTTTATTTGTTTTTAGTTATTTTCCCGTTAATCTATTTTACCTTTAACAATTTCAGGATAAATAGGTGAAGAAGTAGTTTTGTACCTTTTGTCCCTTGCTCACATTCCTTAATTCTTAACACCTACTCCCTCAGGAATGTTACCGTTGGTCTAAGTTCCCCTGTGTCTAGACCAACTGAAACTCCCATCTTCTACACCTGACTTCACTTTCCGATCTCCCGAAGGCCCCGAAAAGGCTCCCGCACTGAGCTCTTTCACTGGTAGTGTTTCTCCTTTACAAGGAGATCAAAACAAGTTCTTACCTGCACCTCTTTTCCCCTCTGTACCGAATTCCCACTCTCACCAAATTCCTAAACAGAATTCTCACTCTGTTCCACCTCACTCAGTTCCCTCCTCAAGCTGCTGGGCTCTCTGCTCAAGTCAGTGTTATAGTTTAGTCAGTGTCAAAGTTTACACACACTCTCATTAGTATTTTATGTCACAAATGCAAGTAGGAAATAAACTAAACAACAATCTGTTTCTTTTCCTGAATAACTTAGTATTTTATTAGAAAGGACAGCATTTCAATATAAAATGCTTTTACAAATGTGTACTGATCAGTAAACCTGATAATTACTCCTGAATAAGATATGTGTTGTTTGTTTCCCCAGCTTTTGGAAGATGAACAGATTGTGGGTTGTATAAGTGTGGAGCCATATATGCTTGGGGAGTTTGTGAAGCTAACAAACAACACGAACACCGTACGTAGAGAATATGAAGCAACTATGTATGGGCTCGCATTCGGCCATTTTACTTACGAGTTTTCCAAACAAGAAGAAATAGTTGTTGATTTACAAGGTAACCAATTCTGTGCTACACAATGATAGCTGCCTAGTAATTAAACTACAGCACATGGTCATCATTGCTTCATTATTTTTAACCTTCAAAGGATGAGACCTTGAAGCTCCTCCAATGATCCAGTGGATGAAGGCATGGCCGTAGGCTATACAATACTTTTAGTCACGTCAAGTCCTAACTCTTTGACTGCACATTCGGTCATCTTTTTCCTCTCCCCACCTCATCTCCCTTAGCTCCTAGCCCCAGCTCAGGTGCCCAACTGGGAGTGTTGAGAACTTTGAAACAAGATCGTAGGTAAATACTATGTTTCTGGAAGGGAAATACAAAAATATTGTTGGTGTGGACCGTGGATGTTTCTCAAATAAGGCATCCGGCACTAAATAATAGAGACTGGGAAGCATTCAGCCTTAAAAGACTGAGAAGTGGTAGGCAATGAAGACTGAGATGATAAAAGGGTTAACTCCTGGACTGTGCTGATTTGGCTGATCTCACTCCTGAGCTGAAAAGGAAAAATCAGCCAAGCTTCCCACTCCTGATTGGGAATGCTATCCAGAGAACTGTACTGGTGATAGCAAACACTGTATGAGGGGCTCATTGGGGGGAAAGCATGATTTGAGTTATTTTGTTGTTTGTTCATTCATGCATTCGTCACCTCGGCTTGACTACGGAAACTCCCTCCTTGTTGGCCTCTCCAACTCTTCCCTCCACAAGCTGCAGATCATCCAGACTTTGCAGCTCGTGTCCTCTCCCGTACCAGGCTCCATGATCCCATTACCCCCAACCTCGCCCGGCTCCACTGGCTCCCTTTCCTTCAGGATGTAATTCAAAATCGGGATATCCTCCCGACTTGAAAAGCGCTTTACGAATGTAATTTTGTTGTTGTTGTTCACCGTTGTTCTACCTCCTGTTCTGCTTCAAAGAACATGTGGTTTGATTTATCTTTTGTTAAATAATAATTGCATTTGTTATAGCGCCTTGTTTCTAACTATATTCTTACTGCTGCCTCCCCAGGTTGGATCACAGGTGATGGGAAGGGTCTTCTTTACCTCACTGATCCCCAGATTCATTCAGTGGGACATCTTAAAAGGGGGCCAAACTTTGGCAACAAAGGCATTCAATATTTTCTGAACGACCAACATGAAGAATGCAATGAGATCTGTCGCATACTTTCTTTGAACAAATCCTGACTGGAGGGAGTGAGAAAGAAAACCTGCATTGATTAAATTTCTTAATTGCATCCAAACATCTCAAATCACTGTCAGATTTAGTGATTGTCTTTATGAACAAAAGTTTTGAAGAGCTTTGAAAATCTGTCCACTTGTTTTCCTGTTGCAATAAGGGAGATAAATCGACACTTAAGAAGTAAGAGTACTAAGGGACATGGAGAAAAGACGGATTTGACTTCTGTAAGATCCAGAATCCTTCAGGAGAGAGAACACAATGATTGAAGGTAACAAGGTCAACCTTCCATTATTAATCATAATAATAACCTTCCATTAACAAGATCAATCCCAATATCTGTCCCAAGGATTCCTCACTGTTTTGGAGAGGTTGGGGTTGACGAGATCAGACCGGTGTGCTCGACCAATAGAGGTATATAAGGGATGACAGTATGCTCAATGATTTTTTAAAAAAAGAGCAAGTCAAAAGAGCAACAGACTCGCTAACTGCAAGCAACACTTATAGCTGTCCTGGGACGACCTGCTCAAAGTGATGGACCTGCACATGAACAACATTCAGCAAGAGCTCAGGACGCAGATTGGATTACCTGGTGGCGACCAACCCCAGTAAAAGATCACAACTCTGACTCTTCACCAGATTGCGGATTAGATTACCCGTCAGTTCTGAATTACATGTTGCAGTTGTAAGCATAATCTTTAACTACTATATATAACTTTTTACTGCGAGTTAATTAAATAAACGTTGCTTGATTACCTCTCAAGTCTCTGCCTGACTTTAATATCGGGCTCAAAACAAACTCGTGAGCATAGACCTTTGGCTAGGCTGAATGTTGTTTACACCTCATGTTAAAACAATCAATTGAACAATCTTGGTTAAACCCCAACAATAAAATAATAATAATTGTTTTAATGAGTGGACTTTCAACCTATAGCAGATCTTTAATACAGTATATTTTTGCAATGTAACAGGTGAATAAAACATGANTTTTTTTAAAGACAGGCATGGTGCATTCTTGTTATTCGATGCTTTTCTAAATATTCTTTTTGAGAACTGCAAAAAAACAACTTCCAATTTAAGAAATCAATAATTTTCCAAAAAAAATCTGCATAATCTTCAATTTTAAGACTAACTTTTAAGGATATGAGAAGTTTCAGCTCTGGTTTGTTAACCCAAACAAGTAGAGTGCTGTGTTTCTTGTTTCGTTATATAATAATCCTTGCATTTGATATAGCGCCTTAGCACGTCTTCGAGACATCTCAAACCACTTCACAGAATATACTGTAAAGTGTAGTGACTGTGTGTTTTGTGGGTGTTCGTTTGTTTGATTGGCAGTAGTGCCATGGCTGGGTGATTGGCACAACCTATAAGTACAACGGAGTCACGGGAGCGATCACTTAAAGTTGGACTTCTACGTTGCTCTTCCAATGCGTCTACTCAAATCTGACTGGTGAAAAAGATGTAATGTGCTATGATCACTAGCCATGTGAAACAGCTCTTTCTCATTGTTTCCTCAGTGTCACCCCGACCAAAGCCTCTTCTAGTAATCAAGCACAACCTTTTGTTCACTGCTAATAATGTGGAAATTGTATCTCATTCAGCCAACTGATCTTACGTGGCTTTCCTTCATTCTTTACTGTTTAGTCGCGAGCAGCCCCTGAGTGATCAGTCTGACCTTAATCAGCATTGCTTCCAGGAATTAACAATGACCCAGGCAAAGGATCTCGGGTCAATCGATTCCAATCAATGCAGTTTAAGAGAAAGTCAGTCAGCAGTCAACAAGTGTTCTCTTCATCTGTTCTTTTCACTGAAATAATAAGGAAGAATGGTTTATCCATCTAAATATGCCCAATGTTAAAGAAATAATATTCAAACTTGAAATTCTGAGAATCCACTATTTTTGATGGTTTAATTTGTTTTAAGTCGTCAAATTGGGCATTGAAACTTTTAGGAGTAGCTTTGATGTTTGGATGTTAATATGTCCAGAGTGCTGTACGGTGCCCCAGAGTACACATTACTCAGATTTAAGCACAGCATTCCTATTCCAGCAGATACACCATGCTGTGCACAGGAAGGAGCATTGTATAGTCACAGGCTGAGGCAGGTGTCCACAATGCTACACGATGACATGACCTTCAAACAATTTTAAATGTAGATAGAGAAACCAAATTCATATAATTCAAATGTGTTTATCACCCATGGTGCAGAGGTTTAAGGGATTCCCTGTAACTAAGATTTTAGATACTGCTCAAAAGAAATGAGACACCAGAAGTGCAGACAATAACAAATATTATGAAATTCCAGTGTAAAGTTACTGACCTTGCTAGTTCGCACTTTGGTAGTGGAAATCCTGCTGTGGACACATAGCACAAAGGTTGGTAACTTCACTGTCGATCAGAAAAGTATCCTTTGTTTTGTATATTTTCTCTTCAATTTTTCTCTCCTTCCTTACCTGAAGAGGTTTTTGACTGTGTTTTGCTTCTATGACTCTGAATGACTAGGTGGTCACTGGACATAATGGCAGTGTGTGTCACCAGATGTCTATATTAAATGCAAAGATTATTATATTATTACTATAACAGGCTATTTGACCTTGAGGGTTTCACAGCTGATGCAGCCCTCACCTCACATCAACACATCTGTGCTTTCCAGCAAACATCTCTGACTAGCAATCAGTAGGAGCTGTTCTTGCATCTTATGTTCCTCTCCCTAACTTATGTGGCCTGATGTCAATTGTAACTCCCCAACTACTTCCCACCTAAAATGAGGTAACAGCTCTTCAGAACCAACTGATTTGGCATTAATTTACTCGTGAACTCAGGGTTGGCAAAGACAATCACACTCACAAACTCTACTGTACCTGAAATACTGTATTTGGTCAGAGGACCTATGATATTGTTAAACAAAATACACAAACATACAATATTCTTTAATGGATTTTCAACAGTGCAATATGGAAGTAGTACACAGCTGTATAATGAGAAAGTGCTATTTAGTGCAGTAGGATTATCAACGTGAGTAATCCTCCTTTTCAGAGATTGCTGACAGCTCCTTAACTACACAGCTCTGCCAGGTGAGCTGGAAACAGTCTCATATTACACTCTCAATCTCATTGCACACCCTGTCCATCAGCCAAAGGCATTTGGCATATTGACCATTGTGAAAGGAAAAGCCATTTCACCTGCCACAATACTGAAAGATCATTTTCCTTCTTCCTTTCGTTCACACTTGACACTGTCTCAAATCTATTTTTGCTCCAAATATACTGAAAGATTATAACAAACCATGCAGAGGTTTTGCCCGTGTATACTCCAACATTGCACTGTAACTAAAGCAAGTTTTTATTGAAGCATTTCAGTCCAGGCCACTCCCTTGACTTTGAAAACAAAGTTTGTAACAATGTTTTACAACAGAATGCATGGCATTATTAATTCGATGAGGAGCTGTAGGCATAACGAGATTTCCACATGTCTTGTTAATGGTTGTTGACATTTTCTAAGAACTTCTCGACAATGCAGCCATTTTGTCAGCATGGGATGATGCTACCTGTCACACAGTTAAATGTCATGAAAGGTTTAAAGGAGAAAGAACAAAAGGTGTAATCTGTTGAATAATAAATGGAACGCACATGAATGGGTAAAAAAAGCAACCAAGCGGACAAATCCAGACTATAGAAAACATTGGGGTTAACATCCCTGTTAGCTAGTTTAATGAAAATGATCAAACTGGGGCGCACTGTTAGGAAATTGCGCTAAATTTCGCTAGTGTTCAATGTGTTGCTCTCTTCATTCCTGCCCCCAAACAATTGCTGTGCGCAATTGGCTCCCGCATGTCACCCACAGAATATATACAGTCAATTTATTTTACAGTACATTTTGTGAAGCGCTTTGAGAGGTCTCGAAAATATGATAAGGCTCTATATCAAATGCAACGATTATTATTATTAAAAAGAGAGTGGAAAAAAATTTCTAAATAATAATAATCCTTGCATTTGATATAGTGCTTTTCACAACCTGTAAGGAAGATTTATTTCAGTATTCAGAAGAGAATTCAGTATTCACTATTCATAAAATAAGAGAATTTAAATAACTCCAGATTAAACCTGAACTATAGAAAGTATTTAACTCCAGATTCCATATGAAATTAGTGAAAGTATCTAACTCCAGATTAGACCTAGAGTGAGTTTAAAAAAAACTACAGATTAGACATCGAGTTAGTGACATTATGTAATGCCACATTACTCCTGGAATTATTGAAGTATATATCTCCAGATTATCCTGGAGTAAATTAAGGAAACCGGGTTGTCAAATTATGAATTTATGAGTTTAAGAACAGCATTGAGACCAGTAAACAGCACAGCATTTTTCTAATGGAGAGCCTGTTTACACAGTGGTGACTGTTAGTAGGGCATTTCCAAATGGAGCTCAGAGGGATTAGAGACTCCTGTCCCAACAGGTATAAACCAGACAGGTTAAATTGAGCTATCTGAACATACTAAAGGTTCAGCATCACAAGTACGAGACCATGACTATGACTGTGGTGCCTTCTGATCCATAGAAACTTGCAGATAGAACCAGCCATTGGGACCTCACTACCAGAAGCATCAACGTTTAAGTCACTGAGACTTTTTAAGAACCACAAGGGACATCTAAGGAGTCAAATTGCCATTGGTAACCGTACTATCTTGTCAGGCAATTAATTAGATACATCCTCAACTACAACCAACAACCGTTGTACCAGTCTTTCTGTACAGATTCAATCCTCAGTTTCCAGAGATCTGCAATTGAGCAATATTATTTTGTAAAAACATATTTGGTTATTCAATTGCTGTGTCACAATCCAGTTTAGCCTTTGCTGTGTTCTGCAATTCTTTAGTTTGGTCATTTGGTATCGCAATATTGACACTCGGTCGAAAGTTGTGATTTCAAGCCTTGAGTTTGTGATATAAACACTCTGGTGCAGTGCTCAGAAGTGCTGCATTATTGCCTTTTCGATGAGTTATTAGACCAAGATTCTGCCAACCTTTTAAGTAGACATTAAAGATCCTGTAACACTATTCACAAAGAGTTTCTCCAGGTTAATTGGTCTTTCACCTCATAACTGTTTGTGGGGCCTTTCTATCGCATTTGCTTATTAAAACAGTGACTACATTGGCAATAAATACCTTTGGGACTAAAAATTCAAGTTCTTTCTTTCATGCCTCATTCTTGTCATTGTACAATTCAGTGGGTACACAATACAAAAGCTAACAAATGCTGAATTTGTTCCCTTTAAACTTTACAGATTGCAGCTCATGAGAATACAAACACCCCACCTTTATTTGATCTATCACATTGGAGATGCAACCTTATACTATTCACTTACTATGAATTATTTATTTGGTAGTTATGTTGTTGCTGCTGAGCATCTAGATAGCTGAAGGTAAATAAGATCACGTACTGCTGTGTTGGTGTTAAAAGGAGCATTGTCTTCATGGTAACGTGTTTGTTAAACATATTATTTTGAAGTTAGAGTGGACAGAAAGAGTCATCATTTGTATCCTGATGATGTGTGCAAGTGATACAATGACGCATTGTGATTCAAACGACACCATTGCATTGTATCTTTGCAAACAATAAATATTTTGCTAAACACTTTCATTCAGATTGCGCCACTTTAATGTTCCTCTGATGTATGATATAAGCAAAGCATTTATTTTCCTAGCAAGCTATTTAAAATGCTACTGATCTTTTTCCCAACTCAAGTTGAGAGCAAGAGCAAATAATGGAATAATGTACAACTCCCATTGGTTACATCATTTTGGTAACATGGTGGTGAAAATGTGATAATGAGCAGATCAAATCTGTTATGCAATACTGTACTGCATTTTTTTAAAAATCCCACAATGGTTACGTGTGACGTGGATCAATGACTCCCAATACAAATTGAGGAAAGTACGTACCCAGATGTCTATTGCACCAGTTTCTAACCATCGATAGGGAAAATGTGACATAATGGAAGTATCTCCTAGTATGCATTGGTATGAAAAGTACCCCTTAGTGGATGTAATAATAATAGTATCCCTTACTGAATGTTTGTGCTCAATGAGGAAAGAGATGCCAGCATTGTGAATCTCAACATTGTCCCATTTTGTTCTCCTGTGTGTCAAGTGCTCCCTGAACAGGTAAGAGTATCGCGCTAATGTGTGCACCTCTTGTGTATTGTAAACCTGTCCATGCCCCCCCCCTCCAACCCCACCTAAAGGGGAGCAGCAGAGAGTGGGGATAAGACCTACCTTGTAACTGCGCCCTGTAGAGGGCAGCAGAACCCTGATGCGGGAATACCAGAAGCAGCCCCCACCCACCCCACACATGCACACACACACACACACACACAAGGAGATGGGTCTGTTGTGTGTTGTATCAGAATATTAATGTGTTGTGGTTTCTCTTTTCTGTCACAGGAATTTTTCGATACCAGTATAAATATATATTCTATTTATTATAATATATATATTTTGTTTAAAAAAACAAGTCAACATAATCTGCCATTCAATCTGCTCCAATAGTATGCTTTATAAATTATAAATGTTGGAATTAAAATTTTCTAAACTATTTTCAAAAACCAGTAACTAAAATTATTGCTGTTAACACTATTGGCATTGTAGTATCACTACAGCACTGGGACAATATATAAATTCAAGTTGTTATTGTTATAGCACTGCCTATGCTTTCTAATAATGAAATTGTTGACGCTGTAATAAAACGCTACCATTTCCGTTTTCTTTCAAAGTGATACAATTTGTGGCATTTCTCAACAGATGTCTTATATGGAAATTATATAATTATCAAATTTCTAGAACACTGAATATGTTGGGCCACAATTCTTTTTAAAAAATCTGTTGAAGAGTCATCACAAATTAAGCAAATCATGCTAACTTTGTTAAGAATCCTATTTCTGCTAATACTACAGACATATCCATTACTAATTAGTTCAGATGATAGAAGCCTATAAAAATACATTACTTGTAAAATGCTGCTTTCTGTGAATAATACAATGTTATTCAATAATAATAATAATCCTTGTAATTGATATAATAATAAAACTTACATTTGGTATAACGCCTTATCACATCTTCGAGATGTCTCAAAGCACTTCACAGAATATACTGTAAAGTGAATTGACTGTATATTTTGTGGGTGAAACCAATTGCGTGCAGCAGTGTCCCACAAAGAGTCATGGATTGAGTGATCAATTTTTTTAAGGAATTATTACCCCCCGGAAAAACGATCCGACAATCAACTAACAACCAGGTTCCTACTTACTGCTAAGTAAACAGCGGCGTGTGGAGTAAGGAAACTTGCCCAACGTTTCGCCCCACCCAGGAATCGAACCCAGGTCCTCTTGTTTGTGAGGCGAGTTCTCAAACCACTGAGCTACAGGACTCCAGACTTATACTGTATTAAATGATACTGTATTTAATATATTAGTTGCTCGTATTGTATTATAAGTACTAGTTCAAATCCATCAGTAGCATTGCACTAGTAACATAGCACTTTCTTGCTGCGATAATTGTATAGATCTAATTATATTGACTATATCATAATATTGATACACTATATAACAATTACGCTGCAGTACTCTAATGATGTAATAGTTATTAATACCAGTTAATACAAACAATATTTGTATGCTGAGAGAGGGAAAGAGTCAGTCTTCTCAGGCCTTAAGAGTCAACTGTTCTGTTTTGCAGTGGTCCATTCTGTCTGCTTACACTGTGCTGTCTATCTGTTTATCTGTACACCATGTGCATGACATCACCACACAAATCAGCCAATTCCAATTTATTCTATTTGAAATGATAAAACCAAAAGTCTGCAAAGCAAAAGTCTCTTTAAAGGATGTGCGCTGACTAAGTGTGACTTATGGGTGGCAATGATCAAAACTGACCTTCTCCCATATTAAAGTGACATGTCCCATTAAATAAAATCTGGTTTAAATTTAATGTCAGAGCAGAATAGTGTCAACCCTCTGATAAAACAGGACCTGCTTCTCTTCCCATTAATGAATAACTAAACCACAATACAAAGTGTTTTAACCCAAAGCGTTTGTATTTATTTCCCTGTCATTAACCCGCATAACCTAAGCCCTTAAGTAACTTGAATATGTGCTTTCACCCTTTTATCAGAAGAAGTAACCTATCTGTTTAACGCTAATCATCTAAGCTGTATAGAATGGACAATAATTCTCCTTTTTTAACCTGATTCGTTTTGAAAGCGCCAAGGATCTTGCTGGTTCTCCAGAATTTATTGCAGTGTCGTAAATACTTAGTTGAAAGGCTAGAGGTTTGAGAAGCCGCTGGGGTCTGCTCCCAAATTTAGAATGGCAGAGGTGAAGGTAATACTCACTTTGTTCAGTGAAAACGTGGTTGGTGAATGCTTGTTTCATGGCCAGAGAGGTCAGTGCAAGTGCAGTGACCACATAATGCAACTGGAACTGACCTCAGTACCCAGGACAAGAGGAGAGGAGCAGTTTCTGAGTGAGAAAGTCCCTGTCAGTCTTTGACAGGAAGAGTGTGTTCATAGATTTTAAGATCCTTATCCTGACCTTCGAGTTCCTTCACAATCTTGCCCATCCCTCCTTCCCTCCCTTTGCGATCTCTTCCAGCCTAACATTCCTGCCCATACACTCAGCTCTTCAATCGCTACTACTCATTCCTCGTTCCCTCTCTCCTACCATCAGTCCTCTGGAGTCCTGTAACTTAGTGGTTAGACCACTCACCTCGCAAGCGAGAGAACCTGGGTTCGATTCTCAGCAGGTCAAAGCCTTGGTCAAGTTTCCTTACTCTACACGCCTCTGTTTACCTAGCAGTAAGTAGGAACCCGGTTGTTAGTCAATCGGCTGATCGCTTTTCCGGGTGTAATAATTCCTTCAAAATAAATCAAAATAATTTAGTCACTCAAACCACAACTGTTTATGGGACACTGCTGTGCACAATTGGCTGCCTCGTTTTGCCCACAAAATGTACATCAATTCACTTGACAGTATATTCTGTGAAGCACTTTGAGAACTCTCAAAGACATGATAAGGCACTATATGAAATGCAAGGATTATTATTATTATCAGTGGCGCCTTTGTCACCACTCTCTGGAAATCACTCCCAAAATCCCTTCACCTTGGGCCTTTCACTGTGCTATAAGCAAAGCCATCTTAAAACTTACATCTGGCTGTGCCTTTCGACAATATCCTCAAATTCCTCCTCCTCTCCTCCAGTGATCTCCATTTTCTTTGTGAAGCGCTTGAAGAAATTCATACAAGTTATTGTTGGTGGATCTGTTGATCTGACAGTAAGATTATTAACAAATTGACACTAAGAGAAAGAGGCTAACTGCGTAAAACAAATATTGATAGGTTAAGATTAAAGTAGAAAAGAAAAGCAGATACATGCATGTTTTTTTTCTCTCCATCTCTCTCTCGCAACCCACACACACCCACACATACACTGTCAGTACCAATGTTTCGGTTTTCTGTCTCACTTTCAGTCCATCTGACAGAGTAGAGAGAGAGAGAGACAGAGCAACAGGGATAGACAATAACAGATTGACTGAAAAAGATTACCCAACCAACAAAGAGGAACCAACAGATGGACATAGAAAAAGTGAGTGGTGTTAAATTCACAGAGAAATAGACAAAGGAAGTTTGATGAAGACAGGAAAAAAAGTCTGTCAATCAGAAACTAAAACTAACAGTAAGACTGAGAGAGAAAAAGATGTGACTAAGTGACTAAAACACTGATCAACTGGCTTTCTGACTGATCAGATATCTAACTGAGTGAACAAAGACGTGATTGACAAAGTGAATAACTGATTGACTGATAAAAGCTCGACCCCACATGGAACCTTACAGGAAAATGTTGTTCAGTCAAAAGAGCAATGGACTTCCCAATGGACCCAGATAACTTTTCACATGACAAAAGTAACTGAATCTGCAGTGCGGGTGCTCTTAAGGGTTGAAATTCTGTGGCTCATTTTATTCCTGAAATATTGCAAATTAATACATCTGGGGAGAAAATTAAAAACATATACAATTAAACTACCCTCACATACAAAATTACATACATTATTTTTCTTTGCGTAAAACAACATTAGGTCAAAATTTCAGTGTGTTTATTCTTAAACAGTTGAAGAGTTTTGAAGTCAAAAGAATTAAATGTTTTACGTGGGAATGTTTACACCAACTAGTTCCAATGTGTGACTGATAGTCTCGGGTAAGAGTCGTAACTACATCAAAAGAGCAGCCGATCAGAATGAAGTTCCAGAACCACCCACAACATGAGCATCAATCACCACAACAAAGTGATTATTAGCCTCAGGAACACGTCTGGGGTATATTAACACCAATTTGCAACAGTAATACATTGTAATAGACTGTTGTTTTCCCTTATATCCTCTCTCAGGTCCTGCAAGAAGCCCATTGTACCACCAATCAAAAGTACCAAACTCCTCAGTAGCTTTGGCTGCAAATCCAGATTTCCCTGCTAATTAGGATTTAGGTACAGTACCAGGGGGTTAAGCACTAACCATAGATCGTTCTTCTGGGGTTGTCATCCTGGAGCTAATATGTCCAAGAACCAGTTACTGGGCAAGATAAGTTTATCATATTTCATTCATGCCTCCTTCAAGACGCATTTCAAGACATTCCTCTTTGATTATGCCTTTGGTCACCCTCCTATCCACTACCCTCTCCGCCCTCCACCCCCCTGAATCCCACCACCAGCTCAGGTGCAGATCCCTGACTGTCCAGAACCTTGGGATATCCTCCTGATGTGTAGGGTGGTATACAAATGTAATTTGTTGTTGTTGTTCATGGATTCTTCAGCTCTGCTATACAAAGTAAAAAACAATGGATTCCTAGGTTCTCTCTGACAATACATGAAAAACAAAATTTGTTGTATGCTTGCAATCAACAGACTTACTGTTTTTTTGATAAACAGATTAAATTATTGATTATTGTAACAATCCATTTTTTCCAGTGTGGAAAATGTTTGAAAGAAATAGTTTTGTTCATTTGAAGACCCTTGTAGTTTATCAAGTTATAGACAGACCTATTTGTGGGCATATTGGTTGACTGTCAGTCTAAAAGACTGATGAAAAGGTACAATGAATAACTCACGAACTTGCTGACTGATCGACAACATGAGTAATCACCTTACTGACAGAAGACAAAACAGAAGAAATACATCACTGGATTTATGAATGAACCATGGGCAAACAGAGTAAATGACTGACATGAATGAATGCATTAATCGGTTAATAGACACAGAAAACAACAGATAAAATACACTTTCACAAAATAAGAACAAAATGACTACTAAATAAATACAAGTCGTATTAATACCCCGATGGTATCATTTACACTTACAAAGGGTCATTATATGAGTTGTACAAACCATGTGTAAACTATGGTTGATAATCCCATCGTGAAAACTGCCTTTAATTCCTTCTGTACACATATGTTTACACTTCTTTTTGCACATGGTTTACACAACTCGCATAATAGATCAACTCACTGGAACTGGTCGGTGTAAACATTCCCACATAAAACATTTACACATGTTTTACACAATTCACAGAATGGGACCTAAGGCTTTAAAAATAGCGCAATAGATTCAGCTTTCATTAATTTCAGAAAAAAAGTTTATAAACCGTAATCTTTCAACATCAAAATGGACATTTGTGCTGATGGATAAGGTATCTTTGTCTTTATACTTAACTGTGTTAAAGAATGTCTGTAAACTGTACCATCAATAACATTATTAATTATTTATAAAATGGCATCACAATGACCTTTCATTAAATACGAAAATAGGAATAATATATCTCACAGCATTTTGCTGTGTCAGTGTCAGTGGCAACTCACAGGGATGACCATTCTATGCCACAGTAATTATATTATACCATAAAATATCTGCATGTATTGGGATTTCCGATTACAAGCCTTCATTGTCAAAATGCATATAGATCACCTCTTTAATATTGTTCGATGATTCACCCACAAACTACACAGTCAATCCGCTTTACTGTTTATTCTGTGAGGCACTTTGAGATGTCTTGATGACGTGATAAGACGCTGTATTAAATGTAAGGATTGTTATGTTAGAACAAAGTTATTTTTGTTAAATTCTTTTAACTGGCTTCCAAATTAAGATTGAGTTTAACATTTTCTAAACTGTTGCATGATCTTAAATTTTATAATAATGAGGTCAAATTTTAAAAAAGGTATTCGTAAACATGTTCTTTTCCTTAACTCTCACTGGAGATAGAGTAGTTAAGGGCAGTTCCTTAACTATCATTGGGGATAGAGTAGTTAAGGACAGTTCCTTAACTATCACTGGGCATAGTCAAGGACCGCTTCACTGGGATCTGCCCATAATAGCAGATTGGGGATTGAACACCACCTATCACAATAAAAGATGTCTGTGAGGATTGGAAAAGACTTGAAGTTTTTTTTTGGCAGATATTAGCCTCGTTGGTGTGAAAAAAAAGTCAGATTTCCTGGTACATTAATAAGATGGTGGCATTTCCATTCTGAGATAAGTTAGGGAAAGCGGGGTGTTCAGCCCCACACCTTTCACTAAGGAAGAATTTTAAAGCACATTTTTAAACCACAATTTCTGTACTATTTCTTGATTTAGGAACAGCAGTATTGACCCCCCACATTCTATAAAGACTAAGACCATGAGACCTATTAGCCTCTAAATTGGGCAGTCTTATTCCTTTCATCCAACTTCACTCATCACCAATTAACATACCCATTGCCAAACTACTCCTGAAGTGGTCCCACCACACCACTATGCCAAGGTTGACAGATGTGAAGCAATTGTATATTTCTGTGCTGAAATTACTTACCTTCCATTCTTGCAAGATGGTGCTGAGGAGAGGATAATTGTTTGTCATTCAACATTGCTTCAGATCGATCTTTGTGGATTTTTAACCAGAGCTATTAGGGTGAAGGAAATACGTTTTGAGATGGAATTATCTGTTCCATTCATTGACCACTCAGAGATTCCCTACTTGATCTGCAAGGAGCACCTGTTTTCACTTCAGTGCAAAGTGAATTTAAACATGTGAGAAAGAGCTGATATCTCAAATGGCCACTCCTTCACCTTACTACATGACCCCTGCCACCTGGCACTCACCCATCTGTGATGATCTTAAATAGAGCAGGTTTCTTCGATCATAGGACTCATAACATACTGGTCTGGAGATCATCCATCTTCACGAATGTAGTTGAAACTCAATTAAGTCTCAGTACTCTCTAACTGGTGATGACATTAGTTCTTATGGAAATTAATTCCTAGCTTGTGTCTGCATGCTGCTAATCCTGGGTGCCTTCCAGTCTGCTGATGCTCAAATGCTTAACAAGCTCAATCTCTCCATTAAATTTGAATGGCTGAATAACTACTGTATAAATTGCCTGCCACACACTTGACTCCTCTAGAACTGTTCAGATGAAATTTAATCGGAATGATACTGTAACACATTGTTAGATTAGTGCAGTTATTATGGCATTCTTTGGACTGTCTGAAATTAAATAGTTTGTTGTGTCAATTAAGCTTTATATTCCATGATTTAGGTAGTGCCTAAATCTCTTTCTTGCTCTACTTGCTTTAGCATTTTATTCTCTTTCTTCTCCTCTAATATGTCTATGCCTTATAGTTCGTATACATGTTTCAGCTTTGCATTGCTTAATCGTATTATTTAATTTCTCAGACATGGGTTACCCTGCTAAACAGGAACTGGGTTCTCACCTTGTTATGTATCTTCTCTGCTCTAGAGTTGGAGACCATTACACTCCATGTATTCCAGTCACTACACAGATGAACTACATCAGCCCCAGATGTCACACCAGGCCATTCAATCATACAATCTATCCACATTCTTTTCTGCTTACTTCTTTTGTGGCCAACTTTTACAGGCAGTAATAATTGCTATTATTTTCTGTGTGATTCCAAATAGCATGCTCACCATATACAGTGTTTCTCAACGAGATCAAATGCATTATTTATTTTTTATGCTAATTGCCAGCCACTCTCCTTGTCCAACTTATTTTCAATATACATCGGTAGTATCTAACTCAAACACCTCTGTTTCTCTTTTTTTTTGGTCAGCCAGGTGTCTGACACATGCGGAAATCCTTTGCTATGCTTAAGAGTATCCAAACCAAACAGAGTTCCATGCATTCCACCTGGAACACACGGAAATTCCAGAGATGTTTATTGGAATGGAATGTGCACTCTCTCTGGAGGGACACTTCCTACTTACCTAAATCTGGAACGTATTAGGCAAAGGTTGGGTACCCCAGAGTGTGTGTTGGGGTACTGCTGGAGTCTAACCAGTTAAATCCACATAGCTTACCATTGACTGTCTGCCAAGCTTTCCCTCTGTTTGTCCAGCTAGACCACCCTACCCATTAGGGCTTTTGCTTACAGGGTTAACAAGAGCTGAATGGGAAGAGTTCCTATCCCAGTGACTCACCTGCCCTACCAAGTCCATCCGATGAACCAGGGTGGCTGTGGTGTCATCAGCACAGGATGGAGTACTGCGGACCTGCCTGGCTCAGGAACCGGACTCCTGAGACCTCCACCGAGTGCTGGCTCGATTCCGACATTCTGTTGCCATACATGTCACCTTGAAGCCAGTCCAGCTCCACTGAGATCCCGTTTACCCCCCACCCCCTCCACCGGAGGATAGCCACTGATTGGTCGTTTGACATCCGACAAGCATGGGTTTGAGCCATCTCTAGGTTAATGATAGGTACCACTCGCAGGTACTCCCTGCAAGCTTCCTGGTGAACAACACAGTTCAGCATGAAATGCGTGAGAGCATCGCCACCATCTTCCTGTCCGCAGAGGCTAGACATTAATACTATTGAGAAATTTCTTGAAAGTTATTCAACAATTATAATAATCCTCACATTTGATATAGAGTCTTTCACTTCAGGAAGACGTCCCAAAGTCTTTTGCAGGATTTACTGTAACATTATGCAACGTGAAATAGTAAGTAGCAGTAATACATGATGCTGAGTTGCAAGTGAATTTATATCAACATCATAAGTATCATTTGTGTATTTTGCCTGCAGTTAAGTATTCTCCTGAAGCATGGCCACATTTATACTAATATGTGAAGAAAATGCTGGCACACTGGACCTGTAAATATTCTGAATTATTTTCACTAAACATTATTTAGTTTGGAAAGTGAATTATTAATTCTATGAATAATATACACAGCGAGAAGCAGAACTCACTTCGAGATATGTATTTTTTGAAAAACAACGTTGAACAATTTCATACGTTGAATGTTAAGTTAAATGCGTGAAGTCACCGTTCAAATATGAACAATGTGTTAAATAGGGTTTACTAATCTTTGCTATAGCATTTAATGCATTGAATTTCTCTGGAGGCTAAAATCGACTAAATGAACAGTTGACCTCAGGATAAATACGTCAATCAAATTGTGTATAAGTTATTTCTCTCGGCTAAATGAAGCCTCTGAACTCTGCAAGCGTTCTACAGCCAGTGAAGCTGTGCTGAATAGAAGCAGAACATTGACACAATGGACATGTTTACAGATACACATTGTTCACGAATTGTCTGCCGGGGCCCTCAATCAGCTATTATATTTCATAAACTGCTCCATCTCTTCCTCTTAATGAAGGCATGAAGCTGTATAACATGGCCCAGTGTTTGGGACAAGCCGTCTGAAACAGTGCGAGTGAGTGGAGACGCCAGCCAGTGAGTGAGATTGTAGAGAATGAAATCTTCTGTTGCCCATCTGCAAAGCGAGGGATGCTCAGACATGCTCACCAACACAACACTCAGCTGTCACAAGCAATTGGGCGTCCCAGCTTAATGCGGGACAGCTGACCTGCACAAGCTCCAGACTTTGAGTCCTGCACTTACTGCTTGCATGTGGAAGTCACCAAAAGGAGCCACTTCAACTGCAGCTTCTAAACTTTAACCTCATAACCGCTGTCTCCCACATCTGTTCTTTTAAGTACGGAGAGAATACTATTTAAATATTCGGGAAAATAAATATGTAAAAAAGGTTTACATTACTCTGAGTCCCCTCCACGAGGTAATTAGAAGAATATGATCCCATCATTTTAATTACTTTTGATTTGTAAACAGAGTCCCCCTTTTCTCTTTTTTCTCTCTTCAATCGCACAGATGCCTCATTCAAACAAGCACACCACCCCCCAC
Organism: Callorhinchus milii; assembly: GCF_018977255.1. NCBI lineage: Eukaryota > Metazoa > Chordata > Chondrichthyes > Chimaeriformes > Callorhinchidae > Callorhinchus > Callorhinchus milii. The sequence continues at coordinate 33,746,766 of NW_024704742.1, read as the reverse complement.
CCCCACACCCCCCCCCCCCAAAAAAAGCATCCATTAGCACCAACGACTGAAATTAATGAAGGTGCTTGCAGGAATCAATTGGACGGATAAAGGGAACTTAATTAATTCGCAAAAATGATTCCGTCATTTTTAATCTTTGATTGTTCAGAGCCATAAATATAGCTGTAGAAGAGAGACCTTCATTCAACCGTGTGTCAACACAGCAACACAGCCTCTGGTCGTAGATTGTCAAGAAATGGGATAAAACTTGGGGGAGGGTGGATCATGAAAACTGCACCCTGACTGCAAGAAGTGTTAAAAAGGACAGACACACAGACACATAGACAGACACACATAGACACATAGATTGGCAGATAAGACCTGAGAATCCCTGCTCCCAATGATCGGTCTGCCCCTCTCAGTCCTGCCGATGAGCCAGGCTGGCTGGTCTGTCATCGGCAATACATAGAGTATTACAGAACCAGACCAAGGAGTCTGCCACAGCGGATTCTCTCAAGCCCGACATTCTGTTGCCAAGCATGTCATCTTGGAGCCAGCCCAGCTGCAAGGAGACCCGCTTACCTTTCTCCCAAACAAAATAGTCAAAATACGATGGAGGTTCTAAACCTTAAAAGCGTGAAAAAAATAATAATATTATAATGTAATCCTTGCATTTGATATAGCACCTTATCACATGAATGAAATATTTCAAAGCTCTTCGTGGGATCTACTGTAAAGCATGGTGACCGTGTTTTTGTAGATAATGCAACACAACAATAACAACAACTTGCATTTATATAGCGTCCTTTACGTTGAGTAGCATCCTGGAAAGAATGCAGCAGGACACAGCTTGAATGATCAAATTTATCGGAGATGTTATTGGCTAAAACACCAGGAGAAACTCCCTTCTCTTTTTGAATGGTGGCATGGGATTTTTAACATCCATCCAAACAAGAAGTTATCTCATCTGATAAATTGAAGAAAATATAATTTTGTTCAAGAGTACTGAATTCAACTGCTGCACATAAACTTTACAAAGACAGTTTGATTGCCCAGTGCTGACATTTTCAAATTCATGAACCTAAAATAATTACCAGAAATGTATGAAGACATTCACATTTGTGTAGATTCGCCACCACAATCTTCAGGTAAATGGACAGGTAAAAGAGAATTGAAGAAAGACGAAATCATCACATATTACAGTATTTTATTAATAATAACAACTTATAACATTATAATAATCCTTGCGTTTGATATAGCACTTTTCATGACTTCGAGATGTCTCAAAGTGCTTCACAGAATTTACTGTAAAGTGAATTGACTGTATATTTGTGGGCAAAACATGGCAGCCAATTGCACACAGCAGTGTCCCACAGTCGTGGATTGAGTGACCAAATTTTTTTTAAGGATTATTATCCCCAGAAAAGCAATACGCTAATTGACTAACAACCGGGTTCATGCTGAGAATAGAACCCAGGTCTCTCGCTTGCATTATGATTTCATTGAGGTTGCTGCAAATCGTGGCAAGAATATTTTGCCCTAAGAGCTTCAGAGACCACTTAACTGTGTGCCGACCACTTCTATAGCACTATAGTGTTACACTGCCAAACCCCATTGATTTAAACAAAGGAAAAGCAGAACAAAGTAAATCTGAGAGACAGGAATTCTCCATCTTTCAGCTGCATTATAAATATACAAAAGCACAATTACGGAAAGGTCCAAGAAATAGGAATACAGCTCTAAGCAGAAAATGATGCATTCATCCCGGTTCTACCTGTACCCAGTTAATTGCGGTGAAACTTAATCCAATAAATTGCACTGCAAATATAAATAAAAACTTGCATTTATATAGCGCCCTTCACGCGGGGTAGTGTCGCGGAGCATTTAACAATGGTGGCATCTGACAACGAGTCAAGGGGAGAGAGCGTGTGACCGTAAGCACGATCAAAAAGGATGGTCTTTAGGTGGGATTTGAAGGTGGGGAGTGAGGGGCAAGGAGGAGGAACTGAGGCAGAGAATTCCAGAGTTAATACAAAATCAAACTTAAAATTTATTAATAGACAACAACTGATTCCACATATAACAATATTGAAGGACACCCAATACAGATTTTCGTAAAAGAGTCATACATGATTTGAAGATTAATTTTGAAGTCAGTTTTCAGTAAATTCTTTTGAGAACTACAAAAAATGAGCTTCAAAGTCAAAACTGAATTCAACAATTTGCCAAATTCAGCGCACTCTGAAATGCTGCTCCACTCATAGAGCAAATCTAGATCCAGGTGGAATTTTACCCCATGTATTTCTTCCTCTATCATGAACATTGTCAGAGGAATTTTCATCTACTCTATGTATGTCTAGCGCTTTTAAATGCACAAATTCAGGTTGGGTTTGTAAGACTGAGCGCTCATGTTGTTTTATAAGCACCTCTTGTTTTTGTGTTTATCTGATGGATTGTGTATTGCAGGAGTGTTGGGTGCTTATCCCACATTGTGCAGAAGTATGGTCAATCAGTTTTAAAAGATGTCAAAATCAGAATACGAGGATTTGTGACGTACAGATGATTCCTCCAAAAAAAAACAAAAAAAATTTGGTCACTCAATCCATGACCGTTTGTGGGACGCCGCAGTGCGCAATTGGATTTGCATTTCGTCAGAAAATACACAATCGATCCACTTTACAACATATTCTGTGAAGCCCTCTGAGACGTCTCAACGGCCTGATAAGGCGCTATCTCAAATGCAAGGATTATTGTTATCATCATAGAATCAAAATTGATATTTCATTAGGTAATTTTAATGCATGGATGCATCACTATCGCAGCTTACCTACTTTTTCAATGGTTAAAATACTCGATATTTTTCAGGTTATCATTTTCGACTACAACAGTATTCCCACCGGATGGCTGCTATTTGTTTTTTCGGCAGTCGAATGGGTGTTTCTGTCCAGGACAGGGGGTGGGGAGGGGGGGTTTCTGACAGAAATGAATCTGCAAACATTATGTGCAGAAAATTGGGGTTAATGCAGTCTCAGCCTCGTTCCTCGGGAGCGTAAGGGATAATTGAGGCTTTTACATCTAAATGCCCGGAATGATAACATCACTTGATGTATGGGCGGCTCTGAAGGTTTCTCGTCAAAACCCTGTGGAGTGTATTTTATGCGCATTCACGCACGTGTTGGACAGGGTATCAGAGGAGGGACAGTCGGATCAATCACACCCAGGACTTAAGAGGCTCAGCCTTTGTCATTATGTGTGTGCAATCATTAAAGGGACTGGAGAAAGCCGTGGGTTGAACCTTGTTTCATAACGTTTGCCACACACTGTCAATTTCGTAAAAGCTTCGGGTGCTTTTTTTTTTCTCGCGCAACCCCACACTTACACCCCCACACCCACACCCCCACACTCACACTCACACACTCACACACACACACTCGCGGGCAATGGCTGATTTTTGACACTCGAGTCACATCAAAGGAGTGATTATGCAAATACCTTTTGGGGGAATTATTTAGCACATAATAAACCTCCTGCCAAGTTGGAGAACAATAGATCAGACTATCTCGCAGTGCTCGCCCAGGGCTGAAATCCTTACGTTTTATTTCCGTAACCTAATTTTACTAATTCTATTTTCACACATATTATTTCATTGCTCGACTTTTTTTTTGGAACCCCCCCCCCCCTCTACTTGCCTGCGATACAGATCGTTATTTAGAAAATAGGTCCAGGGGACCTTTGATCCAACTATTTAATGAGGGTTCTGTAACTCTCGCTCCTTCTGCAAAATGTACTTTGAGATGTTCTGACAAAGGGGACTTCAAACCCAACAGCAAACTGAGAAGAGGTGATCTCAGTGGAGAAAGTGTGTATTGGGTCCCATTGATCCATTATGTAGATGCGATTGTTCCAAAGATTGCGGGTTCATAAACGTCTTTCAAAAGAGAGACGAGGTATATGTTATTTACCATTAGTTATGCGAGAGCACAATAAACAGTGTCTATTGCCTGTAGCAATGGAGACCTGAGCAAACTTTTTTTTCACCAATACGGATGAAGAATGCAAAAGCAAGTGAAATCTCTTATTAAATGATTGCAAAGTTGGATGAATTTCTCCGAACGCCTTACCTAAAGGTCTGTGCAATGTAAATAGAAATGTATCTCCCAGTATTCGAGTATTAATTGGCTTCTTTATATCAAAATAAGGGTTACATGTAATGCAGTCGACCAAACTCAGCCTGAAATCAATAGGTCTATTGGGAATATTAAACACGTAGAGCCGTGGTCTTTCTTTCAGGAAATCGTTAGCATTATTTTCTTGAAACGCCAATCCAGGTAACAGCTCCGCCTCACGTTAAAGTATCTCGGTCAAGCAGAGCGAGTTGGTCTTTAGTGTCCAAGCTTCACAACGTTGCCCTGGGACCGAAATACATACCGTCTATTAAGCAAAATATTGCGCGTTGTATATTTCGATCAAACCATTCTTTTATTTGAGAAAACACGATGATTAAGATTTACTATCAAGAGTAGTGCACACGTCGTCGGCTCATCCGAGCCATTTGGACCATTGAGAGGCGCGTTTGTGTATGACAATAAACTGCAGACTTCAGTGGGTACTGATATGATGCCCATCTGTTAGATTTTTTTCCCCCATTGTCTGCGTTATATTTCAGATGTGTTTCACTGTTGTGTCGTCCCCGTCGTCAATTCGAGTTGAGCAGTCGCAGCCCCCACTGGAGTTCTCCAAACGGTGGGTGTACCCGGGCTTTCCACGAATGCCACTTCCCTGACGGTCCCGGGGTTTCGGGTGCAGCTAATGCTCTGAACTCTCGTGATCTGTGGCTGTGGCGCTCGGCCCCCCTCCTGCAGTAAGAAGATTGATACCCGGTAACAGTGAAACGTCGCCCCTCTTGGGTCCTGGACTGACACGTGCAAATGCAAGGCGATCATCCATAATCCGGCCCAGAGCCGTGCCAACTAACAAGAAAGGGGGGGATCGAGAGGAGGTGTTGTTGCCTCTGATCCATATTCAACAGGACACGAAAAATTGCAACTCGTGCGTGACTCGGATCAACACAAACAGGAAAACGATTTGAGGATTTTTTCCCCCCTCTCTCTCTCTCTCTCTCTCTGTCTTCTACCCCCATCCTCGTTTCATTATTTGTCGTGTTTTTTTTTTGCTTTTCGTTTTCACCTCGTGTCTGTATGTATTCATATTATATACATAGATATATATAAAGAATTAGACATTTTTTGCAAACGTTTAAAGAAATCGACGTGGTGTGTGTGTTCTTTTGTATTTGTTTGAAAAATCTGCTTTTCTTTGGTCGCCTTTCTCCAATCTCTGTTTTTCATATTTAATATGCACCACCAACATTTGATTTTTTTTCACAACAATCTTTACAGTCCGTAACATTCGTGGTAAGAGAAAAAAAAATTGTATTCCTGGCTTTTATTGTATGGCTTATGTCGCCCTAAAGTTTCCCGTCTGGATCCAGCCTTCAATCTGACGTGAATAGATTCCCCAAATTAAATGCATGTTATGCAGTTTATAACCAAATAATAAGTTGTCTGCGTTACCAGAATGTACAGCTGCTCACTTTCCACACCATTCAATGAAACACACAATTGCCAGCTTTACTTATATGAAAGTTAGAACTTTTTTTTATTTTTTTTAATTTAAAAAAATCGAAAACGTTTGTTTCCATTTCAAAACACGTTTCCCTTCTGACTTGGAGGCGAGTACATAGAAAACAATAAACTCTTAGAATATACAAAATATACATTCGGTGCATGAAATCTTTCCTTTATAATAAATAAAAGTGAACACATGTGTAGATGATCGCTTTAATGCTCCGTGTCGGGTCGTTTTATTCGGCTGATTCCTTTCGGTTGGGGGGTGGGTGGGGGGGGGAGGCAATTCCTCATCCCCGGAGGTCGAGATAAATAATGCATGAAGTCTTCCTCCTTGTGCTTCCCTTCTCCTCTCTCTCTCTGCCTTTGATAGAGCCCTCAACCTAAATTTACACGCTCGTTTTCATTCATTAAAAAGTCTACAAATTATGCAATGACTTCTAACCTCGCCCTGTAGCAGAACATCTTTTTCCGTAAATCATACCAGACAGCTGCTAAAGTCGGTCTCATTCTTGAGATGACAAGAGAGGCGAGAGAGAGAGAGAGAGAGAGAGAGAGAGAGAGAGGGAGAGAGGGAGAGAGAGAGAGAAAAAAAGAGGAAAAAAAAAACAAGGGAACAAAAGGCATTGTGGAGGGACCTGGGAAAATGGACAAAGTGCAAGGAGGAAAGTTTGGTTTGACAGTTCAAATTCCCACAGCCTTCAAACAGAGTCCCTCCCCGGGAAGACAGGCAGATGCAAAAGTGTGCAGGAGCGGATGCTAACGCGAAAGCAGTGGGGAAAATTACACATTTCTTCCCTAAAAAAAAAACCCATACATGAAATCGCACAGTACCCCCCAAAAAAAATCTCTCCCAACTCCCGTTGTTGTTCGTCTGGCAATGTGCAAACAGTGTCCAACTGTTGCAGAATGCAACGCGGGGGGGTGGGGGTGGGGGGGTGGGGGGTGGGGGTCTCTCTCTCTTATTTTTTTAATAAAAAAATACGATATAAAAGAGCAGAAGCTCACACTCGCGCAGGTGTAGCGCTTTGGTGGTTGGGTTTTTTTTTTGGAGGGATGGGTGGTGGTGGGTGGGGGGGGGGGGGGGGGGGGGGGGGGGGGGTGAGGAGTGTCAGATGAATTCGTGAAACGGGGACGAGCCCCGGAGCAAGTCGGAGAGGCGCTTAGGAGCTGCGTAAATGTTCTCCGATTGCCCGAAATACAGGTCTTCCGATCGGGCAGGACTGGCGGGTGATAAAGTGCATGTGTAGGAGGAGGAGGAGGAGGAGGAAGGGGAAGGGGAAGGGGAACTGGAGCAGCTCCACGAGTTGCCGGATGACCCGGGGCTGGGGTTGGGGCTGCAAACCCCCGAGTCCAGGTACTGCTGCTCGGGCCCCCCGTAGCCCGAGTCCCCGGAGCCGCTGGCGGGGTCGGCGAGTCTCAGCGCCTCGGTCAGAGCCCAGATGTAGTTGTGGGCGAAGCGGAGGGTCTCGATCTTGGTGAGTTTGGCGTCCTCGGGGAAGGCGGGCAGCACCTCCCGGAGCGCGTCCAGGGCGCCGTTCAGGTTGTGCATCCTGTTCCTCTCCCTGTTGTTGGCTTTGATGCGGCGCGTCTTCTTGATCTTCTGGACCAACACTTGGCTCCTGGGTTTGCCCCGACCTCGGGATCGCCGCTTGCATCCCGGCTTGTGGGCTGCCGGGGTATCCGAGATGTTCTCCTCCTCCCGCTCTCCATCCTCCCCCTCTCCCTCCCGTTCCTCCTCCCCCTCCTCCCCCTCCCCCTCCTCCCCCTCCTCCGCCGCCGATGGGATGGACATCTCGCCCGAGCTCATGGTGCAACATACAGGGGGGCAGGTGAAGAACTCGCCGCTGTCCTGCTCTTTGTAATCGCATCTCGCAGACTGGGGAGACATGCTGTTCAACACACACCCACACACACACACACACACACCACACACACACACCCACCACACACACACCACCACACACCACCACACACACACACACACACCCACACACACACCACACACACCACACAACACCACACACACACACAACACCACACACACCACCACACACACACACACCACCACACACACACACACACACCACACACACACCACACACACACCACACACACACACACACCACACACCCACACACCACACACACACACACACCACCACACAAACACCACCACACACACACACACCACACACACACCACCACACAACACCACACCCACACACACACCACACACACACACAACACCACACACACCCACACACACACACACACCACACCACACACACAACACCACACACACACAACACCACACACACACAACACCACACACACAACACACACACATTGGGGGAGGAAAAGACAACAGTTAGTCCAAGGGCAAAAGGATGCAGATCTCTTTAAATAAGATTTTCTCATATACCATATATATACTACAGATGATATCCATATACTATATACACGCACTGTGTACATGATGCACAGGTCTGTACTACACATATGCAATATAATATATAAGGAATAAAGACATTATGGACAAACTTACTTTCAAAACAACTTGGGACGCGGAAGAGTCCCCCCAAACTGCTCAATGTCTGGTTAAATAACTGTCCCGGAGCGGCCGGTCCTCCCTCTGGCCGCTGGAAACACTTTCTCGCTGCTTTTCTGCACCTTAACTGGGTTCCCCTTTCTCTTTATTCTCGGGGTTTGGGGCGCATTTAAGGAGAGAGAGAGAAAGAGAGAGAAAAAAAAAAAGCACCGCTGTTTTCCTGTATGTCAAAATAAAAGAGATGCGATGGGTTATTGAGAGGCGGTGCACACCAGCCTGACTGCCTGTGCCTGGTGCCTGTTGCCTGGCTGCCCTGGTGCCTGTCTGACTGCCCTGGTGCCTGTCTGACTGCCCTGGTGCCTGTCTGGCTGCCCTGGTGCCTGTCTGGCTGACTGGCACGCGACCCGGTGCTGATGGAGAAGCGCTGCCTGTCGTTAAAGTGGGCTGTGTGTCTGGCACACGCCCGCCTGCCCCTCACTGCCACCAAAGGGCTTTATATAGGGCTGTGCAGACACTCAGCGGGGGCCGCAGGCTGGGCGCCGCCGGCCAGTCAGGCAGCGCCTGCCATTGGGGCTCGCGCTCCGGGCCCCGGCACCAGGAACGTGCCGCTCATTACTGCCGCGGGGCCGAGCCGCCAATCACAGGGCGCCGAGCACCGCCTGCCACGCGCGCGGGAGCCGGCCTCCCCTCATCACAGGGTCATTAGAGCGGGGCGGGCGGGCAGGCAGGCAGGCAGGCAGGGTGGGCACTGATAGAGAGAAATCAGAGCCACTCGTGCAGAGAGAGAGAGAGAGAGAGCATTGCATGTTAGAGAGAGAGAGCATTGCATGTTACAGAGAGAGAGAGCATTGCATGTTAGAGAGAGAGAGCATTGCATGTTACAGAGAGAGAGAGCATTGCATGTTAGAGAGAGAGAGCATTGCATGTTAAAGAGAGAGAGAGAGAGAGAGAATTGCATGTTACAGAGAGAGAGAGAGCATTGCATGTTACAGAGAGAGAGAGAGAGCATTGCATGTTACAGAGAGAGAGAGAGCATTGCATGTTACAGAGAGAGAGAGAGCATTGCATGTTACAGAGAGAGAGAGAGCATTGCATGTTAGAGAGAGAGAGAGCATTGCATGTTAGAGAGAGAGAGCATTGCATGTTAGAGAGAGAGCATTGCATGTTAGAGAGAGAGAGAGCATTGCATGTTAGAGAGAGAGAGAGCATTGCATGTTAGAGAGAGAGAGCATTGCATGTTAGAGAGAGCATTGCATGTTAGAGAGAGAGAGCATTGCATGTTAGAGAGAGAGAGAGCATTGCATGTTAGAGAGAGAGAGCATTGCATGTTAGAGAGAGAGAGCATTGAATGTTAGAGAGAGAGAGCATTGCAGGTTAGAGAGAGAGAGAGAGAGAGAGAGGCATGGGGTAGGATGGGCACTGATATATATTAAACTATTATATATATGTTATATGGCCTTTGGGTGTCCTCCCGACGTGATAGGAGCTATATAAATCCAATTTGGTGGTGTTGATACAGAGAGCGCGTATCACCCTTGCATTTGTTATCACGCCTTATCACGTTGGAAGATGTGCCTCAAAGCGCTTGAGAGTAAAGAGCACACGGGCTAATACAGAAAAAGTGATGGAGACAGAGAGAGAGAAAAAGCACAGGCATTGGTATAGATACGGTGACAAGAGAGAAAACAGCATCTCGTGCAGAGGGAAAACAAAAGGCACCAGAGACAAAGTACAGCCACTAATATAGAGAGTGACAGAGAAAGTACAGCCACTAATACAGAGAGTGACAGAGAAAGTACAGCCACTAATACAGAGAGTGACAGAGAGAGAGACAGAGAAAATACAACCACTAATACAGAGTGACAGAGAGAGAGACAGAGAAAGTACAGCCACTAATACAGAGAGTGACAGAGAGAGAGTGACAGAAAGAGACAGAGAAAGGCATAGAAAACAACACAGTGACAGAGAAGATATAGGAAGTATAGGGTCACATAAAGATATAATAACATAAGGGTCGATATAGAGGTAATGAAAGAGAGAAAGCATGGGAAATTATATAGATAGACAGGGAGAGAATAGTGCTTCTAGTGAGAGTGAAAATAAATGGTAGAAAGAGCAAACCCAGGTACTGATATAAAATGATAGAGCTGATATAAAGAGCAAAATAGAGACAAAACACGACTAATAGAAGTACAGAGAAATATAATTCAATTTACATTTATATTCACATTGAGAGGAAGTCTCAGAGCACTTCACACTGCTGGTTGGGCACCCGAGCCAGGGAGTGGGAGTTGAAGAGGGTAGAGTGGGGTAGAATGGGGAGGGTAGAGATAATATGGTCAAATAGGTAAGTTTAGAGGTGGGCTTTGAATGTGGGGGGGGGGGAGGGGGGTGAATTGGAGGAACTCCGGGATGGAGTTTCAGAGAGGAGTGGAGGTTAGAATGGCTGCTCTTTCACCAATGGTGGGGTGGATAGAATGGGGGAACATGAAGCAAGTCAGTGTTCAACAAGTGAAGGGAGCAGCTGATAGGGTTGTAGGAGGTTACAGAAATTGTGTGTGGTGTGGTCGTGGAGGAATTCAAAGGTGAGAGCGAGGATCTTAAATTCAATCGGGATGAGGGGAGAGGATAAATGGGGGCCAAGTGAGAATGGTGACCATAAGCTCACAGAGTCTGGTTTAGGAGAGAATATGGGCTACAGGGTTTTAGATGGTCTGCAGCTTGTGTAGGGACAAGCAGGGGAGTCCCACAAGCAGAGGGTTGTCATAGTCAAGCCTGAACGTGATGAAAGCGTGAATGAAGGCCTCAGCAAAAGAGATGATAGGGATTGTTACAAAGTGTGAGAGGAAAAGAGGGAGACAGGATAGGGACCTGTGCATAAGAGGGAAACCAAAGTGAATAATAAAGCATAAAGAATGATGCAGAGAATACGGAAGCAAAGTGATTAATAGACAGATAGAATATAGGGAGTGAGACACAGAGTAAGAAAACATATAGGAACAAATGCACAGAGTGATAAAAAAACATATAGAAACAGATACAACAACAACAACAAAATTACATTTATAGAGTGCCTTTCACGTCGGGAGGACGTTCCAAGGTGCTGGACAGTCAGGGGTACACAAAGAAAGGAAGCATCAACAATCCCCCAGATAAAATTGGTTATTCACTTCATGGCTGTTTGTGGGACATTCTTGTGTTCAAATCGGGTGCCATGTTCACCAACAAAATACACAGTTACTACATTTTGCAGTATTGCTGTGAAACACATTGAGATGTCCTCCTGACATGAAAGACCCTATATCAAATGCAAGGATACAGAGATAGACTGACAAGTGAAAGCATAGTCTGATAAAGAGAAAGTATGGAGACTGATAGACTTTAGACACTTACAGAGCGAGATAAAACACAAAGAGAGAGGTAGACTAATGCATAGCAGGGAGTCTAACACAAAGTAGAAAAAGAGAGGAAGACTGATGTACAGAAAGAAAGGTGGAAGAGAGAAATTAAAAATATTGTGGGAAAAGATATGGCTACTGTTGCAGAAAATAGAATAAACAAATAGAAAGAAAAAGAAAAAGAAAGAAAAGAAAGAAAGAAAGAAAGAAAGAAAGAAAGAAAAAGGCAGAATAGAGAGTGATTAAAACCAGTGGAAATGTACTCCAGCAGAGTCAGCAAAGTCAGGAGAGGAAGAGAGAAAATTGAGATTGATATAGAAAAGGAATAGAGACAGATACACATAGGGATTCAGGGCGAGGGAGAATAAATTGAAAGAGAAATAGAAACTCAAATACCGAAGGGTGACAAAGATAGATTATAGAAATAAATTGATTTTTATAAATGCCTTATCACATCAAAACATCATATAGTATTTTACAATAATTACTATCAAGTGTAGTAGCCGTTTTTCTAGGCAAAAACTGCAACCAATTTGCTCCCAACAAGGTCCCACAAAGAGCCAAGAGGTGAATGACCAACTTATCTGGAGGATTGTTGCCCAGTCACCAGGAGAAACCGCCTCCTCTTTTCTAATAGTCGAATGGGATCTTTAACAACCACTTGAACAGGCAGAGGGGACTTCCATTTAATGTTTTATCTGAAGAACAATACCTCTGACAATGCAGGGATCAATACCCAGGACAACATTGGAGTGTCAACCTGTATTGTGAGCTCAAGTCCCGACGTGGGGCTTGAATCCACAACTTTCTCAAGACTATTACCAATTGAGTCAAGCTGATACTTGAAGCAGAAACAATGGAGGGAATGATTAGAAAAACAGGCAATGGAGGTGAAGAAAAAGAACAGAGAATTGAGATATCAACAAAGAAAGCGAGGAAAGTGAGAGGAAGAGGAAGTGAAATGCAGTGCAAAAATAGAGAGACATATAAGTTCAGATAATAATAATAATAATTCTTGCATTTTTGATAATAAAACAGGGCAGGAAAATAAAGGCAATAAGAGAAATGTGCCGAGAATGAGAAATACAGAGATTTGATACATACAGAGATACAGGGTAAGAAGATAGAGATGGAAAGTAAAATGGACTGCCAAAAAGTTACAGAGAAAATAGAACAAATATAGTGTGCAGTTACTCTGAGTGTTAAAAGTCTGTGCGAAAAAATGTCCCAAGATAGTACAAAGGTATTCTGTGAGCACAAAGAATGAGATAGATTCTAAGGTCATTGAAACCTCCGAAACATTATTATTATTATTATTATTATTATTATTATTATTATTATAAAGCTAGAAACTGCACGGTGTCAGGTTTCAGTGAGGCAGACAGATATTATTTGTAACCAGAATGATCAAATATTGTTCTGCCTCAGTGGGATTCGATAGATTTGGATGAAGAGCCTGAGGATTGGTGTGAGGAAGCCTGAACAAGTAAAAGGGAAAGGGTGCTGTTTCAGACACCCTGTATGCCAGATCTACGTGAGGGTAAATAAAAGTCAGCATAAAGCCTTGAGCAGCAAACAGACAGACGCTGAGTGAAAAGTACAACGATTGCTTAAACACAGCTACTGGATCAGTGAGTGCAGGAGAGGCGGTGGCTCTCAGCTCTCAACACGAACAGCCAATTTGTTGAACGATAGAAGTTACCTCCACCGCTCAGCACACAATAACCAAATCCCTCAGTAAATAGCACGTCGAGGCAACAGAGTCCTATGCAAAGGGGAAAAAAGGGGGGGGGGGGGGTGGGGATTGGAGAAATACCAAAGAAAGGGAGAGAGGAGTGGGATAGAGAGGAACGAGGAACCCAAATAAATGCTTATAATGTTTAGGGCGCCTCCTTGCTCCTTGCTTCAATGTCACCCCCACCCACCACCCCACCTCCAAAAAAAATAAAAATAAACTGAACAGCGCAAAGTAACAGCCAGAGTTTGGGAACCCAAACTATATTACTGTATTTGTAATTTCTAACCCAGTAAAGAGGGAGAGGCATTCAGGAGCAACCACTCGGATATTGCAACTAACCAAGTGACCCACTCTCCCCAAAGATATCTGCTTCTTAACTTTATCTGAAGTATCGTCAACACAGTCAAGAGAAAGACCCCTCGACAGGAACGAGCCCACTGCAAACATTTTATTATTATTGTTATTATTATTATTTATTATTATATTTATTATTATTTTATCCGGTTGTTTCTTCCAACAGAAACCAAAACATTGCACGATAAGTCGAGGTGGGGAAAACACGAAGAAATCACTCTTTCCGTGATCTGTAGAAGATCTGGGAGAAGCAACTTGCTGCGTTTTTTTTCTTTAAAAGAAAAGGTTTCCAAACTAATAGGCACGGGCGAGTTTTGCGAGGTGTTGAACTCATTTTTTTCAAAAAAAAGTTGCAGCGTTTTTCAATTCAAGTCGAAGGTTAATCGCACGAGACTGTGTCACATTGATGGTCAGTGGATTATTAAAGCTCAAGACACTGGTATCACCGGAGAAGCGTATTTGCACCTTAAGTGGCGCCCAGTGTAAAGGGGTTGGTGTTTGGTAAACACAGCCCGAGCGCCACATCTGTATTCTTTGAGGACAGGTCATTTAAGTTGATGCTTCGCCACAGACNTTTTTTTATTTTTTATGCACTGTTTAGTTTTCATTCTCACTGGCGATGGCATCTGAAATTCTGCACTGATGTTTGTCTGGCAAGAAGTGGTGCAGGTGTAGTGACAACAAGAGGCACAGTTGTAAGGGAAATAGAGTCACTCCTGTGTAAGTGCAGGATCATTGCATATTTAAACAGCAGGTATTAAATGGCATTCACTGATGATTTGCCTTAATTGATTGTTAAAATCGCTTGAAATGGTTTGATCTAACCTGTCTGTCTGTCTGTCTGTTTATATATACATGTATAATAATAATGGTAATCGTGGACCAGATATATTGTATTTTCAATGCCCTGGAAATTCACGGTCTCCAGAAAACCATCTCTAATGTGAAGACGAGAGGTGGTTTTTTTTTCTATTATAGAGTAAAATGTCATTGAGAGTACAATATCCATACGATCGCATTAAGACTTTAAAAGCAAGGGAAAATTGAATCGCAATTATTAGATCAAGACAAATTTATAGTGACCCGTCAGCCAAAGTGGTGTTCACAAATATGTATGATACCATTTAAGTTCCCTTCACCGGAAGCAAAATCGACAAAAGACTTCTGCTGTGGTTATGGTCGCATCTTAATATTTTATGGCTACGGTTATATATTTAAGTATGAATTAGAAGACATCATTTTGGAGGTGTCTTGCAATTTAGTTCCTTGCCTCGAGAAATTACTGCTGGACAATAAAGCAAAAAAAAAGTGTTCACTGCAGTATTAAACATTGCTGGAACAAATCTATGAAGGTTTGCAGTAAGACTTGGACGAGGTATCTTTAGATATACACATCGCACAAATGGATTGAAAACGTATAACTTTTTTTTCTAACTAATCATGTAACCGTTGCATTGTAAGTCATGTCATGTGTTGTACACAAATTATAAATGTGTTACTTGGAAATTTGGTCACAGGCGTCGTATACGCTGTGAAAGGTCTGTCCAAGGGGTTGGACTGTGCGAGAGTGATCCCAGTTGAAATGTTGTGCAAAAAAAAAACCACAGGTTGCACAGCAACAGGGGGTTAAAGAGTCCAGCCAGTGTCCAGTGCATGAACTGTCCTAAAGGGTCAAACGGTTTCACTACAGCCTTTAAGTACCCAATTCTGTGGCAAGATAAATGGTAAGATTTTAAAAAATCAACGGTCTGACCTCATCAGAAAATTCAGTGCGTTTTCCCTAGAAACCAGGAGCTGAAGAGATGCTTTGTTCTGTAAGTAGCTTGAACCCTAAGGTGACCCGAAAAGCCCTAAAACTTTGGTGGAAGATGTTGCTACGAAACCTGGGATGAGATTAGGTCTTATGCTTTCGACCCCACAAGTTGTGATGGCGCATTAATGTTCCTGGTGCAGGTGAAAAGGGAGAGCAAATGCAAGAGTGGGACAGGGGGGGCGATGCAACTTCAAAGTGTAAAGCATAAACATACACTCTGGGATCTCTGCTATGCTGAGAAATCGCCGCCTTTTAAACTATTTAGATTTTTTTAAAAAAAAAGTGGGAGAGAGAGAGAGAGAGAGAGAAAGGGGACTGTGTGGCTGTGATATTTATTATGCAGAGAGGGAGAGAGAAACGTAAAATCATCGCCAAATCATTTTATATGACAATTGATTCTGGGATATTCATGTCCCTTCAAATCGTTTTGAGTTGCTTCGTTGCTTCTTTTTTTTTGGGGGGGGGGGGGGGGGGGGGGTGGGGGTGGTGGTTGGATAAACGCACAGGGTTTGCAGAACAGAACACAAGATCAACATTACTGTGTGGCTCCCAGTCACTGTTTTTGTATACTTGGCTTCGATTCTGATAATACCCAATCTCGTTCCAGTCCAGGTCTGTGCCGTGTGAGTTTTGACGAAGGGCCATAGACCTGAAAGGTTAACTCACTTTCCTCTCTCCATAGATGCTGCCTGACCTCCTGCGTCTTCTGGCTTCATTGCACTTTGCAGTATATTCTGCGAAGCGATTTGGGGGCGACTCAGCGAGTATCTCTCAAACACCTACATACAATACGAAAGGCTTTTTTTAAAGAAAAAAGTGCTGTAAAGAACAGGTGCCCCAAGTAACGACTGTACCAGAACTCTTAACGACCCAAACACCCTGACCAGTCTGACTGAAGTTGCATTCACCTCGTAAAAGGGTTGCTGTGTGCCCAGACTCTGACTTGAATCTGTGCGAATAAGCTCTGCCAAGGAGATCTGCAAACGATTTGCAGTGAGGTTTGTTTCTGCTGATGTGCAAAATAAATAATAATAATAATAATGTTTGCTATTTGAGATAGTCTCAACACGCTTCACAGTGAAAGTGTATTTGAAGGCGAACGAGACAGGCCATGTGCAAATGATCAATAAAGTGGGCAAATCCGATGTGTTTTTTTTCCACCAAGTTCTGCCCAGAAGTCGTGCCCGAAATATTAACCCGTCTCTCTCTTTCGGATGCTGACTCGCCTGCGGTGGATTTCCAGCGTTTCTTCTGCTTCTAATTATTGTTCAGTGAGTCGAGGAAGAGGGTGAAACTATCTCAGGGGACCTTGTTTTACGCAGCGCGTTAGTTAGTTTACAGTCGGTGAGAGGGGGTTCAGAAACCTGTGGCGCTCAGTGATTGAGTCACTCAGTGAAGTTTCCAAAATCTTTCTTTTCCCCCTTTTAGCCTGGAATGGGATTTGCCTGCACTCAGCACACACTACCTTACTGTGTGCAGTAAGCAGTCATGTGGCCGTCTTAAAGTTTGGTGCATTTTTTCTCTCTCTCCAATTTGCATGACAGGTGCCAGAGTCATATCATCTCTGTTGTTTTCTTTTTGGAGGGGTGTGTGTGTGTGTGGGGGGGGGGGGGGGGGAAGAAAGCTTAATAAGAGCTAAAGCACTCAGAAGTGAAGAAACACACCCCCATCAAAGAAAAGTACTGCGTTTGATCTGATGTGGGTCAGGAATCCTGGAAACTGCAAAGTCTGCCACAACATTTTACCATTTCACTTTATATTCCCCCTAATATAGAGCCCGAGAAAGAACTCGAATTTAAATCTTGGCAGGTTCTTTATATATATTATATATATATATGATATATATAAACACAGACATTCCCTGCGCCCAGTGAATGATGGAGCCACTAATCGCTGAGCCGGGAGACAAATACGATTACTAGCAGAGAGTCTTGAGTCAGAAAGTCTCATAGACTTTAAGATGTTAATCCTCAACGTAATCCTTCCTTTGCCGTGTAGAAATACTGCAGCCACAAGAGTTGTTTTGTTATTTATATTGGCGTTTAATAAAACTCAGCCTGGGCTGAATAGGACCCTTACTCTTGGATGGTAATTAATTCCTTATTTCTGTGACCCAATTGTGCTGGTATAGAGGAGTGGACAGTGCCTATGGCTCTCTATCTTTGTCCAAAGACACAGCTCTCGTGCTTCAACAGCTATGGAAACTCGTTCTTTTGATGTCATTCAAGAGTTTTTCTTGGACATCTTCCACTTCAAGGGGCTTCTGATTTTCTCCCTCCCTCTCTCTCTCTCTCTCTCTCTCTTTTGCTTTTTTTTTATTAATTCGTGAAAGCCTTCCAGCTTGGCCACCTCAGTAGAATTTAATGATTTGTTGAAAGCCTTTTGGGGGGGGGGGGGAGTGGAGTGAGCATGATAGCTTGGCAAAGTCAGCTGCTAAAACCAGGCGCATTGTAACTAATCTCTTTTCCTCCTCGTGGACCAAAAGATCTGCAATATCCAGACAGCATCTCAACTCCGAACTGCTCTTATTTGCTGCACTCCGGTGCCTTCCGACAGCAGAGTTTTTCATCATCTCTTTCGGTGTCTCGAAATCCCATTTTACAGCTTCTTTTTTTTTTTTGGGGGGGGGGGGGGTGGGTGGAGGTGGTGGGGAAAAAAAAAAGGTATGGAGGTAGAATCATCGAAGGTGCTGCGATTGCAGCGTTACAATAAAACCTATTGCGGGTTTAGTTGCTGTGCGCTGATCCATGGTTACAAAACGCATCTGCTTGGGGTTGTTTTTTTTTTGGGGGGGGGTGTGTGTGTGGGGTAAATTGTGATGAATCTGTTGCAGCATTTGCAAGGAAAGACTCTGGAGTGAACCATATGGCCAGGGTGACTCGAGCTGGCCATGTTTGCCAAACAAAGAAGGGGATTGAGGAGCTGGAGGAAGGCAGCAAAGTCCTCTCTTTTTTTTTCCGGCTGATGAAGCTGTTGTCTGGAGCCAATGATCCCAGGTCTGGAGGCTTTATTCCCCCACTCAGGCTGGGGACGTGAGATGTCATACGATTAAAATCTTTCATATTTACCCCAAGTGTGCAAGGGCGGGCAGGTCTCTGCGGAGAGGAAGAGGGGGTGTGGGGGGGGAGGTGGGGGGGGGGGGGGGGGGGGGCGCATATGCGAGATAGACTTTGCATTTGAAAAGAAAAGAGAGAGAGAGAAGTGGGGGAAAAAAATTCGGATAAATGCACTTTGAATGAGGATTTGGCAGCATTTGCTGCCGTCAGGCGCTCATCGATCGTTGATTGAGATTTTAGGAAGAACAACGACGAGCTGATGTCTGGATTTGTCAAAGCATTGAGTCCCAGTGATCTGAATAGTCTTTTTTTTTTGGAGGAGGGGGGGGTGCATTTATCCACATCCACATACACATCGCTGTGAAGTATTTTAAGTGCGGACTTTCCGAGCAGAGCACAGGAGACAGTCACACTCGCCCCCAAGGTCAATGCAGCGAAATATAATTTGAAGGTCGATTTAATGAAGATGCCTTTTGAATGGTAACTCTGTGCACACACAGACGGGATGTTCACCGGGTTGGGAGACTGAACGTGGGAGTTATGACCGCAGCCGAGCAGTGTTTGTGCTAATAATAATAATAATAATATAATAATAATAATTATAATAATAATAATAATAATAATCCGTGCATTTGATATAGCGCTTTTCACGTCGTTTGTAGAGCCGCAAAAAAAAACTGTTACTGCAGTCATGATATTGCTGATTCTAATACTCTGACATTCATAAATGATATGGGAAGTTTTACATTTCTTTTTACAGTTCGTTTCGCAGGGAAGAGAAAGAGAGCGACATCTAGTGAAACTACAGAGGAAGTCACTCACATCTACTCACATTGGCTTCAAACAAGTTGATGTGCCACAAGATTCAGTCCAATTTTGAGAGACAAAAATGAGTATCCATCCATCCACCCACCCACCCACCCATCCATCCATCCACCCACCCACCCATCCACCCATCCATCCATCCATCCATCCAGAAGTACTTTTGATTTCTGACCAAAAATATGAGGGTTCATCTTGTTGACTGATGTTTCGGATGGAGACATCTGTTGAAGATGAGGAACAGTATTATTTTTGTATTGTACTGTGTCCAGTATGTTACAAGGAAATCAAATGCTTCGTTTTTTTAGGGATTTCTCAAGAGAAGCAGTGAAATAGTTTTTTTTAAATGATCCTCTAAGGGATGAGGGACTTCGGTTATGTGGAGAGACGGGCGAAGCTGGGAATGTTCTCCTTAGAGCACAGAAGGGTAAGGGGAGATTTAATAGAGGTGTTCAAAATGATGAGGGGTGTAGATAGAATAAATAAGGAGAAACTGTTTCCACTGGTGGGTGGGTTGGTAACCACAGGACATAGATTCAAGATAATTAGCAAAGAACCAGAGGGGAGATGAGGAGAACTTTCTTTTTAAACAGTGAGTTTTTATGATCTGGAATGCACTGCCTGAAAGGTTGATGGAAGCAGATTCAATAATAACTTTCAAAAGGGAATTGGATATACACTTGAAAAGAAAAAAATCTAAAGCTATGAGGAAAGATAGGACTAATTGGACAGCTCTTTCGAAGAACTGGCACAGGGACGATGGGCCGAATGGCCTCCTTCTGTGTTATAGGATTCATGATTCTCTAATAAAAAGCTCCAGCATCAAACTGATCATTGATCCCCAAGTATTGGGGATGTGACCGAAACGGGTTCTCAATGTTTGAGTACTGTGTGCGTAATGTTTATAATATGCAGACAATTGGCAGCCAGGGTTAACTTCACAGGACATATGTAAATATAGCCAAAAGTACATAGAGGCTGAAAATATGAAATTTCATCAAATGTAATAGAATGTAAATTTCTAAACCTTTCCTAGAATCTTATCAAAATGCAAAAGATTTGCGCTTCAAACGTGTGGCTAAGCATCATTGCTCATTTTCCAGTTTACTAGTGTACAGTCTGTTTTCATTATCGCAGTGAGTGAATCAATTACTAGAATATTTATTTTCCCCCAATATTTTCTCCTTGAGAGGCATTTCTATGTGTTCAGTAACCTTCTGGCATCTCTTCCAGGTAGTCAACAGGCAGGGCGAAACCTTGGGCAAGTTTCCTTACTCCACACACCTAATAATAATCCCTCCAAAACAAAACAATAATAAATTGGTCATTTTCAATCCATGACTGTTTGTGGGACACTGCTGTGCGCAATTGGCTGTCGCGTTTCGCCCACAAATATACGGTCAATTCACTTTACAGCATATTCTGTGAAGCGCTTTGAGACGTCTAGAAGAAGTGAAAAGCGCTATATCAAATCCAAGGATTATTATTATTATTCGTGATTCTCCTCCAATTCTTCAGGGATGCTGAGTCTACAAACTCCTCTCCATCATCCCCGCCCCTCCCTCCCCTACTTTGGCATGAGGGTTGCACCGAAAGTCAGCCCATGTCTGGCGTTGAAGGGCCATCATTTCAGTGGCAGTTCCCATGGGACGTCCACCCGACGTGAAATGCGCTTTACAAATGTAATTTGTTGTTGTTGTAGTTCCCGGGTTAGGAACACAGGAATAGATCAAACTTGGAACTTTCCTAGTCTTAACTTTCACTACGTGAACACAGACATGGAATACTTCTATAGACTAAATGTTATCTATTGTAGGTGGATTTCAAATTGCTAACTGAGGATGGTCCACTTCAAGGACTCTGCACAAAGAGCGGTAATTGGACATTTCTTTGAATAATTTATAAATCACACAATCTAAGAGAAATATATATTAAATTTATTAAAAGAATCACTTACATATTTTTCCAAAGTACATACATTTCAAGTAGCAATGAAAGATGGTGTATATTACCTTGTTTACTGGAAGTCATTTACAACACAAAAGTATTTCTGTTTAGTATAATCCTTTCATCTGATATGGCTCCTTTAACATCAAATCATCTCAAAGCGCTTCACAGCCAAATTCCGTCAAGTGTAGTGACTGTGTATTTATAGGCAATCATAGCAACCAATTTGCACACAGGGGTCTACTAACAGACATAAAGTGAATGATGACTAATTTATGAGAATTGACCAGGACAACACACTTTTTAAAAAAAAATGGTATCATGGGATCTTTAACGTTCACCTGAACAAGCATCCAAAGAACAGCAGTTCTGAAAAAGCAGCACTTCTCTAGTATTGCCTGGAGTGTTAGCTCCTTATGTGGGGCTTCGATCCATGACTTTCTGACATAAAGATGACAATGCTACCAACCAAGACAAGCTGACTTTTAGAAATCAACTGAATTAAAGTAGTTGGCTATCAGAACACATTTAACATTTTTTATATGTACATTTCATATGATTTGGCAATAACATTGGTACCACAGCTGTATAATTTAATTTGTTGTCAGGATCCATCAATCAGGTTTATTACAAAGTAAGTTAATACAATTTCCTTGACAGATAAGACAATGTTTCTATGAGATTTAAACAGCTTCATTTATTGTTTTCATTACCTGGGAAGAAGAAGGGAAGCAAACGATCATTATTTCTCCAAAATGTAATAATCTGAAGTGAACAATTGCCATATATAAAATTGCTCATCAATTCTTGGTGACTGTAGTAATTGGGGAGCCACATGACTGATTAAAACAGCAGTAGCAAGTAGATTGTATTTTCACCTCTTCAACCATGGGTTCAAACAAAATGCAAAACAATGGGATGAAAAATAAGAGCGGTCTCACCTTTTGCAGCAAAGTAGTGGAAGCCTTACTCTGGATCTGACCTATGCTGCCCTTGACCTGTGTGACAGCTCTTGATTATTACTCTGACTTCCCCAAAAACCATACTCCTCTTTCAAAAATAAAATAATCAACACTGTCACAAAACACATATGGTCGGACACGGTGCTTCACACCTACCTGGTTATGCTGTAGAATCTGTAGCAGTCAGACAGCTATGCAATTCAGTCAACTAAGAGCACTGTGCGGAGCCAATAGACAAGGGGTGGGCTGGAGGAGCTTGGGGAACCACTTACAATTATTTGAGAAGATTTAACTAAACATTTTTTTTGACAAAAGTGGGACTGCAGTTATCAATTTATATAATGTAGCCATTAAAATGAAATATATTAAATACAACTATTTATTATTACCATTATATTATTGCATCAGGAAATATGTAAAAAGAATACAATCTGGATAGACAATGTTTTAAAAGTGCTATCTATAGTGGGAAAGGAGGTAACAAGTCATCTGCATCATTTTCCCACATTTCGTCCATAACTTCTGGCTCCTCCATTTGATTAATGTCTATTATTCCATCCTGTGTCTCAATATCAAGCACTGTTTTGTTCTCAGACCAACTACAAGGTGAGGGAGCAGTCCTGGGGTCTTTGTTCCAGCTCTTTTTGTCCTGCCATTCAGCACAGAATTCCTGTTGTGGACTTCCAGTGCCCGGCTGCTCTTCTCTCCTAAAGTAATATACAATAAGTTTAAATTTAATCTGTTTTTGTACTTAATTTCATGTTTTTGAAGGCAAAGGACGTTCTCTTCGGTACATTCATGTAAACCAAAAGTTGAAAATCACCATTGCTCTTACAGATGGTCAGTGAATTTGGTCACAAAGATTTCATAAGATTATCATCCAAAGTATTCTTCTAGTCATAATAATCCTTGCATTTGAAATAGTGCCTTATGACATTGTCAAAACATCTCAAAGAGCTTCACAGAATTTACTGTAAAGTGTGGGTGGATGCAGCAGCAAATTTTGACAGGACACTGGGAGAAACTCCCTTCTCTTTTTGAAGAGTGCAATGGGGTCTTTAACATCCAGCTGAACAGTTAGATGTAACCTAGGTTTAATATCTAATCCGAAGGATAGCACCTCTGATAATGTAATACTGCTCCAGCACTGCATTGACGTATCAGTCTAGACTGCAAGCTCAGAATCTGATATGGGGCTTCAAACCACAACTTCTGTTTCAGAGGTAGGAGTGCTACCAACTGAGTCACGATAACGCATTAGAAAAGTCCTTGGAAAGGACTTTAGTAAGAAAGCTCTGTTAAGCCAAGAATGTGTGAGAGTAGTGGAGATGTAGCTATAAAGAAACTTCAACATAGAATGTCACTTTGGTAGATACACCTGATGCCAATACTAGCCTGAAGAGAAGAACCGAATACAGTGGAAGCCGCTTAAACCAGACACACCGGGGCTGAGTGGTTTGTCCGGCTTAATCGGGGTCCAAGCTTAACCAAAGTTCCCTTACCTCTTTCCACCCAGCAGAGCAGCAGCAGCGAGGTGCCTCCCTCTCACTGAGTGGGAAGCGGTTCAGTTAGCAGTGGTTCTGAGGTGATCGACAGCCTAAAGCCCCTTATGAATGGATGGGAACTTCACCCATTCACAAGTGGCTCCAACTGTCAATCAATCGCAATTTGACTCTTCCCATCTCCATCCTGGAGCCACTCGTGGTGCATCAGGTGATCCAGCGGTGACCAGGGTGACATTTTGTCTGGATTAACACTCAAACAAATATTACATAGGTTGGATGTCGGGTGAGGACATGACTCCTCTATGATGTTTTCCATTGAATAACCTGCTCACACTCATCGTCAAAACTTGCACATGAATAATGGTCCTTTGGGTGAGGTATTAAAACAATACCACAGTGAAGGATTATGGAGCTGAACTCAAATCAATAGTTTAGATGAAGGGAGACAATTAGAGGATTTTTTTTCTTACTCTGCAGCAACCTCCGTTATTGGGCAATATCCATGATGCTGCACCTCAGGTGCTGTACTTTCTTCAGCATTCTCTGTGCTTTTAACATCCTGTAAAGTGGAAAAGATATCTTACTGAAACAGACATTCGATTTCACCTAATCTTAACAACTGATTACTTCATAGTAATGATGTTATGAATAATGACACTATGAATAAACAGATGCATTGTAATTTCTTGCAGATAATAATAATAATCCTTGCATTCGATATAGCGGTTTATAACATCTTCGAGACATGTGAAAGCGCTTCACAGAATATACTGTAAAGTGAATTGACTGTATTTCTTGTGGCTAAACATGGCCACCAATTGTGCACAGCAGTGTCTCACAATCAATCATGGAATGAGTAACCAAAATTTATTATTTTTAAAAAAAATGTTTATTACCCTCCGGAAAAGCAATCCGTCAATCAACTAACAACCTAGAAACATAGAAACAGGAGTAGGCCATTCAGTCACTCAAGCTTGTTCCCCAATCTTTAAGATCATGGCTGTGTACCTCAAGCCCTTGCAATCTATCCCTTAATACCCTAACCTAACAACCGGATGCCGATTTACTGCTCGGTAAACATAGCCTTGTGGAGTAAGGAACTTGCCTTAGGTTTCGCCCTGCCCGGGAATCAAGCCCAGGTCCTCTCACTTGCGAAGCGAGCGCTCTAACCACTAAGCTACAGGACTCCACATATAATCTAAAAGTAACTATTTCTAAGTGTCTTGGTGTGTTGGACTCTTAGCTGGACTACAATTCGATTTACTTGACATGTAACATTACATCAGCTGACATAAAGGGATTGGAGTAAATATTCAAGGGTCTCCTGGACCAAATCCATTTATTTACTTCACCTCTGGGTAAGAGCCTTGTAAGAGCCTGCAGCGCCACTAGCAGGAATACACAAGTACTGCAGTTATTTTCAAAGTGTCAATCATTGTGTATTGTACATATTACTGTACTGTACAAAAGACATTTTCAATACATATTATGTGTATTGTACATATTACTGTACTGTACAAAGACATCTTATAAACCTTGTAAAACTAAGTCCTGCATCCAAACTTGCTCAATTGGTACAGCATCTTTTTTTTTAATCAGTGCAAATTAAAAAATATATTCACTCAGCCACTATACTTTCCAATTTCATTTCATTACCAACAGGTGCAACTTACAGAAGAGGGGATGTGTGTAAAAGCTATGAAACTACATTATGGCGAAAACCTTGTCTACAAATACAGTCATTAAAATTCACAGTAAATCCTGTGAAGTACATTGGCGTGTCCTTCCAATGTGAAAAGCACTATATCAAATTATTTTTATTATTAAATGCTCTACTGTGGTGCTGTCTGCAACATCCAGTTACTTTCTTCTCCTGTTTTCATATTACTCCCAGGTCATCATTGCCCAGAGTTCTATTCACTGGCTCCAATTGGAAAACAATCTAATGATGAAAAGTAGAGTGGAACAGTCAGCAGTTTCCTATTTGGCTACAAAAGCAGTCAGCACCACACTGGACAGGAATTACTGTAGAGTGGCTTCTTTGAGACTTTGATAATAATAATAATCCTTGCATTTGGTAATAATAATAATTCTTGCATTTGATATAGCGCTTTTCACGTCTTCTCGACGTCTCTTTCACATCAGAAGGACAAATCAAAGCCCTTCACAGGATATAATTCAAAGCAATGAGATAAGGCACTTTGAAATGCAAGCTTTCTTTTATCCCCATGAACAAGCACTCGAGCGCTCTGGGACGCTACCCTGCGTGAGGGGTGATATATAAATATAAGTTGTTGCTGAAGTTGTTGTTAACAGAAATGAAAAATGAAATGAAAAGTCTGAATGCAGTCTGATGCTTGAAATTCATATTAAATGTTTAAGCTGGCATGCATCACCCGAAGCTCAAGAACACCTTTCCCCATCGTTGTGCCGAACATCATTGCAGTGTCAACTCAGCAAATTGATACCGCAGGTCTGGAGCTTGAAGAGCACCAAGGATCAAAGATCAATGTTTTTCTGAATGCAAAACCCAATAAAGTGCACTTGAGGGACACAGGTTTCCTAAATGAATTAAATAACTAGTTAATTCATCAAAACAAAGACAAGTATCCATAATAAAATACTGACTTCAATGTGCTCTCGAGATTTGCTTCTAGATTTCAATTTTTTCTGTCCTCTTCGGGTCTTCTCATCAATCCTCTTGTCACCATAGGATTTTAAGATCATGTCCAGCTCCTGCTCGCATTGGTATGCATGCTTCAAGCCATTTTCTTTCACTGGGAAAAAATGTTCATTTTACTAATCTTAGTATACTCGTTACAGACCAGATCTGAATCCTTAACACTTTCTTTGAAAGCATCATTTAATGAAAGCGCTTTTAAAAGTACCAGTATGCAACCATTACGTGCGGCTGAGCTGAGATATAATACATCATCTCCAGAGGTTAAGGTCAGCGTTCCAAACAAATGGTAAAGTGAATCCAAATGACATCTCAGACCAGAAGTAGATTTTAACCAGCTATAAAGCATTTTAAAATAACGTAATCTAAAGATATTTATCCTAATAAAAAGGAAATGACAAGACAACTCTTCTTTTAAGCTTCGTAATCCCTTCACCTTCCCTCCTCTCTCGGTTTTCAAATCCTACCTGAAGACCTAACCTTACGCCTTAGGTTGAGGTTTCAATCAACATGAAAGATGTTGTATAACAACAACTTTCATTCAGATTTTCGAGACTGAGGTGTATAGGTATTTGTTAGGTCAGGGTATTAAGGGATATGGGGCAAGGGCGGGTAATTGGAATTGAGGTACAGATCAGCCGTGATCTTATAGAATGACGGAACAAGCTTGAGGGGTTAAATGGGCTACTCCTGTTCCCATGTTCCTAGGTAACTACATTCCATAGCACCTTTCACATTAGGAGGATGTCGCAAGGTGCTGGACAATCAAGGATTTGGACCTAAGCTGGGGATTCGGATCAGGTGGAGGGCAGTGAGGGTAGGCGTAGAAGTATGTGTATAAGTGTGCAATGTTGATGTTGTACAATAAAGTCCCTATTGGTAATCTGCACTAAGTGAATCTTGTCAGTGCAAGGACTGAAGAAAGCTGCATACACTCATGTCATCACTAATGCCAACTACAAGCAGTTGAATTGAAACATTATAGAAAAAAAATGGATGGGGGGAGGATTAAAAAGCATAAAACTAGTTTGCAAAACCCACAATATATCTGTGTCTATGAAACCGCTTACCTTCACAGTGATGAATAACTCTTTCCCATAGTTTGTTGCTCCTAAGGCAGTTCAGGTTGCCCACTATCTGCAAGTGTCTCTTCCCTCTAGTAAGTGCAACGTTCATACGCTTCTCGGAGTCTATAAACCCAACCTGATGTGTCCTTACACAGGACAAGACAATAATCTCCTTCTCCGCTCCCTGAAAAGCATCCACTGTTGATACCTGAATAGCTTTCATCTCAGCCGGCTCACAATCTGCAGAATTGTTGAGTAATGCACACAACTGTGTGTATAAAACAAGAATTGGAAATTAAACTGCTGAAACAAGTGGTGTTTATTGGAACTTGTGAGTGAGTGTGAAGGTTTTAAGGTCAATGACAATTATTGTAATACTTGACTGCATTTTTAGTAAATATATATATAAACACACACACATACACACAGGTACATATGATTAACAAAGCTAGTTACATTTTGACTTCAAACCAAACCTTTGTAGCCTTATTATAACCATATCCTGAAAATCAGAATGTAAGGGTCAGAATGAACACATGAGCACTTTGCTTAACCTTTTGACTGCTGCAATAAGAGATTGACAGTAGAAACAAAAACTAAAAAATTATAGTATGCACAAAACCCATTTTAATAAATGGAGTTAATAGGATATGAGAAAGATTATCCACCCAGAATACGATAGTCGTTGATCTTTGTATATAGTTGATCTTCAGTACACATTAAAGTAGGATCATCTCTGAGGAGTTATTTTCTTTCCACCCTCACCCCCGCCGCCGTTTGCATAGAGTATAGGCAAGTGCTCAATTATTTTTTAATGGGGTCTATAAACCCAACCTGATGTGTCCTCACACAGGACAAGACAATAGAGGAACAATTCAAATGCTGTAGTTTTCTACAGTACAAACACAAAACAAAAAAATGACATTTCTTACCTTATGCATCTGAGATTTGTACAGTGTTATCACCCCAATCATAGATCCTTCAATCCCACTAGCTATCAGGGACTGGATAAGTTTCACAGTGAATGCTGCTTCCTCAGAATTGTGAAAGCTACTATCTCGTTCCACCTAGAGGGAATGAAGTTATAAAACATTTAAAATTTGCACTGGCACTGCTAGTACTTGTGAGAATCTCTTTCAATGTTACATTTTTGCAGTTTATTCTTTTTTTAAAATGAAAATTTACCAAAAGGAATATAGTCTGATCACTGACGTCAGTATGTGATAGAGAAAATATTTTTGGAATAATACTATGAAGATTTTGTGCGACCAATAATAATAACAATATTGCATTCGATATAGCAGTTTATCACATCGTTGAGACATCTCAAAGCTCTTCACAAGATATACAGTAAAGTGGATTGACTGTTAAATAAATAATAAATACATAAAATTATTAAATAATTAAAAATAAATCATTAAATAAATGAATGTGAAATGGGTGCTTCAATCCAACCATGGAGAAAAGGTTCCTGACTGAACCAGCGTGTTCAGCAGGTTTTCGAATCTGCATCAAACATTGGTTAAATAATTCTAATAATTACATTTGATATAGTACCTTTCATGTCGAGATGGTGTCTCAAAGCACTTCACAGGATTGACTGGAAAGTGGTGTGACTGTATTTTTTGTTGGGGGCGAAATACAGAGTAAAGCTTCTGCCTTTCTACCAAACAACATGCCTTGATCCCAATCTTGAAATGTATAACTGTGCAGCACAGTACTTGTCCAGATTGGACTGTTTTACCCAATAGGTCTTTTACTTGCAGGATTCAAGATATATCTACATCTCTAAATCTGCTTTGGATTACTCTGCACCTGCCTGGTTTCCCCGGCATACCTTCTCAAATCTTGTTCAGCTCCAGGGAGACCCCACTTTGCCTCCCCTCTCCCCAATGAAGATTTGTTTTAAAGATATTTGTACTCATCTTATCAACCTCAAAAGGGTGAACGGTTGATTTAAACACAGAACCTACCAGCTCAAATGAATGAGCTAAATATTTTGTTTCCCCCAAGAGTATAAGTGTAATACAGTGTATTTCTAGTGCTTACTTCAGCCATCCTGTGACTTTTTTGGTGAGACTGCCAATCATGAGCAGTTTTGTGCTCAAGGCCACAAGCAATGAAGTCGAGACTGCCTGATGCATTTTGCATCAGATACTTACAGTTGACACAGAGAAAGAGTGAAATCAGATTCAAACAATAATGAAACAACAGAGTGCAAATTTACTATTCAGCTCTTAAATTGGAGCAATCCATCATTTCTACTGTTAACAGAAATGTTGCTTTCATTTATTGTTTGTTCTGAATTTCACACATGTAGCCTCTTTGTGCTTTTACAATAGCGTGTATTTATTTTAACAAAGTGCACTACTAAAGAAAAGGGTTGTCTTCACAAAATCCTCATGTGGTTTCAGGTCAAACAAACATACTGTACCAAGAGGTGTCTCGGTTGAGTAGCCACATTATAGCACCCAAACACTTTTCTAACATCTCTATTCATGTTAAAAATGCCAGATTTGGTCATCTTTTAGTCACGAAAGGTTTCAGCTGGGTAATTCAAAGGCTGAACTTCTGACCTCTGAAAGGAAGAATGTCTCGCAGTAGTTTTGTATGCTTTATTGCCAAGTGGTGTGTCTGTGCTGTGCGGTGCCATAGTGTGCGTGGCTTTGTGCCCATTTCCTCACATGGCAAGTTTCCAATCTCAATTTATGAAAGTGTGGGCAGAGGCAAACGACTGTCAAGTGAACTCCCACAGGGAGGAGGAAGGGCTGTAGATCAACCCCAGCCACTCATGCAAGCCTTCTCGCAGCTGGTTTGGGCATTAACAACAACAACAACAAAATTACATTTGTACAGCACCTTTCGCGTCGGGAGGACGTCCCAAGATGCTGGACGGAGTTACGGACCCGAGCTGGGGGTCGGGTTGGGGGATGGTGGAGGACATGGGGGGAAGCAGGGAGATCGAAAGCACGTTTTTGCATTTCTTCCTGCTCAGCACACAGATCTTAGCACAGGAGGGAGGGGGGGGGGGGGGGAAGAAGAGACTAAAAAAAAGTGGGAGGAAAAACAATGCATTTCTTTGAAACACAAACCCTGATAAAAAAAATAGTTAAGAGGCAATTTATTGGGTTTTCAGACAGGCTGCATGAACGACTAATTACTACAAGACAAGTAGTAGAAGAAACAATCTGAGGTGAATGTGCCAGAACTTTTGTTCTCCTCTTGTGCTGCTCACTGAACAGTTTGTAACTTTCCGTTGGAATTGCTTTTTTTAAAAAAGCATTTTTAGTGTTTTTAAACTCTAAGCTGTCATAACTGAGAGGAAGCAAAGTGGGATCGCTGCCTGTTCAGGTGGATGTTAAATTTCCCACTATTACAGAAAGAAAAGGAAGCTTCTCCAAGTGTCCTTGTCAACAGTCCTCTAGATTAAAAGAAATTGGCATTCATTTCATCACAGTATTGTCAAAAACACTGAAATGATCAGCAAGAGACATTTCCCCCTCTCTCCTCTCAGTAAGGGATCAAAATACCAGAAGCAAAGCAACTTCTCTATATTTGACATGAAAATCAGTTATGGTTTATAGTTTAATAAATGCATTTTCCATATTAAGCCCTCTCTGGTCTCGCTCTCAAAATCACAAATGAACAAGTGAGCAACCTTGGCATCTGGTTTAATCCTTGGCTCTCCTTTCTCCCTTATACTCTGACCTAGGCTGTTTTCCTCACCTCTGCTACATCACCCACTTCGATCCCTATCTCACATCAAATGCCGCTGAAAGACTTATTCTTGCCTTCATTGCCTGCTGCTTAAGACTTTTCTAATGCACTCCTTGCTGGTCTCCCTAGCTCCACCATCCATAAGCTCCAATTCATCTAAAACTCCCCCATTGTATCCTTACCCTTAGTAACCCTGCACACACCTGAATCCTCTCCAAGCTCCACTGATTTCCCAACTCCCAGCGGATCAATTTGAAGGTCACCATCATCTATAAATCATTTCATTTACTAGCACTTCCACATCTCTCTGATCACCTTTTCCACTCAGCTACCTCAGGCTCGCTGCATGTCTTCAGACTCTATGCTCTTGCATTGGGGAACTCCCTCCCTCTACCCTTCTGTCTGTCTTGGTTTCTCTCTAACTAAGTCCCGCCTTACAATTTACTTCTATGGCCTCATCTTTGTCCCCTCCTCCTTCCCCCCTCTGTCTTGCTGTATCTGACACGGTCTTTGTACAGAGTTCCAAGACATTATCCCACATGAAGGGTGCCATATAAATGCAAGATCTGTTGAAAAAGCAGGTAAATGGAAACATTTGGATTGCTCTTTTTAAGTCATATAGTGTGAAATTGCAGTCAGAAACCTGCGTTCTACCACCCCACTGCACAGTAGGTTTACCTTACAATGATGACTAAAATCAGTGTTCTTTCCACTGGGTCGTTGTAATAAAGGGAATAAAGACACAGCAAAAGGATTGCTATTTTTAGCGATCAGCGTGAAATAGACCCCAGTGTGTTGGGCTGTCAATCAACGGCGCAATAACAGCGCAATATTTTCAAAATGACATGCCCTTATTTTACTTAAATGCTAGATTCTCTCTTAGGGACCTCCTCCACACCCCTGTGGGTTTTTCTTCAATGCAGCTGACTGTCTCGGGAAAGGCATTTTCATTTAATTTCCTCAGTAATACCCTTGAGCTGGCACACAACACGCCCGGGACAATTCAAAACATAATGGCACTTGCAGACATCCTTCCTGCTCAATTAGCAGAGCCACAAAGCCCTGAGGTGTGATGGGAAAGCTCAGAGGTGTGATGGAAAGGTCAGGAGTGTGAATGATGTGGAGGATAATGGGTGAACGTTTAATTTCAGCATGTCAGACAGCATCAAAGACATTAGGACTGTTAACTATTGATTTCCCAACAGGTATTGAAATGGCCTTGATTAGCTTTGTATTCTGCAGCGAAACACGCTTCAGTTCAAGCATAATAGGTACGACGGCCGATCCGTCACATTTGCCAGGTTTGTAGACTGTATCGTTCTGAGAAGCAAACTGCAAGAATGCTAATTAAATGAAGCTACTTTATATATAAAAACTCAGTACATGAAGTGCACGAGAATGAATATCAGGTGTAAACGTTTGCGTGGGGTGGTGGTATAGACTCTTAAGGAGTGTTGGGGATTCTGGCAGGAGTTCAGAAAAGCTGCTGGTCCCACGAATGGCAAATTTAAATATTAAATGATCGACAGATGGTCAGATTGACATTGCGCTCTGCTGAGGCTCCTCGCTTCTGTCACCTATTCCACTGCCATCCACCTGCTAACTGCTTCCAAAAATTGTTTAACCAAACCACATCCAGCAAAATGCCTTCTGGACACATTTTTTAAAAAAAAATCATGCAGTAAACAGCTTGTTCTGCAATAGAAAGAATGAGTATGGTCAGCAGCAGAAGTGGCTCCAAGCTCAGATTCCAGGAGAAATATTTTGCCTCCTCAAACCACACCCCCCCCTCGGCCCGGCCTCATTCCATATCCTTTCAGGAGAATACGCTCACAAGCAATTCTGACTCAGACCAATAACACAATACATAGCTTTGGTGCTGAGCTTTCAGTTAAGATTCAAAACTGCACCCCCACCCCCCTCACCCCACCCAAATTAAAGGAATGAAATCAAAAAACACCACCTCTCAAGGGAAGGGAACAAACCTCATCAATTGAAGCAGAGGGTTTAAAATCTTCATGGCCTTATCCCTAACAATTAAGATTGGAGAATTTCAGAAAATTCTCGAGCACAGTCTTAATTTTGAAATCTGCTTTCTGTAATTCTTAAAATGAAACTACAGAAAATCAGCACCAAAAAACTCTCAATTTATGACTTTTCCAAAATTCTGGACATTCTTAAAGAGTCGTAAGAATTTTCAGAACAGAAGATCATTCACCCCATTATGCCTGTGCTCTCTGCCTTTTCCTCCCCTATTCTTTTGTTTTTCCTTTTCAGATGATTAACTAACTCCTTTTTAAAAGTTATTAGAGATTCGGCGTATTTTTTGGTGCAGCGTTCGATTGGATAATTTACTCCTGTGTGTGTGAAATCTATGCAAAAACCCCACATGCTTTTACACATTAAAATTGCTGCTGGGCTCAACAGAACATTTACCTGCTCACGTCCCTTAACACTGTAAAAGCACAGAGTAGGTAACCAATCCAGCAGAGGAGTTCGATCTGAAGCAGAAACACCATCCATAAGCAGTCCATCATAGAAAAGTTCATTGGTTATCGCACTTATAGAAGGATGACATCTGTATTGAGTTCTAAGCAGGATGGGCGTATGTCCCTAAGGAAGGGGTGAAAAACATAAAAATTCTAAAATAAACACAGGACGTAGTTGCATTATAAAAATACTAAACATTTCTGCCTGAACACTGGCTTTCTGGTGTGTATGTTAAGATGGAGCTAATCTTTTTTTTAAAAATCGAACCAGAGATAAACAAATACTTGAGAGCAGTGATAATCATTGCTCAAGCAGCTACACATCATCTAAACAAGAGTTCACTCATTCCCTGGAGAGGTCATGTGCGATTGGCAGGAGCAGCACACATCACAAACTCAAGGATGGTGGCAGCTGGCATTGCAGTGTGCAGATTCCACAGCCGATACAGTATGGCACAGACAGCAGACTTCACAGATAAAACCGTGTGAACCCAGATAGGAGATGCTGCAAATTGCACAGGAAACATAATTGGGATTGTAGGCACACTTGGGACAGTTTGCACAGATGGTTTGGCTGGCTGGAGGACACATAGTAATCATGACTTGTGCAGTTGGCACACAGCAGCTAATATGCAAAAATACAAGAGATTTGCAACATCCTACACTTCAGTACCTGCACTACATTAATACAGAAATGTAACTTTAAATAAATGGGAGAACTTTCACACAGCAATATATTTATCAAAACTGACAGATCATTGAATTTCAATGCAGTAAAAAATATATCCTCCTCCTATAGTGGCATAGTTCTAGGGTACATGGACTAGAAAATGCAGGTGTGAATCTCATTTTGTGCTGAGTTGGCTGATCTCAGTTGTTATGGTCAGTGCTATAGTTCATAACACCAAACCTCAGTAGAAGGAAAAAAAGTCAAACACATTGAGGGGGAAAGAAAATTTAGAAAAAAAAACTCCTTCGAGCAAAGGCTAATCACAATTACATATATATTAAAGTTAAAGTAACTCCTGTACCATCAAGCACATTCTGTCAAAGAGGGTTTGTTCCAGTCCAGCTTCGTGAGCACTATCAGAGCCTTGGATCGTGGGTTGCAATTGTTTAGGATCTCCAACAAGGATCAGTTTTTCACATCCAAACCTACAAACAGAAACTTTGGTATGATTCATAAAAATTATAGTGCAGAAGGTTATTAGGCCCAAGTGTGGCAGCCTGGCTCATTTGGCAACAATTTCACCTCTGAGGTAGAAAGTTGTAGTTCAAGCCCCACTTGGGATTTTGAACTCATAGTCTAGACAGGCAATCCAATGCAGTGCTGGAGGTGTGCTGTCGAAGGTGATATCCTTCAGGTAAGACACTAAACTTGAGCTCGCGGCTGCCTGTTCAGGAAAACATTAAAGATCTCATGGCGCTGTTCAAAAAGTGAATCAAGCAAGTTGTCTTGGCCAACAATCCCCCAAATAAAATTGGTATTTTACTTCATAGCTGCTTGTGGGACATTGTGGGCAATTATCTTTATGTCCTGCAAAATACCTGGCAATAGGAAGAAGGGAAGATGGCTCCGTCATCTGACTGCACTCATCAAGCACCACCATAGGAAAGCTCAGGTTGTTCAAACACTGGAAAGGACAGGCAGCGCAGGTTACTCCTACCACTCGCACCTGCATGTAAATGAAAACAAGAGTATATGGGTCTGCCAATGATAATGTGATAAGAGGGGATGCATTCAATAGGAAGTTAAAACCTTCACATGAGGCAGAGGGGAATAGAAGGGTAAGGGAGGGAGTAAGGAGTGGGTGGAGATTCATGTGGAGTATAAACACCAACACAGACTGTTTGAGGCGAGTGGCCTGTTTCTGTGCTGTAAATCTTTGCAAAGATATCAACAGATTCAGCTATACAAATCTAAATTTTGCATATCAGGTTCAATTCCTAATCCGTGTTCAATCTACGTAAAGTAGCAATAGGCTTCTACAGTTGTGCTGTGCTCACGGGCTCATGCTCATGGTTCCTGGGAAGACATCACTGCCCCCATCTCCTCACTGAGCCTCACCGGCCCAGCGGGCTAACCATGGCTCGCTGAACACTCCTGTCTGCTCCGAGTCTCAGCATGCGCACGTTGGCTGCCGCAATTGACCCGAGCTGTTTCCCCAAGATGTTCCCGACCCTGTCCCCTTCCCTCCACTACTCATACTCAACCCTCCTCTCCCTCCGCCTCCCCCGACTCCTATGCCTCCTCGACTCCCCCAGGTCTTCCTCTGCTCCTCCCTTCACATTCTTCGTCATGCCTACCGTGGTAGACGCTGTCGGCTGTCCTACAGCACCCATCCTGACTGTCCCTTCCCCCACTCTCGCCCCAAGGCCCACCGGCCCTCACTCACGGGAGCCAACCTTTCCTCCCTCACTCACATCCCCATCCAACCCACCTGCCCACCCACTCCCACCCCTCATCCCCCCCACGCTCCCACCACTAACTGTCCCTCCGCATCGGACTGTCCCTTACAATTCATGACCTCATGGTCAAGGAAAATATCGACATCCTCGCCCTCACCGAAAACTGGGTTACTCCAGGCGACACCTTCCCACTGGTTGAGGCCACACCTCCAGGTTACACCTTTCACCAAACCCCACGGCCTAATCGCCGTGGCGGTGGTGTGGCTCTCATCTCCCGGTCCCCCCTTAGCCTTTCCTTTTACTCCTCTGGAACCTTCCCCTCCTTTGAATACCTTACCCTCTATCACCCCTCCAGACTTTTCTTCAAAATCCTCCTTGTTTACCGTCCCCCCAAGCCTTCCCTCACTTTCCTCTCAGACACCTCCACCCTCCTATCTTCCCTCTCCCTCTGCTTTGAACGCCTCCTTATCTTAGGTGACTTCAACCTCCACTTCACCCCTCCTGCTCTACCTCTGCTGTCTTCTCCTCCCTCCTCTCTTCCCTCAACCTCTCCCTCCTCATCCACTCCCCCACCCACGTCCGTGGCCACCCCCTTGACCTGGTGATCACCCGGGGCCTCACTG
Organism: Callorhinchus milii; assembly: GCF_018977255.1. Classification (NCBI taxonomy): domain Eukaryota; kingdom Metazoa; phylum Chordata; class Chondrichthyes; order Chimaeriformes; family Callorhinchidae; genus Callorhinchus; species Callorhinchus milii. Next base: position 33,710,030 of record NW_024704742.1, on the reverse strand, counting down.
TCTCGGACATCACCATTGTCGATAAAGCCATCTCGGACCACCACTTCATCTCCCTCAACACCTCAGTACCCCTTCCCCCTTCCCAATCCTCCACTATTACATACCCTCCATGGAAAAAAAATTCCTCCCTCTCCCTCTCCACTGCCCTGGAGTCATCTGAACTCCTACACCTCTGGCCCTCACTGACCGATCTCCCCTCCTCACTCTCCTTTCTCCACAACTCCCTCTCCTCCATTCTGGACTCCCTTGTCCCCCTCACCTCCCGAACTGCCTCATAAGTACCCCTGTACACCAGCCATCTCTGTTCCCTCAAGGCACAAGTGCGAGCTGCCGAACACGCCTGGACCAAATCCAAACTAACGGTCCATCGGCAGATTTGGCTTCACCACACCAAGATCTACCGCTGCGCTCTTGCCTCTGCCGAATCCTCCTTCTATTCCAAGGTTATCTTGGAGGCAAAGGACAACCCCAGGCTTCTCTTTTCCACCACTAACCATCTCCTCCATCCACCTTCCCATACCTTGTCCATCCTCTCCTCAAACTCCAACTGTGAGGAGATGCTGGACTTACTTGAATCTAAAATCGAGGGGATACATTCAGCCACCTCAGCCCCGTCCACAGCCACCCCCACATCACCTCTCCCTCATGACCCACCCCCCACCCATCCCCCCCTATACTCCTTCGACCCTATCTCTCCCTCCTTCCTCACCACAACTGTCCGCAAACTCAAACCCACCACCTGCTCCCTTGATCCCATCCCCACCTCTCTCCTTGTCTCCCAGCTACACCTTGTGGCCCCCCTCCTGTCCGATGTCATCAACCTCTCCCTGTCCACTGGTTCAGTTCCCACCGCCCTAAAAACAGCTGTCATCACCCCCATCCTGAAGAAACCTTCCCTGGATCCATCCCTCCTCTCCAGTTACCGCCCCATCTCTAACCTCCCATTCCTCTCCAAGGTCCTGGAATGAGTCGGTGTGTCCCAGCTCCGCTCCTTTCTCTCTCGCCATTCCCTCTTTGAACCCCTCCAATCCGGCTTCCGTGCTGCCCACACCGCCTCTCCGCTTTACTCAATCTTCACGGACCTGCCCTTGCCTGGTTCGATTCCTATCTCTCTCACGTCTCCACTTAGTTGCCTCCAACGGTTTCTCCTCCAGCCCCTGCACTGTCACATCTGGCGTCTCCAGGGCTCTGTCCTTGGCCCTCTCCTTTTTTATATCCACATGCTCCCCTTTGGTGACGTCATTTTCAATCTACGACTGTTTGGGGGACATTGCTGTGCGCAATTGGCTGCCGCGTTCGCCCACAAATATACAGTCAATTCACTTTACAGTGTGTTCTGTGAAGCGCTTTGGGATGTCCTCCCGACGTGCAAAGCGCTATATCAAATGCAAGGATTATTATTATTATTATCTTCCGCAGACATGAGGTCAACTTTCATATGGATGACCCCAACTCTATCTTTCTGCCTCCACCCTCAACCCCAGGACCACTGCTGTCCTGACAGACTGTCTGTCGGACATCAAGTCCTGGATGAGGGCAAATTTCTTACAGTTGAATGTGAACAAGACTGAGGCCCTCCTGATTGGCTCACGCCAGCGCCTCAGCACCTCAGACTCTGGCAGCATCAACCTCCAAGGATGCACATTGCAACTCACCAAACCAGTCAGGAACCTGGGTGTCTTTTTCAACCCTCAACTGTATTTTCTCCGCAACATTCAAGTCATGACCCCTCTGCCTTCCTTCACCTCCGTAACATCGCCTGACTCCGCCACTACCTCACCCCTCAGGCCGCTGAAACTCTTGTTCATGCCTTCATCACCTCCAGGCTCCACTATGCAAACGCACTGCTTGTCGGCCTTCCCAACTCCTCCCTCTACAAACTGCAGATAATCCAGAACTCTGCAGCCCGTGTCCTCTCCCGCACCAAACTCCGTGACCCCATCTCCCCCACTCTCACCCGACTCCACTGGCTCCCTATCCTTCAGAGGATCCAGTTCAAGATCCTGGTCCTCACATACAAAGCCCTCCATGGCCTCGCCCCATCCTACCTCTGCGACCTCCTAACCCCCTACCAACCCGCCCGTTCCCTCCACTCTGGCCTGCTCCATGTCCCTCCGACCCACCCGCCCCACCATTGGCGGGAGAGCCTTCAGCCACTCTGTCCCCAGTCTCTGGAATTCCATCCTCCAGTCACTCCATCTCGCCCCCTCTTTAGCCTCCTTCAAGTCCCGCCTCAAGACCCTCCACTACGACCATGCCATCGGCCAACCCCCTTACCCTCCCTTACCCCCCGCAACCCCAGTTCGGGTCTGAAATGCTGTACTCTGTCCAGCACCTTGTGATGTCCTCCCGACGTGAAAGGCGCTATACAAATGTAATCTTGTTGTTGTTGTTGTTCCTATTCCTGATCACTAACCAGACACCCCACTCCCAAAGGTGTGAATATGGAAGTCAATGAGGGTAGAATTTGATTCCACTGAGATTGAGATGGTTCCCTTGACTGAAAAGCATGTTGACACTTTTTGTCGAGGCTCACACATAAATAATGGCCACCTGGATGAGGTACTGGAGGAAGCCATAAATTGTACCCAACAGAAGAGAAAATGATTCAAAACACATCGAGGAGAATAAGAAGTTGGCTGGAAAAAAAGGAACGAAGAGAGAGAAAACACAAAATAAAAGAAAAAAGGCATGACCTAGCAAACATAAGTAAAGTTATTAAAGTGTTATTTCCAGTGAAAGATGTTTTTCAAATAGTGGGTTACAATGACAACAACAACAACAACAACAAGATTCCATTTATAAAGCGCCTTTCACGTCAGGAGGACGTCCCAAGGCGCTGCACAGTTGGTCAATAATCATGACCCGAGCAGGGGGGAAATGGTCAGGGTGAGGGGAGGGAAGGGAGGGAGCGAGGAGGGGGGAAATGGTCAGGGTGAGGGAAGGGAGGGAGCAAGGAGGGGGAAATGGTCAGGGGGAGGGAAGGGAGGGAGCGAGGAGGGGGAAGAGAGTCGAGAGGGGAGCTGAAGGCACGGTCAAAGAGAACAACAACTTACGGTCAATGACAACAACAACTTACATTTATAAACCGCCTCTCATGCAGGGTAGCTTCCCAGAGTACTTGGCATTAGGATTAATAGTATAGTAATAAAGCTTTCACAATGTTCAATTAGTTTCATGACTGTAATATCATTGGTTGTTTTATTTTCAATGCATGTGCTGAAATCATTCAGATCTGGGAGTCGCTGCAAGCCTGCTGGAACTCGAAGAGTTAATCCATAGACAGACGTAGTGGTGTCTGAAAATATAGCAGCAGCAATAATCCCCCAAACCAGATTGCCTCAGAACCTCAGCAATTTGTTAGTAACTCCACTAAGAACGTGGCTTCGGGAGACTCAAGCGCTACTTCGAGTTGATGAAAGCCTTTGCTATTGAAAGGATTAGTTTGATTGAACACAACTACGCAGCTCTCACCTCTCTGAGCATTGCTTTGTTCCTGCCCAGTTTGTGCTGCTCAATGCTCTTTCTCACGTGCACTTTCTCCACGGGCGTCAAATCCTCTTTGAGAAGTGCCTGCAGCTCTCGCAATTCTTCATTATCACTGCCTGCGTGCAGACTAATAAAACAAATATTAGCTGTAGTTCTGCACGGAATATCTTTCAAGCCTGTGAGCAATGACAATCTAGCGAGTTCACATCTCAACCTCAATCTGCATGGGACGGGGCTGGGTTCATCCCAGAGAGAAAGAAAGCAGAAAAATTGAGGGCCTCAGTCATCTGGGAACTCTCCTTCATTGATCTACCATCAGGAGCAGAAATTCAATTTAGTTCTACACCTAGATTATTTCAACATTTTGAAGCATGCAAAAACCTTAAATTCAGCATTATTTTTGAAGCCTTATTTTTTGCAGTTCATTTAGGTTGCAACTGAAAAATCACTTCCTGAGATAGGACTGAATTTAAAAATTGACCAAAACTTGCACTGTGCGAAAAGTTAACAAAGTAGTCTGGGTCAAGAACTGTGTGGAATTTCTGGCTCAATTATAATTTACTAAATAATAACAATCCTAGCATTTGGTATAGGACCTTTCATGTTGGGAGGACGTCTCAAAGCGCGTTACAGGATTCACTGTAAAGTTTAGTGACTGTATTTTCAGTTGCAACCTAAATGAACTGCAAAAAATAAGGCTTCAAAAATAATGCTGACTGTAGGTAAACTACTTTCTCAGTTATAGTTAAGCAGCTTGTCAGTAGGTAACACTCAATTAGCCAGATTCTGATATAGTAATGTTTTGCTACGGAAAAGGGATTCATTGTAATGTAATGCACAAATGACCCTAGATTTTGTGCTTACCTGTATGGCAAGATGGGTTTGGCTATTTTACGAATACTTCCAACTCTGATAAATCGATCAAATCCTAAATTCAGAAGCCTAAACACAACAAAAAAACATTTTTTTCCATGCCAAATAATTCCTGTATTTGGTAATCAACAATATGGCTGGCGCTGTAAGAAGTGTTTTAAAATTAAAAAGCAAAACAACAGGTGCAGTGAGTGAAAGCATTGGTGCAGTGGGTGAAAGCATTGCCCAAAAGGTGGAGCCCCAGACTGTTTCTTTGGGGTCAACCAGGTCACCATGAAACCTATCTCCAACCATAAGAGTATTCAAACCAAACAGAGTTCCACGTGTATGCCACTCACATTGAAATTGATGTCTAGAATGCTATGTGTACTCTCTCTCTCTTTCTGGAGAAACAGCTCCTGCTTACCTAATTCCATAAAGTATTTTTTGCTCTGATTGGCAAAAAAAGAAGGCTTGAGGACACAAGTGTATGTTGGTGAAGTGTTGGAGTTTAATAAGCTAAACCACATAGCTTGCCATCAGAAACATTGTGTGGCAAGCTTTCTGCTACTTTTCCAGCTGTGACTAACCACCCTTTCTTCAGGGATTTGGCTTGCAGATTTAACATGAGCTGAGTGGGAACAAGATACTGTTGATGACGGACCAGCCAGCTTGGCAGGCCTTGGAGAGGCAAACAACCAATGGGGAGGACAGTATTCTTCCTACTCAGCTCCTGTCAATCCTGCTTATTTGAGTGAAGGGAGTTAGCCCAATTTTTTCCAACCTCTACACGCGCCTTATATAATGGTATCTGTAAAAGGTTTGAAGGGAACAGAAGATTAGGCCTTTTGAGAGACCACATTGGCCACACTGTAGTATCACTCACCCAAGTAGCACTCTATCCACAGCGACGTTGGTGGATGAAGAAATGAGAAGTTTCCACGGGACCTGCCTGGGACCCTCCACACATTCACTTTCTTCAAAAAGTTGACTAAGAAATAAAACCACAACAGCCAACAGGTAGCTCTTCCCAGCTCCATACACACCTGAGAGGTAGACAGAGATCACAGAAATAAAGGGACTCCTTGTTTGGTTGTATTTGGAAATAAATTTATCCACAATTTTAAAATACTAAAAGTTGAATGTGCAATTTCTACAGTTGAAGGATTGAAGTTTGAAAATGTCAAAATTAAATATCTTGATCTGGTGGAGTGAGTAGATTATCATTCTTGTTAAAAGCACCAGTAAAATGTATTATATCTGATGATCTAAAGTTGCACTAACAAGCTGTCACCAAGTCCAGAGCCAGAGATATGTTACGGGGTTGAATGCTGGGCTGCACCTCAGGTCTTTCAATTGGTCACAACTGGGGTTAGGGAGGGATGGAGAAAAATCAGTCAGATATTATTGCTCCTGATCATTACAATATCCAGTGGCCCATACTAGAAGATCCAGGTTCATGAAATTTGGGATGGGATAGAATGTGAACCCAATCCCTCCACACACAAGCCAAATCAAATGCCTATCAAATGCCTTTCTTTTACCTTCTTTAGGTAAAAGAAAACTAACTCAAGCTGCCCACTTGGGGGCAGTGCACCTGTACATGATGCAGAGAGGGGAGAATCAGATGCTTCCATTCCAAAGGTCTCTCAAAAGGAGCAGCTGCCTGCCTGGAGATTTCACTGAGCAGGATCAGCTGTGGTATGAGAGGTTCAATGAAAGAACAAAAATGAAGGTTAAATTAAAGCAGAGGGGACAAAAGCAGAAAAAACCTTCTGAGCACTCCTCTTTACCATGTATGACTGTGATAGGCAGAACAGACTCCTGTGGGCTCTTGCTGCTCGCCATCATTATAGCGATTTGTCTCAAAGCAGCCGCCTGATCTGGATTCAGGTGAAACACATGCATCATCTCCATGGCCATCACAAGGGTTGTCTCTGGGCACAACAGCCTCGTCTGTGGCATTGGCCTTTTTAAGGCAGGAGAATTAAATCTTCCTCGTGCAGATCTGTTCACTGCCTCCTCACCAGTATAAGACCTGCAGATTGAAATAAATACAAGTTTTATTTTTCTGCAGGAACATCACCAGATCACAAGACAAACAAAGCACAATTTTGTGGGACATTGCTGTGCTCAAATTGGCTACCTCGTTCACCTATAAATAGGCAGTCAATAATTTACAGTAAAACACTGTTAGGTGTTTTGAAATGTTTTGACGAGGTAATAAGGCTCTGGTTATTATTTGGGGTTATTTTAATTTATTTACTTAAACAGCCTTTGAAAATGCAGAAACAAAACTCAAACTTGTTCTTCCTAATGTTAAAAAAACTGAAAATATTCAGCTCACATTATCATGTGATACATTATCGGAAATGGAAAGTCAGAGTACTTTCTATTAGAAATATTTCTCCTTCATAATGGCCACACATATACAGAGCTAACAACGACCCTAGAGACTTCCCTCCTGCCAATTCCCTTCCTCTAATAATAATAATCCTTACATTTGGTATAGTGCCTTTCACATCAGGAGAATGTCCTGAAATGCCTCTATTCACTCCTAGCCTTCTGCATTTTGAACAGCCCTGCCAGTCAAGCTGGAGTCGTCCGACTAGGTTTATTGGGGAGTTGGGATAAGTTGTTCTGAATCAGCTTCCAGGCTCATCTGATGTGTGGCACAGCTGCTAGTTTAGTGAGGAACGTTAACCAAGAAGATGCAAATGCATTTAACTTCCCTAGATTTAAGGATTTATGGCCAACACTCCTGCACTTCATGGTGTTATGGTGTGGGAGAGAATTAATTTGCTAAGATATCACTGTCTAACGTTACAAACGCACGTGAAATACGATTGTGGATTTTTACCCTCCCTTTTAAAATGTCTCCATCAAACAAAAGACTAATCTTGTTAAGTGCCTCAACATCGATCTCCAGAACCCAACTCGATAAATTAAAATCTTGTTTCCCCTCAACTCCTTTCCCGATTATCCTTTATCATAGCATTTTCCACGTTGGGGGTTAGGGAACAAGAAATAAATGGGATTTGTTTAAGGCTGAACTGGCTTGTTTGTGATATGCCTGTCAATGGAACATAAGAATCAAATAGACTCTCTGTCACAGTCTTGGTTGTCCGGTTCCTGAGCCAGGTGGGTCTGCAGTACTCCATGGCACTGATTATGACAGATCGGCCAGCCTAGCATGTTAGCAGGATTTGAAGAGGCAATCTGGGCGCAGGGATTCTTCCCACTCATCTCTGTCAATCCTACAAGCCAAGCCCTAATAGGGTAAGGTGGTCCTACCTGGACAAGCAGCAGAAGCTTGCCAGACAGTGTTTTCAATGGCAAACTATGCAGTTTTAGCTAGTTAAATTCTAGCAATATCCCAATGCACACCCTGGGGGCCCAAGCCTTGGCTCTTGACAACCTGCGCCTATTACTTTCTGGAATTAGGTAGGCAGGGTGGGCCCCTCCAGGGAGAGAGCACCCACTTCATTCTAATAAACATCTCATAGACACCCAGATGACCAAAAAGAAGACAACTGCTGGAATGACCCCATGAAACAAATTTTAGTTCACCACAGGCCAATTATTTGATTATATTTCACTATTTTATTTGAACTGTTTATCACCTTTTGATAAAAAGAGGTGCTCCCTCGCTCACCTCGCTCAAGGTCCATCTCAAGACCTTTCTTGGTGACCACGCCTTTGGTCACCTTTCCCCTCTCTACTCCCACACCCACCTTGAGTGCCAAGCATGGATTGTAAAGCACCTTGGGTCGTACTTCCGTAAATTTGTATTGTATTAAAAATATATATTATTTATTTTATTATATTATTGTAAAAGACAATTAATTTGTACTTCCTTGTATAATCACATCATTGAATTGGTTTCTTTTAAAAAAGAACTTTGATTCTACAGCAAGGAGACTAAAATTAAGCAGGGGTTCCATGTACCAGTACAGTATACATAAGTGAATGGCTTACATTTTGAGTAAATATGGCATCAAAGGAAGTGAGGCTGGATTGACATGCTCCTGCAGATTCCTCAGCGATGTAAATTCAGTGCTGGCATTGCCAACGAACAAGGCATGAACGATCACTAGCAGAACAGAGAAAATTCTGAAGATTAGTTTTGTTCAAATCCTAGATCATGTAAATGACAATGCTTAAATGGCAATAACGTCAAAAACTATTTTGATAAATTTTGTTTACAGCCATAAGCATGTGGATTCAACTTCAACTTGATATTTAAAATAATGAAGGAAGCACATACAGTAATAGGAAATAAGTATATTCTAATAATATTGCTCAGATGTCCACAGTGGGCCCAGAGAGAAACAGGAGGGTGGAAATAGGAAAATGGGTGGGGGTGGCAGCAAGGAAGGAAAGAGCAAAATCCTACACTATAATTTCTCTCCTGCACAAGACCCCACAAGCCCATCTTCCACCCCATTCTTGCTCAGCTCCAGTGATTTCCCCATCACCTAGTTGTTTGAATTCAAGATCCTCATTCCTCACGTTCGAATGGCAAAACGGCCTCAATTCACCCCAACTCTATGACCTCCTGCTGTCCTAGTAGCCCAGCCACTCCCTCTGTTCAGCAAACACTGACCTGCTTCATGTTCCCCATCCAATTCACCCAACCCCATCATTGGTAGGAGAGCTTTCAGTTATTCTGCCCTGACTCTGGAACTCCATTCATTAGTCCCTCCAACCCACCCTCTCCCTCCCACCTTCAAAACCCACTTTAATCTATCCTTTTCTCAGCACTTTGGTCAACTTTCTTCCCTCTTCAACTGTTCCCCCCTCCCACTCCACCTCCTCTCCACCCTCCCCAAGCTTGGACTTCCAGTCAGCTATCTGAAGCAATTTGAGATGTTCTACCAACATAAACACAAACATTTTGAACGTAGCAAGGCCCCACAAATAGTCAGACTGTAAATAAACAATTTTATCTGTTGGTAAATTATATTCAGTTTATCAGAAAGTGCTTTCTCTTTTCAAATAGTGTCTTTAGTGGGATCTTTAATATGCATCTGAAGAACAGGCAGATAATAATAATAATTATAATCCTTGCATTTGATATAGTCTCAAAGCGTTTCACAGAATGTACTGTAAAGTGAATTGACTGTATATTTTGCGGGCGAAACGTGGCAGCCAATTGCGCACAGTAGTGTCCCACAAACAGTCATGGATTGAGTGACCACATTTTTTTTGAAGAATTATCTATACGTCACAAATCCTTATATTCTAATCAGCTTCGACTCTGAGTTCAAGATCCAAAGTGGGGCTTGAACCCAGAATCTAGAGGTGAGAATCCTACCAACTGAGTCAATCTGCCATTGTATTAACTGCAGTACTCTCAGTGCCCCAATGAACACTTTACAAAGATGGAATTTCTTACATCAACAAAGAAAAATCTTACTGTCTGAAGGCCAGTTTGATGGAGAATATCCTTTCAATGGTAAAATCTCCACTTCATTGGCTGAAGATGGTCCAAAGAAAACACTACATGCGATGAAGGTATCCAACGGGTCAAATGCCAAGGTTTTTGATACTATCCAGAGATCATCTGCCAAAATTAAATATTGTTTAAAAGAAGAAAAAATAAGAGAAGGACAACTAAAAAACAGCAACGTTAATGGCCTCACTGCTAGCCTGGGAAATGACAGACTTTCTGTGCCCATGCGCAGTGATTTGAAATGGGATTATGGAGAGTAGAGCCTCCTGGATCAGTTCTGGAGAGTTGGCATAAGAGACATCCAGTAGTCAAGCATTTACTATTGCAACTACAACAACAAATTACACTTATAGAGCACCCTTCAAGTCAGAAAAACGTCCCAGGGCGCTGGACAGTCCAGGGTTTTTGGACCCGAGCTGGGAATTGGCATCAGGAGAAGTGGAGGGCAGGGGGGGGTGGAGGTAGGAGGTTGGTGGGAGGGTGGCCAAAGGCATGGTCGAAAAGGAAGATTTTTAGACAGGACTTGAAGGAGGCAAGAGGGATTGCGAGATAGAGTTCCAGATTGTGGGGACAGAGAGGCTGAATGCTCGACCGGCAATGGTGCCATGGGAAGTGCGGGGTAAGTGCAGCAGACCAGTGTCCACCAAGCAGAGGGAGCATAAAGGCTAATATAGGGTTAGGAGGTTGGAGAGGTAGGGAGGAGCAAGACCGTGGAGTGCTTTGAAGGTAAGAATAAGGGTTTTGTACTCGATCTTCTGAGGGTTAGGGTACCAGTGAAACCGCCAAGAACGGGGGGGATTGGTTCGCGGAGCCTGGTGCGGGAGAGGACACGAGCTGCAGAGTTCTGAATAATCTGCAGCTTGTGGAGGAAAGAGTTGGGAAGTCCAGCAAGCAAGCCAAACGAGCTTACATATCACTTCTCTAAGTTGTACTAAAGAGCTTGTATACAAATATGTTTCACCCACAAATATACAGTCAATTCACTTTACAGCATATTCTGTGAAGCGCTTTGAGACGTCTAGATGTGAAAAAGCGCTATATCAAATGCAAGGATTATTATTATTATTATAATACCTCTACTGTAGACCGAGGAGTTCTCTTTCCTGCTCAGTCGAAGGTACAGTTTTGGTTGACAGGTGTTTTCCAAATCTTCATCATTTCTGAGTTCCTTCAATTTGCCACGACAAAACTTCCTATTGTGAAAATTAAATGTTCTTCTCCTGTAAACAGCAGAGGTAGAAAAAGTTCTTACAGTCCATGCCCAGAGGGTTTAATTTAATTTTTTTTAAAGGAACAACAACAACAAAATTACATTTGTACAGACTTTTCATGTCGGGAGGACGTCCCAAGGTGCTGAACAGACAGAATTTTGGACCCGAGCTGGGGGTCAGGATTGGGGAGGGTGGAGGGCAGTGAGGGAATGAGAGTGATTGAAAGCACGGTTGAAGAGGAGGGTCTTGAGATGGGTCTTGAAGGAGGCAAGGGAAGGGGCGAGGTGGAGGAACTACGGGATGGAGTTCCAGAGGGTGGGGCAGAGTGGCTGAAGGCCCGCCCGCCAATAGTGGGACGAGCGAGACGGGGGACATGAAGCAGGCCGGAGCCCACTGAGGTAGAGGGGAGCAAGACCATGGAGGGCTTTGAAGGTGATGACCGGGATCTTGAACTGTATCCTCTGTGGAATGGGAAGTCATTGGTGTTGGGCGAGGATGGGGATGATAGGGTCGCGGAGCCTTGGTGCGGAGAGGACACGGGCTGCAGAGTTCTGGATGATCTGCAGCTTATGGAGGGAGAAGTTGGGGAGGCCGCCAATCAAGAAGTTTATATAATCAAACCTCGATCTAATGAAAGCATATATGAGGGTTTTGGCGGCCTGTGGTGTGAGACAGTGGAGGAGTCAGGCAATGTTGTGAAGGTGGGGGAAGGCAGAGCGGGTCATGGCACAGATGTGGGGTAGAAAAGATATTTGAGGGTCAAACAAGACGCCAAGGTTCCGGACTGGCTTAGTAAGGTGAAGTGTGCAACCATGGATGGTGATGCTGTCAGTGCCTGAGGTGTGAAGGAAAATCAGAAATTTCAGAGCCAAAGCAAATAAGGAAAATGTGCAAACTTCCTGCCACACTAGCCTGCAAAAAATGTACAGGATGGCACCTCCAAACAATCCATCGCATATCTAGCATGGCTTTGAAGCGTCCGCCAAGACTTGAGAGTTCAAAGATGCATTATACCTCACAGCAAATCCTGTGAAGCATTTCAGCTGTCCTCCCAAAGTAGACAATATTAAACGTAAGGACTATTATTGTTATAATTCCAATAATAGCTATTCATTGGAATTTTACTTATTCTTGAATAGTATAAAATCAACAGCACAAATGGATGGTAAAGGGAGATAAATTCAATTTGCTAAAATGTTAGGATTCGGGTGAAGGTAACAGTTTTGAGTCCTTTTCCTATCCTGCCCTTCAAAGGAATGGCCTCTTTGCTGGTGTACAGCTTCACAGATGCCCTCCTCCAGGATCTGACTGCTTCAGTCCCTGCCTGATGTGCAACACAAAATATAATACAATACAAAATTACATTTGCAAAGTGCCTTTCACGTCGGGAGGACATCCTAAGGTGTTGAACAGTGAGGATTAGCTCCCAAGTGGGGGTCGGAGGGGGGTGGCGGTGGGGGGAAGTGAAATTAGGAGGGGTGGAGGGCAGAGAGGGTGGATGAAGGCATGGTCGAAGAGGAGGATCTTGAGGCATGCCTTGAACGATGCAAGGGAGGGAGCGAGGCAAAGGGAATGTGTGATGGAGTTCCAGAGGGTGGGGTCAGAATGGCAGAAGGCCCGACAATGGTGGAGCGGAGCGGGCAGGGGACATGGAGCAGGCCGGAGCTTGCTAAGAGGAGGGAGCGGACAGGTTGATAAGGGGTTAGCAGGTCGGAGAGGAAGGAGGAGCCAAGGCCATGGAGGGTCTTGAAGGTGAGGTCGAGAATTTTGAACTCGTTCCTCTGAGGGATGGGGAACCAGTGGAGCTGGGCGAGGGTGGGTGTGATGGAGTCATGGAGCCTGGTGTGGGAGAGTACATGAGCTGCAGAGTTCTGGATGATTCACAGCTTGTGGAGGGAAGAGTTGGTAAGGCTGATAAGGAAGTTGTTGGTATAGTCGAGCCTGGTTGCAATGAAGGCATGTATGAGGGTTTCAGCGGCCTGAGGTTTGAGGCAGTGGCGGAGTCGGGCAATGTTGCAGAAGTGGGGGAAGACAGAGTGGTTCATAGCACGGATGTAAGGAGCAATCTCAGACATTGTCGGCAGGCTAGTTGATACTAATCAATCGTGCAGGCCATCACAACCAAGAGCATTAAAAAATAATGACACTGAGCGTCATTTGGAAGAGCAACCATGTATGTGATTTCCACATGTGTTAAGTAACCCAATCACAGCGGCTGGCTGTTAAGGAATCTCTCCTCCAAAATAGACAAGCAATAATGATCTCACCTTACGTGCAGCTGGCATTCACCATAAAAATGTATATGCTGACTTCTGATGAAAGCAGATATGCTCTTTGCATCAGCTAGCATCAGTTTTGACTGAGGCCCAGTTTCCTGCTTTGAGTCAATGGGCTTCACATTGTCTAACCATTTGAAGAACTTACACTGGTCAGACTTTGAGGCATCACAAGTGTAGAACAAACGACCCTGCAAGTAAAGCAAACAAGACTCAGTTCTAAGAATTAAGTTCCTTAAAGCTAAATACACCCACCCCAATAAATCAAACAGTCCGAAAGCAAAACAAAAAAAAACCTAGATACTCTAAGCTAGGAGTTGGATAAATTACTTGAGGAAAAATACTGTTAAAAGGTACAGAGGAAAACATGAGGAATGAGATTACAGCAAGTAATAATAATAATAATATAATCATCCTTGCATTTGATAATTCCATGTACCAAAGAACACATTCTGTCAATATAAAGCAAGTTTCCACTGTTCCATAGCTTTCCAAACCTCTATTAAAATCTTGAGATATCTAGATAATGAAAGCTTGCTGCAAACATTACCTTATTTGGACCTTCCTTTTTAACCATGACAAGTTTTGCAGGCTGCTGATGTTGGCAAAGGGGGATAAAGCTTTGCTTAATATCAGCGCCTCCTGATTTTTCTGAAGAATACTGGGTTAGATCGACATTTGACAGTACTCGGTGAAGTTTTAAAGACAATTCATATAGCAAAATGTTGAGATGTTCTGAAAAAACAAATCATAAGCACGCTGTGAAACTGATCATACACTGAATCGTTCAGAGTGTTCCTGGCACATAAATGGGTTTGCTCCCTCCATTCTCCTTTCAAGGCAATGTCTCAAAATGTACCTCTTTTAGCCATCTTTCCTGTCCCCACTCCCCTCAGCTCCCATCCTTAGTTTGGGTGCCGATCCAGCACTGTGAATGGGCTTTGTGATGACTTCCCAACATGAAATGCATTATATAGTACATTCTATTTTGTTGTAATAACTTTTGAAATTGATATAGACCCTATAATATTGAAACAGTGTTAAATGCAGTCACTGTGTATTTTGTAGTCAAGCGGGGCCTATAGATACTCCATTGCCACCTCAACTAAGGTTAGCTACCTCAGCATGCGAATTAATCATGGTCAGTAATTCTCAGGATCAACCACAGAGATATATTGTGGAGTGAACATTTAAAAGCACTTCCATAATCACATTTACCTACTGAAGTTAGGAGTTGGATAATACTTGAAGAAACATAATGTTTGAAGACATAATGGGGAAAATTAATGCAATCATAAGGAAGAAGAGGGATATAGGTCTTAGGGGATGAGGAGGGGTCGGGGCTCTTGTGGAGTATAAACACTGGCACAGATGAGTTGGGCCAATTGGCCTGATTCCCTGCTGCAACGTTCTATGTAATTCTATGTAATACCTGTTAACGCTGCGGTGAAAACCTGCCTGTAATGGGCAGGACTGAGGAAGGTGACTGGAATGGTGACTTGTCTCTTAGGAACCATAGTCCCTTGCAAAACCTGTGCTCTGGGAAAAGACAACTCTGACACCAAGAGATTCTGCAATAGAAGCAAAAGTACCAATCATTGAATATTATTGCTGAAAGGCCATCTTTATCAGAGATACTAAAACAGCTTTTATTACATTGCATCATATTGCAGAGGCAGGTAAGTACAAGCATCACATTGCACAGGAGCAAAAAAAATTAATCTGATTTATGAAGTTGCTTTTCTTCTAAATAAAAGTTAACATTTTATTAATATCTGGCTTGATTTCTTGAGTTGTTGATATTCAAAAATACTAAATTTCACTTCACTGTTTTTTTACGCTTTTTGTGCATCATTTCCCCCACTCTTAATTTTTGCCTGTTTTTCAAACGAAAGAATAGACCCCCAAAAGCCTGAAAAAACTCAGGGTTTTATTGATCAATTTTATACCATCCTTTCATAAGCAACATCATTTATCCCTGAACTTACACAAATAGAGCAGGCATGTAAAATATTAATTTTCTGACAGACAATGGTCATTTGAACACTGTTTCTACCAGCAATTTAAGCCTTAAATCCAGCAGATTAAGCAAACCTGCACCTAATACTTTCTGGAGTTAGGTAAACAGAATCATCCCTCCAGGGAGAGAGGTCGCATTCCAGTCCAAAAACATATCTCTGGAATTTCCATGTAGGTGGGATGCATGGAATTCTTAGTTCGGTTTGGATACTCTTAAGCATGGTGATGGGTTTCTGCATGTGTCAAGACAACCAGCTGACCNAAAAAAGAGGTTGGTAAATGAAGAATATATTCATTTGGGGAGCAATGTTTCACGAAACTATTTTTGTCACATTTTACCGCACAATAGCATGACAAATATTAAGTCAGACTCAAAACAGTCAGTTTTACCTGCAATCCTTTTGGGCTGAGATTATTTGATTGGTTTGATAAACCGTGCCCCATATTTGTAGGTATGGCATTTAACAAAGTGGTCCTTTCCGATAAGTTTACTCTGCTTGAAATTCCGTGTTGGTTGACCAGTTTCTCTTTTATCAGCTGTGCACAAAGTGAATCACTTGAATGTTTCTGCATCTCAAGAAACTTTCTGTTCCTTTCCTCAAAGGTCGGCATTTCAAACATAACATCTCCACTAAAGTTGTGATCTCCTTCAGCAAGGCCATCACCTCTTTGAGACACTCCACTGGGCTGTGCCGAATTTTCATACTTCAGCCATTTACTACCCTGACTCTCAAACGTCACTTGAGGATTCACTGATTGTTCAAGCTCTTGGACCAATACATCAGTATTATTATAGGAAGCATCAATGCCACGTGAACACCCTTGTATGCTGTGCAGTGAGTAAACAGTTGAGCTCTGCTCAAGATGATCGGCGCAATTTGCATCTGAAAAACTGTCCACAAAACTAGGAGCAGGCCAGTCAACACCAGTGGCTAATGGCACAGTAACAAGTGGAGATCTTAGTCTCAAAGCTGGTCGGATTCTAGGTTCTCTGGCCTTCAACTCTTCTTTTCCTGTGAAAGACAAGAATTTTGCATAAATTTATACAAAACATATTTACTTTCAGATAAGCCAAGGCAGCGGGACCCACATTCAGGATGAAGAGCTCAGAAATTGTAGATGGAACTCTGGAATGGTGGAGGATAATGTAGGGAGGATATTCTATAATAATTATCATTATTTTTCATATAGAGTCTTTTAGTTGAAACATCAGAGCATTTCACAGTATTTTACTGTAGAGTACAGTGACTGTGTATTCGAAGGCAAACATGATAGCCAATTTTGTGCATAGTATTAAGCGAATGACCACTTTTAAATATGGGATTGTTGACCGGAAAACACCACAAATATGTGACGCTTTAAAAGTTGAATATATCACATATTCAAAATTGTTTAAAAAAAATTGAATTTATTTAATAATATGTCACATACCAAAGAGGGGTCCACTGGTAACGGATCGGTGGCTTGGCACTGAAAACTCAAGTTCTTCCTCCACGTTATTGAGCAGATTATCCCTAGAATGTCTGATGATGCTGCTCATGGCCGGGATCACTGAAGGCACCTGCTGTACCGGAGAATTTACCTTGCAATAAATGGGGGGGAGAATATGTTGAGCTAGATGTAATCAAATTAATTTGCCTTATTTATAATAATAACGATCCTTGCATTTGATATAGTGCCAATTACGTCTTTGAGACATCTCAAAGCGCTTCACAGATTATACTGTAAAGCGAATTGATTGTATATTTGTTCAAAAAGGTTATTTAACTCTGAATCTTAAATGTTTATTGTATAATTCTGCATAAGAAATGAGCTATGTGGTACTAATGAGGCGAAGGGGCACAAAACGTGTAAACATTGTAGATGGATTTGGTGTTGCATAATAAAATGCACAAGGTATTGAAGGATCAGTTTTTGTTTAACCTCATTATGTGCCTTATCTTACAATCCTTGAAACACAGCAATAAACAATGTATTTGTATTTGTACCAAACTTGTTAAATCACATAATGCAGCATATGACCAGTGGACACAAATCCAGCCGTGTCTTCTACAGAACTCTAGCTCGTGGTCAACCACAACAACTAGCATTTATATATCGTCCATCATATAGAGTAGGGTCTCAGATCACTGACCATTATCCAATACGTACAACTTATGTGTTGATTTTTATATTTCTTTAGAAAAACTCCTAGATACACAAACATCAAATTCAATTTCAAAAGGGGTAAGTGTTATTTTCTCTTCAGCGGTATATTTGCAAATCTTCAATGCATTTAAAGTGGCAAATCCTGACAGAACACACTGCTCTCAGAAATAATGCAACGCAAATAACGCATTCATATTCAATGCAGGCTTGTGCCATTAATTTTGTATAAATAGTTTTGCCAAACAAAACAAGGTGCAGGGAATTCACTAATTACAACAAACAGCACCTGTCCGTATAGATTAACCTTGTGAGAATCCCATGATGGCCATTGCGTCAATCCAAAGTCAGATTCTGAAGCAGAAGGTGAACTCAACCAGGCAGGGATCTTTGATGATAAGATGGGCTCTAGGATAGAATAAAAATATATATTTTTGAATTTGGTTTAATGCCTTTAATAAAACAAAAACAACTTGCATTTATACAGCACCCGTCACACGGCGTAGCGTCCAGGAGCGCTTAAATGTTGAGGACATCTCAAAGATGTTTCTGTGAAATGTAGTGACTGTGCATTTGTGGGCCAACACAGCTACTAATTTGCACAAGGGAATGTCCCACAAACAACCACAAAGTTAATGACGAATTTTATTTGTGGAATTGTTGGCCAGGACACTGAGAGAAACACCATTCTCCTTTTATAGCGCAATGGTGGCCAACCTGTGGCCTGCAGGCCGGAAGTGGCCTGTGGGACAGTCAAGAAGCACCCCATATATTTATGGAATAAATCAAGAAATATTCAATTAAGAAAATGTATTTTGTTAGGCAACCATAAAGCTTGGGCCACCACTGGAATAGTACCAGAGAATTTAAAATGTCCACCTGAACAGGCAGACAGGACCTTAGTTTGACATCTAATCCAAGGATGGCACCTCCAATAATGCAGCAGTAACTGCAATAGAATATCAATTGGACCATGAGTTCAAAAGTCCCAAAGTGGGCCTTGAACCCACACCCTTCTGACTCAGAACCAGGAGTGTTAGAGTTAGGGTTAGGGTTAGAGTTAGGGTACCAAATGAGCCAGGCCGATTCCTGATAAATCATTGAAACAGCACAATGAGGTATTTCCCGGGGTGGGGAATTTAACAGACACACAGGAATATGATTGATCATAGATATATTCCAACACACGTCCGTTTCAATTAAAGAAGAAAAGCACGTACCATGATCATCTTCATCCCAGAGACAGATGTCTTCACTAGCTTCTAAATTCTGTTCATGGAAACTTGGAGCACCAATTGGTGGTACAATTGGTTCTGAAAGCTTTAATAAAAATGTATATAGTATGTATAAAATCTGTGTAATTGTGCACACGTTTCCAGTGAGATTACACCTGCTTTTGTGTTTGCTTTACCTGAAAAAGTGTAGAATTTGTTGGCGATGGAGGCATTACATAGCCAAAAGAGTCTGCACTAAGCCTTCCCTGAAGCATATACAAATTATCAAAGCATTTCTGGTATTCAAACTTTTTCTGCGGTACCCTAATTACCAGGTCACTGGTGGCAGAGCCCTTCACTTGGTGCCCTCTAAACTCAGCAGCCTGTAAAAATACACCAAAACTGTTTTCATTAACTTGCCAGACACCAAAGTAAAATACTGAATCTACAAATATTTTTGTCTGATCCTATTCAAACTTAAACTATAAGGAAACTGACCTCTTGGACCCTGGCAACCATTGCAAATGTAAAACTTATTGTACATGGAAAGCATGCCAGAGCAAGACCATCACTAAGGCACTATATCAAGTGCAATGATTATTGTCACTTTACCTCATCTATTCACTCTCTTACCTAATCTACCCAAACCTCACATTGCATACAATATGACCTAATTTAGCTTTGACAGACAAGGCATTTTGTACGGAAGCTAATGTGGTTTACTAAGAAAAACTCCAGTCATATCATTTTGCTTGGTTAAGAATGCATTTTAGAACTTTTATAAGTTGGTAACAGTAGGTTGTCTGGGGTTGGTAGGACAAAACCAGACAGCTGAGTTGGTTAGTTGCCGGTTGAGTTTGCTGATCGCAGCTAGAATGGCAGTAAGACACTAAAAGTGACCTCAATAAGAAACGCGGCAGCCAATTGCGCACAGTAGTGTCCCACAAACAGTCATGGATTGAGTGACCAATTTATTATTGTTTTAAGGAATTATTACTCCCGGAAAGCAATCCTCCAATCGACCAACAACCAGGTTCCTACTTACTGCTAGGTAAACAGAGGCGTGTGGAGTAAGGAAACTTGCCTAACATTTCGCCCTGCCGGGAATCGAACCCAGGCCTCTCGCTTCCAAAGCGAGTGCTGTAACCACTGAGCTACAGGACTCCACTGGAGAGAATGCACTCAAGCTAGGGAGAGGAGGGGGAAAAAGCAGCTGGGGTTCCTGCTTCTGTTGACCATTCATAGAAACTATACTGGTGGAAGGTGAACGTATGAAGGAGTTGGTTACGGCACAATCTGTCTCGACTATGACGCCCCTCCCCCCCCCCACCCCAAGTTGAATCTTTTTCCACCGGTCACTGTAAAAGTTCACACTTGAATAATGGCCACTTGGACATATACTCCAGTGTATGAAAAGGGTCCGAAATTGGTAAGAGAAAATTTGAAAAGAAATAAAATCCATCACAGGACAGGCAGCCCACATCTGTAACATAGGTGAAGAGAGGTTCTAATCTTGAAAGCACTGACATTGAACTGTAGCTCCTCTAAGGCACTGGACTATATCTCTCCAGAATTTCCCTTTGCCGAGATGCTTACCAGAGCAGAGTTGAACAATGTGGAAAATTAATGAAACTCAAACAAGTTGCAGCTAAATATTTCAGCAGATGTAAAGATTTCTGAACTGTTAAATGACTTTTATGTAATATAGCGTCTTGCTACCTTTGGAGGTCTGAGTAGTCTGTTGGTTGTTGTAATAGCTTCCGGCCAATAGTCATCCACATGTTCTTGCAGTATTTGTCTACTTCCTGTCGCCTAAAATAATACATATGTACCATTGAGAAAGACAAGATGAAGAAAACAAAGCTATAAGAAGCTATATTTTTAAAGCCTCAATTATACATGCATACACACAAACACACACAGACCCTGGGATCAGTGGTCGCACTCTCGCCTCTGTGTTGGAAGGTTGTGGGTTCAAGCCCCACTTTGGGACCTGTACTCATAGTCCATGCTGACACTCCAATGCAGTGCTGGGGTGTAGGGGGGTGGGGGTGCATTGCTGGAGGTGCCATCCTTCAGATGAGATGTTAAACTGTCTACAACAACAACAACAAGATTGCATTTATAAAGCGCCTTTCACGTTGGGAGGACATCCCAAGGCGCTGGACAGTTGGGTCGGGACACGAGCAGGGGGGAAATGGTCTACCTGTTCAGGTGAATTTTAAAGTTCTTATGGCACTATTCAAAAAGAATAAAGAGTTTCTCCCAGTGTTCCTGGCCAACAAACCTCCAGATAAAATTGGTCATTCATTTCATGGCTGTTTGTGAGATATTGATGTGTGCAAAATGGCTCCCACATTTGCCCACAAACACATTGTCACTCCATTCATAATATATCCTGTAAAATGCTTTGGGCCATCCTCCCAATGTGAATGGTGCCATACCAAATATAAGGATTTTTTTTTTAAGAAGCAGCTCATGTTGTTACTTGCATTCCACAGTACCCCTGACTAAATAACGACAAATAATAGTGATTTAATCTCCACACTGTAACTATCACAAGAAGCTGATGCACAATATAAACGTGGCTGCTTCTATGGTACCAAGAATGGGCACCAGAACTGATGATCCTCATGATATTTCTTTGCCCAGAGGGTAATTAACAATTGAAACAATGTTACCAGGAAGAGTGGTTTAACAGCTTGATGCCGTGATGGGAGGAAGGTGGAGTGGGTATTCTAGAAAGATGAGATGATAATCCTCGCATTTGAAATAGCACCTTTCACATGAGGAGGATGTCTGTAAGTGCTTCAGAAGATGTTATTGTAAAATGTGGTGATTCCGTATTTATCAGGTGAAATCAAATAGACCGGAGCTTCTTCATAACGAACCTCTTGCAAAAATTGCACCATTTAGTTTAATTCCCTTCACAGCTCTGCCGACTGACCAGCAGAGGGCTCTCACTGGCTGCCATAACTTGCAGTCAAAACACTGTCATTAGCGGAACGACTTTCTGTTTCAACATATTAACCCCCGGGTGCTATAATGTAAATGCCTATTAACTGTGCATTTATTGGCAAAAGTTCAGTAAACACAGAACAGCTCTTCCTAAAACTACCTCCTTGATTATATTTCATATATATATTATACACACACATACAGGGGGAGTCAAAAGTCCTTACTCATAGGTCTACATGAGATGTTCAAACTGCAGGCCATGTAATAATAATCCTTGCATTTGATATAGCGCTTTTCATGTCTTCTAGACGTCTCAAAGCGCTTCACAGAATATATTGTAAAGTGAAATGACTGTATATTTGTGGGCAAAACCCGGCAGCCAATTGCGCACAGCAGTGTCCCACAAACAGTCACGGATTGAAGTGATGTAGATGTTCACACGTATCAACTCAGTGAAAAAAAACTTTCACAAAAGCGATGAAAGACATTTCCTGTCATAGCTGCATATTCTCTACAAATGTTGTCTTAAAAAAAACACATAATTAAAAACATTTTATGAGTAAGGATATCTGATTCACCCTGCATGTTTAAATCTGTGCTAAATATAAACTACTTTGACACGGTGTCAGAGCAGTAGAGAGAAAACTACAGTACTGGAAAAAGTACTAAAGCAAAACACAATGAAACATTTCTTTCTCTCTTATACCCCTTAATTGAAGTATTCAAATAATTATCAAATTCCCTTTTGAATTTGCTGACACAATTTGCTTTCACCCTGCTCCCTGGGTTTGTCTTTTACTAATTACTGCATAAATTCAGGTTCCCATGAATCTTGAAAATAGCAGAGTTTTGAATCCCCTTGTTCTAGTGTATTGACTGTGTTAAACATATTATTAGGGTTCAGTTTGCCAATACTCCTTAGGATCTTGACTATTAAAGTAAGATCTCCCTTTCTCAGACCTGCATTTTAGTGTAAATATTCTGGCATTTGATACAGCGCCTTATCATGTCTTCTAGATGTCTTAAAATGCTTCACAGAATATACTGCAAAGTGAATTGACTGTATATTTTGTGGGCTAAACACGGCAACCAATTGCACACAACAATGTCCCACAAACAGTCGTGGAGTGAGTGACCAAATTATTATTAATTTTATTTTTTTTGATGGGATTATTACCCCCAGAAAAGTGATGCACCAATCGACTAACAACTGGGTTCCTACTTACTGCTAAACAAACAGAGGCATGTGGAGTAAGGAAACTTGCCCAACGTTTCACCCAGCCTGGGAATCAAACCCAAGTCCTTTCGCTTGCAAGGTGAGTGCTCTAACCACTAAGCTACAGGACTCCAAGAAAAACAAGGGAATACGAATTGGGAGAGAAAAAGTTCACAAAACAAACTTTAATAGCTTCAATTGCTTTTCAAAAATAAAATGTATCTGTACATGAAACACAATGTAAAGGCACCATAACTTTATCTTTTTTTAAAAATGACCATGAAATTAATGTAGTTCAGCAGACAGGCTGGGAATATGTATGTCCTAAGAATTGGTTCAGCCCAGATTCTTTTATGTACACCTTGACTCAGTGACTTTAAGCCCTCCATTCAGTGGATTTTCTTTCTACTTTTCGCCATTCCTTCCTCTCTTGAAGGCGTTGATGATTTTGTGGGCTACGACTCAATAGGTACCAGCTGCTCTCTTGAAACCTTGTCAAAGTGGCCATTATTCATGTGTGAAGCTAGACATCTGGCCACTGGGGGCACCATTGTGGAGCATGATCCTGTAGTCGCCAACAACCATCCGCTGGCATGGACCCTTCAGCAAAGGGCTTTGGACAGCAATCAGGATATTCACTAATATTATGTTCGTTTTTTTTAATTGAATTTTGATAAATGTTTTCCCATAGGTTCCTCTTGTTCCCATCATCCTTTCGGCTGTAAAATCTAATTATACTGTATCACAGAGC
This sequence comes from Callorhinchus milii, assembly GCF_018977255.1. Taxonomy (NCBI): domain Eukaryota; kingdom Metazoa; phylum Chordata; class Chondrichthyes; order Chimaeriformes; family Callorhinchidae; genus Callorhinchus; species Callorhinchus milii. The sequence continues at coordinate 33,686,444 of NW_024704742.1, read as the reverse complement.
CATTTTACAAGCAATAGAAGCAATTTACATGCTCATGATTCTATATCAAGATTATAATAAGGGGGAAGCATTAAACCTGACAAAGAGAGCTGTAGAGAAATAATTTGCTTTTCGTTGGTTTAACACTGCAGAGAAAGGAAACAACAAAACTCAACTTCAAACTAAGCTACTGTACCTCAGCTGGAGCCCAGCTATAACCTGCAGGCAAACTCTTCACAGCAAGCACAGGACAGTCAGACTCAAATACGCTCAGAGCTGGGAAACAAAATAAGATGTCAATGATTACTCAGATCCACAGGTCATTCCAGGCGTAAATAAATATGTGTTCACGAATTTGAAAATAAATCTGTCAAAAGTTGAACGTGAACAACTGTATTGCAGGTTACAGGCACATAAATAAAACACCAGCTTGCAATGATATTGGATCCAAAGAATCCACTTAACCTGGTGGTAAAACGGCTAAATCTGAAATAGTTACAAAAGTATGTGTGAACATTTAGAATAAAACTACTTGCACATCTGCACCACAGCAGTTTGTTTTTTAAAAAATAAGTAAAATGATTACATAAGTCTTCCTCTATAATGTCAAATAACCTGTGTTACAAATGTGGATTTTTAATAAAAAGATTCTAATGCCCAAGAGCCATGGTGTGGGGAATCTGCAAGGGCTACTACCATTCCCTACTGGAAAGTGTACATGTGCTTATGAATATCAGGACTCAAATGCTCTCCATGATCAAATATGCTGTTAACACCCACTATCTAGACTTGAGCTTACAAGGATCCACTTAGAACCCACAGGTTGCAAAATCTATCGTAAGTAAACGTGCCCCGAGAGGTCAGGATGTTAACATTAGTAATGCAAAGTAATGATAAGAAAATCTTACCTCCAGGAATCTCTTCCTGCATCAGAAGTGCTGATGTTGAGCCTCCCTTAATTACTGAGTCTTCAAAATGTTTGGACTCTGTTAATTTTTTCAAGCTTTCTAATGCAGTGACATGTTCCGATAAAGATTTTAGTAACAAAATGCTACCTTCCTGTTCGGGTAGAGAAGGGTACACATCAGCACTCGTTCTGCTTTCCTCTGCTTCAAGAACAGGTATTTCTCGACTCGGTGAAGGCTGTGCTTCCATTGAAGATTCAGTCTTTAGGAGAGCTCCTGGTTTAATGTTGTCACAGCATTCCTCCCGCATTAGCTGAGAAATGTTCTCTTCCTCAGCAGCAACAGGAAATCTCATTTCCATTTCCTCACCTTCAGTCCAACTAGCTTCTAAATCATTTCCAAACTTCTTTTCTTCAGCTGAAGTATACCTTCCAAGTTTCTTATAGGAGGTGCAGCTGTTGGATGTTGGTTGCAATAACTTTTCAGCATTGTTTGTGCACAAATCAGTACTTCTCATTTCATCCAGGATAAAGTCATCCAGCAGGTCAAAGCTTATGTCAGCAAAAGGTTTACTGCCTCCTGAGTCTGGTTCATTTGGTACAACGGTTTCTTCAGCGTTCTTACCAGACGAGGGTAATGAGAAACCAGCATCGGAAAACACCTCTACAAATGGTGCTTTCACAGGCTTTTCTGATGCTTCAGTTGTTGATGTTTCCCTCGAATCAGCAGTGACATCAATCTGCTGATCTGTAGACTCTTCCCCTGCTATTGCATTACTAGAATACAGGTTGTCTTCCTCACATTGATGTTCCACTTCTGGTCTATTCTGGTAAGAATACGACCCACCCATGTCCACAGATAAATCCATCATTAAGCTATCACTGGAGTCGTGAGATTCCATTGCATCTCGAGTCTCTTCCAATCTTGGACTCTCATTTTCAATAACACTGCAAGAACGATCAAAACAACTTACCCCCGGATGGCTAGTAGCATTTTCTACTGTGCACGTGGTGCTTCTGCCACGAGGCAAAGACTTCTGCTGCTTAGTGTTGAAGGTTTCCAAAACGTCAGGACTCGGCAATGCACTTAAGTCAATAAGTGCTAAAATCTGTGCTTTGCTCCTTCTGTTTTCCTGCACTCCCTCAGGATGGGGATGTGCTCCAGGGCGGCTATTTGCTACAGTAAACTGAAGTTTTTGGCATAGCCCTTTGATGGAACTTGTCTGGGGTATCCTGGGGCCTGCCGTTGAATAAAAAGCATGGATTTCTTCCTTGGGATTCGATTTCTGAATAGAATTTGAATAAGGTGCAGTGGGTAAGGACGAGATGGATGCAACTTCCCTTGATAAATTAGCTGTGCTGTCTTTCACAGATGGAAGTGCCGAAACTCCAGAAACTGAAGTCATCCTTTCCTTCATGTATGAAGTAGAAAAGAGGGGAGAGGTAGCATAAAACTGAGGAGGAAGAGAAAGGCTATGCTCTTGGGACTTCATCACTACACCCACTATGTCTTTTTCTTCTACTGTGACTTTCTTTTGTGACTGTATTTCCCGAGGACCCTGAAAACCCTATAAGAGGAGGAAATGAAGCACAGTGAATGCAAAATCATTGCAATCCTTTGTAAAATTATAAACACATCTAAAACACAATGAACTATTACATAACTGCGACAAAATCATTATTAAAATCAGTACATACAGTGTACTTCCTTTTCAGACCCACAGGTAGGTGACACCGAGTGGGAATTGCAGGCCTTTTACTGATGGTACCAAGCTTCGGGGCCTCCTTCTGGTGAGGACAAGCAGCCTGATCATTCTTGGGAGCTTTTTCCTCCTCTACAGTGATCAAATATCGGTCACTTTCCAAATCATCTCCCGATTTTATCTATGAATGCAGAAAACATAAATGAAGCTAACAATAACAACAATCGTTGCATTTGATAATGGCTTTCACGTCGAAAAGACATTTCAAAGCACTACACAGAATTTACTCTCCATTACCTCCGTTCTTGCCACATTTCACTGGCTCCCAGCAAATCAACTTCACTTCATCCTCAACTATAAATTCCTTCACGTCCCAGCACTTCCCTATCTCTGAGTTTCTCCAATCCTACTCCTCTGTTCACCCCCTCCCTCAGCTAACTCATGTTTGCTAAGTGTCCCTCATTCTCTCCCCACCACCTTTGGAGACGGAGCTTTCAGATTCTATGCCTTAACCTCTGTAAATCCCTTCCTCTAACCCTCTATCTCACCACCTCTCTATCTGTCTTTAAGTCCTGTTTTAAAACCTATCTCTGCGATCACAACAACAACAACAAGATTCCATTTACAGAGCGCCTTTCACGTCGGGAGGACGTCCCAAGGCACTGGACAGTTGGGTCAGGACCCAAGCATTGGGGGGAAATGGTCAGGGTGAGGGGAGGGAAGGGAGGGAGCGAGGAGGGTGTAGAAAGTCGAGAGGGGAGGTGAAGGCACGGTTGAAGAGAAAGGTCTTGAGACCGGCCTTGAAGGGGGAAGGGAGGAGGCGGCGAAGGCACTGGGGGATAGAGTTCCAGAGCCTCGGGGCTGAGAGGCTGAAGGCCCGGCCACCGATGGTAGGGCGGTTAGGGCGGGGGATGTGGAGCAGACCGGAGCCAGAGGAACGGAGGGAACGGGCGGGTAAGTAGGGGGATAGTAGGTCGGAGAGGTAGGAGGGAGCAAGGCCGTGAATGGCCTTGTAGGCGAGGATGAGGATCTTGAATTCGATCCTCTGGGGGATGGGGAGCCAGTGGAGGCGAGCGAGGGTGGGAGTGATGTGGTCGCGAAGTCTGGTGAGGGACAGTACACGAGCTGTAGAGTTCTGAATGACCTGCAGCTTGTGGAGGGAGGTGCCGTGAAGGCCGGCGAGGAGAGAGTTCCCATAGTCCAGCCTTGAGGTGATAAAGGCGTGAACCAGGGTTTCAGCAGCGTGAGGGGTGAGGTAATGCCGTAGTCTGGCGATGTTCCGGAGGTGGTGGAAGGCGGTGCCAGTTGTGGTGCGGATGTGGGGAAGAAAGGACAGCTCAGGGTCGAACAGAACGCCGAGGTTCCTGACTGCTTTGAGAGGTGGAGAGTGCAGCCTTGGATGCTGATGCTGTCAGCGCCTGAGGTGCGGAGGCGCTGACGCGAGTCAATCAGGAGGGCCTCAGTTTTGCGCACGTTGAGCTGAAGAAAGTTATCTCTCGTCCAGGACTCGATGTCGGACAGGCAGGCTGTCAGGACATCGGTGGTCGTGGAGTTGAGGGTAGAGGAGGAAAGGTAGAGTTGAGTGTCATCCGCATACATGTGGAAGTTAACTCCATGTCTGCGGATGATGTCACCAAGGGGGAGCATATAGAGGGTGAAGAGGAGGGGAACAGAGCCCTGAGGGACACCACACGAGACAGTGCGGGGGGTGGAGGAAAAGCTGTCACGTCTGTTTGTCACCTCCTCTTCCCCCCCCTCCCCCCACCACCAGTTGGTGTCCAACCCACCACATTTTAAAGTGCTCTTGAGACATTATCCTATGTGAAGGGCACTATAGAATTACATGTTGTTGATGTTGTAGTACTGTTAAATGTAGTAACTGTATTTGTCAGCAAACATATTTGTAGATAACACGATTGAAAAATTATTGGCAAATCTAATATATGTTAGTTCTTTTAGGGTCACAACCACACACCCACAAAATACAGTATTCTTGAATTTTTGTTAGAGTCAGCAATATACACACAAAACATTTCTACTTTGCACAGAAGGAAATGAATGCAATAATACAGCACCTCTTCAGGCTTGACATGTACATAATCCAGGCAGAGTCCTTTCTCGTCAAACAATGTTGCCTGAAGAGAACAGATTAATGAGTAATGAGTATTTTTTTAATATAATACTACTTTATTTTGAGATCTTTCTTATGTTGAAACAACGCAAGGCATTTCACACGATGAGTTACTTTGACGTACAGTGACAGCTGTCACACAATACTACAACATGAATTACACAGTGAATTCTCAGGTAATCCATTTAAAACATTGGGGTTCAAACTGCAGCAAATTAAAATGTGTCACTGCAATCTGATCCCACAAATTGAATAGGATCAGAGAACCAAGTGATCAATAAGGGTGGGACACAAAGGACATTGTTGCTTGTTCTATACAGCAAAAAGTTGAGCGGGGGGTGGGGGGAGATGAAGCACCACAGCCAAAGTTGATCCTTTCATGTCCTCCCGACGTGAAAGGCGATATACAAATGTAATCTTGTTGTTGTTGCTGTTGATGCTGTCTGCATGAGGACACTCACAAAATAGTTTGGGTGACTCGAATCTTGGTATATTGCCGCTCCCTAGCGCAGGGAACACCGAAGTGAACTCTCGAGTCCCAGACAGAGACCTTCCTGAAACCTTCCTGATCTGCGAGGCTCATTTTCACACTGGGCTTTTTCAAATGTGTAATCAGTATATTTTGTTTGAACTCTTATTGTTTCACTTTTGCCAATGAATTCTTCTAAAATGTTCCAAAGATTAAACAGCTATCAGACTAAAAATGTTCATTCTATTTTTGTGTAGGAGTCAACCCAAGTTCCTAAAAGGGATCCAAAACTATTGTAGTCAAACACTTCTATCCTTAATAATTTATTTTCAAAACAAATTGCAACCCACGGGTAAATAACATTTCATGACTTGGTGTCTCTACCAATATTTCATAACTGTACCTTGCTTCCAGAAGAACTGATCTTCAAAATCCCATCATGCCATGTCTTAGCCTTTTTTGTTTTTTGATGCGTGTATAACACCTGCAATCAAAATCAGAACAAAACTTTGACAATTGAAACTCCAATTGACCTTTGTATCTTACAAATAATAATAATCTACCTTTTGTTATGGCCAGATGGATTGGCTCGATTCCAACATCACCAAATGGTCACTAGTTGGTCATATATTTTAACTTATGTAACGGACATTTCTGTAAATTTCACTACTACAATTAAAACTTAGGGTTAAGTGTGAGGCCTGAAATCTGTAAAGTACTAGAGTGTAAAAAAACAAACATCTTGGCTGGTATATAACAAGTCTTAAGTAAAATAATCAATTTAAACATGAAAAAACTTTTAAAAATACACAAAGCCATTTCAGTCATCACAAATAATAAACAATTATAAATCCTTTTCTCCTTCCACCATGTCCTGATTTACTTACAACAAACTCTCGGCAGTACATCTTTTTCGGTCACGTAATATACACTTCAGCTCATTGTTCAATTGCATTGGCTAAAAATGAACAAAACAAACCTGTTAGCTTACGTGCACCTTCAGTGGTTTAATTGAATGCTGTGTATTCGCAGGTTTTAAAGCTATTCTGTCACCCATCAAACTGTGACAGCAAATGATTTACTTTTAATCAAAGTGCAGTAACAGAGTAGACAATTTTTAGCTGTTGTAACTGTATACCCCTCCGTCTGACAATCATAATGTGTAATTATCGAGAATCTAAGTAGAATTCTTTCAACAAAAAACAAAGTTCTGGAAAAAATATTTATTTGCCCTCCCCATCAGTGCATTCATGCCTCCCATACGTCAACAAGCTTCTCTAAAGTCAGGTTAAGCATCACCAATTGTTAGTGCCCAATAAAGAGTGGCTGCAACTGACTGCAGCTCTGCCACGTTTACCCGGGCACCTGCCCATCATTTATTGTTTAATAAACAACCAAGAGGACTTTCACAAACATCTCAAGCTGACCATCCCCTGACCAACCTCCGAGCAAAGGTTTGCCAGAAACTAAAATGCAGTTTGCAGCCCAAAACCCCACCAAACACTCGCCAAAATAGTAGCCTCATCTGACACAGACACACAGAAGCCGATTTAGGGTTAAACCTTGTGAGAGAAGGTTTCGCGGGTTTGAATTTAAATCGTCTTGATTTAAATTAGGCCCCGGACAAAGCGCTTTTTAAAAACACACACACAGGACAGCAAAAAACACGCCCCAAATCGGGTAATTGACAAGCGACATTGTCTCCAGTCCAGTTCGGGCAAATAATAATAATAATAATAATAATAATAATAATAATAATATTTCTTGCAGGTGATGCAACGCCTCAATCGTGTCGCGGCGACGTCCCAAAGTGCTGCACAGGTGACACCGTCAGGTCCCAGTGACTGTGTATTTTGTAACAATTTTGAATTCTTTGGGGCAAATACCAAATTATATATATGTATATATAATAATATAATCTATAAATACAGATAACACACACACAAACGACTTTGACGCTGTGGCTCTGGTCCCCTCTCTGCTGCACAGTCTGCAGCCCCTCCCCCCGCCCCACTGCCGCCGCGCGTCATCAGAGCGCGACCGCCGGGACAGTGCCTCATCAAAGCGCGTCAGCGAACCAAGCGGCGGCCCCGGCGCAGGCGCACCAGACACCCAGTGAGACACAGACAGGGACACCGCCGCCGCCGCCGCCACCACCAGTCGGTGTGACTGCAGCTGCCGCTGAGCCTCTCGTTACCGATCACCGAGAGCCCCGTGAGCGGCGCGTACTGTTACTGCAATAACAATAACAATGATAATGACGCTCTTCCACCGAGCCTTCCCCCTCCACTCCACCCCCTCCTCCTCCATCCCTCCCCTCCATCCCTCCATCCCTCCCCCTCCTCCCCCCCTCCACCATCCCTCCCCCTCCTCTCCCCCCCTCCACCATCCCTCCCCCTCCATCCCTCCCCTCCTCCCCCCCCTCCATCCCTCCCTCCCTCACCTCCTCCCTCCCCTCCATCCCTCCCCCTCCTCCCCCCTCCATCCCTCCCCCTCCATCCCTCCCTCTCCATCCCTCCCCCTCCTCCATCCCTCCCCCTCCTCCCCCCCTCTCCATCCCTCCCCCTCCATCCCTCCCTCTCCATCCCTCCCCCCCCTCCATCCCTCCCCCCCCCTCCCCCCCTCCATCCCTCCCCCTCCTCCCCCCTCCATCCCTCCCCCTCCTCCCCCCCCTCCATCCCTCCCCCTCCATCCCTACCCCTCCTCCCCCCCTCCATCCCTCCTCCTCCCCCTCCATCCCTCCCCCTCCATCCCTACCCCTCCTCCTCCCCCTCCATCCCTCCTCCCCCTCCTCCATCCCTCCCCCTCCATCCCTACCCCTCCTCCCCCCCTCCATCCCCCCCCTCCATCCCTCCCCCTCCATCCCTACCCCTCCTCCCCCCCTCCATCCCCCCCCTCCCCATCCCTGCCCCTCCTCCCCCCCTCCCCATCCCTGCCCCTCCTCCCCCCTCCATCCCTCCTCCCCCTCCTCCATCCTCCCCCTCCATCCCTCCTCCCCCCCCTCCATCCTTCCTCCCCCCCTCCATCCCTCCTCCCCCCCCTCCATCCGTCCTCCCCCCCCTCCATCCGTCCTCCCCCTCCTCCATCCCTCCCCCTCCATCCCTCCTCCCCCCCTCCATCCCTCCCCCTCCATCCCTCCTCCCCCCCTCCATCCCTGCCCCCCACCCTCCATCCCTGCCCCTTCTCCACCCCTGACCCTTCTCCACCCCTGCCCCCCACTCCCTGTCTGTCCAGCGCCCTGGGACGTCCTCCAGACGTGAAAGGCGCTTGACCAGTCATTTGATACGATGCTTTATCACGTCTTTGAGACGTCTCAAAGCGCTTCATGATGCTTCGCTGTAAAGTTAATTGACTATGATTTATGGGCGAAAGTAATAACGGTATTCATAAAATAATTCAAAATGATCTCAAAGTTGTTTTGTTTTTTACCTTCGCTGTAGTTACCCATTGAAAAAACTTACAAGAAAGGAAATGTGCTGCTGATAGCGCAGGTAAGAGTTTTTAACAAAAAATATATAAAGTAGGAAACAATAATTCAAAAATTAGCTCAAAATTATCTTTTTTACATATACTGTACACATAAAATAATTACAAGAAGAGGAAATGTGCTGCTGAAAGCGTAGGTAAGTGGAGTCTTTTTATATACATAGGGTGACTATATTTTTTAAAACCAAATTCGGGTACAAGCGCAATACAATACAAAATTACATTTGTAAAGCGTCTTTCACGTCGGGAGGACATCCCAAGTTGCTATTGTTGTTGTGAGAGACCCTGAGTCCAGCCTGGTGTCATCATTAAGTTAACAGTGGCTGACACCCAGTGTTATCGCTGAGTTTACTGTACAGTGTTTCTATGTATGTCAGTGACTTGACATCCAGTGCTCTTACTAAGTTTACGGTACAGTATTTCTGTGCACAAGTCAGTGACTGGCAACAGTGTTAATAACAATAATAATAATCTTTGCATTTGCACACCTTATCATGTCTTCAAGACGTCTCAAAGCGCATCACACAATATACTGCAAAGTGAATTGACTGTATATTTTGTGGGCGAAACCCGGCAACCAATTGCGCACAGCAGTGCCCCACAAACGGTTGTTATTGAGTTTCCTGCATTTTTTATGTATGTGGGGCTGACAGTCAGTGGTGTTGTTGAGCTAAGGCCCCACTGGGTCCTTCCTGAGATGAAAACAACAAAAAAATTACACTTGTATAGCGCCTTTCACATCAGGAGGACATCCCAAGACACTGGACAATCAGGGTTTTGGACCAGAGCTGCAGGTCAAGATCAGGGAGAGTGGAGGGCAAGGGTAAAGGAGGGTGACCAAAGGCACAGTCGAAGAAAAGGGTCTTGAAGGAGTCAGGGGAGGGAGGCAACCAGAGGGACTGCAGGGTGGAGTTCCAGAGGGTGGGGACAGAGTGGCAGAAGGCCTATGGAGGGAGGAGTTGGGGAGGCTGATAAGTAGGGAGTTTGCAGAGTCGAGCCTTGATGTTATGATTGTGTGTATGAGGGTCTCGGCGGCCTGCAGCGTGAAACAATGGCGGAGTCAGGTGATGTTGCGGAGGTGAGGGAAGGCAGAGTGGTACATGGCAAGGATATGGGGTAGAAAGTATAGTTGAGGGTCAAACAAGATGCTAAGATTCCGGACTGGCTTAGTAGGTGGAGTGTGCATCTGTGGATGGTGATGCTGTCAGTACCTTAGGTGTGGAGGTGCTGATAGGAGTCAATCAGGAGGGCCTCGGTCTTATTGATGTTCAACTGAAGAAAGTTAGCTCTCATCCAGGACCTGATCCTGGAGTCGAGGGTGGAGCAGAGAGATAGTGTTGGGTGTCATCCGCATACATATGGAAGTTGACCCCATGTCTGTGGATGATGTCACCAAGAGGGAGCATATAGATATTGAAAAGGAGGGACCCCAAGGACAGAGTCCTGAGGAACACCGCACAAGACGGTGCGAGGGCTAGAGGAGAAGCCATTTGTGGAGATGAAGTGGAGATGGTGTGATGTGTAGGATCTGATCCAGTCAAGGACAGAGCCGGAAAAAAGGTTGAGGTGAGAGGAGAGATGGTGGAGGAGTGCAGAGTGGTCAACGATGTCGAAAGCAGCAGAGAGGTTAAGGCGGACAAGAAGGCAGAGGGAGTCCTGGTTGTAGATGGACAAAATGTCATTTGTCACTTTGGCCAAAGTTGTTTCTGTGCTGCGGGTGGCACTGAAGCCCAATTGGAGGGGTTCGTGAAGGGAGTGGCGGGAGAGGAAGGGGCGAAGCTGGGAAGCAACGACTCATTCCAGGATTTGGAGAGGGAGGTTGGAGATGGGGCAATTAGTGGAATGGGTCCAGTGAGTCTGAGCTACAAGGAGTCTGAGAGACTGCGCAAGGTAATGTGTTACATTCTGCACCAGGTGGTAATATGTTATATACTGCACAGGGTAATGTGTTTGACATTGTGCCAGGGAATATGTTAGATACTACACGGGGTCATGTGTCAGATGCTGCTATCTAGGTACGGCTTGTATGCCTGTTGAGATGGATATGATGACAGTGGAGTTTCTTGTGGTGTCCTGATTAACACTCGCCCAAATAAAATTGGTTATTTATTTCATAACTGTTTGTGGAATATTGTTGTGCGTAAATTGGCTGCTGCATTTACTACACTTTACAGTATCACCTGTGAAGCACTTCGAAATGTCCTCCCTAAGATCAAATGTAAGGATTATTATTATTATTGGTTTGTTTGCTGCCACCCAGGTAAAAGCACAGAAAAAATAGTTGTGGGAAAGTGCATTAGTGGACGAGCTATCAGTAACTTTTCCCCTGACCTCTGGAACTCTCTTATGAAATTCCTCCACCTCATCCTCTTTTTCAAAGCTCTCTGCTTCAAAATGCCTCAAAGGATGTGTCCCTTTGACTGCTTTCAACAACCTCCCCCATCTCTTTCTTAGATTGGGCTCCCACTCCGACCTTGTAAAGTACTTTGTGACATTCTACTTACATGAAACGTGCCATAATAGTGCAAATTGCAGTTTTGTGGAATTCTTTGATTGTACTAAATATGAAAAGTTGGCTCCTTCCAACAGCTGCTTTCAAATATTTGTGTTTTCTTCTCCCATTAGTTGATCGGATTGCTGTCTGAATATGGGGGAAACGGATAAAGCCTCGAATGATGCAGCCCAGACTGAATCCAGCATACAAAAAAAAGAAAGGGAGAAAAAGAAGAGATCAAGGGTCAACAAGGTGCTTTCAGAAATAAAGAAGCAGGTTGAGTTTTGGTTTGGTGACGTGAACTTGCACAAGGACCGATTCCTTCAGGAACAGTTACAGAAGTCCAGGGATGGATGTGAGTATAATAATATTCCTTGTATTTGATGTATCGCTTTATCATGTCGTTGAGACATCCCAAAGCGCTTATAAAGTAGATTGACTGTGTATTTTGTGGGAGAAACGTGGCAGCCAATTGCGCACAGCGATGTCCCACAAACAATTGTGGATTGAATTTTGTTTGGGGGGAGGGATTATTACTCCCGGAAAGCGGTCGACTAACAACTAGGTTCCTACTTATTGCTAGTTAAACAGAGGCATAATGGTTTGCCCTGCCCGGGAATTGAACCTGAGTCCTCTCGCTTGTGGGGCGAACGTTTTAACCACTACGCTACAAGACCCCTGTAGTATCGTATCTCTCAGAGTTTAACATTATGAAGGTTTAGGACCCGCATTGTTCCTGGTCTAATAAATCTTTGTTTTTAAATAAAACCCTCCACAGATATTGACCTTTCAGTGCTGACATCATTCAACAAAATGAAAAAACTGACCACAGATGTTAAATTAATGGCTAGGGCATTAAAAAACTCAGAAGTTATTGAAGTGAGTATGAATCATTTCTTTTTATGGTCTTAATTTTTAATCAAAGGATATCTTTATGTAATTTTGTACAATTTGAAAGGTCACATTATTGATCCTTGGTACTGTCTTTCTTGGTAAAACGACTTACAAGGATTTACATTTCTCTTTTTATGCTTGGAAATTTTTTTTGTTTCTTGCCAACATTTCTTCTCCGATATTCTCCTTTCCTTCTTTCTTGAAGGTAATTGACTTATTTTCTTCCTTACACTGGGATGTGATTAAACAAGTACTTTCTTGTGGTACCTTGCCATTAATTGTGTATGAGCTTTGATGGTAGTTTGAGCACTGGAAACATTTCAGTCAAGTCCAATCTTGCCCTCATCCATGTATCTTCAGTATGTGTGGGGGTTCTCTGAATAATGATCGGAAGTAGAAACCATCGCTAATGTTCCTCTCTCCAACAGATCAATTTTAGCACTCCCACTGCTGAGAACTGCTAACTCAGCCCACTTTTGAATTTGAAACTGTGAACTTCTGGGTTAATATAATCCTTTCATTTGATACATTGCTTTACCACATTAATGCTGCAATGGGAATTGCCTTTAGCCACAGGGTTATAAAGGAGCTAAGATGATGCAGTTATCCTAAGGAGTGCTGTTGCTTATTATTACAATAAGGATTGTGTTATCATAATAAGGATCGCTGCTCATATTCCGACGCTTGGGATGTCCTCTCGATGTGAAATACACTATATAAATGCCATTTGTTATTGATCATGATAAAACTTAAATTTGCTATAGCGTCCTTCACATCGAGAATATGTCTCAAAGTGCTTTATTGGTTATACTGTGAAGTGCAGTGACTATTTTGTAGACATACTTATGGCAGAAACAAAGCTTAATACATCAACGTAATGTTCTTCCCACGCATCCCATCCTCTGCTGAAAGTGCTCATTAGACTTAAGTGACCTGTGTCTTGAAAAGCACCGACACACAATGAATGGGCTGAATGATCTGTCTCTGCTGTACTATTCTCTAGTTCTATGATTGAAATGACACTTAGAAGTTGTTGTTTACAGTTGAATGTAGAAGGAACGAAAATAAGAAGACGTCAGGCCTTGGGAGATCGGCCGCAAGATGTTGAGGAGCGCACTGTTTATGTGGTATGAAAGATCATAATTTTTTTTACCCTTATTTTCAGTACTTTGTCCTCATCAATGTATTAAAAATCTGTTGATAGGAACAACTCGCACAAGTTAGCATAGTTTCTAACAGAAATGATGACTGGTTGCTCAAAGGTTCCCGGACACCTTCAACAATGGCCATTTAACGTTTTGCTTATGTTTAGCAGATTGATAGTACAAATTGTAATATGGTGCAATTTTTCCCATCTGCGCACCCCCAGCACTGCATTGGAGTGTCAGCCAAGACAATGAGCTCAAAATCCTGATGTGGGGTTTAAACCGCAAATCTTCTGACTTAGAGGCGAGAGTGCTGCCAACTGAGGCCGGTTGACAACTACATATTTGTGCATGAATTTTCCAATGTTGAATGGAAATGAGGAGCAGTAATTACAGATGATTTTGCCCTTCCTGGCCTACTAAGAAAGCTCCTGCTGCTGTCTTAGTCAACTAACCTAGCGCAGGCCAGGCATTGCACTTGTGATTCAGGTTCAGAATGGGCTGTGGTTTTGGCAAATGAACAGTTTGGAAAGCAATATGAAGGGTTTTCAAAAGCGAACACTTGTACCAGTGGAACTGCCCTGTTTATGTTGGACTGAGAGTAAAGCAACATAGCTACAACATCATTCTTCTAGCAGAGTAACCTCTGCCTTAAATTATCCTATTATAGCTATCTTAAAGTTGAACTGAATAGAAGTCGGAATTAGTTTTCAAATGAGTTTGTCGAGAATAGTTTGAGTGTGTTTCCGATGAATTTATTATGTGGCCAAAAAATGAAATTTGACAAGCAGTATTTAACTGGCATATGCAAAGATGTCTTATATATTTTTTAAAAAAATGACATTTAAAAACCTAATTTTTTGTTTAATTTTTTACATTTTAGGAGTTGCTACCCAAAAACGTCTCACATGGTTGGATAGACCGAGTATTCAGTAAATGTGGGAACGTGGTCTATGTCAGCATCCCTCGGTACAAAACGTCTGGTGATCCAAAAGGATTTGCATTTGTGGAATTCGAAACTATAACCCAAGCACAGAAAGCCATAGAGGTAAAAAAAAATCATTTTGAAATTCAGTAATGATGCATTTTATTTATTGATGGAGGTGTTTTTTTTAAAAAAAACTTTTACTTTAGGGAGGTACAGGGCTTCTACAGGGCAAGAGGAGGGACAACTGCACAATTTTTTAAGACAATCTTAAATGACCTTTTTTAACTAAAGTAAGCAATCAAGTGCTGCAGAAAGTTGGATGAATGCCAACTTTCTGCAACTGAACATGGTCAAGATGGAAGCCTTTCTCCTGTCAATATCTTCTCACCTGCATTTCTGGAATCCTTAACCATCCTTGCCTATCTCTCAGAATCTCCAAACCTGTACACAACCCTGCCGTCTGGTTCGTTCCCCAGTTGTCCTTCCTAACCCACATCCAGTCCCTGACCAGAACTGCTTTCCTCCACCTCCACCACATCACCCACCTTCAACCCTACTTTGCATCAAACACTGCTAGCACCCACTCCTCTACCCACCACCTTCACTCAGCTATCTCCAATATTCTGTATGTCCCTCGTCCCCTCTGCTTCATAATTGGCTGCTGTGCTTTCAGCCACTATGCCCCGAATTGCTAGAATCCATCTCAATCCCTCCATCTTGCCTCCTTGTTGTCGATCTTCATATCACACCTGAAGACTTTCCTCTTCAACCGTGCCTTCAGTCATCTCACTTCCGTTTCCTGTTTGACATCAAGCCATGCTGCTGTTACGCTGTCCGAGATGTGACACGGGTGAAGGGTGGTCTATCAATACAAGTTGTTGTTGCTGAAACCCTCATCAACACTTTCGAACCTCCCACCAAAAATGTTTTATCCACTGCACTCCTAGCCAGTTTCCCCTGTTCCACTGTTACCTGCAGGGTGAAATGTTGGGCAAGTTTCCTTACTCCACACGTCTCTACCTAGCAGTAAGTAGGAACCTGGTTGTTAGTCGATTGGTGGATCATTTTTCCGGGGATAATAATCCCTCAAAAAAAAACAATAATAATTTGGTCACTCAATCCACAACTGTTTGTGGGACACTGCTGTGCACAATTGGCTGCCGCGTTTTGTCCACAAATATACAGTCAATTCACTTTACAGTATATTCTGTGAAGCGCTTTGAAACATCTAGAAGACGTGAAAAGCGCAATATCAAATGCAAGGATTATTATTAGAAAGAGGGTTTGAATGATACAAAATTCTGCCGCCCATGTTTTTGCCCGTAGCAGGCTCCGCACCCCCATCAACCCATTCCTTGCCAGACTCCATTGCCTTCCACTGGCTCCCTCTTACAAAATGGATTGATTTCAAGGTCTTCACTCTCATTTTCAAATAATTTCATGCCCTAGCATTTCCCTATCTTTTCACACCCCACACCTCTATCCTGCGCCTTCGCTCAGCTTGTTCCATCGAATCATAGAATGTTTACCAGAAGCCTATTTGGCACATCATGTAAGTTGGGGGAGATGGTGCTAGCTTCCCCCATTTGAGCTATTTACTCTTGATTCAATTCCTTTATTCTTTTTCCATATCCTTCAATGTTACTTTACTCAATTATTTATCCCATACCCTTTTAAATACTTTTATGGACTTGGCTTCAACAACTATTTATAGCAAAGCATTCAATGTTCTTAGCGAAGAAAATGCTCTTTGTGGTTGCGGTTTCCTTTCTGGAATGGGATAATGCCTGCTCAGAAATTGAACCCAATACACCCAACAACAACCAACAAAGGCTTGTACAAATGTAACACTGTCTCCTTGTTCTGTATCCCAAACTCCAGATATATAAAACCTAGAAATCCATTTGCTATATTTATGGATATCTACTGAAACTCCCACTTTGGTTGCTCATTTCACCCTCCATTTAATTTCCGGTATCCTTTGCGGAAGTGAACTGTTTCTAAGAGTATCGCTGAAGAGTCCATTCAATGAATCGGCTTGTTCGAAGTGGGGCAAGCGTGAGATGGAACAAGGAAAATTATATTTCTGCAATAGTTAGTTGAGGAATGGTCTGGAAATTCCTGCAGGTTATGTCATTCACAAACTCAAGCTATTATTATCGTCTCCCAAGGTGTTGAATAATCCTCCAGAAGATGCACCAAGGAAACCTGGCATTTTCCCCAAGACAGTAAAGAACAAACCAGTTACTGTAATCAGCTCCAGTGATTGCAGTGCTAATGGTATGTACCAACTGATGATATAGCAGCCAATAACTTGATTGTATTTTAAGTTGCTCACTATTTTAAAATTATTTTATACTCTTTCCCTTCTATGACATTTGTTTTGGCATAAAAGAGGAGTGAAATAGTTAAGTAAAGTGAATTTAACTACAGTATTTTGGACTCCTGTAGTTTAGTGGTTAGAGCTCTTACCTCACAAGCGAGAGGACCTGGGTTGGATTACCAGGCAGGGCGAAACATTGGAGAAGCTTCCTTACATCACACGCCTCTGTTTACCTAGAGGGAATTAGGAACCCGGTTGTTAGTCGAGTAGCGGATCGCTTTTCCAGGGGTAATAATCCCTTCAAAATAAATAAATAAATATTAATAACTTGGTCACTCAATCCACGACTGTTTGTGGGACACTGTTGTGCGCAATTGGCTGTCACGTTTCGTCCACAAAATATACACTCTATTCACTTAACAGTATATTCTATGAAGTGCTTTGAGATAAGGCGCTATATCAAATGCAACGATTATATTTATTATTATAATTTAAATCCATTTAATGGCATACGTTATTCCAGCAGGGGTCACTAAAGAGCCATTAACAGCAACAATTTGCACTTAAAATGCCTTTCATATCCATGGCATGACCCGTCCTGCGTTCCCCCACCTCCGTAATATTGTCCACCTCCACCACCACCTCTCCCCTTAGGTTACCAATAATAATAATAATAATCCTTGCATTTGATATAGCGCTTTTCACGTCAGGAGGACGTCCCAAAGCGCTTCACAGAACACACTGTAAAGTGAATTCTCATCCATGCTTTAATTATGTCCAGGCTTGACTATGCTAACTCTCTGCTCACCAGACTTCTCAACTCTTCCCTCCACAAGCTGCAGATTATTCAGAATTCTGCAGCTCGTGTCCTCTCCCGCACTATGACCTTCCCCAGGTTCGCTAGCTCCCCATTTCTCCAGAGGATCGAGTTTAAGAGCCACAAGGCTCACTCTTGTGGACTATTTAATTTATTTAATTTCTACTAGCTATTTATTATTTATATCCCCTCCCCCCTTGGTTTGGATTCACCAACAAGGTGAAACAGTCTATTAATATCCACCTTATAAATCATTTTGTGATTTCAAACACTGCAGAAGTGTTGCACCTGGCCTGACACATTCTATTTCCATCTTATTATTTGAGGAAACAATTACATCACTGCTTTGCCAGAGTTCTTATTTTTAAGTATCATTTTGATCTGCGTTTCAGATGAGAAGAAGAAAAAAAAGAAAAAGAAATCACGGAGCAAGACTGAAAACCCCAGCCGGTCTGCAGCAGAGGCAATGGAACATTCCCATAGAGAAACAAGCACCGAAGTCTTGGAAAAGGAGAAAGGGAAAGGGAGCAGAGCCACTTCAGACTGCTCAGAAACCGATGGGCACAGGAACATTTCGTCAAAAGGGGAGTCAAGGAAAAGGGATAAATCTGCAAGCACCGAATCCTGTGAAGAGAGCAGAGCGAGGAAGCGAAAGAGAAGTCCTGAAAAACAAGACGGAGTGTCTGCAAAAGTGAGGAAAACAAGTGACAAGGGCAGCTCCCGCCGAGAAAAGGAAAAGAAAGCAGCACGAGAAAAGGAGACTAAAGGTGAATTTTCTTTCTCTAAACTGTATGGATCGCTAATGGATAATGGTGACTGATGCATCTCTGCTAATAATAATACTCCTTGCATTTGATACAGCACCTTATCACATCTTAGAGATGTTTCAAAGCCCTTCACAGGGTATACTGTGGAGTGTAGTGACTGTGCATTTTGTAGGCGAAACGCAGCAGCGAATTGTGCATAGCAGTGTCCCACAAACAGTCATCGATCGAGTGACCCAATTATTATTTTTTGATGCATCACAGATCCAAAGACCATTTCAGACTTGTCCTAAATCCGTCATAAAATTTTATAGGTGGAGGTGTAGGGGCACAACACGAATATTTGTAGGTGACACAGAAATAAGGAGCATCTCAAACTGATTTCAGTGTAATACCACCATTCGTGGCCAAGCTTGAAACCACTATTCCCCTAATTTGGAAATCTCTCCCCAAATCCCTTTGCCTTGCACCTCCCCTCTCTGCTTTCAATCTTTTCTAAATACTTACCACTTAAACCTTGCCTTCGGCAACCTCCTTCCTTACCCCCACTTAATCTAGTTTCCCCTGGTTCTGTAAAGTACTTTTGAGATACTGATCAACCTGAAAAGCACTATAAGTGCAAGTTGCTGCTGACGAGTCAATTCATAGAGCAGATAGATGGCAGATGAAGTTTTAATGCAGAAAAATATTTTGGAATGATAGGAAATTTGGAAGAAATCTAGGGGCTCAGATGCTCAAATATTTAAATGTGGGACAGCAAGTTGACTAAACTAAGAAATCTATTATAACAATCCTTGTATTTGATATAGCTCCTTATCACGTCTTCGAGACATCTCTAAAGTCCTTCACAGAATATACTGTAAAGTGAATTGACTGTATATTTTGTGGGCGAAACACAGCAGCCAATTGGCACAACAGTGTCCCACAAACAGTTGTGGATTGAATTGGGGTCTTAGATTTTATAAACGAAGCACGAGTGCACAGAAGCAAAGAATTTCATATCACACAGCACTGAACTAGGCAATTTGGCCCAGCTATTGCAAAATGTGATGATTATTATGTTTGTGCAAGTATTTATGCCCGGTCAGGTATCAGTCCTCCTTTTTTCCCCTCCACTTCTTATCCTTGCCCCTTAGTCCTCTATTTTTATCTCCCTCATTAAGAGATAAGTACTAAACGTGTACAAATCATTGGTTAGGCCTGTTGGGATTTTTGTTAGGCTTGTTGGATATTTCTACGTTTTGCGCACTCTATTTTAGGAAGGATGTCAGAGCCATGGAGAGGGTTTAGAAATCACTCGAAATCAAGAATGAGGTTTAGTTCTGAGAGTTGTTTTTACTGGAACAGAAAGTTGGCAGTTCTACCACTTGTTGGCTAAGCCAACTAAGAAGATGCTCAAATTTGAAATGAAATGATCATTTTATTTCCAAGATGCTTCGACAGAAGATGAGCGAGGTTCTGGAGATAAGAAGGACGAGTCCATGTCTAAGAGCAAGAGGAAGCGGAAGAAGAAACACAAGGATAGACACAAGCTGGAAGAAGAAGTCATTCCTCTCAGAGTATTTTCCAAGTAAGTTAAATTAATCATACAATTAAGGGGGGAATTTAGTCAAATGTAATTACCCCTCCCAGACTGCAGGGTAACTGCTTTAATGTATCATTTGTTCACCTATGAATATCGTCGACCTGAGAATTTTGTTTCATTAGATGCCCACATGCATATTTTTCACCATGGAGAAAGGGTATCACTTGATGGAATCAAGATTTGACCTTTACAGGTCTCATATATCCCATTGTAGCACTAAATTAAATTAGTATTATTTGGGAAACGGTAAAGTCTACAGCTATCCTGTAATGTTGAAAAGGGAACCTCCTAAATTCAGTGTTAATCTACTGGCAATAAAACGATTGTTTCCACCTCGGGGTGGAACAATGTAGGGGGAACAATTGGGTGTCGCTTATGATGTCATTCATCTTCATTTAATTTCTGAATACAGGGGTTTTTATAGTGTTTGATAATGGTAACATGTTTGAGTGAACCACATATGGTTGCTTTCCCCAGAGCCATTGCTAGTTCCTGTAAATCAAACGGACCCACAGGCAAGAGAATCAAACCTTCAGATGTAGGTAATTTGGGTTCCTTGTTTAGCTGAATCTTCATTTTAATTCTAGAAGAGAAGGTGAATTTCGGGAATTTACATGGATCATGGATTCATTGAATGGGAACACATCGTCTAAGATGACACTACAATGCAGGGCTGGGGGTAGGGAGGTTGCAAGGTCGGAAATTGACAGAAAGGACAAAAATGATTGTAGTTTTGAACTCCTCGCCCTATGTCGGAACTTTCAATTTATACAGTCTGGGCTGACACTCCAGTGAGGTGCTGCATTGTGCTGTGTTGTCAGAGATGTTCATCCTTTGGACGGGACGTTAAACCAAGGTACTGTCTTGTCTGCCTGTGGAAGTTAAAGATCCCATTGCATTATTCGATCATAAAAGAGTTTCTCCCAGTATCCTGCAAAAAAATTGGTAATCATTTCAGCAACAACTTGCAGCTCTACAGTGCCCCTCATGCAGGGTAGTGTCCCAGAGCACTGACAGTGGCTGAGCAAACATCAGGGAGGGGGGAGGTGATCATAGGCAGTCAGAGGAAATGGGGCAAGGGGAGTTTAGGTAAAGGTTGAAATCACCCATTATGATCAGGGGTTCAGTTCAGTGCAGAGGGAGAAAATGTCAGAGATGAAGAAACCAGGCGGTTTGGGAAGACAATAAATGAGGATTTTGAAGCAGAGGGGGTGAATGGTACAGGGTTAAGTGTTCAAAAGATGGGAAGGAGCCGGAGGAATAGTAGAGCCAGGGGAAGTTTGGGCAGAGGTTGAGGAAGTGAAAGGTGTATCCAGAGTGGGGGCTTCAATCAAGGGACAGAATCACCGGGGGACAGCCAGATCTCAGTGAGTCCAAGAATGTCCATGTTCCCCTTCAGGATGAGTCATGGATCAGGAGGGCTTTAAGACATTTTGAAGAGAAAGTCAGCAAGTGGGAAACTGGCTCTAGGGGAGAAGAGTGAGTGCCAAGGCCTAGTGGAGGATTGGCCAAGCCGGAGCAGAGGATGGCCAGTGATGGGGTTCAGGAGAGGAGGGTGGTGGGAGAGAAGGACCGAGAAGGGGGAGCATTTCTGCGGGGGTGGGAGGGCGCATTTCTGGTCAGGGTTCAATGCGCACGCAGAGACCGGGAGCTAGGTGGTCAGCCCGCAGGCCGGAGGGACGTTGTGCCAGAATCACTTTACAGTAAATCCTTTTATTGCTTTGGATGCAATGTGAAAATTTCAGCAAAACAATTGTGAGTGTAATTTTTTAAAACCGATTACATGTGTTTTATTATCAGACCCCAGATCATTTCCAGGGCAGTAAACCTCACCGTACGTCTCCCACGAGATCTATAAGAATATAGTCTAGAAGTAAAAATGCAAGAGTTCATAGAAGTAGAAGGCTGAAGTGCAATTAGAACTAGAAATAAGATGGCGAACCAGAATCCAAAAGACCTGGTTTAACAATCCTCCAGCAGCTCAAGCAGCTCCCAAACTTTTTTCGTGCTGAACCTTCCCTTCGGACAATATTGTCGCATGTGCCTTCTGAGGCCTGGCCTCTTCGGACAATTGACTTCCTCACTTTCCTTCCCCCCCCCCCCGCCCACCAACACACTCCACCCCACCACAAGTATGAACCCATTTACAGCATGGCCTCTGCTGGTTGCAGAGGGTTGAAACACCTCCCTAATTTAAGCGCCTTGGGAAGTTTTAAAAGTGTCTGATGTGAAAAGTGGACAAGTAAAAACAAAATCGTAGTTGTAAATCCATTTATTTTTAAAATCCGACAAGAAACAAAGCAACAGCTTTCCATCATCAGTTTACAGGACAAGAATGAAAAGATTGGCTTCTTGCCAATAACTTCTTATTTGTGCATTTAAGAACACCAATATGAAGCACTTACTGGAAGATAAAAACAGCAAGCCTTCCATCTTGGTGCTTCCAAATTACACTATTGCTGCTCCTAAGATGAAATTCTTTGTACATCTGTAGATTCTTCTGTAGAAATCCTGAGAGGAGAAATCCTGAGAGCAGCAAGTTTTCACAAGAGGCTCTGCAGCATTAAGACTTTATTTAGAAACTATATTGGAGCACAAGAACATTTTATTGCAAAAAGCATTAAATAACAAGGTTTTAGTGCTTAAGAAGCAAACCAGGTACAAGTTTACAAATTCTGTTGGGAAGAAGTTTTACAATTTGTCTATGCTCTAGAAATCCCAACATGGGAGCACTTACTTAGTAAGGTTGCAAGAACTCACATGTTAGAGGCTCTAAAACACAGGACGTGACAAAACGGCGTTTTATGGTGCACAATAAGTTCATCTGACTCCAGAAATCCCAACATAAAAGCACTTACTAGAGCAATACACAGCATGTGCTAGCATGTTGGGAGCTCTTGGCACAGCTCAAAACATCCGGCAACACGATCCAGGATTTTTCTGAATTACCAATGGGTCATTTGTTCTACAATAGAAATCCCAATATGATAAGCACTTACTTCATCTTGGATACAGCAAGTACTTGCATATCGGGATCACTAGGTCACAGGTCATTGACGTTAAAATTGAGGAAGAATTGTAGTAGAGTTGTATACTGGAATTCGTATAAAGGTGCACAGAACACACCAGGTTCTGCGTGAAGTAAATCTGCACAGTAGGAACACCAGTAATGTCAACGTCTGAAAAGACACATAAAAGGTCAGTATTATTTACAGAGAATAAACAGAAAGCATCCCACCTCAGAATTGAGTTTAAAATTAGCACCAACATTGAACCGAGCATTGTGCTTTGGCTAATTTACCAGGACAGCGCTTGCATCTTACGAAAGGATTTTAAGAAAATAAAAGCTAAACTTGCCGAGTATTGTACACACTTGAAAAGGCTTCCCAGGATGAGAATGCATTCTACAGTTTCCCTAACAGAAAAGCACTTACTAGATCCTTATAAAGGAAGGCTTTACTGTTAGGCGAGCTGGAGAACACAAATTCAAAACATTTCTTGGGTGTGCATACCAAACCTGTAAACTAGAGAACCGAACATACGAGTACTTACGTGACTCAACAGCAAGTCTCATTTGTTGAGAGTAACTAGTAACAGCACTGAATTTTGCATTATGGCCATCACACCTTTTGGTTAAATGCATCATACTAAAACCATCCAGATCAATAGGCTCTCAAATTTACAGTGAAAAACATTCTCATTAAAACTGCTGTATCGATACGTAACAAGGCAGTAAGGTTGGAAAGCTCATTAAAATAAGAGAACATTTAGAAGAAATTATATTACATGCAAAATTCCAGTATTCTATACATGCTCATGTACCTTTTACAACGTTATTGATGGCAACTAGCCACTTGCCATCAATAACGTTGTAAAAGGTGGCTTTTTAAGGTTTGGGAGGGAAAAAGGGAGCAGAGAAAATAGTACAATTTCCTTTACCAACAATCCAGATTATTTTTCACAAAATGACACACCAGTGTTGCATTGGAGAATGAAGGTACTGTACAGTGCATCACCATTGCTGAAGTGCAATACCAGAACAGAGAAACAGCATTGCACGATCGCAGTGGTGGTACACCATAGGTGCTATGGTGAAAGAACAATTCATATTTTTGCTCTTAAAGTATATATGTAGCAGAATAAGCAATCTACTTGTTGCTTCTAACTCCACATTGGGTTTCCAAGCAGTCACCCCACTTGGAAAAGCATCCAAGTTAGAATTAAATACCTCAAAATTAAAATTGCAGAATATAGAAACACAGCATCGCATAAAATAAAACACTTGCTGAAATTTCGCTTAACAGAAATGCCTGGCTAAAACGGTGGTCCAACTTTTAGTACATCCTTTTTTTCTCCTTTTCTGCATTGGCGTAAACCTGAAATTTTAAGCACCATGTTAATGTTACTTTAAGAAAAGCACTGAAATAAATACACAAGGGCATTTGCTTGCTAAAAGTTTCCCCCAAGAATTTGTGGAAAAATAACAAGACAAGAAACACATGTTGGCACTAGCGAAGGTTTTAAAATGAAGAATCAAGCACCCACTGCCACTTCAACATAAAAGCACTTACTCAATTATATCACAGAAAGGCTTCTATGTTGACGTAGCAGGCGACACACAAAAAGATTTTGCTCCTTCTAGTTAATGATGAAATCCAAACTCTGGTTCCATGGATCACAGTTACAAACTCCCAACTGTATAAACCCCAAGGTAAACACACAACCTAAAAATACAAGTAACGCTTGCTACATGCTTGCACTTACGTCATCCTTGTCGATCCATCTGGTCTTCGAGGCTACTGTTCCCTGTGACTTCTCAGTCACTGATATTTATATATCTTTCATCCTCTGATTTTAATTAGGCACCTTTTCTTAAGGGGACGGTCATTTGCATTTCCATTGTCTAGTTGGTGTATCTAAATCTGTTTGCCTCAATGGGTGGTGCTAGCATGTTAACAAGCTGTAAATGGCAGAACTTAGAGCCATCACAAGAAGACCCAGGGCCTTTCTCAATTCCTGCTTTTGTTCAATGGCATTAGATAGTCTGCACAATGATACATTAACACACAATTTTTTGTAGACAATGTGGCACAGTTAGCTATTATTCTGAACATTTCCAGTTAACTATTAAACTGTTTTTCAAGGGTGAAAATTCACTTGCAAACTGGCTTCCTCCCAGAAACCGTTAGTTTGAAACGTTTCAGAGAGAAACTCCTCGGTTGCAATCCATTATTTGACAAATCGTTGTTTCGTGTACTTTGGATAAAATGTTTATTGGTGTGGAATGCTGTATTCTGAAACTAAAACAGTAGAAAATGCTCTGCTTTAAAATGACTCGAGGATGATCCTGTCTGAACTTCTCAGTTGCACATGTTAGCGTTAAATGCAATAACAACAACCTGCATTTATATATATTGTACAGGTGTTAAGCACATTGTGGTGTGGAACAAAAAGATGAATCTAATTTTGTATTACATCACTACACTGGAGTGTCGAAAAGTCCAACACAGGGTGAAGTGTTCACAAGCTCTAATCTTGTTATACTTTGTGCCAATTTTTCCATATCTTCCTTGAAGGCCTTTGACTCTCCCACATCCCACCATCGTTTCAGGGGGAAAAAGTGTACGGGAAGAAACTTCACAGAAGAATTGAAAATTCCTGCCAATCTATTGACACCACAACATAGAATTATAGATATTTTTTGTGATGATACGAATAATCCTTTTTATGTATTTTTTTCACAGGAAAGAGTGGATAGATTTGAAGCAGGAATACTTAAAACTACAGAAGGCCAGCATGTCCAATCTCAAGAAAACAATGTTACAAATCAAACAGCAAAATGAGGGTGAAACAATGGAGGTGACAGACAAAGTCAAACAGGAACTTGAAAATGGTAAAGGTCAGTATCTTTGAATCCATCCCCTGTGAGTTTTACCCAAACTGTTCGCAACCATTTCTTTTTCCTCTTTTTTTTCTGTACCTCTCTCATGAAGGCATTTGACAAACCGCTCCCAACTACCACGGTTGATTCCATCAATACGCTCCATTATCTTGCCCAAGATGTGAGCTTGACCATGTATATTTGTATGTGTTTTGATGAAAGCAGGAGTGGGGGTCCCAACCAAGGTTGATCCTTGCCCTCAGCAGGGGTTACTAGATAACGAACAGTGTATGTATAGTCTAGCTGATTTTTTTTGAATTGTAGCACCCTGGAACCTTCCACATTCTGTGCAGGTCAACTACTCGCTAAATAAACTCACGGAGCCATGGAGGAACCTATCCAACAAGCACTTTATCTCATGAGAAACCTGATTTTCCAATGTGTATTTGCAACAGTACATGCATTGTGCCAAAGAACAATGGGATGCTTTTTCATGTGGTGAGTTACTGATTATCCCCTTGCCATCTGAGAGAAATTGTTGAACAAAGAGCTTTGAGATGTCGTCCTGAGGTGAAAGGTGCTACATCAAATTATTATTACAATTCGAGAACATAAATTTTTTGCTGAGCTGCACAGAGTGCATTTTAGTCCCATTTTATATTTCATTTGCAGCTTCAGACCAATCTTTTGTGAATAGTGTTAGGTCATTTACTGTGATCATCAACACTCCTTACTTCATTAAAGTCCGTTTGCTTTGAGTCTGCACAACATGAGACTTGGCTTGGGTTAAAATGGCTGTGGACTGCGGACAAATATTTGTGCAGAACAGCAGGTTTCCTAGAGAGGACATCTTTCTGCCTGGTTTGTGCCAGGATTGCAACAGTAAGAGCATTGCTGGCTCTCTGGCTGTGGAGTCCCATAGTGTAGTACTTAGTATACTTGCAAGCGAGAGGACACAGGTTCGATTCCCCGTTAGAGCGAAAACTTAGGCAAGTTTCCTTAGTCCACGTACTTCTGTTTACCTAGCGATAAGTAGGAACCCAGTTGTTAGTCAATTGGCGGATTTCATTCTGGGGATAATAATCCCTCTGAAAAAATTGGGAAACAAAGGGCAGGATTTGAGGGGCACGGCTGTGCACAATTGACTGCTTTGTTTCATCCACAAAATATACAATCAATCGACTTCACTCTGTATCCTGTGAAGCGATTTGAGACGTCTCAATTACATGATAAAGGGCTACATCAAATGCAAGGATTATCATTATTATTTCCCGCCATCGGACCCTGTACATAGTGAAATGAATTCCAGGCATGTGTAGTGTCTCAACATGTCTGCACGCCAGCATTGTGAATCCCAAGATATGGTTGTGGATGCTCTTCTGATTTAATTCTGATATACACACATTTGCTTCCAGTGTGCAATGAGCTTGCAAGGTGAAACATTAGTAAGGATTAGCTCTATTTTGCAGTTGGCTGCTAGTGCTGTGGATTTGATCTGCTTACACTGCAGGGAAGAATGCATGCCAATGGGGCGAACACTAACTTTTACGCAAACACAAAACAAGAACAACTGTTGCCAAAGTAGCAAACTGATTTTAGATTTGGCCATCCATCGTCTCCATTCTGCAAGTTTTTGCATTGCCAGCCTTGTACAAGAGGACCGAACTCTTATTGTGCATTAAATTATGTTTTCACTTCTCCCCTCCTCTCCTTTAGGTGCTTATTTCTTTTCATTTACTGGGATACAATTCTATAGATGCTAGTCACTCTCCCTCACCTCACACAAGTGGTCACTATCAATGTGTATCCTAGCTCTTTGGCCTTAATTTTCAAAATCATCGCCCTCGCCTACAAATCCCTCCATATCTTAGCACATCTCTATTACACTGATCTCCATTTATCCCTATTCCTCAGCTTGGCTAACTCAGGTTTGCTGTGCGGCCCCCACTCTCTCCATCAGTGGCTGCTTTCAGATCCTAGGCCCCTGACCTTTTCAACTCCCTCCCTCTTCGTTTTAAGTAGTGCCATAGGATCTTTAACATTAACCTGAACAGGGAGACGGAACCTAGGTTTAAAGTCTTATCCAAAGGATAGCATATGGGGGAGCACTCGCTTTGCACGCGAGAGACCTGAGTTCAATTCCAGGCAGAGCGAAACCTTGGGCAAGTTTCCTTACTCCACACAGAGCCTAATAATAATCCCTCCAAAATAAAACAATAATAAATTGGTCATTTTCAATCTACGACTGTTTGTGGGACATTGCTGTGCGCAATTGGCTGCCGCGTTCGCCCACAAATATACAGTTAATTCACTTTACAGTGTGTTCTGTGAAGCGCTTTGGGACGTCCTCCCGACGTGAAAAGCGCTATATCAAATGCAAGGATTATTATTATTATTATCCAACAATGCAGTGCACTCACAACACTGCATTAGAGTTTTAGTCTGGACTGAGTTCAAAGTCTGGACATGACACTTGAACCCACAACCTTCTGACTTGGAGGTGCGAGGGCTACCAACTGAGCTAGGCTGACACCTAGATCTAGATTTATAATAATAAATAAGCCTTGCATTTGATATAGCGCTTTTCGAGTCTTCTAGATGTCTCAAAGCGCTTCACAGAATATACTGTAAAGTGAATTGACTGTATACTTGTGGGCAAAACAGAGCAGCCATTGCGCAAGTGTCCACAAACAGCTGTGGATTGAAGTGACCAATTTATTATTTTTTTCTTGAGGGATTATTATCAGGCATGTGGAGTAAGGAAACTTGCCCAAGGTTTTGCCCTGCCGGGAATCGAACCCAAGTGCCTCGCTTGCGAGTGCTCTGACCACTAAGCTACAGGACTCCATGAGTAAATAGAAATTTATTCTAAATTTATTCTATTTACTTAGCATTTCAGAGTCCCAAATGTTGGTAAATTCTTTACAAAGCCTTAATTTTGAAGCCACCTTTGAGAACTTCAGAAAACCAATTTCAAAGTTAAGACTAATTCAACAATTTGCCAAATTCTACACGCTTGGTAAAATGCTACATGAGTAAATCTAGACTCGGGTTAATTTCTACCCACATTTCCATAGAAAACTAATTATATTATTTTTGACTTGAGGGAAACAGAGTCCATTATTTCACATTTCACTGTGAATATTTTCAACCAAATTGCTGAGAGGGTTGAAAAACTTTATTCAAAATGCAACCATAATGAAGCAACAAGTAATGGCAGGTAATTTAAAAGTGTGAAGAATCTTGAGGTAGGTGCTGCTATCTCTCCAGACAGGCAGAGAGGTGTTAAAAGAACTGTGGGTCGTAATTCAGTACCATAATAGCTTATGCTGATGAAAGCACCAAATCTTTGCTTTCTGTCATTTCCTGGGATGTCATCACGGAGCTAATACTTTTGATACATTTGGTTTAACGTAGTTGTGGTACTGACTTATCTCTGTGACATATCAAATACAAAAGGCCCTTTTTATGTTCTGTTGCTGTTGTGGTGCTGCTGTTGCTGCTGCATATTGCTGCTTTTTATACAAGGAATTTGTCTCAAGAGGCAACTGGTACAATGGCTGGATTTCCTGACTTCAAATTGTGTAAGATCTGACCTTATGTCTCTGCCCCCCCACCATCCCCCCCCCACCCACCCACAGACACACATAAAAAAGAGAATAATAATTATCCTTGTATTTGATATAGTGCCTTTCTTTCACTTGAGGAGATTGTCTCAAAGCACTTCACAGGATTTATGACAACCACATATTGCATTTATATAGCGCCTTTCACATTGGGAGGACATCCCAAGGTGCTGGACAATTGAGGGTTCGCACCTGATCTGATGGTTGCATTTCGGATGGGTGGATTCCAAGGGCGGTGGGGGGGAGATGACTAACGTTTTGGTCAAAGAGGAAAGTCTTGAGATGAAACTTGAAGAAGGCAAGGTGGGAGAAAGTGGAGATCTCCGCAAATCTCAAAGCAAGTGAAAATGTGGTGAGGAGGGGAAGGTTGGAGCAAAGTTGTGTGATTTTCTTTAGGGGTATAATTTGCAGCCTCTGATAATGTTACTTAGTGGAATTCACAAAACAAAATTTACTGGAGTGGCCTGAAGAAGTACTGAGACTTCATGCAATATAAAAACAACTACCTCTTTTTCATGCCAGTTTCTGAATTCGGAAATTACAAAGTGAAAGCAGTATAAATAAAATGGCGCTTTTGTGGGAATCCTGTGGCCACTTCAAGGTCACAGAATCAAGAGTGAAACTTGGGTGCTAGATATATGATTAAAAATTGTTCTTGATCAGCTGACATGTAGAAACCTATTATCATGCTTTAGACTAGAGTATCTAAACCAGACTGAGTTACACATACAGTAACCCCGGCTTGCCAGGTGGACTCCAGGTATCTGGAAATCGAACCCTCTAGAGCTTAATGATGAGTCTGGCTGGTCTGTCATCAGCAATCCCCAAGAGTACTGCAGACCTGCCTGGTTCAGGAATTGGACTACCGAGACTGGCGTACAGAATTGACTTGATTCTGACATACCATTGCCAAGTGTGTCACCTTGGAGCCAGCTTGAAGGATTTCAAAAAGAAATAAAACAAGTTTCTGGATCCTTGACAGGAGGTAAACAGAGCCTCCTTTGTGCCAAGATGACTGCAATGGGATATTAGAATCAAGTCAATGTTCTTGGTTGTCCTGTACCAGGCAAGTCCACAGTACTACAAGGCACTTATAATAATCATAATCCATGCATTTGTAGATGAAAGTGGCAGCCAATTTGTGCGCACCATTGATCCACAAACCGCTATGAAAGTAATGAGCATGTTTTTTATTTAGGAGATTGATGGATACTGGGAAAAATGCTCTTTTTTTGAATAGCGCCATGAGTTTGTTAATGTGCACCCAAGTAGGCAGAAAGAACAACAACTTACATTTATATAGCACCCAATATAGTGTGTCAGCCTAGCTCAGTTGGTGGTACTCTTGTCTCTGAATCAGAAGGTTGTGAGTTCAATCCTGATGTTGGAACTTGCAACTCATATAGTCTTGGCTGATACTCCAATTCAGTACTGGGGGTGTGCTGCAATTGTTGGAGGTGTCGTGCTTCAGAGAAAATGTTAAACCAAGGTTCTGTTCGTGATGTGTTTCTGAATTGTAGAGTCCTGTAGCTCGGTGGTAAGAGCAAGGGCCTCTCAAGACCTGAGTTTGATTCCCAGTAAGGCGAAATGCTGGGCAAGTTTCCTTACACCACACACCTCTGTTTGCCTAGCAGTAAGTAGGAATACGGTTGTTAGTGATTGACGGATCACTTTTACGGAGGTAATACTTACTTTAAAAAAATTGGTCATTCAATCAACGACTGTTTGTGGGATACTGCTGTGCGCAATTCACTGCTGCGTTTCGGCCACAAAATATAGGCAATTCACTTTACAGTATATTCTGTGAAGCCCTTTGAGATGTCTCGATGATGTGATAAGGTGCTAAATCAAATGCAAGTATTATAATATGTTAGACATCCGTAGAATATATTTGTAGTTACTGGAAATTAAAAGGATTTAGAGTTATTACCTGATGAGACAAGTGTCAAGTAATCTTTTAGGAAGTTGGATGTATAGATCATGGAGAACCTAACAGAATTTAATACATGTAAACACCGAATATCAATCTGAACTTGTTATTTAAATGCTTCAAGGCATACTATGTTAGCTGACTTTGCTCCACTGTTTAAGATGCAACTATAGAGTCAGTTTTCCTTCCTTTCTGTCCCCATTTAAAGAAAAATTGCATTCATTGTCTCCATTCTCTGCTTAATCTAACTGATGGCATCTTGGCAAAGTCTACAATCCCTTATTTACACTTGTGAATTCACTCTGACTACAGCTTTGACATATGTGACATTTGTACCATAACCAACTATTTTTAGGAACACAGGAATGCTGAAAAATAAGTAGGAATGTACAAATGCAGAAAACATAACGGATTTGCGTACAATTTTTTTCCTCTTTTTTTTCTTCACACTTGAATTGAATTGCCTTCAAAGCTCATACATTATGAACAGCCATTTGGTAAACGTA
This sequence comes from Callorhinchus milii, assembly GCF_018977255.1. Taxonomy (NCBI): domain Eukaryota; kingdom Metazoa; phylum Chordata; class Chondrichthyes; order Chimaeriformes; family Callorhinchidae; genus Callorhinchus; species Callorhinchus milii. The sequence continues at coordinate 33,654,879 of NW_024704742.1, read as the reverse complement.
GCCAGAGAGTAAGGAACTATACCTAACTTCAATCACTGCTTTTGGAGAAGAGACTTGAAAAAATCATATAGTAATCCTTGCATTACTTTACAGTTTAGAGGACTGTATATATGGAAAAACTCCCTTTTTTAGAATAATGTCGTGGGTTCTTTAACATCACTTGAATAGGCAGACGGGATCTCATCTCGGGTGGGAAGGGTGTGGGGGAATGGTGGAGAGAAATCAAAGAAAGTCTATAAGTACGACAGGAAAAATTAAATGTTTTACTGGGAGAGTTAATATATATAATAGTATATAATATAATAATAATCCTTGCATTTGATATAGCGCTTTTCACATGTTCTTGACGTCTCAAAGCGCTTCACAGAATATGCTGTAAAGTGAATTGACCGTATATTTGTGGGCAAAACCCGTTAGAAGGAATTGAGTAGAATATTGATTGAATTGTAGGATACTTTGATTTTCCAATAATTCCAAGTTACCTGTCTGGCACTTTGTTTTTTATATATGTTTATTGTAAATTTGAAACTGACCAGATGAACCCCACACAATGTCTTTTCCAATATCCACGACCCACAGACTTGAGAAAAGGTGAAAAGGAGAAAATAATAATCTAGAGTTCATAGTGTAGTGTCAGATCCAAATCCTAACTACACCGTGAAGTTCATTTCTTATGCAGGTAGGGTTATTAGCCAGGGTGACAGGTAATGAAACATTGTAATTGAGTCAATCTTCTACAGTGGTCTCGGTAGTCCAGTGCCCGAGCAGGCCGGTCTGTAGTACTTCAGGACATTGCTGATGACAGACTAACCAGCCTGGCTCATTAACAGCAACGACAACAAGAAATTGCATTTAGGATGTGATCAGCAGGGATTCTTCCCACTCAGCTCCTGTTAACCCTACAAGCCAAAGCCCTAACTGGTAGCGTGGTCCCAGCTGGACAAGCAGCAGGACGACTTGCCAGACTGTGCCTTCAATAACAATCTCTGCGATTTTAGCTAGTCGGATTTCAGCAGTACACTAACATGCACTCTGGGGTCCCTAAACCTTTGCCCAGGCCAACATGTGCCTGATACTCCCTGAAATTATTTAAGTAGGATCCCTTCCTCGGTGGAAGAGTGTGCATTCCACACTGGAATTTTGATGTGTAGGTGGGATGCATAGAACTCTGTCTGATTTGGCTTCTCTTAGCATGATGATGGACTTCTGTATGTGCCAGACACCCAGATGACCAAACAAAAGTGGTACATAAACAGAAATCTCAGAAAAATCTCAGGAGCAATATTGCCTGATAATCAAGCATCTCTCACTGAAGTGTCTCAAGGTGCTTTACAGGCTTTTACTGTGAATTGTAGTGACTGTATTTTGTAGTCAAGTATGTCAACCAATTTATGCACAGTGATATCCCACAAACAATCATGAAGTGAATGACCAATTTATCTGGAGGATTATTGGCCAGGACATCAGGTGACCCATCTCTTTTTGAACAGTGCAACGGGATTTTTAATGTCCAACTGCACAGGCAGATGGGATTTCAGTTTAAGATCTCAGCTGAAGGCCAGCACTTCCCCCATCATTGCAATGGAGTGTCAGGCTAGACTTTGAGCTCAAAGTCCCACCATGGGGCTTGAACTCAGAGCCTTTTGACTCCAAGCCAAGAGTTCTACCGACTGAGCTAAACTGACAACATGCTTGTCACCTATTTACACTGGATAATTAAATTACATTCCAGTCAGTTTTTATCTTTGAAATTGGGATGAGGTTATCTTTGATCCTAACGAAATTATCATCAAAATTATGTGGAGTCCTGTAGCTCAGTGGTTAGAGCGCTCGCCTGGTAAGCGAAAGACCTGGGTTTGATTCCCAGCAGGGCAAGACCTTGGGCAAGTTGCCTTACTCTGGTAGGACACTGCTGTGTGCAATTGGCTGTCGCATTTCACCACAAATATAGTCAATTCACTTTACAGTATATTCGTGAAGCGTTTTGAGACATTTAGAAGACGTGAAAAGCGCCATATCAAATGCAAGGATTATTATTTTTATTAATCACTACATTGATTACACTTCTTCCCCAGTCTTGTGGGACAGTCGCAAATCTGATGCTGCACAATGTAAGTCTAATTAGCACGCAAATAGTTTACGGACAAAACAAGGCTTTGTAAATGTCCTCAGGTAGTTGGAAATGGAGAAGAGAAATGCTGGATTTCTGTGAATGAATTTATTAGTGTGAAGTGTCTGAATTTCAAAGCTATTGATATGGGCCATATTGTTCTCTTCCATTGAAGGAAAGGTTAACGATGAAGGAGCCCAGCCCTCTGTGAAGGTTAACACCCTTGGGCCGCAGTTTGTGAGTGGAGTCATTGTGAAGATCACCAGCACTGAACCCCTGCTGGGCAGGAAACAGATCAAGGTAAATATGTGCCCTCAGGCCAGTCTCTTAGAACTGGTTCTCAGAAAAAAGCTTTAACCCTGTCATGCCATGTTTACCTTGCAGGATGTTTCAATCTCAAACACACTAAATAAAGAGCTGCCCTTGTCTGCCTCCCAATAGAATTCAATTCAATCCTATTTACCCTGGAGGAAATCTAAAGCATTGGCACCAATGTCGGAATAACTGTTTGAGAACGTACCGATGAGTGCAGTTGTTCCTTGTTGCTTCTGTTTGTTGTCTGGCTGCTGAACTTTGCTCCACATTGAAGGTCTGTATAAGGCAGCAGTGCACAGAACCACAGTGCTAGCCTGTAGGCCTGGGCTATCCTCCTCCGGGAGAAGGTTACCTGGATCTCCTTGTAGCTGAAATGGCTGCAAGGTGACGTGCTTGGCAATGGAATATCAGAATCAAGTCCACTCTCTGGTGGTCTCGGTAGTCCAGTTCCTGAGTTAAGTGGGTCCACAGTTCTCCAGGGCTCAACTGTTGACAGCACAGCCAGCCTGGCTCATCAGCAGGCCTTGAAGGGTAGATCAAACACTGGGGCAGGGACCCTTCTCACTCAGCTCCCATTATGCCCGCAACCAAAGCCCTGATGGGTAAGGGTGGTCCTGGACAAGCTGTGGGAAAGCTTGCCAGACGGTGCTTTCAATGGTAATCTATTTGTTTTTTAGTCACTCCCAGCCAGAACAGAACAACAGCAGAGGGAATGCTGTTTTCAGAGGTTGAGAGATATCACCACCAGAGATAATAGGGCCACTTTATTGCAATGCTGGTATAAATTGCATGTATTCCATGAGCAGCACTGCAATAAATAATATATATAAATAATCCTTGTATTTGCAATTGCGTCCTATCATGTTGCAAAATGCCGCACAGTATTTTTTAGGCAAATTGTTGTGTTAGCAAGCTCCCCAAAACAGCTATGAGGCAAATGACCAATTTAATTTGGAGGATTGTTGGTTAAAACAGGAGAGACCCCCTCATCTTTTCAAATACTGTCACAGGATCTTAAAACAGGCACCTGAGGAACAACAGGCACATAGGCCTTTAACATCTCATCTGAAAGATTACACCTCCAACAATTCAGTGCTCTCCCAGTACTGCACTGGATTGTGAGACTGGGCTTTGAGCTGAAGCCTCAAGTGTAAACACAGCAGGACATTATTTTGTGTACATAGATGAAAGTGATTCTTCATTTTCCACCCCTCCTCCTCCTCCTGAACTGTTGATGATCTGGTGCTGTTCAACAGCTGCCTTCAGTGCCACTGTCACTTAAGTGGCAGTTTTTCATTCATGAGGCAAGACAGTAAGTGTTGCACATTATGTTAAACCATGCAGGGTAACCTACCCATGCCCGATCGTATACTTGATCAACATCCATACACAATGGCAGGAGAATGCTCTTTTCAGACACCAACCAGCCTGGCTCATCAGCACGACTTGGAGGGGCAGACTTGGGGAGGGATTCTTCCCACTCAGTTCATGTTAACCTTACAAGCCAGACCTAATTGGGTAGGGACCCGAGGTGAACAAGAGGTGAGAAGCTTTCCAGGCAGTGCTTTCAATGGCAAGCTATGAAGTTTTGCTGGTTGAATTCCAGCAGTGCCCCAACTCACACTCGGGGGTCCCCAAGTCCTGGCCCTTGCCATCCCTGAGCCTAATACTCTCTCTAGAATTAAGTAAGCAGGATGTGTCTATGGAAAGAGAGTGCATTCCATTCTGAAACACAGACATTTCCATGTGTAGGTGGGATACATGGAACTCTCGGTTTGGTTCGAATACTCTTAAGCACAGTGATGGGTTTGCTCATGTGTCAGACACCCAGCTGACCAAAAAAAGCCTGGTCAGTTTGAGAAACCTAGGAAGTGAAATAAGCCTTTCAACTTGTGTATCCTTGTCTTATTTTATTCGTAGATGGCAGCTCTTTCTATCTAATACAGTTTCCCTGCCTTTTCCTCACATGCCTTTATACCGTTACTTCTCAGGTATCTATCTGTCTCCCCCTCACGTCACCTGAATTGATTCTGCATCTGTGACCTTCTGGGGCAGTGAAGTTCACGTTCTCATAGTCCTTGTCTAGATTTACTTCTGGGTGGTAAAGCTCTAATTTTAAGTTTCAATCCCTTTCTCTCGATTTCCTCCTCTTGAGATGAGTCATTTACTACATAAATTGTCAATTTTCTTTTATTTTAAAAGTCTCAAATCATTTTCCTCCTGAGATCTAGGGAATATAATTCTACCGGCCTCTCACCATAGCTAAGCCTAGTTGTTGCTCAGCAAACTGGAGTAACAAAACTCAGTAACTGTTTTATTAATTGTTTATCAAGTTTAGCTGAAAACTGTAGACATGTATGCTGCGTATGTCCACAAAATACACAGTCACACCACTTTACTGCATATCCGGTGAAGCACTTTGAGATGGCGTGACGATGTAATAAGGCATTGTATCAAATGCAAAGATTATTAATGTTATGGTGTTCAGTAAATTGAGATGGATTTTTTTCTTTTACTATTATTAACTTGCACTGTATAAGCAAATGTATCCCATTCGGCTTCTAACCTCAATACAGACCGTAATAAAAACAGAAGTGGCTGGGAACACGCAGCAGGTCAGGCAGCATCTATGGAGAGAGGAAAATGAGTTAACGTTTCAGGTCGATAACCTTTCGTCAGAACTGTGTTGACCTCAACAGTTGCTCACTCCGTTGCAGCCAATATGGAACTTCCACATCTTGTGCAACACTCCTACAAAACTTTTATCCATATTCTGAACAAGTCCACTTTTCTGCACCATTGCTCGCCTCCACCATTTTTGTTTCGCCCACAAAATATGCTGTCAATTAATAACAATAATAATAATCCTTGCATTTGATATAGCGCTTTTCACGTCAGGAGGACGCCCCAAAGCGCTTCACAGAACACACTGAAGTGAATTGACTGTATATTTGTGGGCAAACACGGCAGCCAATTGCGCACAGCAATGTCCCACAAACAGTCGTAGATTGAAAATGGCCAATTTATTATTGTTTTTGGTTTTGGAGGGATTATTATTAGAGCTCTGTGTGGAGTAAGGAAACTTGCCCAAGGTTTCTCTCTGCCTGGAATTGAACTCAGGTCTCTCGCTTGCAAAGCGAGTGCTCTAACCACTGAGCTACAGGACTCCAGTTGGAGCGGTTACCCAAGTCGTTCTGTTGCTTAAACAGTCAACACTGCCATGGCTAAATGCATCTGCTTTTGCGTATTGAACATGGCAGAATTATTCTGCACATTCTAATATTTGCACATTACATTCTATTTTCTACACATTTAGTGAAAACCATGAAATTCATTTTTGAGTGAAAACTGAAAGGCTATATAGCTTTGAACTCCTGTGTAATTTTTCTTTAAATGCAACGCTCCACAAAAATATAAAACTCTGAAAACACATTGCCATTTACTTAGAAGCTGCTGGTTTACCATCAGGTTAGTTTCTGTTGCACATTAGTTATACAAGCACATCTTGGGGCTCTGATACATGCACATATAGGCATCGCAGAAGTGTCTTTTGGCCAATCCATCAAGCTGCTTTAGGTCTGTATGAAGCAGCTCGTCCTCTGGTATCATTAAATAATCACCCTCTTGTGGACAATCTGTTATTTCTGGAATATTCTCATTATCAATTCGGTTGGCCATGCTGTCAAAGAAAACCCCCGATCGTTTCCCTGGCCCATATTTCACAAATGAAACATAGTGGCTGGTTTCGATGCAAAGTACTGCAAACAGTTCCATCTTATGTCGTGGAAAAGGAGGTTTGACCGAGAAGTTATTTGGACTTGGGAACTTTCTGATCTGGTGCTCCTTCCGCTTCATGTGAGAATGAACCTGCATATTGCAAATGTCGCAGTACCGTTTTATTAGTCCTCGTTTAAAAATAGGGTCCAGAAGGCATTGATCACATTCATATTCTGCTATTCCTCCACAAATGAAACAATGTCTCAGGGTGTTTGAAAGCAAATCAGTGATATCTAGCTCCAGGGATGGCCTGATTTTGGGGAACATTTTCACTTTCCAGTATATTCTGTGAAGCTCTTTGAGACGTCTGGAAGATGTGATAAGGCGCTACATCAAATGCAAGGATTATTATTATTACGAGGACCCTAACACAGCAGAAACCTATTATAATCTTCATCCACACCTTTGTCATCTCCAAACTCAATGTGACAGAACAACCAACAGCCAGAACGATGCAGCCCACTTCCTCTCCCCCACTTGGTTCCATGATCCAACAATTCCCCAACCTTGCCCAGCACCCTTGGCTTTCTATCCCTCAAACAATCTGTGGAGTCCTGTAGCTCAGTGGTTAGAGCACTCGCTTTGCAAGTGAGAGACCTGAGTTCAATTCCAGGCAGAGGGCGAAACCTTGGGCAAGTTTCCTTACTCCACACGCCTAATAATAATCCCTCCAAAAAACCAAAAACAATAATTAAATTGGTCATTTTCAATCTACGACTGTTTGTGGGACATTGCTGTGCGCAATTGGCTGCCGCGTTCGCCCACAAATATACAGTCAATTCACTTTACAGTGTGTTCTGTGAAGCGCTTTGGGACGTCCTCCCGACGTGAAAAGCGCTATATCAAATGCAAGGATTATTATTATTATTATTATCTTTAAGATCCTCGTCCTCACCTTCAAATCAAGCGAACCCCCTTACCTTGGAAGGTGTCGAGCTTTTTGTATGGAAAATTCATTACAAATAAGGTATTACAGGGATCACATGCGAGGTTTGGAAGAAGAAAACACCTATTTAATCTCATTCTTCCAGAATACTCAGCATACCACCCTTCTATTACAGCACTATACTTTTTCTGAAATGAGTCCGATGTCCTGGCCTCAGCCACTCTTCCTGGTACAGTTTTGTAAAAATAATTATTGATATTGTTACAATTTTCTTTTACGCCAGTGTACCATAGGAGGAAACATCAGTTAACATTCTAGGTTTTGTTTTCAGTGTGTTTCGCTGGGAAATGAAACACTTTTCCATTTTATAATAAACTAACTTTCTTTGTGAAGGACGCATTGATGGAGATATCAGAGGTTTTGTATGTGGACCTGCTGGAGGGAGATACTGAAGGACATGTTCGGTTCAAATGTCCAGAAGATGCTCAGACTCTGCTTGCTGCACACCGGCAGATTCAGGACAAGTACCACTGGAAACTTGAGCTTCTCACAGGTCAGCAAATATCAAAATCCTATTTGTTGTAGTGTGAACAAAGGTTTAAGTTGTATGAGAGGATGTCAGTATGTCTGGACCATGAGAAGTTTTTTTCCAAACCACTCTATTATAATTAAGGAATAGAACTTCTTACAAAAAATCTGGCGTTATACATAGAATTGTTGTATTGCTGTACCCCTTCTCCCTAGTCCATCAATATTGAGGCTATTTGTAGTGTTTATTGATATCACTTAAAAACGACAACAAAATTACATTTGTATAGCGCCTTTCACATCGGGAGGACATCCCAAGGCGCTGGACAGACAGAGTTACGGACCCGAGCTGAGGGTCAGGGTGGGGGAGGGGGGTGGGCAGAGGTGGGGAAGCAGGGAGATCAAAAGTACAGTTGAAGAGGAGGGTCTTGAGGTGGGGGTCTTGAAGGTAGCAAGGCAGGGGGCAAGATAGAGGGACTGCGGGATGGAGTTCCAGAGGGTGGGTGCAGAGTGGCGGAAGGCCGCCCGCTGATAGTGGGGCAAGCAAGACGGGGTACGTGAAGCAGGCGGAGCCTGCTGAGCAGAGGGAGCTAACAGAGTGATAGGGGATTAGGAAGTCGGAGAGTTAGGTGGGAGCAAGACCGTGGAGGATCTTGAACTGTATTCTCTGTGTGATGAGAAGCCAGTGGAGTCGGGCGAGGATGGGGATGAGAGGGTCATGGAGCCTGGTGCGGGAGAGGACACGGGTTGCAGAGTTCTGGATGATCTGCAGCCTGTGGAGAGAGGAGTTGGGGAGACCAACAAGCAGTGAGTTTGCATAATCGAGCCTCGATGTAATGAAGGCGTGTATGAGGGTTTTGGTGGCCTGCGGTGTGAGACAGTGTCGGAGCCGGACAACGTTGTGGAGGTGGGGGAAGGCAGAGCAGGTCATGGCATGGATGTGGGGTAGAAAGGATAGTTGAGGGTCAAACAAGACCCCAAGGTTCCGGACTGGATTAGTAAGGTGGAGTGTGCAACCATGGATGGTGATGCTGTCAGCGCCTGAGGTGAGGAGGCGCTGACGGGAGCCAATCAGGAGAGCCTCGGTCTTGTTGACGTTCAACTGAAGAAAGTTAGCTCTCATCCAGGACTAAATACACTCACAGCACTTTATAGTACTTTATAATATACTCCTGTGAACTGCTTTGAGGTGTCCTCCTCATATTAAAGGCACTATATCAAATATAAGGATTATTATTATTATCATTTAGTTTAGGCCCTGATGCAATTCATTTATCACATGTACATTGGAAGAGCTGTGGTAAAATATCTAATTTCTCATTCTATAATTACATAATGATAAAAATGTAATGAATAAAGCATTGCACTGTAGCGCCAACACCTCTCGGTGCCTTGTGGGATGGGGGCTCACTTTTACCACACTTAGCAGGACCACTGCAGTGTGTTGCCAGGTGCAGGTTCAACAACTCCCTATAAGGCAGGCTGAGAGGAAATAGAGCATTTGTGGAAGTCATTGCAGTCTCTTGTCATGTTCCGAGCAAAACGGAACCCAGTGGCTGAGAATGTCAAGCGACTGCCAGGATTGTGGAGGGCAAACTAAATGAACCTTGGTCTTTTTTTGACGAGCAAATTCTTATGTTCTTATGAATAGGATATGAACCTGCATTCTCAGTCACTATTCTTAAATTCTGTGAAATACCGACCCGAAAGGCATTATATCAAATGTAAGGATTATTATATGCACATCTCCCTGCTGATGGCATGTTTATGTGTGGATATTGATTAAGGAAATACAGGACTAGTTTCAGCTGTGACATTATTGCAGTTCAATAGCCTGCCACTGATCATGATCAAGGCTCAGTTATGAATAGTGGACACTTTGAGTTGTCAAGAGTTATCAGGAGGTGACCAGTCCCTGTGGAACTGTATCCCAGCTGAACAACAAATGAGTTAAGCACCTAGAGCGAAAGAGAAAGAATAGGGCAAGCAAAATAATGGGTTGGTGTGCTAAAGGTTTTCATATTTACAAAAATTTCATATTTCATAATTGGGATGGGGCGGGTAAATGGACTTAGCTTAGAAGATCAGCTATGATCTTATTAACTGGCAAGGCAGGTTCGAGGGGCCGAATGGCCTACTCCTGCTCCTATTTCTTATGTTCAAACACAGTTTGCACAGTGATCCAAATAACTATAGGTGTAGAATTTTATTTTGCAAAGTATAAGATAAAATAAGTAAATCTGGTCCTGAATTAAAACATCCTGCCACAACCAGGGATCAAACTTGGTTTATTTTCCGCAAGGTAAAAGAATGCTGCCTCTTCTGTTTGCTTTATTCATTGTCTTGTTTCGTCTAACTAGGTGATGGGGAACAACGTTACTGGCAGAAGATTTTGGTGGATAGACAAGCAAAGCTAAACCGACCACGGGACAAAAAAAGAGGCATGGAGAAGGTAGTTGTAAAGAATTTACAGCATTATTGTTGCTATCAAAGGCCTGACCATGCTGGGTAGATCCATCAGATTTGAGAGTGGAAGGTTTTGATTTGAATCCCCTAGGTCCACACGGCTTCACCCTTTTGAGGTTGAGTATCATATCCATACAGAGTTACTCTTTGGAGGAGTTGATAGGCTCCCCCCTATCAGATACAATTCAAAATTACATTTGTATAGCAACTCCCACGTGAAAGTACATCCCACGTTATAACTTACCTGTCAAGGGTAGACAGATGCATAGTAGTAATCCATGGTAAAGTCGGTGGTGACCTGTCCTCAGTCCTGCAAACCAAAAAAAAGAACAGCTAGGGCAATCTGGCTGCACAAATATCAATCTTTTTAACTTGTGAAAGAAAAATCTTCAATATAAAGAATATGCCATTTGCTTTCAAACTTTTTTTTAAAAGTAGGGGTGAAAAAAATAAACTTTAAAATGTTTTTCTGTTGCAGTTGATTGTCAAGGCGGAAAAAATAATTGCTGCCAGGACACAGAAAACTGGGAAACATATTCGTTTTTCCCAGGAAGACTGAACACACAGTTTCTAATGTCTTCTTTCAGTCAAAATGATTATTTTTTTACTTTGCAAACTGTACTTCAGGGAGTTTCTAAATGATTGTCGTGTTACTGTACATGCAAATATTGTTGTGCAGAAGCTGTTCACAGCCACATTTGAAAAAAAAATTGACTGAGTTGTTATACTTCTCTGAGTTGTGTGAGATTGGATCTGTTGTACATTCTTTGACATAAAGGCATAAATCGATTCCAATGATCGTTTACGTTTTTTTTAAAACAGCTGTAGGTATATTAGACATGTTACAATGGAAAATTAGGTTGAATAATACAACAACTTGGATTTATATAGCACCCTCCACGCCGGACCGGCGTCTCAGAGCGCTTCATAGTAACGGATCCCGGGGCCGAGCCGGGGGGAGGGGGAGGAAGATGACCAAAGGCGTGGTCGAAAAGAAAGTCTTCACCCGAGACCTGAAAATAGGAAGAGAGGGGGCGAGGCGAAGGGAGTGAGGAAGGGAGTTCCAGAGCATTGGGGCATAGTGGCTGAAGGCACAGCCTTAAAATAATCATTTTAAACTTGTGATTTAAATCCATTCCCCTAAGATTCACTTTGCTGAATAGTGTTTAATTGTAAATGCCTGTTTGCAAGCAGGCATGTGTGAAGAACATGCATAACTGCATTTGTGTGCTGCTTTGTTAACAGTGATAGATCTACACAAATATTCAGAAAATCAGGTCTGAATCTTTTTCTAGATTCAGTATTGAGCCACATTGACAGGAAATTCATGGGGGTGAGAGTTGAATATGATTTTTTTTAAAAAACACGTTTTATTATTACCCTAATAAACATGTGTTTTTTTAAAAAAATGCATTGTTTATATTTAACTGGCTATGGTATATGCTCTACTGAAGCGATGTAAAAACCTCCCTCCCTGTTAGATACTGAGACCATACAGGCCTGTGCTGCTGATACAGAGTGTTGTTTTGAGTTCTCCCCCATTTCCAGGTGTCTTTGCGGATGTCTGTGTGGGGAACTTGTGCCTTTAAGTGTTAAAATTAACACATTTTTTAAATGTATTAAAAAATACACCCAATTCTGTTTATTTTCTTGATGGTTTGTGAAATGACTGAATGTAAACTAGCCAACACTGCCCTCCTGGAGCTGATTGTCACTCCATGTGGAACATTTCCCCCCCCATATTCATCATATTTTCACAAGCTTCAACAATCTACCTATGTTTATGGACAGCATTGGATCCTCTACAGATGAGGTTTTTATTTACAGCCTTTACTTTCCTACTCAGTACAGAACCCTTGGATAAAGTAAGTTGGAATCATCTGCCAACAATCTTTCTCTTCTCTCCCCCCCACCCCCAGATCTTGTGATGGGGGAGGGGAAATAGGCAACTGGTTGAATAGTGCTCAGGGTGAATGGAGCCTGTGGAGAGAGGGAGAACAGTAGGGGAAGCTGAATCTATTGCATATGAAGGGGTGGGATGTTCTGATATGGACATTCAAGGAGGTAGATTCCTGTGCTTTCCTGTGGGCTTTTAATATGCAAGGATTGACACTGCATGTGGTGGAGACTTTTAATATGCAGGGATTGACTCACTGCATGTGGTGGGCCTTAATTTGATGAATGAAGACCACTGCTCCTACAGAAAGGAATCTGCTTTCAAGGGATACTTAACTCTTAAATCTATTGGAATGTCATTCTCTCCTGATCCTCAGGAGGTGGGTAAATGTGTTTAGTATTCACTGGGTCATTCACAGTTGAGTACTTCCTTTTTTTCCTCAGTTTCCCCACTTCCACCCCCAAACCCCCCCCCCCCCCCTTCAGCTTCCACCATTGAAGGTAGATATATATTTTGCATGAAATCGTTTGCCAGGTTGAAGTTGTAAATCGCAAGGAAAGAATAACCAGGTGCTGTGAATAATTATTATAAAATTACTGCATTTTGCTTTACTCCACACCCACACAAAATGTTTGGCACTGCAAAGCCAAAATACAGTACCTTGTAGAATACACACTTTGAGAACTAAATTTTACATTGTATTTTTTTAATGATGAACAAATAGCGGCTTCCATGAATGAGTGTGCATCTACCATTTTACCCACAAAATACAGTCAATTCACTTTACAATATGTCCTGTGAAGCGCTTTGAAACGTCTCATTGACGTGATACCGCGCTATATCAAATGCAAGGATTATTATTATTACCTCTTGAGTTTTGCTCCCGATAAACATTTTCTCATGTATTTTTATGTACAGCTCTAATTCTCTACTCACTTCCCCCCCCCCCCTCCCAAACTGAGTGAATCATATTTCCTTCTACCTAATATGGGTTCATAGGAGCCAATTCCCCTCCGCTATCTCATCCAAATGGACGTTATTCACGTGTAAGCCTATGAGTGTTGTCAGGCTTTTTGAGCACAGGATTATCACAGCTGAGCCCAATCGTGTTCACATCCACAGCCTCAGACTTGCTCCTTCCAGCAGAGTTCTCCGGAACGAGAGCCCTCACTAATGTTCCCTTCCAAATCACAAAACGCTGTGGACAATTGTAGCGGCACTTCAGCTAAAATGAATAAACTCAGCACAGATTCTGAGGAATTCAAGCCTATGACCTGCTAGCTTGTGTGTCTTGCTGTCTCAGGTTGTACCTTTACCCATAGCGGTAGAGGTGGGTGCTGAAATATGCTTTTTTACAGTTGATTTTATTTTGTAACTAACATGAGGATTTTTTTAGAATTCCACGAAAGTGTTTTTATGTTGTTGTTGTTTATGTTGTTATGTTGTTAGTTATTAATGCTGAGAAACTATTCACCATAATTTAGAAAGCTGAAAGCACCACAGGCACCACGACAATCTCTAGCTTTCTCAGTCTTGCTGAAGCTATCTTGAGTACTCGCCTCGGTGTTTCGCAATGTTTGGTTTGTGTATTGGTGGAGTGAAAGTTCATGTCCGTAGTCCTTGGACCTCCAGATTTAGGTGGAGGGGGAAGCTGAGGCCATATTATGATTATTGAGCCATCAAAAGGCGAATCATTCCACCTCGTTTTAGCCTGCAGGATTGTTTTAAAATTGTGGAAATGAAATCGTCTTAAATTCATTCTTAATTTGGACACTTTCCATTGCGTTGCAAAAATATTCTTAACAGTTGAAAGTAATAAAAATGATTTATGGCTATTCTCTTACCTGGGGATAAAGAAAAATACTTTAATAAGTACGAATGAGCAGACTGATACAGTGCTTGGGTTACCCAGATGATGGGTGCATTTTATAATGAGTTCCAATTACATGGGTCTGACTAGGCATCTGTCAGGGTTCAGTTTGACCATTAAAATGAACACTGGTTCTTCAATTAAACGCTGCAGCACAGATTTGAGAAAAACAATGTACGAGACAAATTTTATAGAAAAGAAAAATTGTATTTGCCTCGCATACTATTTGTGATCCATATTTGTTCATTCTTTTGAGTTACTGTTATGTTGTTAAATCCTAATAATAGGAAAAATCCTAATAAAACTGCTGCCCATTGAGTTATTTTTTTAAAAAAATGATTTTTCACGTTCTTAGCATCCTTTGTAAAAAGATTACAGTCACAATTTCATAATTCAAGTTATGATGAATTGGGTAGTGGAAGGTGGTAATTTGCAAATTTTACAAGATTCAATGAATAATAATCCTTGCATTTGATATAGTGGCTTATCACGTCTTTGAGACGTCTCAAAGCCCTTTACAGAACATACTGTAAAGTGAATTGACTGTATATTTTGTGGGTGAAACGCGGCAGCCAATTTTGCACAGCAGTGTCCCACAAACAGTCGTGGATTGAGTGCCCAATTTTTTTCTGAAGGAATTATTACCCCCGGAAAAGCGATCCACCAATCAACTAACTGGGAGTTGTTAACCGAGAATGTTATATTAATTTAAAAAATTAAAGAGGGAATGCAGACATTTCACATTTGAAACTTTGTGAATAAATATCACAGGCAAGTCTTGTATTTATATAATAATATTACAATATATTGTATTTAACAAGATCACTGACCCATCAGTGACTACTCCAGCAATTTCCTCCACTTACGAAAAATCTGCTTTGCATTCACCATCTGCACCGTGCCCATTTGTGAGCAAGGCTTAAGCCATTCTGTCCCCACTCTTTACAACAACAACAACAACTTGGACTTATATAGCACCCTCCACGCAGGGTAGCGTCTCAGAGCGCTTAACAGTGGCAGAGCCTGACTCCGAGCCGGGGGGAGGTGGCTGTAAGCACGGTTGAACAGGAAAGTCTACAGGCAGAACTTGAAAGAGGGTAGATAGGGTGCAAGGAGGAGAGATTGAGGTTTACAGTGCTTCCATCTTACTCCCTGCCCATCTACTTAAAACCTGCCATAAAAATTCTCTGACTGCTTTCGGCCACCTTTCTTCTCCCGCTTCTCGCTACACTGCTCCCCACTGCCAACTCAGACTGTATGCAACACTTTATTATGTCCTCCGAACGTGAAAGTCGCCTTGTTATTTGTTACCTTTAAGCCTTGATGGTGCCCTACATATTGAATGGGCCATCGCCCATCACCTAGGTTTCTCAATAAAAAGAAACTCTAAGAATACGTTTCTGACTGCTTACATTTTCTTTGACCGCTGAATGTCTGACACATGTGGAAACATAATGCCATGCTTAAGGTTTTTGACAAATGTTAGTCCTGAACATCAAAGCCCTAACTAATAGAATAGTTCTAGCAGTGGGAAACTTGCCAGACAATGCTCAATCACAAGCTGTGTGCTTTTAGCTGGTTACATTTCAGTGGTACCACAATACACACTCTGGGTTCTCCTGCCTTGGTTCTTGCCAACATAATAATAATAATTTCATTTGATGTAGCGCCTTATATCTTTGAGACGTTCCAAAGCACTTCACGGACTATATTGTAAGTGAATTGGCTACATTTTGTGGGTGAAACGCTACAACCAATTCAACACAGTAATGTCCCAGAAACAGTCGTTGATTGAGTGACCACATTTTTTTTAAAAACGGATTATTACCCTCGGAAAAGCGATCCACCAGTCAACAAACAAGCGGGTTCCTACTAACTGCTAGGTAAACAGAGGCGTGCGGAGTAAGGAAACTTGCCCAACGTTTCGTCCTGCCAGGAATCGAACCCAGCTCCTCTCGCTTGCGAGGCGAGTGCCCTCACCACTAAGATACAGGACACAAAATGTGTGATGCCCTCTGGAATTAGGTAAGTAGAGTGTATTCCATTCTAGACACTTGTAGGTAGTATACAAATGTAGAACTCTGGTTTAGATACTCTTAAGCTTGGTGATGGGTTTCACATGTGTCAGATACCTAGCTAACCAAATAAAATTGAGGTATCTGCATATTTTGGCCGGCCAATTATGTGATGTGAGAGGACTCTGGACTCAATATCACCAGCTTGCTCTTTGGAATTTTGGAATTTAATCCATTCAGATATGTTGACAAATGAGTAATAAATAAGTTAAAACCTAGACTTGTTGGATAGACTGAATTGAATCAAGTTAATATAAAAGTAGGAGAGAATGGTATTTACATAGTAAATATAGGGCAGCAGAAAGGAGATGACACTGAAAGATACTGCTGTTTTGTTAATGAGGATGCATACAAGCAGTTCCTTTACCCATTTGAGTCCCATTAGAAAAATGCACGATGTATGCGAGACTTAAGTGTCCATCATCTACCCAGAGATGGGATTAGTTCAATCTAATTAGCATTGTGCATTGTGCCAAAGTCAATTGAATTTAAAGGCATTCCACACATTCCTGACATGAAACATGCATAAACCGAGATAGTCGTATGTCAGTTGCTTTGGCCTCGGGATAACTAAATTCCTAGGCTATGAATTGATAAAGGAAGCACAGAAATATCAGTTATCAAGGTTTTAAGCAGAGCTGAGGTTAAAGTGTCAGTTTGGTTCCAATAATAATAACAATAATATACTTTGTATTTTGTGAGTGAAATGCAGCAGCCAGTTGTGCACAGCAATGTCCCACAACAGCCATTTAGTGAGCATCATCTTAGATGATATGAGTTCCAAGTCCGGTGTGGGGCTTGAACCCACAATTTTCTGACTCAGAGGTAATTTTTTTTGAAGGGATTATTATCCCCGGAAAACCGATCCACCAATCGACTAACAACCGAGTTCCTACCTTCTGCTTGGTAAACAGAGGCGCGTGGAGTAAGGAAACTTGCCCAATGTTTTGTTTTACTGGAAATTGAACCCAGGTCCTCTTGCTTGTGAGGCTAGCGCTCTAATCACTAAACTACAAGTCTCCAGAATCATTCTTTGGTGCAATAATGTCTCAAAGGTAATTGCTGTACATGTAGTGGCTACATTTGTAGGGAACACAAGAGCCAATTTGTCCCACAAACAGGCATGACAGCCATGAAGAGAATGATTAATTTCATCTGGAGTATTGCCTGTCAGGACACCAGGAGAAACTCCCTTCTCTTTCCACCTATTGTCTTGGAATCTTTAACATCCACCTGAACACATAGCCAGGTCCTTAGTTTAAAAATAATAAGAAGAACCTATGCATTGGAAAATGCACCGCCTTTTATCATTCCATTGAAATAGCTCAAAGAGCTTCACAGGATTTACTATAAAGCATAACAATTGTAGGCAAATGTGGCAGCCAATTTCTGCACAGCAATTTCGCACAAACAGCCATGAAATGACCAATTTTAGCTGGCAGATTATTGGCCAAGACACTGGGATAAACTCTCCCTTCTCTTTTGAATGGTATCATGGAATTTTTAGTAGGCCTCGGATTAATGTTTTATCCAGGGGTTGAAATCCTGAGAATCCAGATCCTGGGATCCCATACGCTAATGATGCTCCCAAAATCCCAGGATTTATAGAAGAGTATCCTGGGATGTGGGGATTATATCAAAAAATATTAAAAACAACAGCAAAGTTGCTTTCTGTCCATTAATGTGCTTTTCCTTTGTCTCTTTCTTGTCTATCTCATCCCAGTAAACACACACAAAATATCTCAGGTTAGTGTTCCTATTAGTGTTAAACCCTTTCTACCCCACATCTGCACCATGACCCACTCTGCCCTCCCCCACCTCCGCAACGTCACCCGGCTCCGACACTGTCTCACACCACAAGCCGTCGAAACCCTCATGCACGCTTTCATTACATCGAGGTTCGACTATGCAAACTCATTGGTTGTTGGCCTTCGCAACTCCTCCCTCCACAGGCTGCAGATCATCCAGAACTCTGCAGCCCGTGTCCTCTCCCGCACTAGGCTTCGTGACCCTATCACCCCCATCCTTGCCCAACTCCACTAGCTTCCTATCACACAGAGGATAGAGTTCAAGATCCTGGTCCTCACTTTCAAAGCCCTCCACAGTTTTGCTCCCCACTATCTCTGCAACCTCCTAACCCCCTACCATCCTCCTCGCTCCCTCCGCTCAGCGAGCTCCAGCCTGCTTCATGTCCCCTGCCTCACCCGCCCCATTATTGGCAGGCGGGCCTTCCGCCACTCTGCCCCCACCCTTTGGAACTCCATCCCGAGGTCCCTCGCCTCGCCCCCTCTTTTGCCACCTTCAAGACCCTCCTCTTCGACCATGCTTTCGATCTCCCTGCTTCTCCCCCACCCTCCACCCTCCCCAACCCCAGCCCCCAGCTCAGGTCTGTCCAGCACCTTGGGACATCCTCCTGATGTGAAAAGCGCTATACAAATGTAATTTTGTTGTTGTTTTTGTTGTTATGTTCATCTGCCCTCCGAGATGCCATCCAAGTCCAAGTTGTTGATATCTGTTTCACTTTTGGTGTTTCATTTTGCGATTTCTGTCAGTCTCTCTCATGTGTATCACTGTCTCACTCTCCATCTCTCACTCTGGATTTGGCATTCTTTCTCCCTCTTCCTCTACATGTGCCAATGGCTCTCGTTCAGTTTCTCTGTGAGAGTCTCTCTATCTCTGTACGTATCTCTCTCTCTCCCCTCTGTTTGTGCCATTAACACTTTTTCAGCCATCCTGTTTAATGTCTTCCTTTGTATATTATTCCCTATATATATTACCAACTGGGTATGTGTGTGTCTGTCTCTCTGTCTCTGTCTCTCTCTTGGTATCAGTGTGAGCCACTGACTTTTTTCTGTCACTCGTTCTGTATGTACCGCTTTCTCTTCTTGACAATAAATCTGGCCATCACTAATCCCTTCCCTCCCTGCCTTGTTGTCAGGCCACTGTGTTGCTAAGGTAGGCAGAAGGGAGGAGAGACAGTGACTGGCTCGGGGAGATGTTGCGCAATTGGCTACTAATGGGTTAATGCTCTAATGGGTAGGGTGCTCCTCACTTGATAAGCAGCAGGAAGTTTGCCATACAGTACTCAATTATTCCCTCTGCGGTTTCAGCTGGTTAAACTCCAGCAGTACCCCAAGCCTCTGGGTCTCTAAGCCTTGGATCTTGTCAACCTAATTCTCTCCGGAATCAGGGAAGCAGGATGCTTCCCTCCAGGGAAGAGAGTGTGCATTTCATTCAAACTTGGGATTTTCCACATGTAGGTGGCGTACATGGAATAATCTACAAAAGGCAAAATACTGCAGATGCTGGAAATCTGAAATAAAAACAGAAGTCGCTGGGAACACTCAGCAGGTCAGCCAGCATCAACCTGAAACATTAACTCACTTTCCTCTCTCCGTAGATGCTGCCTGACCTGCTCAGTGTTCCCAGCGACTTCTGTTTTTATTACATGGAACATTCTGTCTGGTTTGGATATTGATAAGCATGGTGATGGGTTTCTGATTTATTTTTGTTCAGGCCATTTTTGACACACGGTGATGAACATAACACATGGTGAGGTGTCAGACACCCGGCTGATCAAAAATGAATCAGAAACTGGAGTACCGAGACCTCCACAGAGGCCGGGCTCAATTGCGACATTCAGTTGCCAAACATGTCACCTTGGACCCAGTCTGGCTCAGGTGTCTAAGGAGACCCAGCTTAATCCTCCCCCCCCCCATCCACCACCAAGTCAGTCTCCTGGGCTGGCTGGATTCCAGGGACCCAACCAATGTTGCTCGTGGGTCCCCAGGCGACTGAACTTAGTGGGCGGTGTTGGCTAGTGGCCACAGAGTGGCTGTGGTGAGGTGTCCTTCACCCCGAGCACCCCCTCCCCCCAGCAGGTTAGGTTGGCGAGAAGACAATTTCAATGAGTTTTCACAACGGCAGTGGCTCTCTTGCTGCCTCGGGCTCTATGCAATTATATGGGTTGAATGTGCCTAACTAACGCTGCCAGTGAGGGAGATGAGACATCGGTATAACATCTCATCCAAGGATAGCACCTCTGGTAATGCAGCTCTCCCACAGTGTCATACTAGATTATGAGCTCACTGGGAGAGGAACCCACAGGCTCAAGTTGTATTTATGTAGTGCCTTTCACATCCGGATGATGTCCCAGGGCAATGCACAGTCGAAGGTTTGTACCCAAGCTGTGGGTTGGATTCGTGAGGGGTAGGGGCCAAGCCAGGGTAGAGTAGGGTAGAAAGATGACTGAAGGTACTGTCAAAAAGAAAGATCTTGAGATTAGGATTGAAGTAGGCGAGGAAAGGGGTGAAGCAAAGGGTCTCTGGCATGGAGTTCCGGAGAGTGGGAGCAGATAGACTGAAAGCCCAACTACCGATGGTGGGGCGGGCAGGGCGGGAGAACGTGGCAGGATATGACTAGTGGAGTGCCACAAGGATCAGTGCTTGAGCCTCAATTATTTACAATCTATATCAATGATTTAGATGAGGAAATAGAATTTAACATATCTAAATTCATGGACAATACAAAGATAGGTGGGAGAGTAAGCTGTGAGGATGACACACAAAGAATTCAAAGGGAAATTGACAGGCTAGGTGTGTGGGCAGGAAGGTGGCAGGTGAAGTATAATGTGGGGAAGTGTGAAGTTATTCACCTCGGTAGTAAAAATAGAAAAGCAGATTATTTTCTAGAGGGGGAGAGACTAGGTAGTGTTAGTGTTCAGAGGGATTTGGGAGTCCTTGTGAACAGGTTACAAAAACGTTAGTATTCAGGTATAGCAAGCAACTAGGAAGGCTAATGCCATGTTGGCGTTCATTGCAAAAGGTTTAGAGTACAAGAGTAGGGAAGTCTTTCTGCAGTTGTATAAGGCCTTGGTGAGACTGCACCTAGAATATTGTGTGCAGCTTTGGTCTCTTTATTTAAGAAAGGACATAGTCACCTTAGAGGGGGTGCAGCGTAGGTTCACTAGGTTGGTTCCTGGGATGAGGGGGTTGACCTATGAGAATAGATTGAGTAAACTAGACCTACATTCTCTAGAGCATAGAATTAGAAGAATTAACCTATAAGATTCTTAAGGATCTTGATAGGGTAGATGCCATGAGACTGTTTCCCCGGTTGGAGAATCTAAAACATAGGGGTCATAGTCTCAAGATTAAGGGTCAGCCTTTTCGAACTGAGTTGAGGAAACATTTCCTCACTCAAACGGTAGTGAATTTGTGGAATTCTCTACCCCAGAAGGCTGTGGATGCTCAGTCCTTGAACATATTCAAGACTGACATTGATAGATTTCTAAAGGATAGAGGGATTGAGGGATATGGGGATAGGGCAGGTAAATGGAATTAGGTTAGATCAGCCATGATCTTATTAAATGCTGGGGCAGGCTTGAGGGGCCAAATGGCCTACTCCTGCTCCTACATATTATGATCTAACATGAAGCAGGCCACTGCCTGCTGAGCGGAGGGAACAGGTGGGTTGGTAAGGTTTAAGAAGATGGCAAAGGCAGACCATAGAGGGATTTAAAATTGAGACCGAGGATCTTGAACTCTATCCTCTGGGGATGGGGTGCCAATCGGGGACAGGGGTGATAGGCAGGTGGAGCCAGTGCAGGAGAGGACATGAGCTGCAGAATTCAGGATGGTATGCAGCTCATGGTTGGAATAGTTGGATGAAAAAGTCCGGCAAGCAGGGTGTTGGCATATCCTAGATGTGATGAATGCGTGGACAACAACAACATTTGTAAAGCGCCTTTCATGTTGGGAGGACGTCCCAAGTCGCTGGACAGTTAGTGCTTCGAACCCGAGCTAGGGGTCGTCATTGGGCAGGGTGGAGGGCAAGGGGGGAAGCAGGGTGATCAAAAGCATGGTCGAAGTGGAGAATCTTGAGATGGGTCTTGAAGGAGGCAAGGGAGGGGATGAGGCGGAGGGACTGCGGGATGGAGTTCTAGAGGGTAGGGGGTAGAGTGGCAGAAGGCCCGCCCGCCAATGGTGGGGCGGGCAAAGCGGGGGACGTGAAGCAGGCCAGAGGGAGCAGAGGGAGCGAGCAGGATGGTAAGGGGATTAGGAGGTCTCAGAGGTAGGGAGGGAGCAAGGCCATGGAGGGCTTTGAATGTGAGGACCAGGATCTTGAACTGTATCCTCTGTGTGATGGAAAGCCAGTGGAGTTGGGCGAGGATGGTGATAGGGTCACGGAGCCTGTTGCGGGAGAGGACACGGGCTGTAGAGTTCTGGATGATCTGCAGTTTATGGAGGGAAGAGTTGGGGAGGCCGACAAGTAAGGTCTGAGCAGCCTGAGAGGAAACGTCTTGGCAGATTTGGGCAATGTTGTGGATGGAGGTGGGAATAGGTCAAGGCACAGATATGGAGTTTAAAGTCGAACAAGTAGTCATCAAAACCTACTTGAATGAGGTACTTGAGGGCACTTATAAAAACTGTACTCCACTAGAAGGAATCAAATGTCTTCAGTGGAGGAGGAGGAGGATAGAAATAATATAAAATAAACAAGAAATGAAAAGATCACTATTTTTAACAATCAGTGTATAATGGGTTGCAGCTACACAACCGTAATGTCTAGACTTCCACTCACAGGAATGCTAAAAAAAATAAGACTGTTTCAAACTCATTGTCTCACATTTGACCCTATCTCTTCTTATTTGTTTGAAACAAATCCCATTGTATTTAGAGATTTGTGCCTAATGTTGATTTTCTCCTTCAAATATTTGCATTTCCTGTTCTCGGTATCTGCCTTAAACAACATTTTTTTTGAGGGGATGTGGGCCTGCTTCTTGAGAATTCTGGCAATGGGTCAGTTCAAGCCAGAAAGCTTTTGAGACAATGTTATCAAGAAGTACATTATCAAAAGCCTTTATTCGTCAATGACAGATGTATCTGACAAAGATTACCTGGAGGAAAACTCCAGAAGCCTTTCAAAAGAAAGAGCAGCACCTGTGGTTCTGGCAATGTTGTTTTAATTTTTTAACTACTATTACTTCCTTCCCCTTCTCTCTTTTTTTGATCAGTCAGGTGTCTGACACGTGTGAAAACCCATCACCACTAACACCCATCCCTCCCTCCCTTCCTCCCTCCCTCCCTGCTCACGGTGAATATGCGGGAAGCTGGCACCACTGTGAAATAACATCAGCGATGCTTCCCGCGCACGAACACAATGTGCAGGACATGATGTTAGCAGTGACCTGACAACCTGGAAGCCGGCTTTTTTTTTGTCGGAAGCCAGCACTGGAAGCCGGGTGTATCTTGTTTTTCAGATAAATAGGTTATTCTTCCCTTGGCGGTTTGTGGGATCCTGCTGCACCCAACATAACTTCTGTGTTTGCCTATAAAAAACAGTTACTACACTTGACAGTGATTACTGTAAAGCACTATGAGAATTTCTGGCATATTAAAAATATTCTTTCTTTCTATTAACTGGAGATTGTCTAGAAATCGCCCAGATATTGCTAATCAACAACTATGATAACAATCCTTGCATTTGATATAGTGCCTTATCACATCTTCGAGACGTCTCAAAGCGCTTCACAGAATTTACTGTAAAGTGAATTGACTATATTTTGTGTGTGAAACGATTGGACAGATACCCCAGAATCTTGTAACCATAATTTACTAACAGATAAATAAAGTAATTGTTATTGATGCTTTTTATGAGCATGAATCAAAAGACACGAGAATTAATGTGAAGAAACCGATTTCCTGCAGTTATCAGTGTTGTGCTACAAACTCGGCCAACGCTCACTAATCCTGCAGTAAAGAATAGAATAGCACCCTCTTGTGGAGGAAAAAAATCTAATTTCCTTTGAAAGCATTTCCAATCATCATTTTTTTAACATGTATTTTAGGTGAATTTGAGGGAACATATATTACTGGGTCTCCACCTCAGACGTACTCTCTCTGCTTTCAAAACCCATCTAGAAATCTACCTCTGACTGTCTTTTTGATTTCCTTCCACCCATATTTCCCCTTTAGAATCATAGAAATTTACAGCATAGAAGAAGGCTCTTTAACCCATTGAGGCTGCACAGGCTCCCCGACCAGTTATTCTTTCAATCCCACTGCCTTGCAATATCCCCATACCACTTAAAGCTTCTAATTTTTATATACCTGACTCCTTCCTTCTTGAAACCCACAATGGATTCTGCCTCAACCACCTTAATTGACATGTATTGTCTTCATCGCTCTCTTTCTGTCACACATACTTTCCCGTAGGGATCATCAGTGACGAGCAGAAAAAAACAGAAGATTTTTCTGATTCTTAACTTGTCGACACAATTGCAGCACTTCTACAGCCCGCCCAGCTGAGATTTTTAACTCTCTTCAACTCCAGTTGCTCACTCCAGCTAAACACAAAATTTGGCCCACAAAATACAGTCAATTCACTTTACAGTATATTCTGTGAAGACGTGATAAGGCGCTATATCAAATGCAAGGCTTATTATTATATATTATTAACCAAGCCAGTGTAACTCCTTGCTATTTTGTTGGATCTTCAGCTCTCTTTCAAATCCTACATCCAGTCTTTGACTTGGAACCCTTGGAATTCTCTTCAAAATCCTCTTTTGACTTATGTTCTCTCTCCCTGCCTTCAAATGCTTCCTAATGTCATCTCTTTGCACATGCTTTCAATCAACATTCTCATACACAATCCTTTCTTGCTTGGCCATTCACTCTTGACTGCCAACCAGCTTCTATCCCCGTTGGGAGTGGGGAGATAAATGGGGCTGGGTTTACTCCTAGGGATCATGCCTGGAAATAGAATATTGGAATTGAATCAATCTCTCTGGCAGGCTTGGTAGTCCAATTCATGTGTCGGTGCCCCAAGGCATTGACTGAGAAGCCATTCTGGTTTGTCAGCAGGACCTATAGGGGAAAATCAGTCACTATAGGCAGGGATTCTTTCACTTTAACCCTGCAAACCAAAGTTAATAGTAAAGTTAAGTAAATGTACATTCGTCCACATGATATGCAGTCAATCCACTTCACAGTATATTCTGTGAAGCGCTTTGAGAAATCTCAATGATGTGATAAAACATTATATCAAATGCAAGGATTATTATTATTATTATAAAGTAGTTCTGGCCAGATAAGCAGCAGGATACATCCGCTACAACTCTTTAAAAAATTTTGAGACATATTCTATGTGAATGGTGATACAAAACTGCAAAATTGTTATTCCGTCTTTTAGTAATGTTATATGTTAAGAAACTTGCATAGCTAAATTTACATTGGTCAAAATGCTTTACTCTTTCAGACACTATACAGCAGTGGGTACTGCTCACGCACTTCTCACTATCCACCGCCTTCGCCCAGCAGGCTCAGGTCATCTGCATGTCTCTCATTACTCCTGTTCCACCATTGGCAACTATTAGACACTATGATCTGAATTTCTGGAACTCTGCCTCAATCTGCTTCCTCTTTGCCTATCTTCAAATCACACCTGAAGACTTTCTTCTTTGACCCTGCCTTTGATTACCTTCCCTCTCCTTCCACCTTGATGTCAAGCCACACCGCTAATACGTAGCCTGAGATGCTACGCGTGTGAAGAGTGCTATATATCTATGCAAGTTATTGATGATTATAGAGTGGTCACCCTCTTTCTATGGATCGTAAGTATAGTTCATCTGCATGAGCAAGAATCTGCCTCACCTCAAGCAGAGGATCTTTACCCAAACTTTTTTGAGTATGAAGCCTTCAGTCTTCATCTATAATTGGTCTCAGCACCCAAGTTTTAGTGAGACAAATGACAACCAGACTTTCTGCTCCCAATTGCAAACCAGTAGTTCTTGTGGGGAGCTGATGTGTGTGTGGAAGTCTGATGAGAATAAGGTCAGGATTCCCAAAGTCAAACAGTCACTGCTTTTAAAGCTCACAGTGAATAATAGCCATTTTGGCAAGATACCAAAAGGTGAACAGTGCCCTTGAAATCTTAACAGCCATATATAAACACAGCAATAAAATTCCAGATTTACTATCTGGAAATCCAACTCTTTAACTTAAGAACATGAGAAATGCATTCAAATCAAGCACATTGATTTCCCTTTAATCCTAACCTCTCTAACCCCAATATTCAACCCACAAGACAGTTGATTTGGTTGGAAGTAGCCTTATAACAAGGGCAAAAGCCCACTCTTTACAGAGTGATGAGCCTTTGCGGGACCCACCTGTCCCTGATGTGTTAATACATTTACATCTCTGGGCGTACATGAGATCTATTTTTCCTTACATGGGGTGGGAGGTGGGGATGGGATCATTGCCCCAGGCCATCAACAATGATAAACTATAAATGTTCTGATGTGAAAATTAACCTTATGAAATAGGAAGTGCAAAAAAAGGTTTGGAATCCACCTTGACTGGTATGGAGAGAGGTTAGCAGCTGCTGCTCAAGCTCCACACCTCCGACTTGTGGAACAATTGCTCAATGGGTAGTCATATACATTTGAGCTGAGGCAATTCTCTCATGCATTTCATGCTGAACTGTGCTGCCCACCGGGATGCTCGCAGAGAATTCCTGATTATCAAATCAACCCTCTGTGGGGGTCTCAGTAGCCCAATTCCTGAGCCAGGAGGGTCCAGGGTACTCCAAGGTGATGGTTACCACCCAGCATGACTCAGCACCTTGGGACGTCCTCCTGATGTGAAAGGCACTATACAAAAGCAATATTGTATTGTATGACTCATCAGAATCATTTGGAGGGCAGATTGGGGACAGGGTTTATTACCACTCAGCTCCTGTTAAACCTGCAACCTAAAGCCTTAATGAGGAGGGTGGTCCTAGCTGGGCACACAGCCGGAAAATTGCCAAACAGTGCTTATAATGGGGACCTTAAGCCTTGGCTCCTGCCAACCTGGGCCTAATATTATCCAGAATTTAGGTAAGCAGGATGTGTCCCTCCAGGGAGAGAATGTGCCTTCCATTCCAAGCACAGGAATTTTGATGTAGGTGGGATGCATGGAACTCTCAGTTTGGTTTGGATACTTTTAAGCATGATGATGGGCTTCCATATATGTTAGACACCCGGCCAAAAAAAAAACCAATAAAAATAACAATAACTCTTTGGATAGTTAAAAATAAAGACAATACATAACAAGAATTCAACAAAACCCAGTGATGAACATTCAAATTGATAATGAAGCACTATAGAGTAATTATCATGTTAGCCCTGCAGAAAGGGATTTGTTCTAAAGTCTTTTCAGTGGCTATGCTCATCTTTTGTGGTGGGCCCCAGTGGCATCTGGATTGATAATTTGTAGATCTTTTCCCTTCTTTCCTTTGCCACTCTGGAGGGACAAAGGAGGGACTTGCTTTATCTGGTTCCATATGGCCCCTTTCGGCTTTATTGACTGGTGTAAAAAGAGGTGGAGCTCCTCCTTTGAAATCTTAAGTCAGTTGAGGAGATGATAATGAATGTTCTTTGATCAGATGGCTCTTGTCATTCTCTTGAATTCTCTGAATTTTGCCATCAACTCTGGAGAGAAGTCTGTGTGAATAGAAATACAGAGGCTTTTGAATGAAAGTTCTTACATAACATGAATTCAGGACCTAATCATTCCTTTTAATTGAAATTAATGGACTCACCACTGTTGGGTCTAATAAATGGGAGCCAATGGGAATGTGTGTGTACATGTTTCGTGGGTTGGTGGGGAGGGGGGCAGTTTTGTATCAAATGAACTGTCTATTGTGTGTACAGTCACTTAACATCTTTTTCATTAATTTAACTGCATTCAAGTTGCTTTGGAAATTGAAAAATTCTCAGGTTGTTATTTCTGCTTCTACTGTTGAAACTCTCCAATTTAGATGCCATGGCTGTGTTTCTTATATAAAGTCCTGGTGAATCTTGTACCTCAAAAAGTTCTCACAAAAGCTCCAAAATCCCTATTTATTTTTGTTCATCCTTTAATGCAACATTTATTCTTTAGAGAAGACTCAAGACTCTAATGTTGTAATCCTCTCCTCCTTTTCTGCTAGCCGTTCGTCAATTTGCTCGATCTTCAATCTCTTGGAAGATTGCAGTGCCCTTATGTCTTGCTTGCTCTTTGATGGAAGAACACCTTTCAAAAGCGTTCCTGTCACTCTAACCTTTGGAGAAAAATAAGCCACGGTAAATTGCCACAAGCCGCCCCCTGCTGGAAAGCATATGTATGTGTAAATGTGTGGATGTCATGTGAGAACAGCATGGCTTAGATCTGACATTTCAAAATAATAATAATAATCCTTGCATTTGATATAGCTCCTTATCACATCTTCGAGATGTCTCAAAGCGCTTCACAAAATATACTGTAAAGTGATCTAACTGTATATTTTGTGGGCAAAATAAAGTCACTAGTTATTTGATAATGTTAATAAATTAAAGTTTCCACTGGCATAAACACAGATATGCTCCAGAATAAAATATGCAATGTTGAATCAAGATGGTTGCTCTCAGTCCTACCCTCATAAACTTTCTCCAATCTGTCCCAAGCTGGCTCTCTTAAGTGGAGTTCAAATCAGCATTTCTAAATAAAATGATTCAAATAATAACTAAATCGTGGATTTTATATAGTACCCTATCATGTCGTCAAGATGTCTCAAAATGCTTCACAGGATTTTACTGTAAAGTGTAGTGGCTGTGTAATTGTAGGTAAATGCAGCACTAATTTGGACACAGTAATGTCTTAAAAACAGCCATGAATTGAATGACCAATTTTATCTGGGGGATTGTTGGCCAGGACACTGGGATATTGAGAGAAACTCCTTTCTCTTTTCAAATAATGCCAAACGCTCAACTGCATAGTACATCCATTACACTGAAAATTGCCATAAATCTAGGCAAGCTTGCAGCTTGTTTACGGTTCACAAATAAAACTTTTGTGAACCTTTTTTGAAATATTACTTTAACTATCTCTTTGATTTTGTAATCATATTTGCTATTATGCTGTATATTGCTTTGCATTTCACAATGCTAAATTCCATTTGCAATTAATCTTCCCAGTTGTTAAGCCTCTGTGGATCGCTTTGAATTTTATTCCCTTCCTTGAAGCAATGTACGCTATCACTCAAAAGCATATATTCTGGAAACTTAGACATTCTAATTTTAACATGTTCAGCAAGATAATTTATGTACTTCATGATAAGCAGAGGTCTGAAGACTTACCCTTGGGTGCTCTGCACAGCGCAGCTGTTCCATTAGACCTACTGTCATTGATCATTACTCTTTGTCTCCAATCTGTTATCTAATTTAAAATCTTTCACTTGAACCACGTGTATCAGGTGAGGTCTCTTGTCAACTATGTATAACACCCACCATCACCTCCCATTTCTGTTCCATCCTCAAAAAATTCCAATAAATTTTCTCAGGAACAGCCTTCATAAATCCGCATTGACTTGGAATTATTACCTTTTCCTCTTGTTAAGTGCTCTTAAAGTGCTTCCTTTAATGTTTTCTACATTGCAGGCATCTAGCTAACAGGCCTATAATTCCAAAGATCGTGCTTTTAATCAAATTTGGAATGTTAGGTGTTTTCTGATACTTGCCTTTTATTTAATGAAAAGCAAAAATTAGTTCGGCCTTGGCCTCTCCTATGCACATTTTCCTTTTCCATTTTTCTGCTCTCCAATATTCTTACATCTTATGATTAAAGCACTGTCAGCTGTCCCCCCCATACCTTGCCCGACGACAGTTTTCATTCGTAAGCAGAGAGAACATCACTGCCAAGCTTAATTCTGTCTTTACCTCACATTAGTGGGGCTCAAATATGAATGGATGCTGTGATGACAAGAAGATAGGGTGGTTATTCAGAAGGACCAAATGGACCAAAGGACATCTTCATCCAAACCAATCTTCTGATCTTGTGAAATTAAGAATTTGCTAGGCGAAAGAAGACCAAGGTCCACCCAGATTGCCTTCCACCATCCTGACAGTTGCTTGACATGTCATGTCCCAATCTATATATTGTATCCTGAGATATTAATTTCTAACAGAAAAGCATCTAATCCCTCTCTACTGCTCGCTGCCCACCAATTGGTCACAGGAAGAGCTTGAGGACATTACAGTAAAATTGAAAATGCTTCTTTTTTATCCAGTTCCTTTATCTAGTACATGTTATTGCGTAAAACAGGAAACAAATGACATAAAGCCATCAAAAGTATGGTTTAGTGGATCAGGATCCACACATGGACAGGGGCCTATAAATACTGGTCAAAAAGCAGGAACACTAGATGACATATTTCTCCCTTTCTAACCTGGGCAATAACAACTTCTATTTACCCGGAAGCTGGTTATATTTTGACCGTTGAACCAATCAGTTCAGAAGCATTTCTAATTGCCATTTCTAAATGCTTGCACGCTCTACACCTTAATTTTCAAATCCAGACTACGGAAAAACGGATCAATTCAAGACTAATTGTAAAAATAACTGCAAGGTCTTAACTAATAAGTTAATGAAACTACCATTAATCATGTAGTATTTTGCCCCCTTCAGGCCATAATAATAATAATAATAATAATCCTTGCATTTGATATAGCGCTTTTCACATCGAGAGGACGTCCCAAAGCGCTTCACAGAACACACTGTAAAATAATAATAATAATAATCCTTGCATTTGATATAGCGCTTTTCACGTCGGAAGGACGTCCCAAAGCGCTTCACAGAACACACTGTAAAATGAATTGACTGTATATTTGTGGGCGAACGCGGCAGCCAATTGCGCACAGCAATGTCCCACAAACAGTCGTAGATTGAAAATGACCAATTTATTATTGTTTTTGGTTTTGGAGGGATTATTATTAGGTGTGTGGAGTAAGGAAACTTGTCCAAGGTTTCGCCCTCTGCCTGGAATTGAACTCAGGTCTCTCGCTTGCAAAGCGAGTGCTCTAACCACTGAGCTGCAGGACTGTAGATTATAATGCAAAAATATTGAATAACTCAACAGTAGAAAGTCTAAGCTGCATACCAAATGCAATGATTGTTGTTATTTTTATTATTATTGTTGTTATTATTATTATTATTATTGGAGTTTCAGTGACCCAGACATTTAGTTTGTGCAAAATGGAAGTTACAATTTTCCATGTTGCAGCGTAAGTGACTGGTAGTTTTAGAATGCATTGTTCAATAAGCAATTAAGATATTTAATTGATGCTGGGAGCCAATGAAGGCAGCACAGCTTCTGAGGCTAACTCATCATGGCATATTCAGTCATGGTTTAAATGTAAAGTCCATGAACAGTATGCAGATTACTGCAGTTTTGTCAGAGTATGCCGAGAGGTTTGACTATAACAATTGTTCCAATTGTGGCTGTCATTTAATTGTCTGAGGAGGAGAAGGATGAAAGGAATGGAGAATTCTCTGTATGAAACCAACCCTATGGGAGAGGATCTTCGAGACCTGACAGAGTGAACCTCACCAGTCCTAGCAGTGATTATCCTGAAAGTGAAATTGCAGACTATTGATATCAGAATTCAAAGTCACAGAGCACAATAGATAAGATACACAATTTGGACTGATTATCCAACTAATATATTATGTTGTAACCATTGAGATTTAAAATCATTTTCAAGACTTTTTCAAGAATTTTTAAAATATGCATTCATTAAAAATGAAAAAAAAATCTGATCCACCAAACCTACTTTTGATGCCTTTCTGTCATTTGTTTCCTGTTTTAGACAATGATACTAGTGTGAGAGTAACATGTACTAAGTTTTGAAAGGAACTAGATAAAAAGAATACATTTTCAATTTCACTGTAATGTCTTCAAGCTCTTCCTATGACCAATTGGTGGGCAGCGATGCTTCATGTGAAAAAAACACCAGAGTATACTGAATGGTATGAATGATCTGTTTCTATGCTACAACTTTCCATGATTCTAACAGTGCTGGCAGTCAATCATTTCTCAAGTCTCTGCCAAAGCCAAAATCTAGTTTTAAATTGAGGAATAAAATATCCCTTTAGCCGTTTTGATAACTTTTTGTACTTGTGAGCTTGTTCTTATTGATATCTGTACATGAACACCCACGTCCCATTGCTCTTCTACAGTTCTTAGTTTCTCACCATTTAGAAAATATTCTGTTTTGCTATTTTTAGATCCATAGTGGATGACCTCACACATTCCCATATTGAATTCCATCTGCCACAGTTTTGCCCACTCACTTAATCCATCTAAGTCCCTTTGATTCTTTCTGCTCCCATCTGTACAATTTACTGTGTCTCCTAACTTTGTGTCATCTGCAAATTTGGATATAAAACTCTCTATTCCTTCATCCAAGTCATTGATATGAGTAGAAGCTGATGCCCCAGTACAGAACACTGGGGAGCACCACTTGTCACATCCTGACAATCAGACAATGTTCCTTCTATCCCTACTCTCTCTTTCCTGCCTCCCAATTATCAAGCCACATTGGAAGGTTACCTCCGATTCCAAACTCTTTGATTTTTGCTAATAACCTCTGGCGCCAAACCTTATCAAATGTCTTCTGGAAGTCCATATAAACGACATCCCAAGACACTCTCTTATCCACCATGTTAGAGACCTCCTCAAAAAATTCAATTAGATTCGTCAAACATGACCTACCCTTCACAAATCCATGCCGATTCTCTTTGGTTAGCTCATACTTGCCCAAGCCATCAGTCACTCTGTCCCTGATGAGAGATTCCAGTAACTTACCCACAACTGAAGTTAAGCTCACTGGTCTGTAATTGCCTGGTTTCTCCCTCCCTCACTTCTTAAATAATGAAGTGACATTTGCATCTCTCCAATCCAAGGGCACAATTCCTGAACATAGAGAGCTTTGGAAAATTATAACTAATGTATCTGCAATTTCCTCTCCTACTTCTTTTAATACCCTGGGGTGGAATCTATCAAATCCTGGAGATTTGTCTATCTTTAATCCCATTATTTTCTCCATTACCATTGTTTAATTTATATTAAATCCATGTAGTTCTTCTCTTTGGCTAATTTATAGGTTCCCTTGTACCGCTTGTATTTTGTCCTCTTCACGAAGGGCCTGTTGCTATGGTAACACGATAGCTGGGTTAGGCAAACCCATAAGGAAGGAAACCCATAACCCTCACCTGTCAAAAGGGCCCACCAGCTGCCACCACTCCAAACCCTCTTCTATAATACTATTATAATATTATTAATCCTTGCATTTGGTAAAGCGCCTTTATCTTCGGGAGGATGTCTCAATGCGCTTCACAGGATACATTGTATTCTTGGGGGACTGGACAAGATTTCTACAGCACCCCTCCCCCAAAACCCTTCAATATAGAGTGATATGTGTTTTATATATATATATGTCTCTGTTCAGGAAACCATTTAGTGATTCATACTGTTTTTTCCTAGTTTGAGTATTTGAATTGTACAAATTGTGGGCAACAGGATTGTTCAATATAACATTTTGACATCCCATTTTGCTCCATAATCATCAGTCCTAACTGATTTACCACAAACTCATTTCTTTTTAGTGGTCCTACATCGGAACTAAAGATAGCTCTCCTAAATCTTACTTCAGGCAAACACTTTGTGCCAGAAATACATATTTTGTATTATTACTCTGTCTTTGGCTCTTTGAATCAGCTACCAACCCCTCAACTAAAATATTAAGCCACACAAGTCGAAGTGGCCACACCCAGTCCAGCAAACCTTCAAATTGCTCAAGTCATTCATACCCTTTATATTTTGTAAGTTAATTTCTGCAACATCATTTCGATAAACAGTCATTTTGTTATGCAGTCAAAGATTTGCTGCCAGGCATTGAAATACAAAAATAAATGGATAGGGCAAGCAAAAGCTGCTCATTTTATTTCACCTTTGCAATCTATTATGCATATGGTATTATTGTCTTCTCTTTGCTGTTATGTCCAGTTATTTCCTATGTTTCTTCGTGTTCCTTCAATGGCAGGCCACGTCATTTTCCTACAGGAATGTGAAAGAAACATTATCAACCAGGAATTATTATTATTATTATTATTATTCACATTTACTGACCAAGATTTGACTTTGATGTGCAGACAGAGATATCGGTTCCTCCCATCCCTTTGTTGTGGATGAATCTGCAACATTTCGTGTGTGTATTTTTTTGGGGGGAGGAGGAGGAGGAGGGGGGTGTTGGTGCTGGTAAAGGATCTGGTGTGTTTTTTTTCAATGCAGTAGATCTTTTGGACACACACACACACGCATACATTTGCTACAACGCCTCGTACCCTCGATCTAACGTGTGTTGATGCTGTTCCTGCCCGAGGGACCCTGTGCTGCACGATCAGTGCACAAGAGTCGGGATTAAATCGTTGCAGTTGCTGGTATTGAAGGGAGGGGAGTAGTGGTGATGGTGGGGGGAGAGAGAGGGGGAGAGGGAGAGAGGTGGTGCTGCAATTAGCAATCACCGGACAAGTTATATCGGTCCGAATCGTGGCTGCAAATAATAATTCCAAGTAACGATCGCCATCTGACCCCGTGGAGGGGTGATGTTAAGTGAAAGGCAATGGCTGGCCCCACCTTTTGCTGTGAGTCTCTCTCTCTCTCTCTCTCTGAGCAGCAGTGAGATGGGACTCGGGAGCTGTTCGCCGAGTGCATTCATTGCATTGCACTGGACGTGATCTCATCAGAGAGTGGGTGAGAGCTGTGCTGTGCCTGAGGACTGACGCCAGGGCTCTCCTCCAGTCTGGGAGCTGCTGCGAGCCACAGAGTCTCTCTCTCTCTCTCTCTCTCTCCAGTCTTGCACTCGAAAGAGAGAGACACAGTGAGTGAGAGGAGACAGTTCAGTTCAGTGCCGCATTAGCACTCACACACACACACACCACTCACTCACTCACACACACACACACACACAAGGTCAGTGCTGGAGCCACAGCCCAGGACACAATCCCAGCTCCTCTCTTTCAGACCAGTTTCATTCAGTCAGTGAGACCCAGACCCAGAGAGACACACACTACCACTACACACACACACACACACACGACACACAGAGAGAGAGAGAGAGAGTGAGGGTTGGGGAGGAGATGCAGAGAGCAATGCAGAGTGTGGCAGCAGCGGACGTGTGAAGCCAATCCCTGGACCCCCTTCTCCTGCGTCTCCCCTGTGGCGGCCCCGGGGTGAGGGAGCAGCCCCCGGGGGCAGCTTCAAGAGGATTGCATTTCACAACCAGTCGCAGATTTCCAGAAGATGGCTTCTTCCTCCTCCTCCCCCTCCTCCCCGCAGGGAGGCGGGACCTCTCCAAACCCTCCCGACCGCATTCGCCAGGTGGGTCCCACGATATATTGCAAAGGTTTTTTTTTGGGGGGGATGGTGGGGTGGGGGGTTGGGGGGTAAAAAAATTTTTTTTTTTTTTTAAGAGGGCTTAGAGTTGTGTTTCTTTCGGTGCACGTCGTACGGGAAGGGAAAGCAACACCAGTTCATTGCACAGAGAAAACGCTTTGCCCCATTGCACAGAGAAAATGCTTTGCCCCATTGCACAGAGAAAATGCTTTGCCCTACACTGGGGTCCCCTCTCTCCTCTGTGTGTCTCCCTCTCTGCTGTGAAGGAGGCTGACACTCAAGGCGTTGTCCAGGTTACCAAAACATCTTTGGGAGCCCTCCATCGCTGTGCTGGGTGGGGGTGGGCAGAGCCCAGAGATGGCTGCAGACCCTGACTGGTCGTTATATTCCAATGGGCTCTTTTTCCTGCAATTTTATTGCTTTTGCCACCTGCAAGATAGCAGTCTGGGTGCAGCTATCTGCATAAACTGGTGTTGTCGCCTCCTGAAGCAGGTGCTCTGATTTCCTATCCTCTTCCCCTGAATAAAAAAAAATCACGTTGCAAATTGAACAATTCTATTCTATGGTCCTGGGGCTTTTTTTTTGAAGGTGGGGGGGGAACTGGAATGAAAATAATGCACAAACCATGGGCAGTTGCATGACATTGATTCTGGTTTTAAGGCACTGCAGGATGGTGTAATATTTGCCTGTGGCGATCTTCGTGTCTGGAATTCAGGAATACTGTACTTTAAAGAAAAACCAAATGCTGCAGCTGCAAATGTCAGGGCTGAAGATGGATTCAATTGCATCAGTTTGCTTATTGCTGCAGCGTTATCGATGCTGCAAAAAGCAACACTTTGCTCAAAACATTTTCTTCTGTGCCCTTTTCAGTGTTTTGTTTGCTGTTGGTTGATATTGGTGAACGGTCGAAATGAATGGGGTGAACGTTAGCAGGTTTCCTGCCCAGGCACCTCAAAAAAAAAATTGCTCTTAAATGTGCCTTTTAAATGTCATCTACAAAAATGCACAGTCATCACACTTTCCAGTAAATTCTGTGAAGCGTTTGAGACGTCCTCCCGATTTGAAAGACCTTTTTTTGTCGAATGCAAGGATTATTTTTATTATTATTAATAATAAATGACACTATTGACTCCATAAGGAGTATCACATGGGCCCAGCCTATGTGTATATAGTGGGTGCAAACGTTAAATAACACCTGACCCAACAGCTCAACAAATAATATGTGTACCCTGAGTCATTCACTTTCCCCTTCTCCACACGCCTAATAATAATAATCCCTCCAAAACCAAAAACAATAATAAATTGGTCATTTTCAATCTACGACTGTTTGTGGGACATTGCTGTGCGCCATTGGCTGCCGCGTTCGCCCACAAATATACAGTCAATTCACTTTACAGTGTGTTCTGTGAAGCGCTTTGGGACGTCCTCCCGACGTGAAAAGGATTATTGTTATTATTCTATTGTATTGCTGCTTCTATAAATCACCAGAAACTATGCAGCTGTAGTGGGGAGGCTCCTGACTCTTGCATCCTGGTACCACCTAAGCTGCTGAGAGCAATTGTGTCCCACCTTTCCACCGCATCTTCTGCTGCTTATTCATGCAGAGGCTTGTTGCGGCGCTCTCTGATCAGCTTCTGTGGTCATCAATCCTCTGTCCCTTTTCCCCGTATAGGTTGAGTGACTGGCACACTGCAAACTCCAGAAATAATAAGGATGGTGCAGGCCATGAGAACAGCTGATTGCAGTGATACAAGCTACAGTATTAGGGCTATTCATATGCTATCAGTGTCATGACCATAATAAAAATAATCCTTGCATTTGATATGGAGCCTTATTACGTCATAAAGACGCCTCAAAGCACTTCATAGAGTATACTGTTAAGTGAATTGACTGTGTTTCAGGTGAAATGCATGTGATCCATATGTTATCAGTACTAGGGCGATTCACATGCGATCAGTACTAGGACTACCTACATGTGTGTGATCAGTGAAGAGAAATACTTCTTCACTGATCACATGTAGGTAGTCCTGGTACTGGTCTTTCATCCATTTTTTGGTGGGGGAGAGGGGGGAGACCTCAAACTTTTTTAAGAGTTGCTGCAAAAGTATCGAGTTGGAAAGAAAATTTTGAAAGCGACTATTTTTTTCCCACAAAGTGTTTGTGTTCATGGAGTAAAAAATCCTGCCGGTGTGTGTTTTAAATTGTATTTTGTAATGTTTTATTGTGTTTCTAAGATAAAAGGGTCTCAGTGCTGACAGCTCGAAGCTGGCAGCATAGATTCTCACATCAGTTATGAGACGTCCTCCCGACGTAGTGTAAACTCTGGGGTACTCTGCCCCCTTCCTCCTCCGATGTGGTTTAATTCCAATGCCTGAAAAACACTTGCTACTGCAGCAGTGTGAACCTTTCCATGTCCTATGCCAGCCAACCTCATGTGACCTCTATCAGACAGATTGCCAAATTGCATCAAATTACTTGGGAGTTTTGTGTTTTGGACTCATAGCCACTGTGAACTGTATTGTGACTGCCCAAGTATATTTCACGTATGAGCCATGGTGGAGAGAGCAAGGAGTCTTTCATAGATGTATTATTTTCACTAAATGAAAATTTTGCGTTGTTCGGATGTTTAAAAAAAAATCCAATTAGAAAGTGCTGAAAGTTCAGATGTGCTCATTCAAAGTGCCTTTGGCAAAGCTAATTTTGCCACTCATAGTTTATTTTTATTTTGAATAAATATAATATCGTATGATCCTTTATTGAATTATAGCGCCTTGGGATGTCCTCCCGACGTGAAAGGCGCTATACAAATGTAATCTTGTTGTTGTTGACCAAACAAATGACTCAACTGATAAGGCAAGTTACCGCAGTTTCTTGAATCTTTTTTCTGCACCTGCTGTTGTAAATTATAAAAGAAGGAATTAGCGTTTTAAGAAGTACCTTTTTACATCAAAATGAATTGGTTCCCTGACAATTATCAAGTATGGTGTAGACATGACCTGTTGGAGATTTTTTTTGGTCAGCTGGGTGACTGACATACACGGAACCCATCATCATGCATAAGAGTAACCAAACAATTGAAAATTGCACATATGTATGGTTTCTATTTGTCTTGTATAGAGTGGATACTTTCTTCCCAGATGGATGGACTCTATTTACCCAATCCTGGAGAATTTAGATGCAGATAAAGCGCTTCACAGAATATACTATAAAGTGAATTGACTGTGTGGGCGAAACCCGGAAGCCAATTGCGCACCGCAGTGTCGTGGATTGACAGGCCAAATTATAATTTTTTTAAAAAAAAAGCTTTGAAGGGATTATTACCCCTGGAAAGCGATTCACCAATCGCCTAACAACCGGGTTTCTACTTACTGCTAGGTAAACGGAGATGCGTGGAGTAAGAAAACTTGCCCAATGTTTCGCCCTGCTGGGAATTGAACCCATGTCCTCTCACTTGCCAAAGCCTGGTGATACCAGCGGTTACATTGGGGAACTGCTGGAGTTTAACCGGCTAAAATTCGCCAGTGCAGAGCCCAGTTAAGCTTCCCACTGTTTATCCTATCCGTACAGGAATATAAAGAGCCAAATGGGATGAATGCCAGCCCTCACTGATAAGCCTGCTCCTCCAAATGGTGCTGATGAGTCAAGCTGGTCGGTCCATCAGCAACCCCCTGGAGCACTGTGGACCTGCCTGGCTCCGGTCTTGGCGTAAGACAGCCATAATTAAAGGAAAGAAAATTAGTTTAAAACTGGAGATAAATGGAATTTCTTTGAAACTATTAAACATCTTTATTGCATTTTGAAATGTGTCATTTTATATGCATATAAGTAAAACCCGGAGAAAGAGTTTTAATAAACATATTTTGAAAAATATCGATTGATATTTATTGTAGAAATAAGGGAGTTGATACAGATGTTCCTAATAAGTTATTTGGAATTGATTACTCTTAGTTTTCATCTGCTTTAATAAACTTTCCTTAATAAAGAAATTCAGTACAGTATAAGGAAATTATTGTGCTCCATTTACTCCATATCATGAATTTGTTGATGGACTTGAGGTACAGATCAGCCACAATCTTATAGAATGGCGGAACAGGCTAAAGGGGCTGAATGGCCTACTGCTGTTTCCATGTTTCACTGCTGATATTTCATTCAAGCTGTTAGTGTGATTTGGGAACTACAGCTGTGTGCTCCCAGCCATCTGGAGCCTGATCTTGTGATCCAGGCAGTCAGTGCATCATAGACTGGCAGATGCAATAAGCTCCAATTACCTCTGTCATTTTGGTAAATATATGACCTGAAGGCAAACTGGAGGCATTATTACATAATTGTTTAAATATTGTAATAATAATATAACATGTAGAGTATTGCATTTGCACAAATCTATGTTAAAATGCTCCTTTAAGCTATCCTTTTTTTAAGAAGGCTTCGGTGTAAATCAATCTGCTATCCAAGTACAGTAAAATCATATCCTCAAGGTGATATTAGCATTGCGGCTCCAGTGTGGTTTGGGTCTGAATTGTGCCCATGTTTATATTCCAGTTTCACAGATGTGGCACAAAAAGTACAGTATAAACACAACATTATCGTTTTGTTCCTTATCTCCCTGCTCTCTGTATTTTCCCCATAGGGAGAGGCTCTGAGTCCTTCACCAAAGTTCATTTGTAGCTGGTGATTTGGTGCAGAGAATGACCAAGGATATCTTAAACTTAAATCGCCTCTTCCTTTCCCTCTGGGAAAGCATTCGCATTCATCCTCAGTTTGTTGTCTGTTCACGAGGAGAAAAGAAAGGTTCCACAGGCACAGTCTGTTCATAGTTCATTCTGCTGAACACTATTATATATGATGCAGGAAGAGGACAATGTAAAAATCACAACATCAATAGCTGAATAACGTGCAACAAAAATAGCGGGAAATATTAATGATCATTAAATGAAATTTAAAAAATTTGCCATGCTTCATAAAGCATTTTGTGTAATAAAAAGGAAATGTTGTCAGTTTCAACAAGGTTTGCAACAAAATAATGTTCCAAGCACTGGCTGGCATCTTCCTGTCTTCTGACTGCACCTGTGTTGAAAGCAACACTGATGCCACCACAAACTCGTGTTTGCATAGCATATTAACACCCACAATAAAATTGATAAAATTGTGTTATAATTTGTTATATTGACGTAAGGCTACTGCTGTATTACACTTCTTACAGGATCATCCAAGTCTGAGTATTGATTTCTTTATCTTGCAGCATAGGTTATATTTTGATGTACAACAACATATACTGGTAAGACTAGTTCCTGCTTAAGTGCAGGTTTAACCCCTGTACAGATTTCCCTCCTCTCACTCTGTTGTGTAGCAGTACCATTTTTATAAGAAGCTGATATGTGTTTAAAATCGAATACAAGTATCTTTTTTTAAAAAAACTTGCATGACAAATCTGTAAAAACTAAACATAATTTAAAGAAACTGAAGTGCTTCAGATACATTGTGGAGATTTGTTATGAGAGAAAATATTTTTGTTCATTGTTACTTTTTTTAGGTGGTAAACAATTGTTGTCAATGTATCCAGGCACTAATGTTTAATAGCAAAGTTACAAATTATTCAAATAATCTTGTAAATATAAATCTGACTGGCAGTGACTTCTTCATGATTAACAGATCAATATATAAAAGATCAAATATATTTCTATGTTCTGCTAAAATGCAGCATTGAAGATTGCAGTCTTGGTGCTCAATTCCTACATTGGAAATTTGTTTTAAAAAAATGTGAATGCTGGAAACTGAAATAAAAACTCAAAATACTTAGAAATATTGATCAATACCTGAATCAGTATTGCAATGCATATTCTGTTATGTTGGAGGGAGGTTTTGTCAGAATTTAAAAGTAGTAGAATTATAAAAATAATAATCCTTGCATTTCATATAGATCCTTTCACATCATGAGGATGTCTCAAAGTGCTTCACAGGATATACTGCAAAGTGTAGTGACTGTGTATTTTGTAGATGAATGCAGAAGCCAATTTGCGCACAGCAAAGCCATGTTTGTAGCCATGAATGACAAATTTTATTTAGGTATTGTTAGGATACTGGCAGAAACTCCCTGCACTTTTCGAACAGTGCTATGGGATCTTTAACATCCACCTAAATGTGGAATTATATTTAGATAATTATAAAGTGGATAGAGATAATATTGTTTTTGTCTCTCAGGAGCTAACCCTGGTATATCTACTCCTACTTTCCAGAAACAAGAGTGATTAAAAGCCTGGCAAACTGCAATGTAACTGAGATAATGCAGGCACTTTGCATCTTTGTATCCAGTTGCATGGGGCTTGGGTGAGAGGGAGCAGAATT
The DNA here is from genome assembly GCF_018977255.1 of Callorhinchus milii. Lineage (NCBI taxonomy): Eukaryota > Metazoa > Chordata > Chondrichthyes > Chimaeriformes > Callorhinchidae > Callorhinchus > Callorhinchus milii. Next base: position 33,613,380 of record NW_024704742.1, on the reverse strand, counting down.
CCATTAGCGTAATGGAGAATCCTATTGATTAGACCCTGTGCAGTGCTGAAGAGGAAGCTGCACATCAACAAGCTTTTAGCAATTTGTGATGATATGATCTTGAATAATGGTTTAGTGTGGAAAGAAAATGGTGTAGTTAACCAGAGGATGGGATTCATAAATTTGCACATTTGATTTTTTTCATAACACTATGCTTTCCCCTTGTTCCTGAAGGAGCTGATTCACCCTGGGGCTGGGTACAAAGCCATCTCTGCACTTCACCAGTTCTCCTCAATGTATGCTTCTCTCCCGTTACTGTCAGCAGGAATGGTTGGCAGAATAGATAGGTGGATGGAAGCTGAGCTGATCCTACCATCACGCTTTATACAGTAGTATGTCCTGTGAACCACTTAGACATATCCTTCCGATGTGAAAGCCGCTATATCAAGCAATAATGGGATTAACACTGATTCCAACAAAACTTGCATTTATACAGGTAGTGTCTTGGAGCGATTGGCAATGGTGTAGTTTGACGCTGAGCTGAGGAGAAAGGGAAGATTCCATAGGTACGGTCAAGAGAATTGTCTTCAGGTTGGGATCTGAAGATGGGCAAGTGGGGGAGGGGCAAGGTGGAGGGATTGGGGCAGTGAATTCCAGATGTTTGGGCCATAGTGGCTGAAAGCACAGCCATTGATGATGAAGTGCAGGGATGGGCAGAAAACCTGAGCCAGCTGACCGAATTGAGCCAGTAGTAATAATAATAATCCTTGCATTTGATATAGCGCTTTTCACGTCTCAAAGCGTTTCAGAGAATATGCTGTAAAGTGAACTGACTGTATATTTGTGGGCGAAATGCAGCAGCCAATTGCGCACAGCAATGTCCCATAAACAGTCGTGAATTGAAGTGACTATTTTTTTTTCTTGAGGGATTATTAACAGGCATGTGGAGTAAGGAAACTTGCCCAAGGTTTCATCCTGCCGGGAATCGAACCTAGGTCTCTCGCTTGCGAGGCGAGTGCTCTAACCACTAAGCTACAGGACTCCACATGACTCCACAGATGAATAGGGCGTAAGCAGGTTGGGAGGTAGGGAGCTGCTAGAGCACAAAGTGATTTCTGAGCTTCCTGGTCTTTACAGCCTAATGCCCCAATATATTTATCTTAAGGTAAAAACATTTTGGGTTTTGTGAAGAAACTGACTTTATTAAGCAAATCAACAGGGAAATCACTGCCCCGAACAGAGTTTGTCACCATCCAACCATAAGTGTACATTTAAGACTGCTGCCTCTCCAGGCAGGTACTTTGCTATTTTTGAGCTTGCTAAACGTCATTTTTGCCTACTCTTTCTGTCTGATTGCACGTTTTTTGCTAGCTGTACAACTTGTGCAGTAAATAAGAGAAAAAAAGAGGAATAGATCACAAGGAGTTGCTTTGGTCCATTTTTTCTTATCTTTCCAGGATACCCAAGGTACTGTTTTCCCGTACGGTATCACGCAGTTCATCGTCCATGCCTCAACCAGCTCCCTGGATAACCAGTAATGTCAAATGAAGATTATTAAGAGATGGAGTCCTGTATCTTAGTCGTCCGTGCACTCACTTCACAAGCAAGATGACCTGGGTTTGATTTCGGGCGGGGCAAAATCTTAGACAAGTTTCTTTATTCCACATGCCTCTGTTTACCTATCAGTGAGTAGGAACCTTATTGTTAGTCAATTGGCAGATCGCTTTGCGTGGGTAATAATCCCTTCAAAAAAAAAATTGGTCGCTCAATCCATGACTGTGGGACGCCGCTGTGCACAATTGGCTGCCATGTTTTGCCCACAAATTATATTCAATACAGTATATTGTGTGAAGTGCTTTGAGACCTGTCAAATGTTAACTGTAAAATAACTAGGCAGCACTGTTGCCTCGAGAAGTAGTTACTATCACCTCCTCAAATGGTTCTTCATCCCACCTCTGGTGGCAACAAGATTTATCATAGCAAACTTAAATGGGGATAGCTGCTTACATGTTCTGCGCCATCGTTCTTCATCTCCACAAACGGCTTCTCTAGCCCCCTTATGCAGTGTTCCTCAGGGCTCTGTCCTTGGTTCCCTCCTCTTCAATATCTATATGCTCCCTCTTGGTGACATCATCCGCAGACATGGGGTCAACTTCCACATGTATGGGGATGACACCCAACTCTTTTTCTCTGCCTCCACCATCGACTCCAGGACCACTGTTGTCCTGACAGAATACAGTTCAAGATCCTGGTCCTCACCTTCAAAGCCCTCCACTGTCTTGCTTCCCCTCACCTCTGCGACCTCCTAACCTCCTACCATCCTGTTCCCTCCCTTTGCTCAGCGGGCCTGCTTGACGTCCCCTGCCACTATTGGTTGGCGGGCCTTCCGCCACTCTGCCCCCACCCTCTGGAACTCCATCCCGCAGTCCCTCCGTCTTGCCCCCTCCCTTGCCACCTTCAAGACCCATCTCAAGACCCTCCTCTTCGACTGCTTTCGATTTCCCCCCCCCCTCCCGCTCCCCCCCTCTCCGACCCCGACCCCCAGCTCGGGTCCGTAACTCTGTATGTCCAGAACCTTGGGACATCCTCCCGACGTGAAAGGCGTTTTACAAATGTAATTTTGTTGATGTTGTTGGATGTAGTGAGCTACCAGGCTGGTCAGGATTGTGGTGTCTGGAGGGGAATCCTGGAAGTCACAAGGAATTTATTGGGTTTAACTGTGATTCTGCTTTGGTGCATCTACCCCTCCAACCCCCCTCCACCCCACCACCACCTACAAAGAATCTGAAAACAAAGTAATCTTTAGAAATTGGTAATTTAAAGGAGTATTTCAAAAGTTACTCCCAGTGCTGGAAAACCTGCTGTCCTAACAGTCCCCATAATTTTTGGGTAAACTATTTAAAAATAACAGTAACTACAGTAACTAACAGCCCCAACATTAACTCAAGGCAAAGCTGTTTATAGCTATTGGCCAGTCATGGTCTCAGATATAAATGATATATGGTTTATTAAACCTTACCAAATATATTGTAGATTTGTTCAAATTAATGTTCAAAAGTAACTGAATGCTTCATGGGTAAAATTTGTGTTGTTTCCAGTGCTTTGGGACATCCTCTTAACGTGAAAGGTGCTATACAAATACAATTTTCTATTGTTTCAATGATAACTTCTTGTCTGTGTTTTAGCCCATTCGCTCCTATGCCATTCCCTCCCCCCACCTATTTCCCACACTGGGAGTCCCACCCTTGTTGGGCTCCACTCCATCTCTATAAAGTGCTGTAAGACATTCTCTTATGGAAAAAAAATTGCTGAAATAGTTGTGCTCCTGTGATAATTGTGTCATAAATGTCACAAATTTCTCCCCTATCATTTTAAGCGTAGTCCCACTATTTGTACCAGGAAACTAATCTTGAAAATATCAGCCAATAAAATTTTGAATTTCATTCTTAAATTTTTACTTCGATAGAAAATACGATATGGTGGTCATGAAAGGAAGGGAGGAGGCAAAGTCCTTGTAATAGAGTAATGAGAAGAAAGGATGATGAAAATGTAGCTCATTGTCCTCTGACCAGTGCAGGCATCAGATGGTATTGTGTTGCTATCTGATAAATCCAGCATGTTCTAGCAGCTGGGCACAGCATCAATGAAGATCCATATCAGGCTATATACAATGGCCTGATTTCAGGCACTTTAATTTGTTCTCTGTTGCTTGTCGTAAGAGTAGAATAGACAAATTTGTAGGGCTTATATGGTTCATTTTGATTTGGCAAAGTTCCAAATTAGCTTTACTGCTTGCTTTTCCCACCATTCCCCTCCCCACAAAAGAACACTCATTTATCGACTGTCATCTAACCCCTTGTTATCTTGTAGTTTTCATCTTTCAAGATATGCATGCTCTTTTCTTCAGTACAACACCCACTCAAAGGGTTTCATGCATTTTTTGTGGTTAATTATATAAAATAGAAGTGAAAAGTGCACATACGCAAAGAATATTCTCTAATTATACAACAACGACAACTTGGATTTATAATGCTGGGTCTTGTCCCGGAGTGCTTAATTACAGTGTTATAGTGGATAACAAACGTTGCTTGTTTCCCCAATCCTAGTGCTGACATTTTAAGAGATAGAAAGGTATGAAGGTGAAGGATGACAGATGTGATGATTTTAGGTAACCAGAGTGAATCAGTTTGTGTCAGGACTTGTAGCCTTGGCTGCCGCAAATACATAGTCACTACATTTGATAGTAATTACCTGTAAAGTGCTTTCAAATGTTTGGTTGTTATCCGTGCTATATCAAATGCAAGGATTATTATTAATACCATTATTATAATCATCAGCAGCTTGAGCAAGGAACAGTTAAATTGTGGTAAGAGTCAGTTCCAATAACAATTTCTTCACAAACCATACATTCTGGTTCAGCAGACGAGTGGGCGAATGTGCTAAAAATGTGTTATCAAACAGAAGCTGAACTTGTGCCATATTTGGCTAAATATTGCTACTAACATCACATATAGCAATACATATAGTAATAAAAGAATCACGATCCTTTTTATGAATCTTGCTGACTCTTATGGCCATGATCTAAACATATCCAGTATTAATCAGTGTTACAAACTTTGACAACCGCTGAGTTTGAAATTTGAAAATGTTAAACTTGACTTTCGATGTCAGTATTATTCAACACCTCGAATCTCATTCAACTGGGTGAGACATTCCAGCTGCTCTCAATCGATCTACAGACAGGTGAATCCTATTGCTGAGTTCTTACAATATAGTAAAACATTTTTTTTATCTTAATCACTACAGATATCTCAAGGCGTCTGCTGTAGTCCTTGTCAGTTCAAATTGGCTTCAAAATGGACAGGCAATATCTTCGTTGTTAAAAGTTGTTTTTTTTTAACTCTTTTTCCCTCTTTCCCCCTGAAGACAAGAATGGGATATGGGTCCACATACAACAGTTATCTCCCAATACCTCATCCACGTTTGGATTTTCCAAGTGTGAACCCAGACAATATTTGCCAACAAGGTTTTATACCATGGAGGGGAAGGAACATTACATTTAAGCCTGATCCTACCATACACACATAGATACTTTCCAGCAGGAGTCACTACGTGGCAAACAATAGCTGGAATCTGGCCAATTGCAACCCCACCACCTACACACACACCTCCCCAGCACTGATGTCAATGATAACATCCTCCAATTTGTACCCCAGCTGAAATCAGCCAGCTCAGTGCAGTGAAAAATTCTTCAATTCCATCTCAATTTGGCTCATTTTGAGAACAGCAAAAAAAAGCTTGAAAATGAAGACTGAATTTTAAGAATTTTGGACAATTCGGTGCATTTTTTAAATTTAAGGAAAAAATGGTTTGGAATTTGGCTAAGGACAGATGGCATTTCTGATGTGTAAACTGACCAAGCAGAGTTCCTGTTCATTCAGGGAGGGTAACAGAGACTTTGTTTGAGAATTGTGAGCCGTATGCTATTGTGAAATAGTTTTGAGTGGAAATCATTCATAACGAAGAGAAACTGAGTTGAAAATGTCACATCTGCATCGAAAACATCTGGAGCATTGTTGGTGGATGTGCACTTCTCTCACTAATTTGAGACAGATGTGTAGCACATAGTTGAAAACAATCATAAATTACATTTGGAATCAGAAAATAAATCTATTGAACCCCTTTTCTAAATAGGAATGTTATTTGATCAGATTGTCTCTCCAGAGGAGCAGGATTTCTTATTCCTCTTTGTAGAATCTTTAATATTCTGCTAACAAGCTGCCAACATAAATATTGAATCCCCGGTGCATGCTTTTGATGAATTTTGAAGGACGAATCAGAATCTGCTGAGACTACATTCCAGTGTGGCTGGGCTGAAACAAATGTGCGATCTCATTCCTCTGCTTTCTGACCTCCAATTACAGGCAAGACACCCTCCCAGTACAGACAGGAGAGTTCCCACTGCCATTGTTTTATTGATACGCTGACTTCAGATCACAACACTCAGGCAACTTGCTCTGCTAGTGTCTGTTCAATTGACCCTCCTGGTTTCTGTACCCTTTACACCCAAGGCTTTGATCATTGGCATGACTGTTACCAAATTCTCTTCCCACCGGAAATAGATCAGCCTGATGCCTAGATCAGGAAGTTCAAATTATTGGAGTACAATATTTTCTTACTCAAAGCTCATGTTTCTAAACATGAAAATGGTCTCCCTTTTATCAATTCCCTCCCAAACTACTGACATTAAGGAACACTTCAAGGTGGATATCATTGCTTAGAGTGACGTGCTGTCTTAAGATCACAAGGGAGATTTGGATGAAGAAAACTCTGCAGCACATATGCAGAATAGTCATCCTATTTTCTTATTATATTAAAATCTTTCTGAAATGACCCCAATGACCTGGGCTCTATCACCCTTCCCAATTATGTTTTGGTCAGCTGAGTGTCTAACATGCAGAACCTATCACCATGCTTAAAAGTAACCAAACATGACATATATATGCCATCTACACATGGAAATTTCCCTGTGTCTGAAATGCCATACGCACCCTCTCTTTGGAGAGAGGGATGCACCTTGCTTAACTAATTCCACAGAATATTAGGTTTGGGAAGTCCAGAGTATGTGTTGATGTACTGCTGAAGTTAAAACAGCTAAAACCTCAATTTGTCATTGAGAGCACTGTCTAACAAGCTTCCTGCTGCTTGTCTTGCTCGGACCACCCGACTCAACTATTACCCATTATGGTCCATCACCCACCCTGTCTAACCCCAGTTCCAGTGACCTGATAGATTGAGAAGATAATGCTGGAGTGGTTCTTATCAAGCACTCCAGGATGCTACTCTGCATGAAGGGTGCTATATAAATGCAAGTTGTTTTTATCTTGATTTTTTAACTTGTAATCCCATACCTTGTCAGACAGCGTAAATCTGCTCTCCAAGGTTTTGACAGGCTGATCTCTCAGTGAGTATCTTATTCAGTCCATTGATGTTGTCATGTCTTTATCACTCAAGAGGTACTTAAGGACAGATGGCAAAATGTTTTCTGAATCAATGATTTGAGCTTGTGCTGGTGAAGTAACTCAGACGTCATGGAACAGATTGATAAAGTTCTTCAGGGGGAAGGGGAACATCCAGAAGTGGTGGTCCACGTTGGGATCCATGATATTGATTTTAAAAAAAAGGGCTGAGATGCTACAGGGAGAATATCAAAAGCTGAGGAACAAACTAAAGAATAGAACATCCAAGGTGGTGATCTCTGGATTACTCCCTGTGCCTCGGGCAAATAAATACCATAATGACAGGTTCAAGCATATGAATGCTTGGCTGGAGAAATGGTCCAGAAAAGAGGGCTTCAGGTTTCTGGATCATTGGGACCAATTCTGGGGCAGGTGGGACCTGTGCCACATGGATGGGTTGCACCTAAACAGGGCTGGGGCGAATGTCCTTGCAGACAGGCTATCTAATACTGTAGAGGAGGGTTTAAACTCGTTTTGAGGGGGGAAGGGAATGTAAAAAAACAATGGGCAAGAAAATGGAGAAATCAAACGGTGGGGGGGGGGTGCAGAACAGGTCAAGTCAGTCTTGGAGTGCATGTGCCTAAATGCACGGAGTTTAGCAAACAAGATTGGTGAGCTGCAGGCTCAAGTGGTCATAGGGGAATATGATGTAGTAGCAGTAACAGAGACTTGGCTCAATCAAGGACAGGAATGGGAGCTGAATATTCCTGGCTATAATGTATTCAGGAGGGATAGGGAAGGAAGAAAAGGAGGGGGAGTGGCAATATTAATCAAGGATACGGTTATAGCCGTGGAAAGGGTCCAGGTGCTGGAGGGCCCCAAAACAGAATCTATCTGGTTAGAGTTAAGGAACAAAAAAGGAACTGTTACGCTGCAAGCAGATCTCAGACAGACGCAAGGCCAATAGAGTCGTGATAATGGGGGACTTTAATTATCCCAACATAGACTGGCAAAACAACAGCGCAAAGGGCAAGGAGGGGGAAAGATTTCTAAAATGTGTACAGGACAACATTCTTGGAAGGAAGCAGTGCTGGATCTAGTTCTGGAGAATGAAGTAGGGCAAGTGGAGCAGGTTTCAGTGGGAGAGCATCTGGGTAATAATGATCACAACATCATTAGATTCAGAGTGCATATGGAAAGGGACAAGGAACAATCAAAGGTGAAGATATTCAACTGGAAGAGGGCTAATTTCAGTGAGTTAAAAAGGGACCTAGCCAAGGTGGACTGGAAAGAAAGATTGGCAGGTAAAACAACTAAAGAGCAGTGGGAAGTCTTCAAGGATGAGATAGCTTGGGGACAGAATGAATACATTCCCACAAAAGGGAAAAGTAGGGCATCCAAACCTCCCTGGATGACAAAGGTAATTGTGTCTTGAATGAAGCAGAAAAAGGAGGCGTATGACAAATGTCAAGCCCAAGATACAGAAGACAACCAAATAGAATATTGGAAGTACAGAAGAGAACTGAAAAAGGAAATAAGAGGGGCAAAAAGATTATATGAAAAAAAGTTAGCGGGTAACATTAAAGGGAATTCTAAAATATTTTACAAATATATCAAGAAAAAATGGTTAGTCAAAGGTAGCGTGGGGCCAATTAAGGACCAAGGCAGAGGGCATGGGTGATATACTGAATGAGTACTTTGTATTTGTCTTCACAAAAGAAGTGGATGCACCAAATGCCGCAGTATCGGAGGAGAAGGTAGAGGAAATGGATGGGATAAGTATAAACAGAGAGGAAGTACTGAAAAGGTTGACTGGGCTCAAGGTAGACAAGTCGCCCGGTCTGGACGGGATACAGCCAAGGTTACTATGGGAGGCACAGGTACAAATAGCGGAGACTTTGGCTACAATTTTTCAATCTTTGTTGGACACAGGGGTGGTGCCAGAGGACTGGAGAGTGGCTAATGTTACTCCCCTGAACAAAAAGGGGCAGAAGGACAACCTGGGAACTACAGGCCAGTCAGCCTAACATCAGAGTAAGAAAACTCCTGGAGACTATAATCTGGGACAAAATAAATCTTCACTTAGAAGAATATGGGTTAATTAGGGACAGCCGGCACGGATTTGTTAAAGGCAAATCTTGTCTAACAAATCTAATAGAATTTTTCGATGAGGTAATGTAGAGGGTGGATGAAGGTAGTGCAGTTGATGTAGTTTATATGGTTTCAAAAGGCATTTGACAAAGTGCCACATAAAAGACTTGTAAGAAAAATAGAAGCCCATGGTATAAAAGGGACAGTGGCAGCATGGATTCAGAACTGCCTGGGAGCCAGAAAGCAGAGAGTTGCGGTGAATGGTTGCTTTTCTGACTGGAGGGAAGTGTACAGTGGCCTCCCCCAGGGATCGGTATTGGGACCACTGCTCTTTTTAATACACATAAATGATCTGGACTTGGATATAGCAAGTACCATTTCCAAGTTTGCAGACGACACAAAGTTAAGTAGGATAGTAAACAGTGAGAAGGATAGTAGCCAACTGCAGGAAGATGTAGACAGAATGGTAAAATGGGCAAAAACATGGCAGATGAATTTCAATGTGGAGAAATGCGAGGTAATGCATTTTGGAAGAAAGAATGAGGGGAGGCAATATAGGCTGGTAATACAATCTTAAGGGGGGGGTTGAAGGAACAGAGAGACCTGGGGTTCAGGTAAATGAATCCTTGAAGGTGACAGGACAGGTAGATAAAGCTGTAAAAAGGGCATACGGGATACTAGGCTTTATAAATAGGGGCATAGAGTACAAGAGTCAAGAGGTTATGATTAACCTATATAAAACACTGGTTAGGCCTCAGTTAGAATATTGCGCCCAGTTCTGGGCACCATACTATAGGAAGGATGTTAATGCATTGGAAAGGGTGCAGAGGAGATTTACAAGGATGGTACTAGGAATGAGGGATCTTGATTATGAGGAAAGGCTAAAGAGGCTGGAATTATTCTCATTGGAGCAGAGAAGGTTAAGAGGAGATCTAATAGAGGTTTTCAAAATCATGAGGGGATTTGACAGGTTAGAAAGGGAAAAACTGTTTCCACTGGTGGGTGTGTCGGTGACTTGAGGTCACAGATTTAAAATAGTTTCTAAAAGAAGCAGAGGGGAGGTGAGAAGTTGTTCGAATCTGGAACGCATTGTCTGAAAGGGTGGTCGAGGCCGATTCGATAACAACTTTTAAAAACTCGGTGGATTGGTATTTGAGGAGGACGGGTTTGCAGGGTTATGGGGAAAGGGCTGGGGAGTTGGATTAACATTACATTGTACTTTTCAAAGAGCCGGCACAGACTCGATGGGCCAAATGGCCTCTTTGTGCTGTACGATTCCATGATTCTATGATTCTAACCAAAAGGCTGCAAATTGGTGGAATTTGGGGCTTAAAACCTTCTATAACTTACTTAAAGGATCCAAGTGCCGATGCTGATGTATAAAAATAACTTTTCTGCTGATTTGATTTGACAAACCTTCAACTATTTCCTTTCCCAAGGGACTAAACCTCTGCTGTCGATTAGACTGTTTTGCAAAGTGCTGCATTCAAGTTAGTTGAATGTATTGTATTTTGCTGCCAGCTGTCAGTATGTGATGCTACTGGAAATATCCAAGAAAACTATTGGAGCAATGCTCGCCACTCTTATACTTTGGTTCCACAGGATCTCAGTTAAGCACATTGCTTTCACTGAGCATTATTCTTAGGTTGCTTTTGTGTTTCTAGGTCCTCGTCCTCACTTTCAAATTCCTCCATGGGCCTGGCCCATAGTATTTATGCAACCACCTGGAATCTTATTGCTCCTTCTGCTCCCTCCACTCAGCAAACACTGGTGTGTATCATGTCACCATGTCATTTCATCGGTAGGTGAATTTTTAGCTCTGTGAACTCCATACCGAATCCTTCTGCCTTGGCCCCTCCCTACCTTCAAAACCTATTCCACCACATTATTGGTTCAGCTACCACCTATCTCCTCAGTTCCCCCTGCCCCCCCACAAGCTTGGCTACCAGTCAGCTGTTGTGAAGAGATTTGAGACACCTTCCTGTTGCAAAAGGTACTATGTAAATTGTTGTAAGTGTACACTTTAAAAGGGATGTACCCTTTGGCAGCACAAACTTAGGTGCCAGTTTAGCTCAGTTCATGACTCAAGCCTTTGTGGTCAGAAGACTGCGGGTTCAAACTCAATCTCAGGCCAGGAACTCATAGCTGAAGTGCTCCGGGACACTGCCCCGCGTGAAGGGCGCTATATAAATGCAAGTTGTTGTTGTAGATTAGGCTAACACTCCCAATGCAGCACTGAGGAGAGTCCTGCATTGTCGAATGTCCCGCCCTTCTGATAAATGTTAAATCAAGTCTCATGCATTTGTTAGGTGAACATTAAAAATCTCATGACTACGATATTCAAAAAGAGAAGGATGTTTCCTTTGGTTTCCTAACAAAATATCTTCCATAGAGATAATTGATGATTCATCTGATGACTTTTATGGGACTTTGTACTGTACAATATAGCTGCTACGTTTTCCTCCAAAAACAGTAACTGCACTCGACAATAATTACTTTAAAGCTCTTTGATACTTTTGACATGATACAGCGTTGTAAAATTACAAGTGCTTTATTATCTTCCTTCCCTTAGAAAGAGGCTGTGGAATATTTGTGTAATAATAATCCTTACATTTGATATTGAATTTTTCATGTTGCAAAAAATGTCTCAAAGCTCTTCTTAGGATGTACTGTAGAGTGACTGTTTTGTGGACAAACGTGGCAGGCAATTTGGGCACAGCAATGACCCACAAACAGCCATAAAGTGAATGACAGTTTTTTTTGAGGAATTATTGACCAGGAGACACCCGGAGAAACTCCCTTCCTTCATGAGTAGTGCCATGGGATTTTTAACATTTACCTGAACAGGCACAGAGGACCTCAATTGTGGAGTCAATGCAGCATACTGGTTAGCGCGCTTGCCTCACAAGTGAGAGGACATGGTTTGAGTCTGGGTGAGGCGAAACCTTAGGCAACGTTTCCCTTATTCCACACAACTCTGTTTATCTAGCAGTAGATAGAAACCCGGTTGTTAGTTGATTGGCAGATCGCTTTCTGGGGGTAATAAAACCCTCCCAAAAAATATTGCTCTTGTGTCTTTCGCCCACAAAATACAGTCAATCCACTCTACAGTGTATTCTATGAAGCATTTTGTGATGTCTCAACAACATGGTAAGGCGCTGCATCAAATGCAAGGATTATTATTATGTATTATTATTTAACATCTCATACAAAGGATTGCACTTCTGACAATGCTGCGCTTCCTCCAGCACTAGATTGGAGTGTCAGCCTAGGTTACACCAGTGAAGTAGATAAAATTCCTCACAGAACCATAGAAATTCACAGCACAGAAAAGGCTATCATGTTTGTGCCAGCTCCTTTAACAGCAATCTGTTCAGTCTCATTTACCTGCTCTTTCCCCATATCTCTTTAGCTGACTTTTTAAAGGTATTTATCTAGTTCCTTTTTGAAGAACAATATGGATTCTGCCACAAACATTACTCTCGTCCATATCCTAACTGTGTGTCAAATATTTCTCCTAACCTCTTCATTTGCTTGTTTACTTAAACTAATGCCCATGCTTGAATTTGTCTCTGGATCTTTCCAATTCCAATTAATTAAATGAAATGCCATAATTCTCTTTGGACTTTCCAAACTTCTTGTGGGATGGTTTGCCAAATGCCTCCTGTGACAAAATAATGGGTGGGGTCTGCAGTGGAAAGAGGGAGGGTCATGTGCTCATGTGCTGAAAGTCTCTTACACAGGGACAAACATCTCGTTCATTTCCCTTAGTGGCTAATTCTCCTTTTGCTGAGCCCTTCCAAATATGGTCACTGACTACTAGAGTTGCATTATGAGTTATTACATTTTTTTACTGCTTGTCCATTCATAAATAAAGAGCCCACCCTTATCCCCTTTATAAAGCTTCCGATACATCTAAAGAAAAGCCCTGTGAACATCGTCTGCTCCACACAATATTTATAGCCTAAACTGAACGGTATCCCATGGCATTGCCACTTCACGTCTAACAAGGTTACTGATTAGCACCAAAATCTATACAGTATGTTAGTCTCCATCTACAGACTGCGTTTTGTAAAATATAAAATATAGAGAGTATTTAATAAAATACTCTTGTGATGGCACAGTGTGTTAGAGAGCCTCACAGTGGTGGGACGCAGGTATGTGTGATTCAGTACAATACAATTTACATTTATATAGAGCCTCTGGGGCCGCACCTGAATTTTCAGCCTTTTGCTGTCATTTCTGATGCAAGTTTTTAAGCCCCTTTTACTAGATTTTAATCCTACAAAACAACCTACGTGTAAACCAAGGCACATGTAATTTTTGCTTATTAATGATCCTGTGATTTTTTTTCTGAAAATAAGTGCCGAGATCTACTGAAGAGAAATACAGTCTTATAGTGTCAATGCTTGCTAAATAATAAAAATAAGCAATTCAATATATAGTCAGCCTGCATAACTAAAGGCCTTAGCATGTTGAGCAATTTGTCAGTATTGTAATGGTTAGAGCACTCATCTCGCACGTGAGAGGATCCAATTTTGATTCCCAGGTAGGGTGAAACCTTAGGCAAGTTTGCTTATTCAACACACCACTGTTTACCTAGCAGTAAGGAAGTACCCAGTTGTTAGTCGATTGGTGGATTGTTTTCTGGGGTAATGTTCCTTTCAAAAAAAAATTTTGGTCATTCAAACCAACTGTTTGTGGGACACTGCTGTGTGTAATTACCTACGCATTTCACCCACAAAATATAGTTAATTCTCTTTCCAGTATATTCTGTGAAGTGCTTTTAGACGTCTCCACAGCAATGTGATTAGGCGCTATATCCAATGGAAAGATTATTGTTATTGTTGTTAAATCATAGAATATTACAGCACAGAAGGAGGCCATTCGGCCCATCGTGCCTGTGCTGACTTTTTGGAAGAGCTACCCAATCAATCCCACTCCCCCGCTCTTTCCTCACATCCTTGTAATTTTTCCTATTCAAGTACCTATCCAATTCCCTTTTGAAAGTTGTTACTGAATCTGTTTCCACCACCTTTCAGGCAGTGCATTCCAGACCATAACAACTCTCTTCGTTTATATAAAAAAAAAAATTCTCCCCATCTCCCCTTTGGTCCTTTTGCCAATTGTCTTAAATCTATGTCTCCTGGTTACTGACCCACCTGCGGGTGGAAACAGTTTCTCACTCTATCAAAACTCCTCATAATTTTGAATACTTCTATTAAATGTCCCCTTAACCTTCTCTGCTCTCAAGAGAACAATTCTAGCTTCTCTCGTCTCTCCACATAACTGAAGTCCCTTATCCATAGTAGCATCCGTGGAGTCCTGTAGCTCAGTAGTTAGAGCACTCGTCTGGCAAGCGAGAGGACCTGGGTTCAATTTCTGGCTTGGTTAAACGTTTGGTGAATTACCTTACTCCACACACCTCTGTTTACCTAGCAGTAAGTAGGAGCCCACCTCTGCAACGTCGCCCGGCTCTGGCAATGCCTCACATCGCAGGCCGCCGAAACTCTCATACACGCCTTCATTACATCGAGGCTCAACTATGCAAACTCACTGCTTGTCGACCTCCCCAACTCCTCCCTCCACAGACTGCAGATCATCCAGAATTCTGCAGCCCGTGTCCTCTCCCGCACCAGGCTCCGTGACCCTATCACCCCATCCTTGCCCAACTCCACTGGCATCCCATCACACAGAGGATACAGTTCAAGATCCCGGTCCTCACCTTCAAAGCCCTCCACAGTCTTCACACAATATACTGTAAAGTGAATTAACTGTATATTTTGTCGGCAAAACGCAGCAGTCAATTGCGCTCAGCAGTGCCCCACAAACAGTCGTGGATTTTTTTTAAGGAATTATTAACCCCAGAAAAGCGATCTGCCAATCGAGTAGCAACCGGGTTCCTACTCACTGCTAGGTAAACAGAGGTGTGTGGAGTAAGGAAACTTGCCCAACATTTCACCCTGCTGGAAATCAAACCCAGGTTTCTCACTTGCGAGGCGAGTGTAATCACTGAACTATAGAACTCCTGTATGAATATTAATCTTGTGGGTGAGGTACTGGAGAGGGCTGGTGCCTGTAATTTTCTTTGTGAAAAGCACAAAATACACACAACGTGAGTGAGTGATTTATTTACAATGGAATTCATACAATGTATACAATTCTCAGAAGGTATTGGATAAAGACCCTTTGCCCAATTGATCTCACCTGTCATTACACTTTGATAGCTGTTGGGAGGATTTCCTGAACCTTTTCTTTATCAAAACTTGCAGGATTGTTAATCCTTCATTTTTAAAATAAGATAACTATAAATGTTAGGTTAGACTGATCTGCAAAATTGACATGATTGTTTAAACATCTTAGGTGTGGCAAGTTATGTTTATCAATAAGAAGGCTTTGTCATTCAGAAGCCTCATTTTTGCTAACAGGCTGCCAATAATACAAAGAGCAAACCTTGAAACTATTTCGAGGGTTCTTATGGCAAAGAAAGTTAGCAGAATAATATGTTTGGTTCCTTTTGTAAAATAACATCTGTAGCTCATTAATCATTTTTACCAACTGAAAATTATTGCAGAATTGTAATGATCTCATACTGTACAAATATCCGATCCCATTGACTGCTACACTGTGTTTAGAAGGTGAAATTCTGGTATGATGTATGAGAAATTGAAATGAAATCCATATGGGAAGGCAGAATGGACCAATAATCTGCTCTTGCCTGCAACTATTGCAGTTACCAAACTAACATATGCACTTCACCTGTTTTTATGGAGTTATTATCCAAAAATTGTCAGTTTGCTTTATTTCATTGTGAATGAGCTGTGATGCTGGGTAACAGTCTAATTGTAATTCTATTGTATCCTGGGGCAAATAGAATTGGGCAGTGTATTGCTGTATTAATGTTTTGTGTTGGTGAGGGTGCGATGCACGGACAGATTAATGGGTGGGCGGGGGAGATCCGGTCCAGCAAGCTGGAATTTCTGGCTAAGTGTAATTACAACGCTGATACTGGTATTTACCTGCATTTTTCCCAAAAAACTCATAAATGCCGGGATTGACATTGTAATTGGTTGAATCCCGCGAGCAGAAGACAGCGAATAAAGGATTTAAACAAGCTGAGCTAAAGTCGATATTCCTGGCCGTTGTGAAGCCCAGCAAAGAAAACGAGGCTGCTCAGAGTAATGTTGGCACACACTAGGTCAGTGGGCCAGAGGAAGTCTACACCCTCGTGGCACGGAATTGTTTATAATCTTTGGTTTTGAGTCCGGTCCGTCTAGATTTGAATTCCAATATTCGGAGTCTGGTAAGAACGAGGATTACTGTATATTGCTTCCCTGCAAGGAGGGGAAAAAGTGGAAAGAATCACAAGAGAAATTTAGTTGAAGAAGGCGTTTCGCCTCATTTGATCTCATCCTTCCAGAATGTTTTTGAAAGGAGGACATCATAGTCAAGGTCAGTTCTGACCTTACTCAGCATCTGCATAGATGTATGTTTTAGCAAGGGATCCGGCACAGTGATCAACAGCATCTGGCTCATTACAATAATGGTCATATCATACAATGGTTGATCCATGAGGAGTGCTGTCGAGTGACTGCACAATATACTTGTTTCTCTACTCTTCATCACTGTGTCACTATTAATACACTACACACATGGTTAGAGCAGCATTGGCAATGGGCTGGTTGACCTCTTTGTGAAGAATGGCACATAGAATGGGGACATATGGAAAAGGATGAAAAAATAATAGTTTTAAATTGTGGCTTAAACAGCAGAATTGCTGACAGCGTGCAATATTTTATTTTTAACCATGTGGTTATTGCACTGGTTAATAACTCACTTAAGATTTTCCAATTTAACTTTCTCATTTCCGAGAGCTGAATCCTGACATACCAATAAATCTATATGGAGCAATGAATTAAGTTAGCTGTGTTAGTCTGATTAGCTGTAAGAGCTGAGAGCATCAGCTGAATGGAAACATACAAAGCAAAAAAAAAAAGCACCTATTCTGGAGAGTTGTAGACAAACACACCATCACAAGTAGGCAACTGTGCCCACATCTATGTACTTTCTAAAGAAGGGTCCAGGAAATATTTGACATTTTAATTTTTTAAAAATTCTTGAACAAAATGCACATTTCCTCAATTTGACACAACTTTAGAATGCATTTTCATACCAGGAGGGAAGGGAGGCAGTTATTTTCAACTGGTCAGTAATTTTACTGACCCCTGATTGTTCGTCCTTATTATGGGATTTTCCATTAAAAGTGCATATTGCCAAAGGTTGGTAAAGCTTGGTGAATAACCCACTTGTATTATGTATCATTCAATTCCATTTGATTTTGTCTACAGACTTGCTTGTACAATCCGTTCCACCCTTGAGTTGACCCTGCTGTTGTTTTAGACAAACTTAAATTAAATAAACTGGTAAATATTGCAGATTGTAATTCAAAATTGTTGAACACAGTGTGGTGAATGGAAAGCTATAAATACTTTATTTAGCACTGGGTGTGGATAAGGTTCAGCATTTCTAAAGCTGTGTCCGTTATGTGACAATGAAGTGATTAAACTTGTGAGCTCCATACAGTCTATGCACCATTTAACCTTAGGATCAAAATAGTTTCTAAATATAAACCATATCATTCCTGTCCCTTTTGAATTGGGACGCAAGTAAGTCACGCACACAAACCTCTGGGGTAGAGATTTTCCAGCATTTCATCACACATACTGGTATCAATAAGGCTCAGTTGTGTACCTGGATTGTTGGAACTCAAGCTATTTTGTATCTGAACACAAGTGAACAGTTTCTATTAATTGATTCGCTACATTTCGGGAACAGCAGTCAATATCTAACAATGTATTCTAACTTTGAATTTAATTAACTTTGTAAAACTGGAGTACACATGCCTTACAAATAAATTTAGATTGTAAACTTTTATTGCACAGCGGTCTTGATGTCTTGCCATCTACTGTACTGAACTGACTGGTTTATAGCTCCACAGGCAGTCAGTCTTGTTCAATTCCTGTTTCCCTGTGCCAGGCGTCCCTACTTGGCTGCTCTATTCAGTGCTCTCTTGTATTCTGGGCAAATTCTTAATTATAGCCTTAATTTTGAATTGGCTTCAAAGTTAAGACTGAATTCAACAATTTGTCAAATTCTGGATGCTCTGAAATGTTAAATTAAATAGAGTAAATATAGATCTGGGTGGAATTTGCCACCAATAATATTGAAACACTGAAAGTTCTTAGGATGAGACTAGTTCAATGTCCCATTCCATAGCAAAAAAAAACACCTTGAACTATTAATACAGAAATGCAAGCTGGTAATACTACAAGGCACAGTGACATCAGACGCTGAACCTTGATGTTATTTGATGTGCAGTGCTACCTCCAGGTGAGAAGATGCAGCTGAGGAGCCAGTATTGTAATTGCACAGAAGATGGAATAATCTTGTACTGCATCACTGTTTAAGCAGCATTTTATTCTTCATCATTTATTCAACCTTTATGTAGAATTTTTCTCACTCATAAGGGAAAAAATAGCTGGAGACAGAGTGCTATTGTAATAATAATCTTTGCATTTGTGCTATTGGGAACAAAATAATAATCTTACATCTTTTACGTAGCAAGAATGTTGGACAGACATCTCAAAGCACCTCACAGAACTTACTGCAAAGTATAATGACTGCGGATTTTCAAATCAAGAATGAATGCTGCACAATGTTCAATTCTAAGATAAAAGTATTTAAGGTAAATCTATGAGGAAGTTGGGGCTTATTCAATCTTAAGCTTTCAACACCAACTGATACCAGTTCTAACATAGTGACTGAAGTGTGGAAACAAACAACTGTGAATTTGATATACTGTATCAGCTATCTTGTTATCAATGTTTGACCCACTGAATATTGCTTGGTATGTGGATTGGAAGTTATTGGGTCGTATCTGTCACTTTTTCTCAAAACTCTTGAGTTTCACCTATTTCAGGGACATCATCCCGACATGAAAGGCGCTGTACAAGTGTAATTTTGTTGTTATTCAAGAAATTCTGGTACTGAAGATTTATCAGTCATTTCCTTTTTCTTCCATTGAAAGGACATTTTTGATGTACAACAGAACAGCCTATAATAAACCAAGCAAGTGTTTGTTTAATATAGAAGGAAAACCTTAGATAAACCCATCAAAACACCATAGTAAGTATAAATATATCTCCCTGTGATATAGTTTTATACATCACTGAAGCTTAGATTGTTGTATTTGTGTTGCACCAGCTGACGGCTCCACAGTTGGAAACTTTTTCTCAACATTGTCAATGGTATTCCACTACTTGGAAAAACCTGCATTCTTTCATGAAGCATGGTTTGGTCTGGCTGTACTCTATGATTGGTAAACAGCACTCAGGTGCTCCGAGCTGCTCTTAACAGTTAGGAGTTTTGAGCTCATTGTGGCCTAATTTGTGATGGTTTATAACTGAGTTCATTATAACAACAACTTGCATTTATATATTTCCCTTCACCCAGGGTAACGTCTTGGAGCATATTAATATGGACTCCAAATCACAAACACAACTGCTGCCTTTAAACCGAATTGCTTCTCACTGGCCCACGGGAACATTGGGTCCATAGTAGAGCGGAGCTCCACTGGGTCATTGTGTCACACCTGGTTATTGGCAAGATTCCTCATTTGTGCCTCAGACAGTATAACTGGCTCTTATAAATCACTCCCAATTAAACCTCATTGACAATTTTTTGTACAGCTTTGCTAGAATCCTAATTATATGTGGAGTCGAAGTGAGGCAGAATGTTTTATTACCTGTTTTAAGTAGGGGCTCATGTTGTGAAATCTGTTCAATTCCCACTTACAAACCTCCTGCCCAGCTTAGCCCTGAACAACCCCTCTGACGATGCTGTTGTAACGAAGTTTGTGTGTTGCGTTTTTCTCATAATCGTTAGAGGTCTCTGGCACTTCCTCTGGTCGAAGAACAAAGAATGTGATTCAGAAGATGTCTTATACACAACAGAGTGGGAATATCATCTGACCAGCATAGCTGTATAAGATAGGAATGTCTTAAAGGAACAGTACCCCCAATTATGTTTTGCCTCCCCTTCCCCACTCCCATCTCCCATATGGCTGATGGTGAGACTGAATTGTATGTGGAGGTTGAGGTTTTTTTAAAGAGTAAATTACCTCCAGGAGACAATTTCGTTTCCAGAATTTTAATAACTGCCTTAACAATTTTCAAACTACAGGCATAGTTTTTTGTGTGTATTAGCCATTAGAATGATTTGAGTTAAAGTTAAACTCAGGGTACAGGTTTCAAGTATTAAATATTGCAACGTTGAATTTGAAATCTGTTTAGAACAACAGAATCCTCTTTGTATTGAAAATTCATTGTTCTCCAAATAAAGCAGAGAAATGCTGTTGCCTTTTCATTTTTCCGTTTTTAGTTGTAGCCACACACAAAAAAAGCTTCATTGAGTAAAATAAATAGTATTGCAAAGTAAGCATATTGTCTTTACAGAGGCTCTGACAAGTTGCTTTTCCCACAACATATAAAATGTTACAACGCTACAGTATTGTAACAGAACCCCTGCCTGATAAGGCAGTTGAATACTATCTCAATACTGACACATTTTTGAAGAGAATAGATGGGGAGGCAGTGGAAGTAAGGAATGGTTAACCTGCATGTAAAAGTTCACATGCAAAAGATTCACAGGAGCGTTGTTTTGAGTTTTGGAAAAGCAGAAAATAGTAAATCACCATGTTTGTAGGTTATTACCCCATATGAATTTACAGTGTGTTAAATCATAAATCTTAACATCCACCTTCTCACTCAGTGGAATTGTGCAGTTACACTCCAAAAGGAAACATCACTCCTCCATTCTTGAGAGGCAACTTCTTAATGTATTGTGCAAGAGGCTCTTTTGATATACAATAGGTCAATAGTCTTAGGTCCAATAAGGCAGTTCAGTTGTGAAGCATGATGGTTTCAATTTCAGAACAAATGACTGTTTTTTAACCGAAACAAAGGTTTCTAATTCAAGAGAAACTATTGCAGAACACGTTCTTGTTTGCACTGGGAATCATTAAATGCTGTGGGAGGCAACCAACATAAAAAGCATGAAGGAAGATAAAAGACTATTTATTGCTTATCCAATACATGTAATGCCCCTGTACATGTCCAGAACAAGGGGAACGCTTATTTGTAATGGAAATTGAACAAGAATATTTCAGATAATATGTTGATTGATTCTTTAGAAATGGGTTTTATTTTAAATGATTAATGGGCATTAGATACAGGTTAAAGCTCACTCTGCAATGCACAAATCTTAGAAGAATTGTGTTATATCCCTACCAGAAGCCCGGTATTTCTCATGGTTAAGGAATGGGGAAAGAACCAATCGAGGCAGCATTGAGAGGGATCGCCGGTTGGGGAGATGGTGGACAGGTGGTGCTTGACCAGCCAGAGGCTGGGTTACAATGGACCGTGGCATGTGGATTGGGGGTGAGCAAGCCAATAGTGAGCAGCTACATGATTGTTCAGGGGTGGGTGGGGTGATGCGAATGGCTTCTGGGAGGCTTAGCGGGGCAGTAAGCAGCAGTGGTTGATGTCGGTGGTTAGAGATGGAGAAGCATCGACACAGAAGAGGTGGAGGGAGTGGCAGCCATGGAACTGGACAGGCCTTAGCCTCTATACCCAGAGTTGCTCACTGATTCATATCCGCAGCCATGGAATACCTTGCAATAATGCTTAATAAAATGATTTAGTGTAGATAAACTGGGAGTTATGCAGGGTGACCAAAATGTTGTGATACCGTTACAATATCTAATAAGCCTTATGAAATTATGATGTATATATATTTTTAGATAATAGAGTAGTTATCACGACTTTTTGGTCACCCTGTACTTTGTTTTTGTTTTAGTCATTTGAGTATTTTATGAATATAAATGTAATAAAAAGAAATAAAACAAATTTTTTAATGGATAAAATGAAATGGCACAAAATTCCTGAAAAATAAAATGAAACATTATAAAAAATGCAAAGAATTTCACAAGGTTCTAGTTATTAGCCTTAAAACTATTATCTTAAAGTTTTAAAATTGTGCAGAAATTTCCATAGTTGGTGGAAAATTAATGAGTGAGCTTTCAGGTCTGCTGTGTGGAAATCCATCTTGACCCTCCACTATGCCCATTCGACCTTCAAAACCTCCCTTAAGACCTATCTCTTCAACCTTGTTTTTGGCCATCTTTCCCTCCCCTCCTCAGCTTCCCTTTTCCTACCCAGCTCGGGCTCCCTGTCAACAACAACGTCAACGATAACTTGCATTTATATAGTGCCCTTTCACCCTCTCTGCCCCCACCCTTTGGAACTCCATCTCACAATCCCTTCACCTTGTTCCCTCCCCTGCCTCCTTCAAGGCACAATTTAAGACCCTCCTATTTGACCGTGCTTTCAGCTGCCCTCCTACCTCTCTGCTCTCCCTCATCCCAACCCTCCCCCCCATGCTCGGTTCCTGATCCCGGATGATTTGGAACGTCCTCCCGATGTAAAAGGCGCTTTACAAATGTAATTTTGTTATTGTTGTTGTTATTGCCCTTGGATAATGTCTTGGATAACTTTAGAATTGGACATCAAACAAGGGAGAAATGGGAGGTGACCACAGGCACGATCAACGAGGTAGGCTTTAATGTGGGATTTAAAGACAGATAGAGAGGAGACAAGATGGAGGATTTGAGGCAAGGAATTTCAGAGATTTGGGGCATAGTGACTGAAGGCTCAGTCTCTCATGGTGGAGGGGCAGGGGAGCACACACAAGGTCTGTCTTAGCTAAGCAGAGAGGATGAGCAGAGGAGTGGGGTACAAATAGATCAGAGAGATTGAGAGTTTTTGAAGGTGTTTGTACGTGAACTTTAAACTCGATCCATTGGTAGTAAGGAAGCCAGACAAGCCTGATGAGGATTAGGGGGGTGATGACTGGGCAGAGTTTGGTGTCGATGAGGATATGGACAGCTGAGTTTTGGATTAGCTGGATCTCGTAGATGATGGAACTGGGCAAGCAGTGCATTAGAGAAATCAAAGGTTCTATATAAATATAAATTGTTATCGTTGTATTCTTTGAGTTTGGGACCTGTCGTACTAAGCTCATACAATTGCAGAATGGAAATGATTGAAAAGGGAAAAGATTGTCTTTGAAAATACTACTCATTTCTCAATTTTTATTCAAATTAGCACAACAGGAATAGAGTACTGAGCATATACTGTAGTTACTTATGTGAAATAATTTTTGTAAAATTGCTTTTGGGTGAAGTGTTACTATGACAATCTTTTGTCAGAACAACAGATGAAAGGCGATAAGACTTTGAGGGGACTTGCCACAGCGCAGATTATTTTCCTGGAGTTTTTCACTCAAATACATCAAACTTTGATTTGTGATGTTACACCTTTCGTCACACCCACCCACTGTTATTCATAACCAGCTGCCTCTTCACTCTATACCAAACCAACCCAATGTGATGCTGCCTATTTTCAGAAAACAATTCCCAAAGAAAACACAGTGTGCACTAGCTACATGAACATTTTCCACAGTATTTCTTATTATTTTACAAAACAGATTTTGCACCTCTGGAGCTCCCTGCCACAATCCCTTCTCCTCGCTCCTCTTTGCCCCACTTCAGATTGCACCTTACGACTCTCTCCTTCGACCATGCCTATGGTCATCTTCCCTCACCCTGGCTTGAAGTCGAATTACACTATTATTAAGTGCTCCGAGATGCCATCCCGTGTGAAATGCGTTCTATCAATGCAAGTACTTGTTAAGGTTCTTAAAGAGTGGTTTGCTGAACTCTGATGCAGTACTGAGTTCATACCCCTTCCCTCTGAGTTTCAGAATTGCCCACAACTGTGGTATTAGAATCTCAAAAAAAAACTGTGGTATCTTAACCTTTAAGACCCATTTTGTCTTAAAACGTAAGATCATGCATAATTGTGTAAATTCTTACATTCAACCTTAATTGGAAGCCAGTTTTTCCCAGCTTTTGAAAATACATGGTTTCCAGTGTGGAAAATATTTCAAAAAGTCTTAAAATTTTAAAACCGAATAGTCTTACAAGTTAAGATTAAGGTGGAATCTTTTGAATCTTTCCTGGTTCGGTAAGTTGCAAAGGTTACATTCTCAAAAGACAGTGTCGAGACTTTAAAGAGGACAGTTCCAGACATAAGCAGTGGAGTGAGAAATGCCATGCCCAATTTTTACAATTGTGTTTCCCTTGGTTCTTCCTGAATTTCCCCAAAGGTTGGTGAAGGCAAGTTTAACCTGGAAAGCCGCAGCACCTGGAATCAAATCTAGGGATTTCATAAGTAAGCAATAAATGCTAGAATTGTAGATAAAACTGACAGTTTTATTTCCACAAAAATATCCTCATGTAAATCCTACTATTTATTGCTGTGCTTCAGGTGACTACATGCAAGGGAGTCAGATGGGGACAGCCAGACAATTTATTAGCTTACTTCCATCACATTAAAAGGAATTATTTATTAGGTTGCAGATAAACCATGCTCACAGTGTGCCCATTGTTAATGGTTGTTTTTGATGATTCATTATTTTTTGTTAAATATTCATGCGTGAGATTAACTAGATTTCACTTCAACTATTTTGTAAGATTTTATTGTTTCAGATTTATTTATAATTCCCTTTCCCCCCAGCTTCAGCAGTTCAGCTCAAAGATTTCTCCACTCCATTTCTGTCCCGAACACATTTGAGTTCAATTAATTACTAGTGATTTAACTCAATCGATGTGTGGAGAAACAGCTCACAACCAACAACAATGACAACAACAACAAAATTACATTTGTATAGCGCCTTTCACATCGGGAGGACGTCCCAAGGCTCTGGACAGATAGAGTTACAGCTGAGGGTTGGGGTGCGGGAGGGGTGAGGGCAGGGGTGGAGCAGGGAGATTGAAGGCAAGGTCGAAGAGGAGGGTCTTGAGGCGGGTCTTGAAGGTGACAAGGGAGGGGTCAAGACGGAGGATTGCGGGATGGAGTTCCAGAGGGTGGGTGCAGAGTGGCGGAAGGCCAATAGTGGGACGAGCAAAGCGGTGAACGTGAAGCAGGCCAGCGACCACTGAGCGAAGGTAGCAAACAGAATGGTAGGGGGTTAGGAGGTCGGAGAGGTAAGGGGAAGCAAGACTGTGGAGGGCTTTGAAGGTGAGGACCAGGATCTTGAACTGTATCCTCTGTGTGATGGGAAGCCAGTGGAGTTGGGCAAGGATGGGGGTGATAAGGTGAGTCATGGAGCCTGGTGGGAGAGTACACAGGCTGCAGAGTTCTGGATGATCTGCAGCCTGTGGAGGGAGGAGTTGGGGAGGCTGACAAGCGGTGAGTTTGCATCGTCGAGCCTCAATGTAATGAAGGCATGAATGAGGGTTTCGGCGGCCTGCGATGTGAGACAGTGTTGGAGCTGGAAAAATGTGGTGGCCTTCATTTTGTGAAATCAGTCTTGGCAAAGGTATGAAGGTTCCACGACCAGTATTTTGAATGCATGAAAAATGCGATGTTTCATAACAGAATCAATGTAAAAATGGAAACAGAGCAATTATGCATATGTTAGAGATTTTTAAATAATTCCTTATGAATAATGGGCACAAACCAGTTATGATAATCACTGCGTCATCATCTGTATTTTTCATCTTTCCTTGATGTAATTTCTTCGAATATCCTTTCCTGCTCCTTTTCTCATGTGGCTAGCCTCAGATTATTCAAGACATCCGCTGCAACAGATAATGCTCATCTCCTGGGATTTACAAAAGAATGAGCCGGTGCATGGATGCCAACCTTATCAGGTGCAACGCACCTTGGGAAGCATATGGCAGTTGTGCTAAATCTCTCTGACAAAGTACGATTATGACTGATATCATGATGAATGTCTTTGGCAATCACCTAGCCTTGTTCCTTCCTTCTTCCCTGGTTATCTGCTTCAACCATCCATCTGTTACTGTTTGTCTCTGACAGGTTGACAGCAGCACCACACAGTGTTGCCAGGCTGCAAAATGGCAGATGCAACAGGTCATATCGTTGAATACAGGGACCATTCTTAGGCCTTATTTTCATTGATTCCTTTTGTGAAGCCCAAACATCTAAGTCTCATTTACAAAATGCCACGTCTGTCTGCATTAAAATTCCCCTTGTGGGATTGTGTCTCATACTTTTTGGTGTATATTTGACATTACACCAATTTTAGATTCAAAGCATAGCCTGTTCCATCTGCAGAAGAGAGGTGAGATCCATATAATACGTAGCAAGAATGCCAACACTGACATCTGTTGGCAAATCTCTAGTGACTATCTACCAGTTAAGTCCCTTTCTCTAAGCCTCCTTGGAAGTCCAGAATGAGGACAAACAAATCTTGGATACTGCTGGGATAATTAACGAATGCATTGATGCTGATATTCCTGGGATCAAATACCATCTTTTCATTGATAGAATGTAAGCTTTCCCAATTCCGGTAGATGTGTACTTTTTTTCCACAGGTGTGTTGGGAAGTGTTGGGCTTCCTCAATGGTACATGGCATCAGGCAAGTCAGCATTGTGGTTCTTTGATTTTCACTTGTTGCTGGAACACAGATCAACTAATCTAGAACTGAAACTTGTGATGTTTCCAAACAGCTAACACATCAAATGTGTTAAGAAACATTCCGTGTTTTAGCTTGTTAAACTCCAGCAGTACCCAAAGGAACTCAGGATTCCCAAGACTTGGCTCTTTCCAACCTTCATGTAATATTCTCCAAAATGAGGTAAGTAGGATGCCTATAGGATCCTGTTATTTGAAACATTAGTTTAACATCTCATCCAAAGCACCTCCAACATTGCAACATATCCTCAGCACTGCCTTGACTATGTGAATTCAAAGTTCTGACATGGCGCTTAAACCTTCTGATTCAGAGATGAGAGTGCTACCAATTGAGCCAGGCTAATACACTGACCTATGTCTGAAAAGATAGGTCTTAAGGCGGGCTTTAAACGTTGGGAAAGAGGTGAAGTGGAGGTAGTTCAGAATGGAGTTCTGGCAGGGGCAGAGTGGCTGCCATCGCCGTGTGGGAGGGAGGGGTATGAAGCAGAAAAAAATTGACAAAAATATGCTGCTATTGCACAGTGAAAAAGATTGATCAGCAACCTCCTGGTTTGAATTGGTATTTATGAATGATCTGAATTAGATCCATTGGTAATTAATTTGGTATTCAGGTAAACAATTCATTTTATATCGGGGCTTGGGTAAGTGGCAGCTAGTCATACTTTGAATCATAAAAAGATCTCAGTATGCAGCTCCAAGGGTAATCATTTTGAAGGCAGTCATCCTTTTGAAGTGAACGTCCTCTTTGTAGTGTGCTACCCTTTCAGCTGTTTTGAGATGTCAGACAATTACTGGAAGAGCCAAGTCCACCTCCAGCATCTTTAAAATGTAGGAGTATCAAAAATGGCTATGAACCTTGTTCCAAAGGGGAATATTTCAGAAAAACTCAAATTTTTCCAAAGTTTACCTTCTCTAGGGGTTTCAGTGTTAAACAGGCTGTTTTTAATCCATGATTTACATTAAAAATCTATCCTAAATTAAGGATACTATGTAAATGCAAGTTGTTGCTGTTGTTCGGTGTAATTTGTCACAGATTTGGGCCCACAGATGCTTGGCTTAGCAATACTGTCATTCAACAGCTCTTTTGCCTTCTAGCTGCAGAGCTGCTAATTTTAACTTTGAGCAGCGTGTGATGCCATCAATCCTGGGTAAATAATAGTGGTGCATCACATGAGCATAATAGGACAGATCCTTTTAAACCCAACGGAAATTAAGCCTCTAACATTCACATTTAACAAAAGTATTTGACACAATGGGCAGAATAGCCATCTTCTGTGCCGAAATTTCCAAATTTCGATTTTGTTGTACCTGCAATAGCACAACTTTAGGAAACATTTAGTGGTGTACACTATTGCTGTTTGATCAGTGAATCTGAAGCTGATATCTCTCTCTGTAAGCTTAGATATAGCTCTGTTTATGAGAAATCAATCGCAAGCAGTATGAAGGATTACATTTCTTGTTTTAATGGAGTTTAAATTCGCCCCTATAAAGCGCTCTGGGACCTGTTTCAGGGGTGCTATATAAATGCAAGTTTTGTTAAATTGACACATGCTTTGGCCTTTAAATTAGAATTTGTTTGCTAGGTCAATAAAGAAATGCTGTAAAAATGTAGATGTCCTGTCTTAAAAAGTACCAGGTGTTATTTACATTACTTTATCTCCTTCCATTGTATTATAAATTACTGTTATTGGGCCAAATCTACAGAAGAAATGTATAAACCTAGAATGTAACTGGTATTATATACAATGTTTGGGGGGAGGTAAGTGGGGCCTCCTTGGAGTTTGCCAACGGAATGTCGGAATTGAGCCAGGTGGTCTCGGTAGTCCGGTTCCTGAGCCAGGCAGGTCCGCAGTACTCCAGGGGACTGCTAATGACAGCACAGCCAGACTGCCTCATCGGCAGGAATTTGAAAAGGGCAGCTCTGTCATTGGGGCCACAAAATCCTCCCACGCAGTTCCTGTTAACCCTGCAAGCCAAAGCCGTAACAGGTAGGGTGGTCCTAGATGAACAAGCAGAAAGCATGTCAGACAGTGCTATTAATGGTGTCATTTTAGCTGGTTAGAGTCCAGCAGTAGCCTAACACACACTCTGAGGTCCTCAAGCTTTGGCTCTTGCCAACCTTCCCCTCATACTTTCCGAAATTAGGTAAGCAGCATACGTTCCTTCAGAGAGAGAATGCGCATTCCATTCCAATAATCTGTCCATCGAATTTCCATGTGTAGGTTGGATGCATGGAATTCTTAGTTTGGTTTGGATACTCTTAAGCATGGTGATGGGTTTCCGCATGTGTCAGATACCCACCTGACCAAAAAAAAATACAATGTATATTCTGCTGCATTCATTTTGCTAATCACACAGACCAGTACTTTAGTGTGCTAGTGTGATGTGACTGAAAGATCCACAGCATTGGCTGGACTCTCCAATGCAGAATTCACATGCAGAATGCAAAAATCTGATGCGCTTTGGCTTTCCTCCTCACAAAATCAGAGCCAGCCATATTGAGCATTCAGCACTTTCAGACAGTCTCTGACATGCCAGGCAATAATACAAATCAGATTCTGCTTGCTTTCCTATGTATTCATTGTGTCTTCTGAGTATGTGACATTGTATATGCATATCAAAGCAAGTGAGTGATTTTTTTTTCTCTCTATTTTAAGCTGGTGCTTTTCTCATTTATCTCTCCTGCCCCATTTCGTGCCATTTCTCAGTGGAGCGTGCAGGTGGCCTGCCTCTTCCATGCAGCTTTTCAGCTGACAACTAGGATGCATGCCTGGATTTATCACATGATTTCATGTTCAAGGTTAGGAGTGGAACGTTCCACATTGAGAACTGTGCGTGTAATCCCTGGGTCCACAGCACAAGGCATTGGAGCACCAGTGTTTTTAACGCTTATTGTGGTACAGTAAATCAATTACACAATATTCCCAAACTCTCATGATACTAGAATCTGTCACGTGTCGGACACCAACCTTCGTGGTCTTTTTGTAGCTTGTTTATAACGGGAATTTCTTTTATAAATGCGTAACAAAAGGATTGCCAGTTGTTAGCAAATGTGTGAGGTAGGTTCTATTATCTCACATACAGGGGCTCATTTAGCACAACCTGTGGGAACAATTCAGATCTCATTAATGCTCAGATTCTTTTCATGCTGAGGTCTTTATAATTTTTAATTGGGAATGTATTTCTTTGTATCTGTCACATTTTCTTTTTGGGGTGAATTTCAATGCTGGAGGATGGAACCTCTCTATTGTCCCCCAGTATCAGCATCAAGCAGATGCAGGCCAGTAAAACATAAACCAGATGCAGGGAACGCTCTTGTCAACAAGATGCTTGAGGGCAATTCTCCAAACATTGATAATTTTAACAAATCTTGACGGGTGAATGCATTAGATTCCCTGCTGGTTGGTAAATTTACTGACTTTGACATTGTTATGTGCTCACAATTGGAAAATCCCTTTAGAAGCTAACATTGCCAAGGCCGGGAACTAACTGTACTCACTCATCGAGAATTAGACATGCTTGTTTGCTAGGGTTGGAGAACTTATCAATGATTATTAAATGATCACTCCCTTCCTATAACCTCAGATATGCATGTTCTACTCTATTGGTGCGTATTTTCTTGCTCTCTATTTCCATTTTTGCTACCGTCTTTGCTATCTTTGACTGAGACTGACAGTGAGTGCTGAAATGAGAGCAATTTTGTGCTGTGGAATTATACCTCCTGGGATTCAGGTTAAAACTACTGAGCCTTGTTTCATTTAGTAGTTACTAAAGAGGGAGAGAGAGGGGGGAGATTTTATTTGTTGCAGATTTTACAGATTTTGCTGCTAAGGGTTTTTATATATGAAGGGTTCAGCTAAGGACTACAATAGATCAACATGTCTGATGTCATATTTGCACTGCTGCTTTTCTGATTTCACTAAAGAAATGAAGATTGTTTCCTTTTATTTTCCATTGTTTGCTACTTGAGTATGTATGTCTTCAGGTGGTGGAGTGGGGTGATTGGTATGATACAATCTATTTGTTCATACTTTTGTCACCAATGTGATGTGAGTAATAAAGATAACGTTTCGATTTTTTTTAAAAAAAATGCCTATTTATGTCTGCTATACATGAATGGTCAATTGGATTTTTTAAGATCATCTGGTCAGGAGCATTTCATTTTTGTACTTTCAATGTGTGTTTTTTTTTGTAAAATGCAAACAGTCTTTTTCTTTTGAATAGCTACATTTTGAATATTTTAATATTCACCTTGTGATAGAACAAATTAAGGAAAAAGAGGTTATACCGAACTCACCTGCTTGAGTTTTTTTTGAAGAATTAACTGACAAATCGGGTAGGGGAAATGTAATTAATAATATTTTTGGGAAAGTCTTTTTACAAATTTATACATCAGTGACAAACATTTAAGATTAAAGCATGGAATAGAGGGAAACGTAATGTGCAGATAATTGGTAAAATCTCAGGAAACTGAGCATGGCCATGAATGGGACCCTTACAAGCTGGAAAAAGATTATGAAGATTGTAGCCCTGTAGCTATTCTTGTTCCTGGTGTAGACCAGGGATTATTTTTGGACTTATGCTATTTTTAAAATGTATCCAGGGCTCCAACACACTACCTCATGTAAGAGCGCTTTATATAAATGCAAGTTGGTTGTTGTATTAACTTTGGTGAGGCTATTGTAAGCAAAAATTCCAATTTGTTGGATAGTAAAAAACAAAAATGAAAATTACAATGTGCACTTATACAGTACTTTTCTCAAAGAATAAACACCTTAAAGCCCTTCAAAAGGATGAAAAGCACATAATAAAGAAAAACGCAGTCAGATTCAGAAGGATTGGATATTCACTGGTCTAACAGTGCCTCAATATGCCTCAATGCGCACAGTATATACAGTACCTGTAGAATAGTTAGTATAAGAGCAAGGGACCAAAAGTCATGTTAAATGAAAGACAGAGCCCAAACTGAAAGAAGGTATAGTGTGATGAGTAAGTCTTGGACTCAAGTATACAACTACAGTGTAGGTTTGGTCACAGCTATCATAGTTCTTAGAAAAGATACAGAGAAGAGCAACCAAGATGATTCCAGGTATGAGGACCTGAAGGTAGGAGGGAAGGTTAAGGAATTTGGTATTGTTTTTCCTTGAAGTAGAGACTTTGAATGTTATCTGGTTGAAGTTTGCAAGATTACAAAGGTGGTGTCAAAAGTAGTTTTCAGGTAAAAAATGTTTACTATTGTGAAGGGTTCAGCTAATAAGTTAAATGTAAAGAGAAAAAGTCAGGCAAAATATCAGTGCAAAAAGAGCAGTTGACGCATGGGATAAATTACATGGGAAACTTTTAAACAGAAAACCTAGGTATCAGATTCGACCCACAGCTGTGCTTCCTTCCCCACATCCGGTCCCTGACCAGGACCTAACTCGGCCAGATGCAGCCGAAAATCACTCGTCCATGCGTTTGTCATCTCCTGACTCGACTTTTCGAATGCCCTCTTCACCGGTCTCCCCAGCACCACCATACAGAGGATACAGCTGATCCAAAACTCCACTGCCTGCATACTCACCTGCACTAATCTCCGTACTCTCATTACACCAATGCTAGCCATTGGCTCCCTATCGCCGAATGGATCGATTTCAAGATCCTCATACTCATTTTCAGTGCCCTGGCACCCACATGTCTTTCCAACCTTCTTACTCCCCAACATACTAGCTGCTGCCTCTGTTTGACTGGCTCTGACCTCCTGCATGTCCCTTGTGTCTTTCGTTCCACAATCGTGGCCGAGCTTTCAGCCACTACACCTCAAAACTCTTCCTCTATCCCTCTGCCTTGCCCCTTCCTTCCCCATCTTAAATCGCCTCTGAAGATCTTCCTATCTACGGTCACCTCCCCACTCCGGGTCGGTGTTGTACTCCACCACTATCAAGAGCTCTGGGACGCTAACCTTCGTGAGGGGTGCTATATAAATGCAACTTGTTGTTGTAATTCTGGAGAGAGAGGGGATTGAGGGATATAGTGAGAAGGAGAACCAATGGTCTTTTTGTGTTCCTCATAATTCAACCCTGTTGCTTATTATTTTGATTTATTAGTGTGCTCTGGCTGTTCTGCATTTATGTTCCAATTTATTAAAATACGGTATAACAGTTATATATAGACAATAAGTTCCTTTATTAGGAGATGAAACATTGCACTAAGAATACTGGCTATAACTCACCCAAGTATTGTTTTTTGTGATAGTGAAAGCACCAGAATATCAGAGTTAAAATACAGGTGAATTGGTAGGAGTCTTGATTTATGCAAAACAGATTGTCTGTGTTTTAATAGGTTGCTTATAAAAACAACAACAAAATTACATTTATAGAGCGCCTTTCACGTCGGGAGGACATTCCAAAGTGCTGAACAGTCAGATGTCGGGACCCGAGCATGGGGGAGGGGTGGTGTAGGGGTGAGGGAAGGCAGAGAGGTGAGAGGGAGACCAAAGGCACGGTCGAAGAGAAGGACCTTGAGACCTGCCTTGAAGGAGGCAAGGGAGGAAGCGAGGCGAAGGGACCGTGGGATGGAGTTCCAGAGTTGGGAAAGCCGATGGGGAGGAGTTCCTGTAATCAAGCCTTGAGGTGACAAATGCGTGGGTGAGGGTTCATGGTTCATATGCAGCACAAAGTAAAGAATTGTATTCGCTGTTCAGGAACATTATGGATTAACAAGATATCCTCTTTTGCTTTGTGCTGCATCTTGCATTTGCCTTGCTCCTACACTAATTATTTTTCACTGATAGATTTGAGAAATCCTGGGAGCCAACATAGAAGAACTTTTGTTTGCTGTTTGAATACTCTATCTATATAAAAAAAACTGGCTCAAAGCAAAAAACAAATCAGTGATTTATGAGCTGCCCTTGATATATTTAAATCTTTATTTTACCAGCTTAGCAAAGGAGGGCAACAAGTGCATTGCTCCTCAACTATCGTTTTCTTACAGTTCCCGTTTGTGTCAGCGAATGATATTGCTCTACATAATGGATGCATCACCATTGCAACAACAACAACAACTTGCATTTATATAACGGCTTCACGCAGGGCAGTGTTTTGGACAACCTTATCAAATTCTTTACGTGTAAAATTGCAACATTTAAGATAGGGAGAAGGGAGGTATTCAATAAATTACACAAGTTTAAAGACGACAAGGCACCTGACCCAGAGGGACTGCTCCAAAGGTTCCTTGGGGAAACTAGGGAAGATGTAAGCTCTAAGGTAATCAAGGGAAATGCAGTGGATGTAGCGTATCTGGATTTCCAGAAGTCCTTTGAAAAACTGCCACAGAATGGATTAAAAATCGGTAGGAAACCGAAAGGAAAGGGTAGGAATTAAGGGTCTCTTCTCAGAAAGTGGTGTT
Source organism: Callorhinchus milii (assembly GCF_018977255.1). Lineage (NCBI taxonomy): Eukaryota > Metazoa > Chordata > Chondrichthyes > Chimaeriformes > Callorhinchidae > Callorhinchus > Callorhinchus milii. Next base: position 33,579,343 of record NW_024704742.1, on the reverse strand, counting down.
TCGCAGGGATCCATGNTTTTTTTTACTGTATCTGTTTCCTTACTGTACATTCTTTGAAATGGCAATTGTTTTTTCAAATTAATTCTGGCTAGTTTTCCCTCCCCACTCCCTTCAGTACCTCCACCTCCAGCTTGGGTTCCCAGCCAGCAAATTCAAGTGCTTTGAGATGTCCTACGGACATGAAAGGCAATATATCAATGTAAATTGTGCTATAATTCTACACTAGTGGCATACCTAACGACTAACTGATCCATAATTAAGCATAAAACCATGGCAGTTTTTCATGTTGTTTCCCCATCAAAAACAATAAAGGCATCATACACAGATTTTATTGATCATAATGAGGTGAATTTACAGCTCCTTTTATTATTTAGTGCAGTGGTGGCCAACCACAACTGGCACCGCCTTCCATCACCTCCGGAACATCGCCAGACTATGGCATTACCTCACCCCTCACGCTGCTGAAACCCTGGTTCACGCCTTTGTCACCTCAAGGCTGGACTATGGGAACTCTCTCCTCGCCGGCCTTCCCGCCACCTCCCTCCACAAGCTGCAGGTCATTCAGAACTCTGCAGCTCGTGTACTGTCCCGCACCAGGCTTCGCGATCACATCACTCCCACCCTCGCTCGCCTCCACTGGCTCCCCATCCCCCAGAGGATTGATTTCAAGATCCTCTCCTCACCTACAAGGCCATTCACGGCCTTGCTCCCTCCTACCTCTCCAACCTACTATCCCCCTACCTACCTGCCCGTACCCTCCGTTCCTCTGGCTCCGGTCTGCTCCACGTCCCCCGCCCCAACCGCCCTACCATCGGTGGTCGGGCCTTCAGCCTCTCAGCCCCGAGGCTCTGGAACTCTATCCCCCAGTGCCTTCGCCGCTTCCTCCCTCTCCTCCTTCAAGGCCGGTCTCAAAACCTTTCTCTTTGACCGAGCCTTCAGCTCCCCTCTCGACTCTCTTCCCCCTCCTCGCTCCCTCCCTTCCCTCCCTCACCCTGACCATTTCCCCCTCCTCGCTCCCTCCCTTCCCTCCCCTCACCCTGACCATTTCCCTGACCATTTCCCCCCTGCTTGGGTCATGACCCAACTGTGCAGCGCCTTGGGATGTCCTCCTGACGTGAAAGGCGCTTTATAAATGGAATCTTGTTGTTGTTGTTGTTGTTGATATTCCTCCAATAAAATTAATTTTCTTGATTGAATATTTCTTGATCCTATGCCATAAATCAAGAAATATTCAAGAAAAAACTGAAAACACACTACCGATCGAACACAGACTTACCTAGACTCGGGTGACTGTACAGGGGGAGGTGCTTCTTGATGGTCTTGTGGGCCATTTCCAGTCCGCAGGCCACAGGTTGGCCACCATTGTTTTAGAGCAGTGATTAGATCTCAATGTGTGGTCCTCCCCCATTGATGATAGACAGCGGCAAAGTCTGCAAACTTGCCGTCCACTGCTTGTTAACAATATAGCGTTTCTTGAAATTTTAGGTAAAGCTCCCCCACCTCAGGCCGCTGAAGCTCTTGTTCATGCCTTCATCCCCTCCAGGTTTGACTATGCAAACGTCCTGCTTGTCGACCTTCCCAATTCCTCCCTCCACAGGCTGCAGATAATCCAGAACTCTGCAGCCCGTGTCCTCTCCCGCACCAAACTCCGTGACCCCATCTCCCCCATTCTCGTCTGACTCCATTGGCTTCCTATCCTTCAGAGGATCCAGTTCAAGATCCTGGTCCTCACTTACAAAGCCCTCAATGGTCTCGCCCCACCCTATCTCTGTGACCTCCTAATCCCCTAACAACCCGCCCGCTCCCTCCGCTCAGCCGGCTCTGGCCTGCTCCACATCCCCCGACCCACCCGCCCCACCAATGGCGGGAGAACCTTCAGCCGCTCTGCCCCCAACCTCTGGAACTCCATCCCCCAATCACTCCACCTCGCCTCCTCCTTAGCCTCCTTCAAGTCCCGCCTCAAAACCCTCCTCTTTAACCATGCCATTGGTCACCCCCCTTCCCCTTCCCTCCCTTCTCCCCACTGACCCCAGTTTGGGTCTGAAATGCTGTACACTGGGATGTCCTCCCGACGTGAAAGGCACTATACAAATGTGATCTTGTTGTTGTTATAAGGGGGAAAAATATAGTATGTGATGAGGTAGTATCATTAGGTTGTTTATACGTCTGGCAGGATTATCCAAAAAGTGCATTATAAGTATATTACAATAAGAAATGGATGACTAGACAAAGTTGTGCTTCAAAACTCAGGAGATATGCTTTAAGTGCGAAGGAAATATTAGGAAACGCATACTCTGAAATAATAACCGGAATTGCCTTTGGTACAAACAAGACTGCCAATGTCATCAAAAGGGGATAAAAACACATGGTATATGATAACTACCACTGGTAACGATTATCATATCACATACCACATCCACCACCTCCATATGTTTTTTTTAACATTGGTGTGTTCATTATGTTATACCTAGATTGAGAATGAAAATATATTGGTTCCCTCATACCTGTCCCTTTCCTATTAAATAGGAAACTTTTTCTGTGCTGTAAATTTCGATGGTTGTATAGTTAAATAAATACTTCCTGATGTCTGTCCTAAAACCACTCTTGATCTGCTGTCCTTGCATATTGGAAAATATTGTTCTAGGTTTACTTTCTCAATCCCTTGTAAAATCTTTTAAACCTCGATAAGGTTCCCTCAGGAACATCTATTTTCAAGACTAAAAGCCCTAGCTTGCCGTAAGCTTATTGTTCTAACATCTTTGTTAAGGTCCTCAAGCACTCCGGGATGCTATATAAATGCAAATTATTGTTGTTGTTGTTCTCTGCATTGCTTCTTGATGTGTAACAGCCCCCTTATGCCCTCAAGGTGAGAGAAGAAATAAACCGCATCAGACCAAAATTACTTAGAGCTGAACACATTGTGGACACAATAATGTGACCATCAGCTACTGAAGAGTTTGTACTGGAGTAAAGTTGTCAAGTGTGTTTTCTTCCTAATTAATTTAAACATTCCAGATACAATGGGGATGACCATGATTATATTCACAGCAAAAATCTTTGAAGAGCATTGAGTGTGGGATGCAAAGCAACAAGGTGCTACCAGTGTCCCAGTGAACTTCAACATTTTAAAAAATTTCACTTTAAGGCAACCAAAATCGTCAGCATGGAGCCAACCCAATCAATAGGATTCTTATTAGATTTTTCAATACAGATGGCTTACAAAGATGTACGTTTCTTATTTTATTGGGAACAAAGAAATGAAATGGAAACAGGACCACTCACAGAACAGCCAGACAGATTTCCATCTCCAAACCATAACTAAAACCTTTGAATAATTCTTTGTGTGTGCAAGTGCTGCTCTTTTGAATATCTGTTCAGACTAAATTGTAAGACCTTCTAACAATTTGAATGAATTGATAGATTTATTTACTGATAACATTATTTCTATTGCTTGCTGCTTTAAAAGATACAATATTATCATTGTTGAATTCGAACTGCAATACTTGATACTTTCAAACACAATTGTACAGCCATTTCCTCTCTCATTCCAGTAACAGCTACTATTAAATTACATTTTGCTCCACCGAATCTGGCCTCCTCCTTGTCCCCCGAATTCTCCGCTCCACCATCGGTGGCCATGCCTTCAGTCACTACTTCCCGAGGCTCTGGAACTCCCTTCCTCACTCCTTTCGCCTCGCCCCCCCCTTTCTTTTCAACCGAGCCTTTGGTCACCTTCCTCCCCCTCCCCCTGGCTCGGCCCCGGGATCCGTTACTGTGAAGTGCTCTGAGATGACGTCCGGCATGGAGGGCGCTTTTTAAATCCAAGTTGTTGTTCTTCACATTGGGAGGATGTCCCAAGGCTCTGGACAGTCAATGTTTTGGACCCGAGCTGGGGATAGAGATCGGGGAGGGTGGAGGGCAGGGGGTGAATGAGGGTAACCGAAGGCACAGTCGAAAAGGAGGGTCTTGAGACGGGTCTCGAAGGAGGCAAGGGATGGGACAAGGCGGAGGGACTGCAGGATGGAGTTCCAGAGGGTGGGGCAAAGTGGCTGAAGGCCTGCCCGCCAATGGTGGGGTGGGCGAGGTGAAGCAGGCCAGAGCAGGCAGGTTGGTAGGGGGTTAGGAGGTTGCAGAGCTAAGGGGGAAGCAAGGCCATGGAGGGCTTTGAAGGTGAGGACCAGGATCCTGAACTGTATCCTCTGTGTGATGGGAAGCCAGTGGAGTTGGACGAGGATGGGGGTGATAGCGTCGCGGTGCCTGGTGCAGGAGAGGACACGGGCTGCAGAGTTCTGGATGATCTGCAGTCTGTGAAGGGAGGAGTTGGGGAGGCTGACAAGCAGGGAGTTTGCGTAATCAAGCCTGGATGTTATGAATGCGTGTACGAGGCCTTATCTTTAAACAAGGTCAACAATATAATTAAGTTAGCTAATTGGATTGAAAATTACATAGAATCTACAGCAATGGAACAGATCATTCGGCCCAGCTGGACTGTGCCGACCTTTACATTCTATAATGTAGTCTCCAGCCATCCTAAGCCCTTTCCCTAGCCTCCCTCTCTGTCCCTCTAATCCCTTCTCCCTTGTGTATGAATGAAAATTAGTTGAGGAATAGGAAATAGAAGGTAATGATAATTGGAGAAAGCTACAGCTTGTGAGCAGTGACTAACAGAGTTTTGGTAGTTTGCAGGAGAGCATTGCAGTGAAACAATAAATAATAAACGTGTACAAAATGATGTGGTGTCCAGTAGCAGTCACTGAAAAGGAAAAGGATTTCAGTATAATTACTTACCATTTGCTGAATGCTTTTGTCCACAAAGCTAGTCAAATGCTACAACAACAACTTGCAATTAGGCAGGGGCCTGTGTCTGGTCAAATACTCTATTGCACTTTGTATTTGGCTATACATTAAATTTTTTGTAGCCTTGGGAGAGAGGATTGGTTGCACGGCACTGCCAGAGGTGTCATCCTTCAGATCCGATATTAAGATCCTATCTGCCTGGTCTTAGGCAGACGATAAAGATCCCACTTTTGCATGCGAAAAGAGATGTCTTGGACATCAATCCTCCAGATAATCTTTCATCTCATGTGTTTTGGGACTGCTGTGTGCAGATCTGGTGTTGCATTTGGCTACAATCATTATAAACATGACAAAACCAGTCACTTAAACACAAGACAATACATACCGTGAAGCATTTTGTGATGTTTTAACATCATAGGCATTGTAAAAATATAAGTTTGTTTAAAAAGAAAGGTTGATGGGGACACGATCCAATTTTTTGTAAACAGATGAGAAGAATAGTAAACAATAAATCCTGTTTTGATACATCCTCCTGATGTTAAAAGCATTAAACTGAATGTAAAGATCATTATTATTATAAATGGGAAGCGGATTCCAAGCGTTAGGAGGCATTTGAAGATCTTAAATTTAATTCACTGGGAAATAGGGACCCAGTGGAGTCTGGCAACGATAGGACTGATGGGTTCACTGAACCTGGTACAATTGGGCTGTGTGGAATTCTGGATAATCTGGAGCTTGTGGAGGGTTGAGCTGGGTTGGGAAGACTATCGAGGAGGGCATTGGAGAATTCGAATCTGGAAGTGCTGAAGGTGTGGATGAAAGTTTTGACTATGTTGCGGGTGAAGTGATACAAAGGCTGGAGATGTAGGCTTAGTCAAGAACTAGATGAAAGGCTTACGTGAGAGGTGAAGGTAGTCCAAAATGCCACGTTTTCAAGCTAGGTCCATGAGCTGGAGTGAGCAGTGGGGAGGTTGGTATAGTCATTCAGAGGTGAAGGAGTGCTGCCGAGAGCTGAGCAGGAAGGCTTCAATTTTATCAGCATTCAGTTAAAAGAAATTAAGGTTCATCCAGGACTTGATGTCTGACAATCTATCTGGCAATATTGAGCCTGGTGTTAGGGTCGAGCTGGATGTCAGCTGCATACAAATGCAAGTGAATGTTAGCGTATGGGAGTGAGCGTGTAGATGCGGAAACGGAAAGGCAAAGGTTAGACTCCTGTCTAACACCACAAGGTTCCGCAGTAAATCAAAGCGCAGGATTCCCTTTACAGCACTCTTTAATAGAGCACTGCCTTGCTTACACAGGTCTGCTGTGGACCTGAGATAACTTGACGCGTACTATACCTGGTTTCAGATGCTGACTAGCCATCTTCCCAAGCAAATCAGTGGCTAAAGTCTGGGTCATTGCATGCAATGGAAGTTACACTAGCTGTGCGTCCTGCAAATAGCACACGGGATGTGATGTCAGCGGCGACCTGACCACCTGGCCAGTTTTTCAGAGCTCACATAATGTAGTCGGTGAGGCATTGGTTCAAGGCTTCTTGTACTATGATTGTCATTGCTCCTGTAAACTTTCACCTCATATTCATCCCAAGCTTGAAACACATATGATTTTCCTCCCTTCTGCATCCTAACTGTGTTGAAACCAAAATTCACCACACGATTTCCTACTCTAACTTATTCTTTCCCGTGAACGCAGTAATGTGAAACCTCTTGCCTTTCTTAGTCTTCCTTCTTCCTACAATCCATCCACAAACTTGTTGCCGCTTAACCATTGCTTCTTGACTTATCTCTACCTCTCTCCTAGTCTTTTTAACTTAGGTAACATTCTGCATTATGGGTATTGGCCCTTCATCTAGATTTCTCAAAAGCAAATTACCAACAATCCGATTTCAATCTCATGACATTTTAAAGTACCAGTAGGAGTATATACCAATGTAATTGTCAGTGAACTACCTACGCAGACTACTTGTAATGCTGATTTGTCAGAAAAGTGTACAGGATACAAGCTTTAGAGAACATTTAATCTAAATATTGGGTTTCATATAATAATTTTGTTTTTCGTAAAGAAACCGATTGCATTATTTATGGGTTAAGTAAAGTGCTCTCAAGAGAGCATGCATTATAATAGGGAATATGATCTGAATCACTAACACAGATTTTTTTCCGAATTGAACAACTAGATACTGTACTTGTAAAACTACAATAAATAACAAACCATAGCACTTTCTCCCTGAGGGACACATCCTGCTTGCCTAATTCCGGAGAGTATTAGGTGGAGTTGGCAAAAGCTGAGATTTGGGGTCCCTGGAGAGTATGCTGGCGGTACTGCTGGATTCTCACCAGTTAACACTTCTTTCTTAATAAAAAAAAGACTATTTTGCTGAGAGGCTGATCTTTTTTTGGAAATAAAATCTGTGCGCAAAGCCAACCCAATGGGATATTTTGTGTTGAATTCAGCACGTGTTTGTTTAAAGTGCTGCTCTAAATAAAACATTTTAGGCGCAACAATTGTAGCACCACAAACCAATCACACTGGTTTTGAAGCTCTCCCTTTTGTAAACAAGAATTGGATTAAACTCTCAATGCAATGTCCTCTTCGTATTTTCTTTTTGACGTGCGGGGGCTTACTAAACGACATGTTTGGGGGTAAAAATCAAACACTTGAACTTCAACAATTAAACTTCAACACACTTGACTGAAAGGCGGCAGCTCACAGACTGGCATTGACCTTGTTGGGGTTCGGGGGTGCGATAATGACGTCACTTCAGTGTGGGATTCAGTAATTGTTACTGTTATTGGAGTTATTTTTAAAATGCCTTGCATTCCACTACTGAGGGCATGGCGGTGTTTGGCCACTGGGTTAAAGTGTCAGATGAGGCACAAACCAGCAGTAAATGCAAAGAGAGGCACTGTGTCTCTTCCAACTGGGGACTTTGTGTTCTTTTCAGTTTCTTAGGCTCCTCTCAAAGAGGTTGGAATGGTACACCCACTCAAAGGCTGCTGCCAATACCACTTGCAACTACTTAGTGCTTACGAGCTGCAAGGTTTGCCTGATCTTAATGCTGCCAAGTGATGTAAAAAAAATAATAATCCTTGCATTTAATATAGCACTTTATCACATGGTTGAGACGCCTCAGGGCGGTACACAAAATATGCTGTAAAGTGATTGTGTATTTTGTGGGTGAAACTCAGCAGCCAATTGCGAGTCTAATTTGTGATATTTCTTAATTGCTTTTTTTAATAAGGAATGTGAGTTACACTAATGAGGACTTGGTAGTAACCAGAAGTGTGTCTTGCCGCTCCACTCTATTCTGACATCTCTCTCCCATTGATTAATGAGGCTGGCCGAGCTGTTTTTTTCATGCCTCTATTCCTGACACCTTTGTGTGTTTTTGGAAGCTGAGGGACTCAATTGAAGGCTGACTTCCTGAAAAATTGCAGATCCTAGGAATGAAAGCATAATAGTCAGTGTTCCCATTTCACAGCCAAATTTAACACCTCATATGATGTAAACTCCACTCATATTTAATTTTTTTACACAGTGAGTGGTGAACATGTGGAACACAAAGACCAGGAAGAATTCAAAGCAGATTGTGTTAGTAAACGTGGGAATTTAGAAAAACAGGAACAGGAGTTGGCTGTTCAATTCATTGAGCTTGTTCTATTTTATTAAATCTCAGCAAATCTTGTAATGGCAATGCCCCACCCTTTTACCATACCCTTAATACCTCTAGTACATTTCTTTTAAGCATTTCTTATCAATTCCACCTCTCCAGTTTCCTGTGAAACAGCATGCAACATATGTCTTGAGCTAAGTTATAACTGAGTTGGCTCTGATGTTAAGGCTATGCCTCCTTGTAATGTACTTCTCTATCAAAGCGGGGAAGTTGTCTACTAACCTGTCAAATCACCCCTTAACCTCCATTGTTCTAAGGAATATAACACCAGTCTACACAGCTTCTGATTATAGCTCATTTTAAATAATATTATTAAATCATTTTAAATAATAATATAAAGATTATTATAATTATTGTAATAATAATATAAAGAATATTATACATTTTAAATAATAATAATTTTAAATAAAATAATTATAAATTTTAACCAAGAATATATAACTGAATAATATCAAATACTATTTAATAATATATAATAATTATATGAAATATTATTTCAAGATATAAATTTAACTGAGAATGATCCTACTTTTCAAATAATTGAATATGAGAAATAAAGGTGTGTACATTTTTTTTAAAGAGAAAAATATTTTGGAGGCAGTCAGAAGAAAATAAAAATACTTTGAGAAGGTTAAAAATAGTTTATAAATAATTAACATTTATAAATACTTAAAAATACCTAAACGTTGTTGAGCATATTTGAAAGGGAAATCTGTTATATTTCAACACAAGAAAATATGATTTAAAAACATATTTAGAAAGATTGTACATCATCATATGACTAACAACAACAAAATAATTCACTAAAAAGATTTTCAGTGAATCTTAACATTTCTTTTTTAAGTAAGATATCAAATAAATAGTTATTAAAAATAAACTCTGATTGTTTATCACTGTATCATGAATAACATTCAACAACATTGATAACATTTGTTGTTATCCTGTAGCTCAATGGAGTCCTTTAGCTATGTGGTTAGAGCAAGTGAGAGACCGGCGTTTGATTCCCAGCAGGGTGAAATGTTGGGCAAGTTTCCTTACTCCACACTCCCCTGTTTACCTAGCAGTAAATAGGTTGTTAGTCGATTGGCGGATCGCTTTTCTAGGGATAATAATTCCTTCAAAAAAAATAATACTAATAAATTGGTCACTTCAATCCATGACTATTTGTGGGGCACTGCCGTACGCAATTGGTTGCCGCGTTTCGCCCACAAAATATACAGTCCATTCACTTTACAGTATATATTCTGTGAAGCGCTTTGAGATGTATCGAAGACATGATAAGGCGCAATATCAAATGCAAAGATCATTATCATTATTATTTGGTGAGCTTTTTGCTTTATAGCAAAAACCAAGTTTTGGCCACGGTAAAAGTCAAAATATAATTCTAAGCATCTTGAATAGTAAATTAAAGAAAATTAAACTAAAGAATTTAGAATGCAAATTTACTTTGTATGCTGGAAAGATTCCTAGCTTTTTGTTCCCTTTGTCATTGTTCACTGCTGTTACTGCATCAGTTTGACTTTGTTGGAAGAACTCTTTCCTCTGAACATAAGAAATGCTAGATGAAAAAAGACCACGGTCAACCTAGTTCGCCTTCCACCTTCCTGGTGGTCGCATGCACATATGTCCCAAACTACCGATGTACTATATCCCATAATGTCATTTCCTAATGTTATTTCCTCTAGTTCAGAAAATTCCAGGTTCAAGCTCCACATTGGGGCTTGAGGCCAGTCTAGTATTGAACTGCATTGTCAGAGGTGCCATTCTTCAGATGAGATGTTGTTCCTGCAAATAGGCATGACTTAGTAACTATGATTGTCAATCATGAATTTTCAATGTTTTAAAGCACTATAAAATATATCATTTTTTATTTCTAATAATTCTGACATATTAGCTAATAATGTTTGAATTATAATTGGCCATTTAATGGATGAGGCTGTGTCCATCCCCGACTTTGCCTTTTTCATGTCAGGTCCATGTTGTGATTGCGGAAAACTGATCCTATCTCCTCCTGCACGTAAGATTTGCTCTCATTAGAAGCAGTTTGTTGCTTTTGCCATCTATCTGTTGGACACCAGCAAAATAATTCAATCTATCTTCAGATGCGCGAGGCCCCTGAATGATGACTTTAATTGCCACTGTAAGGTTTATCTGGGAGGAAAACTAAACAGATCACCATGGCCCCAATGTCTCACCTTCTCAGTTACTAACAGTCTCACCTCGTTGCCTGCTCAACTGGCTCTAATGGCAATTTAGATCTAGGATTGCCCAATCCCTCAGTAAATGCATAAGAGAGCACCAGTTAGCATGTCTGATACAATTTGGTCTGCATCCAAATGGTCTATCATAGAACCTCCAAAAGCATACCAAGCAGAAGGTCTGGCCATGTGACAGGGCAGGTTAGATTTGATTGAAGTAGGAATGACTATGGCTGGCATTCAGTTGACCGGTCAAAGTATCTCAGATTTATGTGGCTCAGACCAAGCAGATTTTTTTTAAGAAACAAGAGCCTTTTGCAATGAAACCACTGTGGATTGGGATTGGATCACAAATCTGCCCCAATTAAAACATTAGCCAAAGAGAGCAATATTACATCTAATTTATTACATCTAGAATCCACTATGCCAACTCCCTGCTTGTCGGCCTTCCCAAATCTTCCCTCTAGAAGCTGCAGATCATCCAGAACTCTGGAGCTCGTGTCGTCGCCCACACGAGGCTCCTTGACCCATCACCCCATCACCCCCACCCTCGCCCAGCTTCACTGGCTCCACTCCCCTAGACGATAGAGTTCAAATTCCTTGCCCTCGCCATCACGGTCCTCCACGGCCTTGTTCCGTCTGCTCCACGACCCCCGTCCGGCCCACCCCACCTTTGGCGGTCGAACCTTCAGCTTCTCTACACTCAACCTTTGGAACCCACAGTCCTTTCACCTTGCTCCCTCCCTTATCTCCTTCAAACCATGTCTCAAGACGCTCCTATCCCTACCCTCCCTGCCCTCTACCCTCCCTGATCCCGACACCCTGCTTGCGTCCAAATCCCTGACCAAACCCTTGCGATGTCCTCCCGACGTGAAAGGTGCTTTACAAATTTAATTTGTTGTCGTTGTTGTAAAGCAAGAAATAAGCCAGTCTGCAAAGGTTTTTTTCTTCACAAGAACCATCTAATCTATTCCCACTCTGATGTTCATTTCTCTCCACTTCAATTTTCATATTCATCCATCTGTCTATTTCCCGTTTAAAAGAATGAATTTACTCGACTTCAACAATATTTCTTGGCAGAAAATTCCACATTCCAACTAACAAGATTAGATTTGTATAGCGCCTTTCACGTTGGACAGTGTACAGCATTTCAGGCCCAAGCTGGGGTCAAGGGGGGAGAAGGGAGAGGAGGGGAAGGGGGGTGGCCGATGGCATGGTCGAAGAGGAGGGTCTTGAGGTGGGACTGGGGGATGGAATTCCAGAGGTTGGGGGCAGAGTCGCTGAAGGCTCTCCCACCAATGGTAGGGCGGGTGGGTCGGGGGACGTGGAGCAGGCCGGAGCCGGCTGAGCGGAGGGAGTGGGTGGGTTGGTATGGGGTTAGGAGGTCACAGAGGTAGGATGGGGCGAGGCCATGGAGGGCTTTGTATGTGAGGACCAGAATCTTGAACTGGATCCTCTGAAGGATAGGGAGCCAATGGAGTCGGGCGATAGTAGGTGAGATGGGGTCACGGAGTTTGGTGCGGGAGAGGACATGGGCTGCAGAGTTCTGGATTATTTGCAGCCTGTGGAGGGAGGAGTTGGGAAGGCCGACAAGCAAGGGGTTTGCATAGTCGAGCCCGGAGGTGATGAAGGCATGAACAAGAGTTTCAGCGGCCTGAGGGGTGAGGTAGTGGCGGTTTCAAGCCTTATCACGTTGTTAGGATGTCCCACAGTGCTTCACAGAATATATTGTAATGTGAATTGACTCTGTATTTTGTGGGAGAAATACAGTAGTGGCATTAAAGGGCTATAAATTGCTGGTGTGCTCAACTTCAGAAATCTNAAAAAAATGTCTGAAAGGGACATTTGAAAGTGAACCTGTTGTATTTGAGAAACTGGGAGAATCTTCAGTAAAGGTTAATGCGGCACTGTGGATACAAGGAGTCGTGTTTCTCCTGTTTCAGCGCTGTGTAAGGGCAGGGGGCTCAATGTCAATACATTCGTTCTGACAGACTAAAGAGTGTGTTTGTAGCTAATGCCATTTGCCAACGGATAAACAGTAGGATTTTTGCATTAAGGATAAAGAGACAATGCAGTCCATATAAATCCGATAACTGACTGAGACTGATTTAATGTACGAGTTAGGTCATTTTATTTCCATTCATAATTCACGGGCTAAGCCTATTGTGACTTGTGTATAAATACCATGTACTGTTTATGAAAGTAACCCCCCAACCTTTATTCAAAAAGCAGGCAATGCTCAGCATAGAAAGGGGCAGGGAAGAAACAATGGGGGAAAATGCTGATTGGTGTGCCTGACTCTGATCTCATTTGCAGTCATATGATGGTAGGTGATGAGCTCTAACTGGTGGAATGGAAGCACATGTGTTACTGTGGAGAGGTACTAAGAGCAGATTTCCACTTGGCATCAATCATCTGGCAGTTGTAAGGACTAAGCAGTCCAGTGCATCACTGGCGTCTGAGGATTTAGATCACATCCAGTTCAGCACTGCAGAGTATGTAATCAGATAAGTGAGTCTGCAATTGGATATGATGTTGCATTAAAACAGTTTTTTTTCTTTAGTTTTCAATAATCAGTAAACAAGCTGTTTGTACGTAAGCATTTAAACCGGGTCTAGCATCCAAGCAAAGAACAAATAATTTTTCCTTGTACGTCTTTTTTTTCCAAAAGATTACTTATTTTTCTAGCTCTGAAAATTATTTCTAGCTCTGACGGTTAGTTTTCATTTAGTTAAATTATGTTATATTTGTGGATGTTAAAAGGATATATTGTCCTTAAAAAGTATAGTCTCCATGAATCTTTAGTTATTGTTTATTTAATTTGCTGTCTTCCTTCTCTGGCTCTTTGAGGAATGTCTGGGCAAAGATGTTTTGCATGGGGTAAGTCCTCTGCTTTGTGGTAGGCATCCTGCTTTTGGGTGTGAATCCTCTTGTGTTCCTGCTTCTATCTATTGAGTGCAATTGCAAAGGCTGGAAACTTGGCAGAATCATATTATTGAGGAATTCATGTTTAGGACTCAGATGTTCCATTTATATTCCTGCCTGTAAAACCTGTCTCAGTCTCCTGTGATGAATCGGTACTGTTGAAGGCAAAAGGGGAAAATGCTTTGATTATCCAACCACTAAAATACTGTGCTGCACAGAAAATTGCCCCACCCATGCCTTTATGTCCCCACCCTTCCCGCAGTAACAACACCGAAACGAGTTGTCTATTTTTCACTGATTGTACATATTGATTGGCAGTGGGAATGATTTGATAATACAATGTGATAGCAAAATTGTTAAATAAGTCTGTTGATAAATGCATTGTTAATCAGGCAAAGTGTACAGTTTGCTGTGCACTGCCTAGCTATGAACGTATCCTAAAATGTTGTCAAATTTCCATTTGCTTTACTTGTTTATTTATCTGCAGTATTTGTTGTTTTGTTTATTGTGTTGTTCTGCTCTGTCAAAATAGAAGCACTCCTGTCGGACATGTCCGAGAAAACTGATTCGGGCTAATCTGCATTTTAATTACTTGCGTTCAAGAGGCCTTCGTGTTAAGTTTATCCATTCGACTGGGCTTGACAGTGGTCCATAGGATGCTCCTGAAAACATTTAACCCTTTAGCATAATTGAAACAATGAGTTAATTTCCATGTTGAGGGAGAGGAAAGAGCATTGCTGATGTCGGTGTGGTGTCTGATAACCATTTGGCAGACGAAGTGGAAGTATCACTGATGGCTTTGTTGGCTTATTACATTAGTTGGCAGCAGCAAACCACTTATCCTGTTGTCTTGTGGGTAGTAATGCAGGTTACACAAAGTTGTACCAGTGACCAGTACTTTCTGAACTCTTAGTAGTCAAACATATCAAATGCCAAATGTTTCCATTTTTTACTATGCAAGGCTTCATTTAATGTGATATTGGTGAATGTAAGGTGTCAAGACAGAGTATGATGTCAACCTTTAGGTTCAAACCTGGTAACGTATTTGAAGATTTCGTAGAACGTATTCCCCTCTTTCCCCCCCCCTCTCCCAGATGGGGGTTTGGGGGTGGAAGGGCAAAGAAGGAAAAAAACACAAGAGAAACTCTTCAATTTATTTAAATTTTGCCACTGTTACGATTAAAAGCAGACCAGTTATACAGTGGCCACTGTCACAAGTCCAATGGGTTTCATTCTGTAAGGGTCAATGCTGAAAGTCAAAGAAGGGATAATTGCGAGTGTTAAACCCACAGCAGATTTGAACTAATCCTGGTTTGTTTACCATGTTTAACAGGTTTCCCTAGATTTGGGGGGGGGGGGGAATCATCTCTTATTATTTTTTTTCTAGATGGGCCTAAAGTGCACCATTTGCATGTGAGACAAAATAATACATGCCATATTATACCGTTAACTATTTTATATTAAAGAAAATTGTACAACCTTATTGTAATCTGTAGGATAGCTTTATGTCCTACTTTAACAATCGCTACAATATACAGTACTAAGCTATTGAACCAAATGATATTGCAATGGTTCTGGAACACTCCATTGCGAGCGACAACTTGATGGCAGTCGCTGGCCTTTGCCAGAAATATGAGTTGTGTCGTTAAAGGACAAATCAATAACTAAGAAATGCTATAAAATTACCGAGCAGTAGCATTCAACTCAGCCTTTAAAGGATTCCAGTGTCACCGACTGCATTGGAATACAGATGAATGAAATGTTCTGTGGTTGAAAAATGTAACATTTTCATGAGTTTGATTTGATCACATCAACTTAATTGAGGAACATTTTCTTCTATCAATTTCCAACAACTGGCTGTGGAACTGAACAACAGCCTGTATGCTCAATATTGGACAATAGTTTGCTCTTAAAGGCCAATTTCATACACATTCTGCCAAGTGGACACTTATTTGCTTTTCCTATTCCATAGATAGTATTCGGGGGGTACTTCACAACATTCAGAGTTAAATGTTGATACTATATTTTAGCTTCATTGAAATGCTGATCTCTGTTATCCACACACTTTCTAGCAGGAGTTGCTAGACAGCGATCAGGAGTGACAGACACCTCTTTTCCTCCCTTCATGGAGCAGGAGCTGTGAGGTCAGTACCTGAGTCTGAACACTGGACTACTCTTTGGGGTGAGATCATGTGCCAGCCTAGCTCAGTTGATGGAATAATTGTCTCTGAGTCAGAAGGATGTGGTTGAAGACCCATGTCAATGCTTTGAACTAATTTCTCCTAGGCTGACACTCGAATTGCGTGCTGGGAGTGCTACATTTTTTTAAGGTACCTTTCTTCTGATGAGCTGTTAAACTGAGGTCCTGTCTCCCTGTTTAGATGGACGTTAAAGAACCCATCGCATTACTTCAAAAGAGAAGGGTTGATTCCTCTAGTTTCCTGGCCAAGATAAAATTGGGCATTCACATCATGGCTTTTGTGCGATATTGCTATGCATAACTGGCTGCTGCATTTGCCTGAAAAATACACTTCATATTTACTGTAAATCCTGTAAAGTGATTTGATACAACCTCCAAACATGAAAGATACTATATCAAATTATTATTTATTATTTATCATCTAACAGGATATAATCAATCAAACCTACAATCCTGTGGATCATTTGTGACCCAATTGCTTGCAAAATGCACAGCTTTGTAGTAACTTGTGAAGCGGATTGAGGTGTCCGTCTGAACTGAAAAATGCTGTAATCAAATATAAGGATTATATGATTTTTTTTGTCACGTTGGTCAGTGGCTTTTACCAACTGATTTAACAGGCGAATGACCAAGCTTGGGGTTTATGTTTTATATTCAGTTATGGGGAAAATCATAGCCAGGCTCCTTGTGGCAGGAGGTTTGAGGAACCTGGAAACGAATAAATTAGAGTAGACGATAGAGGAATAACATTTTAATTTTTAATGTAGTGAGAGTATGGGAAGAAGAACATGTAGGTTGGTATATTTCAAGCTTGAAATGAACTAAAGGTAAAAGTTCAGTGGGGAATTTTTTTTTTTACCTTTGTTATATTAATTCAACAGAGAAAGATCCAGATTATGAAGAAGTTTAGAACGTTGAGAGCTATATTGGTATGCCCTGGGGATGTGATTCTTTGGACCATGATGAATTATGAATTACAATGATTACTGGCTAACTACTGACTGTTGGTTGGTTATGTTGACTGGAAGCTAACAAAATGTAGGCATTTTTTTATAAGCAAGCAAACATTTCAAGCTGTTCTGTGAAAATAATTGACTGTTCTCCTAAGAATATATAAAAACCTGTAGTTTCTCTTTATTTATTGAAATGATGCTTTTACTTCCAGAGAACAAATCATAACTATATGATTAATTGTTTAAATGGACGTTTTCTAAACAATCTGCTGCAGAATGCTAAATTGCAATACGTAAATTGGGTAAACAAATGAATGCTAAGCCTCTCTTCTGAAAGAGCTAATCACATGAAATAGCATTAAAAACATAAACAACCTATTTAAAACTAAACTATTCATGTTGAAAGCAGGAATCCTAAAACTATTGAATTCTCCACTCTCGTAAAGGCATTTTACACTTTTCTCCTCTGTTCTTTAGGGCTTTTGGTAACTCATCTATAATGCTTGACTGACTGTGAGTGCACATACACAACTTTAGACAGAGGTTTCTTGATTGTGTTAGGGAGACTGATTTTTTTTTTACCTTCCTGGTACAGAGATCACTCGTAACTCTCAGCTGCTAACCCACCTGAACTAACTCAGCACTGGTAGGGGAAACCAGGTGATCCCTTTACTTACGCAGGCACCCACAAAGCTACCCTGTAGGTCAAAGTCTGCCAACAGAGCTCCTCTCTTTTACTAGAAAATATGAAGTTGTGGCTTTGCTACCAAAAATGCACAGGTTTAAACCAGCCATTCAGATAACTGGATGATCCAAAATCTGCTCCAGGGTTACATAGTTAAAGAGCACAATTTGATGTTCAGAAGAGAATTCACATATTACCCCAGGGCTTTCTTCACTGAAGAAATGTTTGGAATGAGATTGATGATCAGAGACTAGTGAGGCTGATTCAACTCTTTTTTAACAAATGGAGTTTTGTTAATTTTTAATAGTGACATGATTGAAAATACCCAAGGTGACACTAAACTGAGTAGGTGCCGCTTCTAATGAGTGGGATGTGAAAATCTTGCACATTTCTTGCTGTGGAAATTCACAAAACAGAAACTGTAAAGTTAACTTGGAGTGCGATCTGGACCACAATGTTAGGTGTTTCCTGTTGATGGATATAACCTTGACCTGAAGAGGAAAATGTGACTGTGGTATCACTTTTCGCACAGCTCTTTTCGTTGAAGGGTTGTGATGGGCAGATGCAATCTATTGAGTGTACATTCCAAACTGTTTTATTTTCTCTGTTTTACACAATTCCTTTACCTTCACACCCCTGATAATGTGAAAATTGAGCACACCGATGTCTTGGAATAACTTTCCTACCAGGAATTGTACCCTGTACCCCCCAGGTCAGCTGTTACATTGAAATGAGTGTTATTATCCTTTCATCATCACGACCAGGCACACATCGACCTGAAATGTTTATTCCTATCGGTCTTGATCTGATTTGCTTACTGGTTCTACTGCCTGCAGGCTAGATGAACACTGAAACAGTCAAAGAACTCCTCACTTTACACTGCCCAGTCATTTCTATCTGGCCCATTCATAGAGTTAGAGGAAAAGTACAACTATTCATAATGGATTTGATATGCACATCTAATCTGCTATGAAAAACAGTGTCAATGCCACAATTCCCCATCCGGGACACAACTAGAAAAATGCAAGAGCTTAATATCTAATGAGGATTAAACAACCCCACAAGTGCTGGCCACAGGGTGAAACTGAAGGTCTTATGGCAGTAATATAATATTTGACTTGGGAGGGGCTCATTTAATATTTCTCTTGCATTTTTGGACAGGATGCAGGAAAATACTTGTCATCTGAAATACTTCTCAATCCTTCTCTCACCTCTAGCCACCAATGTGTCATCCTCTCCATCACATTTATTGTCTTTCTCAATTTTACTGATGCTATGATTGCCATATTGATGGTGATACACGCTTAAGAGAAAATCTCACTGGAAGTGCACATGATGAAAAGTCACAACATTTACCAGGAAGGAGTATTTTAGTTTGCAATATTTGACTGAAACCTCTTCATTTGGTACAGTCCAATACAGACAGGTCTTCTGTTTATAACCTTGATTCTGCATTTGAGCTGCAATTCTTATGTAATTTTTTCCCAGTCTGGATTGTTTTACAAGGACTTTGAGACAGCGATACAGTATACAGCTGTCAGTGACGTTCAGATTCTATGTGTTTGTTTTGTTAGCAGAATTTGTTTATTGTGTAGTCTCTAAATACTGTAAGATGCTCGTTTGTATTTTTACACACCATTTTCAACAACAATAACGTGCATTTATATAGTGCCCCTTACATAGGGTGGCATCCCAGAATGTTTGATATTTTCGCTGGCAGCTGAGATAATCATGACATTCCAGGCATTTATGGAAAAAGCGCATTATGTTCTCATCATGTAATGAGGATGTCATTTGATTACAGTTGTGCCTCATTCTGCCCAGGAATTGTATTCTGATCACACTTTTCTGAGAACTGTTACAAGGAAATTCTTGCTGTGAACTTCCATTCCAAAGTATATCATATTGTTCACCTGGCACAACACCACATAACCATTTGCTCCAGCTATATTGGACGGTAATACAAGCATTACTAATGGCTAGTGTTGCTGCCTTCTTGCTAAATGGCATCCATGAGGTCAGGGAGAAAGATAGAGGAATATGGCTATGAGGATGAATGGCAGATACTGGTGTAATCCAACAAATTCTTTCATTGTATGGATGCTGAACCATTTTCTTGAATGAATGGGTGTACCACATTCTTCTGAATTTATCCAACATTCATTTTTTTCCTATAATATCCGAAAAGTGTCTAAACTGGTTAACTCTTGCTTTGATCCATGGTCTTTGCTGAGTTTGCTGATTTCAGATATGACAGTAAAATAGAGGATTATAATTGGTCTCAGTGCCCTATGCGTTAAAATAATGCAAGTTCCTTCACTTGTGATGCCTTCATCACTTCCCTCTCCCATTTTCTGCTGAAACTCAGTAACACTGGTACTCTTCTGTACCTCAGCAGAATTAAATGGGAGCTAAAATGCAGCGATCTTGAACTGGATTCCTTATTAAGTGGAAACTTCTTCTGATAAATATCCACCCAGTGAAAAGTAAGTAGTGTTAGAGCAGAGTATCTAGTTATGGCAATGTACTTCTGGTTTCCTTATTAAGGTTATGAGTTCAAGATATATGTTGGGTCCCTGAGCCAATTCTAGGCTGATATTCCAGTTTTGCTAAATGAGTGCTGCTTTGCCAGAGGTGCCATCCTTTGGATACATATTAAATTTAAATCCCATCTGCTGGTTCAGGCAAATGTTATATTTTCAAATGTATTTGGGAATGGAATTTCTTCCAGTTTCCTGGCCAACAATCCTGCAGATAAATTGGTCATTCACTTCAGGGCTGTTCATGGGATATTACTACATGCACATTTGCTGCTGCGTTTGCCTACAAATATGATTACAACCGGTTATAGCGAATCCTTGTGAAAAGCTTTGAGATGTTTCAACATTTCAATCTTATAGAAGTTGCATCAAATGCAAGTATTATTATTAAAGAATCATATTGGAAATTGTCAACTCTTAGATTCCATGAGAGAAGGAAGGAAAACTAGAAGGGAAATTATTTTTAAGAAATGTAACTCATCTATGTCTAATATATTCTGTTTTCACTGCTATGAATTACCCAAGTTGCATTTAAATTGCTAGCTTTCCAATAGAATTAGTTCTACAAAAGCTCTTCCTTATCCATTGATTTGTACTTGTGTTGCCTCTGTTTGACAAACTCTCATGCAGTTTTTTTTCATTGAAATGTTAGGAAAATGCAAAGATGAAGATAATGTAGGTGAATTTACTCTCACAAACTAAGCAGTTTAAGTCCCTTTTAATGATTGACTGTAACATTTAAGTTAGACTAATTAATTTCAAGCATTTTCACTTTTTTTAAAAAAAGAAAATGCCAGTTTGGCATGCAATCTTTCTGAGATTTAAGATTGATTCCAGGGAGTTTTTTTTAATCTATTTAGCTGTTTGTTAGCATTATTTTCCATTGATCAAGCAAATTCATAGACTTTTTCAAAAGTCAACATTTTTTAATGCAGTTCTAAATGTAATTTACTCCCAATAGTTTGAGCACGATGAAGATATAAACTTAAAAATTACTTTATTTAATAATAATGTAACTTTGTTGTAATTTTTCTCTGGTCCAGATATGAAACGTTCTGGCTCCAATTCATGGGAATCTTGTGGCACTGCTCTGTAACCTTGGGCTAAATTTCACACTACCCTTTTTGACAAAACCTCTCATGCAGTGTTTTCATTGAAAAATATATTATAGAATATGTTATATTACTGTAATAGCAAAGTCCTTTCAAACCCAGCCAAACCAATCTATTAATGAATTGTCCAGTAGGCAAATTGAAATTGATGAAACGTCTCGTACATTTTGTCTAGGATAGAAAAGTACCAACATCAATTTGTAATATAACCCTTTGAATGTAAGTATTATTTTATAAGAGCAGTTTAATTGATTTACAGTATGAAATTATTTTGCACGGTAATAAGTCTAATACCTCATTAAGAAAGTAATTGTGATTTGCATTGAAAGAGTTAGCTAGCCATAGAAAAATGTAATATCACTACCAATAGTACTTTTGCAATTTGCCCAATAATTCATCTTGCCAGTTTTTTCTTTAAATAGCAAAATTTCTCATGTGGAAATGGAAGAATACCACATTGACCATGCACTAAAAATCGCCCAATAAAATACAGTCACATCACTTTGCACTATATACTGTGAAGTACTTTGTGACATTGAGATGATGGAATAAGGACTATATTAAATGCAAGGATTATTATTGTAAAATAGTGAATTATCCTTTTGGAAAGCTATAGTGAAATTTTAAGCAATTCACATAACGTAGATAGCCTGTCGTAGATAAGCAAACACTTCATTAATGGATACCTGAGACAGTACAGAAAGAACCATGCTTCTTGTATCAAATCTCTGAGATGAATGATAAACTGAACTCTGAATCGAAGATTAATAGGCAAGTGCACCGCAACCAGATTAAATGCATTTCTTGGCACTTGGAGACACTGGATAATGTAAGGATGAAGCCAATACCACATTTGGTTCCTTGGGATTAGAGAGTGGTATACCAAGGAGTGAGAATCTGCTAAACACACATGATTTTTCTGCAAGTGGAGAACAAAGCTGTTGTTATAAAAGACAAGGTGGATCCTGATAACATCCCATTTCATCTTTATTTTTTTGACATTAGGTCTTGCTTCAGCATTTTTCTGGCAGAGTTAGTTCTCTATGAATCTCTGTTTAATATGCATTTTTAAAAAAATATATGGGTGTAAATTGAAATGAAGCTATTGTGGGATTTGTTTTATATTAGTATAAAAAAAGCTATCAGCTTTTAATTGTTTGTTGTATATCTTATAGGACTGAAAATGCTGTAGATAATATGGTAATTATTACTCATGATGCTTAACAACAAATTACATTTGTGTAGGGCCTTTCAAGTCGGGAAGGCATCCCACATCACATGATGCAAGTTCCACCCTGTAATTGTGTTTCACCTTGAAAAATGTGTCGTCTGACAGTAACCATTTTGAAAGCAAGTAAAAAGCTTTCACAAACTTAAACAAGGATGCTATTGCCAAGGGGAATAATCTTGAATCAGGATCAAGTCATTTTTTTTCTTTTGCATCAGTGATTATGTGATTAGAATTGGATGCTATTTTTGCATCTGTGATCATCAACGACGGTTTCCTTCAAAGCTTCTGAATTTGATTTGTTTGTATAGGAACAATAAAATTGGTTATTTGGGATTTGAAGAGTTTGTGGCTTCCTTGGAGCCTTTAATAAGCAATGTTTGCTGCAAGCTGTGGTAGTGATGAGCAGTTTCCTTCAAATCTGTTGGAAAGGGTTGCAGGAGGTATTGAAACACTGGATCTGCTTTCCATATGGTTGGCAACCTTCAGTAAAATTTTTAATGTTGTTCAAAGGAACAGTAACTCAATCTAAAACTCATTCACATCCTCTGTAGATATTGCCTGCTTCTGGATTTGCTGTTAGCCACTTTCAAATGCTGTTTTGTTTGGTTTGCAATGTGTGTAGCACAAGCAGAAGCCCTCAAGAATCATGATGGGTTTCTACATGTCAGAGACCTGGCTGACAAAAAAATACAATAATCATTTGCAAAGTGGCGAACAGCAAATACCCAAGACTGGCAAATAATACAGCTTCCAATATTCACAAGTTGCAATTAGTACTACAAATTACATTTACCAATGTCGGAATTGTAACCTCATAAGAAAAAAAAGTTCAATTAAAGTGAACAGTTTATTGATAAATAATTTTTAAAATCCTTGAATTTAATAAAATTTACGAAATGTCTCACGCTGCTTGACCGGATTTACTGTAAAGTACAGTGATCAATTTTATCTGGAGGATTGTTGGCCAGGAAACCAGACGAAACTCATTCGAATTATGCCATGGGATCTTTCGTTACCCTGGTCCAGGTATCCGGAATTCAGATCTAGCTGTACGGGAGCTGAAAACTTTTAAAAAAGTTTAAAGCAAAAAAATATAACCCATGGGCCTGCGCACATGTAGGCTCCTGACTACCAACTCTCTTAACACAAGCTAATGCTGCACTGAGCAGCCTCACTGTCCTTGCTGGCCAGGGATATTGACTTCTACTCAGATGGTTTGAATCCCGCAAGAGGAAGCTAGCTTTTTTGCTATCTTCCATTCACGGGATTTAAACAATTACAATGCTGGCACCAGCATTTACTGACATTTTCCAAGATTGTAATTACACTTAGCCGGAAATTCAGTTTTGGGTCCGAGTGAAACTCAATTTTGAAAATGATGCACTGCAGACCTTTATTCCTTTCGAAATCTGTTGCAGAATTGTATCAATTGATTCTCTTTTGTTACAGCATGTGCGCTACCAGAAGAACAGTGATACTTTCAGTTCATTGATACATTTTTCTTTTGAGTTTTGCCCCTACAGCTTGTTTTGCCATTTCTTTATTATCTCGGTCTCTCCTTCATTCATGTTAAAGAATGTTTGAAATGTATTATTGTTGAACACCTCTTTGGGTTTCCCATCATTATCCAGTACAATATAACATTTCTCTGCTGAGTCAGTGGGCAGGTAGTTTACTCTCAACACTACTAGTGCCAGTCTGCAACTGGCTGGTAGTTGACGTACTAGTGCATAGACACGTATAGGAAAGAGCGAAAAAAGGCCCAATGGCTGATCAAGTACCTTCTTATAATATGTTCCATTGCTGCAACGCTATCCACTACACCACTGGGGCTGCCCCTACACAATTTTCACTGAAACTAAAAGCAACAAACAATGGCAGAATAATAAAATGGGAGAAATTCCAAGACCATCATGATAAGCAAATTGTACTGCAAATTAATGATCCCAAGTTATTCAGAGGCAAATCTTTGATGTGGAGTGCAACACAAAAGGCTGCGTGCGGCTCTTTTAAAACCATGTGGACTGAGACACGGCCACCAAAACAAACATTTGGCTTCAGTACTATCACACTCCACTGTTATAAACCAGACCTATTATAACGTTTATTTGATCTGTTACAGATGACGTGATTCATGAGAATCTGTCCTCAAAGTATTTTGTATTTCCTGATACTTGCCATCTACCTAGCGAGTGTTTGTCGGATGTCAAATAACCAAGTAGTGACTATCCTCTACGGGGAAAGCAAGGTCTTATTGGAGCTCAACTGGCTCCAAGGTGATGTGTTTGGCAATGGAAAGTCAGAAATCGTTCTTGTTATCTATTCTGAAATTGCCCTTTACAACCCTGAACCTGTGCCGCCGTGTTCTGCTAACTTAACGTATCTGAAAGTATAGTTCTGGGTTTAATTTCTCAATTCCATTTCGATAGTTAAATACCTCTATGAGGTCCCTTCAGATTTCTCTTTCCAAGGCTGAAGAGCCCAAGCTAATCCCTGCTCACAGTTAGCCCTCTAACATTGAGAATCATCCTAATGTCTCTCCTATTTCTTGCCTCCAGGCTTTGAGCAGCTCCCTTATGTCACATTCACAGCTGTAAATAGGAAATGAAGGGAAGAAAAAGCAGTTTGGTACAAATTTGCTATAAAAATAGACAACAAATGTTTTAAAAATGAAGCCTTAAGATCATGAATGATATACTGTTAAAAATGGTAGAACACAGTGCCAAATGGCTCAGTTGATAAAGTCACTGTATAGTGAGTGGCTGAACCAGACTATCCCTAATCCATACTGAGTTAACTCACTTTAGCTGGGGCAGCAGTAGATGCACTACAGTTGGCATCAGCTTCATTGGAAAGGTACTGGAAGGGAGTTGGTGCCTATGGAGCGTTATTCCAGCACAATCAATGCTTCAAGGAGAGCAAAAATAGGAAGGTGAATAAAACATACATTTCTCACAAACATTTGGTGAAAGTCATCTTATTTAGAAATTCTTAAATTATGAAATTATGTAAAGTAACCATTAGCTCTGTTTTGCACAGTGTCTTGCATTTGCATGTTTGGTATTTTGTTATCAATAAAGCATATTATCTTACAGCACAAGGCTAAATAATCCAGTCATAATTCACTCAGTCAATGCATCCTAACCACAAAGCCAAGGTGCAGGAATTGATTTTCAATGAAATGGTCAATCCACAGGATGTGTCGAGGGAAGCTAAAAGCCGGAAACTGATTAGATTTCTCTTGGTGATGCAACCAGGGTGAAGTAGCCTTGGGCTCAAAGAATTCAACTGGATTGTTCGAAAGTGTTAATTCCAGCTGTTAAATTGTCAGTGCTCAGTCTAAGTCATTGAACAGAATGGTTACAAATACATTATGGTGACAGTCTGGCACTCTTGTCTTTGAATCAGAATCAGCCCCACGATTGGGCTTGGAATCATACAGTATAAGCTGACACTCCCATTGCAGTGCTGGAGGTGTGTTACTTTGTCGGAGGTGCTGTCCTTTGGATGGGAAGTTAAACCATCTGCCCGTTCAGGCTCATGTTAAAGATCCCAGGGCATTATTTGAGAAGGGAGATTCTCCCAATGTCCTGGCCAACAATCCTCCAAATAAAATTGGTCACTCACTCACTTCATGGCTGAATGTGGGTAATTGCTGTCCCAACTGGGTGCCATGTTCCGCCCACGAAGTACACAGTATATCCTGTGAAGCGCTTTGAGACTTTAACAGTGTGACAAGGCGCTCTATCAAATGCAAGTATTATTAATGTCATTTTCCTAACTGTGCACAGATGTCAAATTTGACTGAATGCAATCTCACCTGTACTAATATCACCCCAAGGAAATATAAAATTGCGTTACAATGACAGACTGTAGCTAGAGGTCATTTTAAGTAATCTGAGGATCAAACATTTATTGGAAAGTGTGCTTTGAAGTGCTTGTCTGGAAGAAAGGTCATTCCACTTGTGACTCTTGAAGAAAATGGTCTTTATTCTAGGCTCTGCAATCTCAGCTCCTCAAAGGCAATAGCTCGCTCCATTGAGTCAGTTAACAACAGTGGATGCTATTGAGGTCAAGTAACTTTAATGACTATCTGTGCATGTTAACTACATGCCAATATAATGAAACTAGAGTATTATTTCACTTATCAAACCATATGAAACAATTACAGTAATTCCAAAAGAGCATTGATCCATATAGCAAGGTTAGACATTTTAACTTGTGAAACACACAGCTACATTTGTAAATCAGAGCGACCAGTATTAATAATTATACTTCAAAATGAAATAGGCTTGAAGATTGTCTGAAGAGCTTTGAGGTGCCCACCTGGCATAAATGTCCGTATATAAAATGCAAAGGAATATTATTATTTGGAGTTTATAACTTTCTTTCCTATATGCAACACAGCATTAAAATAATACCCAATCATTGAGAATGGTAGAGTAAAGGGGAAGGCCAAATTCTGAATCCAGGATCTTAAAACGACAACAGTTTAAAAAAAAACAATCTTTATAAAGAATAATAAGCGTACTAACATCCCTCGCAAAATCAGCAGTAATGTACACATTGGAAATTGATTCCTGTTATGTAAATGCAAGTTGTTTAAGATCCTGTTGTGTCATTAATGTCAGCTCTTGTTTGCAAATGGTTCAAATATGTTAAAATCTTTTTACTATGTGGAGATTGTTCCAGACATAGGAAAACGAAAAGGCTAAATACGTTTTGACTTCATCTCAGTAATATGCACAGCATTCAGGAAGTAATGTGAGCAGTGCTTCCTACTTACAATCCTTAAATTTATTATTATCAAGTGAAATCGCCGATGACCTAGAAGTCGGCCTTTTTTTGTACTTCACTAATTATATGGTAGGTGAAACATTGGACTCATCTGATCAGATTATAAAGCAGTTTCCCATACTAATTCTGACATTTACCTTTTTTGGGCAGCTGGGTATCTTGACACATACAGAAACCCACCACCAATGCTTAAGAGTATCCAAACCAAGCTGAGAATTCCATGCAATCCATCTACACATGGAAATCTCAGAGATAGATTGTTGGAATGGAAGCGCACTCTCTCTCTGGAGGGACATATCCTGCTGACCTAATTCCAGAAAGTATTAGGCGCACGTTGGCAAGAACCAAGGCTTAGGGACCCCAGAGTGTGTGTTGGGGTAACTGCTGGAGTCTAACCAGCTAAAACCGCAAAGCTTGCCATTGATATCACTGTCCAGCAAGCTTTCCCACTGCTTGTCCAGCTGGGACCACCTTACCAGTTAGGGCTTTGGTTTCTGTTAATTACCAGCATATTATTCCAAAGGCCACCCCTTTAACTCTAATCTTGAATTTGATGGATTATCTCACGACTGAACCAAAAGTAACACAGCTCAACTAAAGCATAAAAGTATTTATTTGCCTAATAGCTAAAGAGTAACACATGGTTGGGCAGTCACCAGAAAGACTACATCATTTAATGTACTTGGCTGGGATTCATATCACTACGGAACTGTCTGCCAGTAGAAAATTCAATAAATGCTTTAGATAATGTCTCTAAGCAAGATAGTGATAGCCAACAAAGTGATCTGCACTTTCCCTGCGCCGATGTCAAAAAAAGTCCTTGTTTGCGAGAAGTGATCTTAAAATCAAAACAATCCCATCTGTATTTGGGAAAATAAATGGCATAAAGGTTCCCAATTGTTTTTGCCAAAATCACTCATGAAAAGACTTGCAGATGCACTGTCCCTGAAATGAACAATTCCAAAGTGTTTCATGAGTTGTTCTTGTGTTCGCATTAATGGGTATGAGTTTCATCTTTTATTATCAGATAAAATTTCCGAAGATGCTTATTTCAGACTTCCTCAAAACCCTGACTTCCAAAATTGAGATCTTAATCCAAGTAGGAAGTGTTAGTGTGTAAGCTTTTAATTCTTAAGTCAGTTAGTTTAGCTTACAACAACAATTTGTAGTTACATAGTACATTTCATATTTCTTTTTAATTCCTCTTGGGATGTGAGCAATGTCAGTAGAGCCAGCATTTATTGCCCATGTCTGGTTACACTGAAAAGTGGTGATCCTTCGCTTTAAACCGTTTCAATCCTTGCAGTGCTGGCTTGTACTTTCAAATCATGGCTGGTGAGTTGCTGCAATGCATTCGTTTACAACATGTACTGCAACCACAGTGCATTGGTGAGAGACATGACTGTTACCTTTGAACATTTTGAAACATTTCAAGCAGACTTCTTTTACAAACAGTTTGCTCAAATTCTCTTCATTTTTACTGCAACTTGCAAATGTATTACTTTAAATATCAAAAGTAGTGGTTTAGTATAGTCAATTAAACCATGAGGCAAACTAATTGTGTTATACGTAGATTTTTGAGCATTTGTTAAATAAATTTCCACCAATTATTCCCCACTGTTGCCATTGTTGGGACACTAAAATGCCATTTGCCAGGTGGAAAAATAAATTTATCCCATTGAAACTCACTTTTAATGATTTGAAATGACAATCTTCACTGCCAAAAATGAACACTTCACTTGAGCCTATGTAAATTTACTTTATTCACTCAACCAATTTTCTACTCGTTCTTGCTTGTGTGGAGTTTAGGCAAATAGCAGAAACTCAGCTTGTGAACATGTATTGTAAGCAGAATGTTAAGGTTCATTTTTAGGTCAGGCATGCTGCATGCCTCTCCGTCTGTGGTTGAATATTCGATTTCAATGCTGCTAATCTCTGGAACTCCCTCCCTTTACCCATTCCATCTCGCCCTACTCTATGTCTTCGAATCCCACCTTAAAAACTCTCTCTTTGACGACAATTATTGCTGCCTCCCCCTTTCCCCCACTCCCCTATTCAGCATCCAACCCCATCATTGTTGTGCTTTGAGAAGTTTTCATGTGAAGGGTGTTATATAAATGCAAGTTGTTGATCCCATGCTGGGACCTCAGTGAGCACATTTTAGCAAGCAGCACACCTGTAAGGGTGACACAGAGAGCATTCTCCTCAACTTGCACACGATGGCTGCTGTGTGATGACATACCATCACTACACATGCTGTGCAACTGGTGTCCAGCACAGAACCAACACAACTGCGAATGAAACATACTGGCTGCTGGACGATTGGTGTCCAGTTGCCTTCACTATTAAGGCACGGTCCTTGTCTCTGGCAGTATTAGTCACAGCAGGATCAGGCTACATGTTCATTGTGCGCACCTTGTATCGGTAGCTTGCGTGGTAACCTCATGTGCCATGCTGTCATCATATTCTAGTCCACACTTGCTTCTTATTGAGCAGCAGTCGTTGTGCATTATCACAGTGCTTCTGCCTTGTTGAACTTACAATTGGCAAAACGATCAGCAAAACAGAATTCATGTTTGCTGGCTGTGGAACATCAAGTGGGTTTATTAAGCAGCTTCTGGAATCATAATGTGGCTCTTCTCTTCTTTCATTCTAATGGTGCCAACCTGATTTACATATTAATAGAGCATGTCGTTTTGATCGTACTAGTTCACAAATCCATTGTATAAGCCATCAATATTCACAAATGTTGTAAAAAGCTGCTCTTTCCCTATAATGTAAGTGGCTGCTATTTTTCGCCCACAAAATATACAGTCAATTTTACAGTATATTCTGTGAAGTGTTTTGAGACGTCTCAAAGATGTGACAAGGCGCTATATCAAACGCAAGGATTATTATAAGTGATCCAGTGACTTGTATTATAAGATTTTATCTTTCAACAAGTTGTTTCAAACGAATCTGACTCCTCAATCTTGTGTCCACTTCATTTCTTTGATATTATTTCCATTTTTTTATTACTATGCTTATTATCATTTAGTTTTTTTATTCTTTGTGTCCATTTGCAGGCTCACTGTTTTTTTTTAAAAAAACAACAAAAAATTGCTTTAATTTTGTTCTTAGATTTGCAAGAAAATTAATATCTAAAATCTGTAAATAACAGATTTGTGTACTTTAAAACTAACCGATCTATCTTAGGGTTTCTAATTTGTTTAGAAAAAAAGTAGAGAAACAAAGTGAGCAAATTTGGCAAATTCTTAAATAATCTTCATTTTGAAGCTGGTTTTCTGTACGTTCTTTTAAGAACTACAACTTCAAAGTTTAGACTGAACCCAACAATTTGGAAACTTCTGAAGACTCTGAAATGCTAAGAAACTAGAAGCAATCAAGATGACCTTTAGAATATTTCCATAGCTGTTCTCCTAGTTTCTCCATATCCTTGTTTTGAACAACCTCACCGGAAAAACTCCACCCGGAGTTGATGAAACATAGAGTTGCATAGAGCAATGGGATCAATCAGCCATTAGACTCAACTACTCCCTGCTGGAGCTTTTACTCAACATAGGCTCCCACTCCTCTTTCCCTCTTCTACAGGGTGACCAAAAGCTTGTAATACCATTACAGTGACTAATAAATCTTAAAGAAATAATGACATATACGTTTTTTAGATAATCGGGTAGTTATCATGATATTTTGGTCAACCTGTATATTCTTCTATTCCCTTTTTTTCTCATGTATGCATCTAGTTTTTTTTCTTTAAATACATTGATGTTTTTTGCTTCAACCATGGCCCCTGGCAAGGAGTTTCCCCCATTGTCACCACCCTCTGTATGAGGAAGCTTTTCTTAATCTCCTAGTTGGATCTGATAGTAGTTATGTTATATAGGGTGACCAAAAAGTCTTATTTTTCAGCTATCCTGTTATTTTTTAAAAAATAATATTTTTTAGTTATTAGACATTGTAACAGTATTATAACTTTTGGTCACCCTGTGTAATAATAATTCTTTCATTACTATAGTGCTTTATCATGTTATTGAGACGTCTCAAAGCGCTTCACAGAATATACTGTAAAGTGAATTGACTATTTTGTAGGCGAACGCAGCAGCCAATTATGCGCAGCAGTGTTCCACACAGTTGTAGATTGAGTGACTAAATTATTTAATTTTTTTTTGAAGGGATTAATACCCCCGGAAAGTGATCTGTTAATTGACTAAGAACAGGGTTCCTATTTATTGCTAGGTAAACAGGCATTTGGGATAAGGAAACTTGCTTAAGGTTTCGCCCCACCCGGGATTCTAACTCTGGTCCTCTTGCTTCCGAGGCGAGTGCTCTGACCAATGGGCTACAGAACTATATTTATGTCCTTTTGCTTTGGACTTGCCAACAACTGTGAAAACACACCCACTTTACTGAATCCTTTCGGAACCTTAAAACACCTCTATCAGGTCTCAACTCTAGAGAGCAAAGCTCTAAACTGTCCAGTTTTGGAGGATTATTTCCTGTTCTTCTAAGAAAATCACTTCTACAATGATCTTTTATTGTGTGTTTGTTTTTTAATCTGCTCTCAGAAAATCCAAATCTTCTGGTGAGATTGTTCAAAACTGAGAGAATTGTAGAAACTAGGAGAACAGTGGGGGAAAGTAGATAGATTTCCTCTACTTTCCTAGCATTTCAGAGTATCCAGTCGAAGTTAATGTGAAATAAAAGCTTATAAAGATCACCATATTTTCAGTCACTCCATATTGTAAGCAAATGTTGATTTGTCATGCAGGAGCACTTACGTGCTGACTTGTGCAGAAGCTACAAAACACTTTATGGAAGNAAAAATGAATTGATTGATATTTATCACATGGATCATATTGCAGTTGATAACAGCTGATTGTGGTCACTTGCCTTGAGGGTAAAACCTTTGCACCCCTCCAGTTACATTCATCATTACATTTTCATGTCGAATATTTTCGTAAGGAATATACAACGATATTTCCCCCACGCCCGCTCGGGTCCTAATCCCTGACTGTTCAGCGCCTTGGGATGTCCTCCCGCCGTGAAAGGCGCTTTACAAATGTTATTTTGTATTGTATCTTGTCTAATTTCATTCACGGACAAAGCGGGGCTCCATACATGTGTTTGAGTTAACACTGTATGTTTGGAGCTCTGTTCCCTCCCACACAACTGGGTCCAGATTATGATCCAGTATGACTGATTGACTGCTCACATCCTTGATTTAGATGCTTGGCGAGGATAAATGGAACTTAATTGAAGGTTTGCCTTTAATACTGCTATTCTCGCTTACTTTATGTAATTGTTGCAGATTATTTAAAGGGACTAAAACATTATTCCATCCTAAATTAAATTTTCCAAATGCTTTTCCACTTCTCAAACAAAATGATTTAAGGCTGCTTGCTTATGGGAAAAGAGTGGGTGGAAAATAACTGACCTATTTCACACTGTGATATTTGTGGCTCGAGAGAAGGATTTTAAGGACTCTACTTTTTCATAGGATGTGGGTGATACTGGGTTTTTTCTTGAATGCCAGCTGTTTATTGCCCATCCCAAGGTGCCTTGAGAACATGAAGCTGGCCCTTCTCTTCAAACCACTCTAGTCCTTGAGACGATATTGAGTCAACAATGGTGTTGGGAAAGGAGTTATAGGAATTTGACCCAAAAAGTCAGGATTGTGTGTGACTTGAAGGGGGACTTGGAGGTGATGGTGTTTCTGTGATGCTCTCCTTGTTCTTCTATAGAGAAGGTTGCGGGGCTGGCCCAAGTGCTACCGACGTGAGGTTGGCAAATTGCTGCTGCACATTCTGTAGATAGTGCATGAACAAATGAGTTGGATGCTGGGATCGAGCGAAGGATCAAGTGAACTGCTTTCTCCTGGATGATGTTGAGTCACTTGAGTGTTGGGGTTCTAGTTGAGAGATACCATTTCATCCCACTCTTGACTTGAGTTTTGAAGATGGCAGAGAGAGACTTTTAAAAATTGATGAGGTGGGCCATCAATACCTCACCTCTGACCTCCTCTTGCAGCTTTGCTGTTGATGTATCTGGTCCAGTTAAACTGCTGGTCAATGGTGGAACTGAACTGTGGAATTCTGCTTATGATTTAGGGATCATCAATGAAGCAACTGAAGATGGTTTGGCCAAGGGGAAAGTACCACAGGGCACCCAAGTATTAATAATCATTGCATTTGATATAGCGCCTTATCATGTCTTCGAGATGTCTCAAAGCGATTTACAGAATATGCTGTAAAGTGAATTGAGTGTATTTTGTGGGCGAAACGCAGCAGCCAATTGTGCACAGCAATGTCCCACAAAGAGTTGTGGATTGATTGACCAAATTATTATTTTTTTTTGAAGGGATTATTACCACCAGAAAAGCGATCTGCCAATCGACTAACAACTGGATTCCCACTTACTGCTAGGTAAACAGAGGCATGTAGAGTCAGGAAACTTGCCCAACATTTCGCCCCGCTGGGAATCAAACCCGGATCCTCTCGCTTGCGAGGCGAGTGCTCTAACCACTAAACTACAGGACTCCATACAAGTAGAAGGGGGGAAAAGAATGTCTTCTGAAGTGAAAATTGGCCATGTGCAAAAAAATTAATTGAATAGCCATTTAATGTTGAGATTTATCACTAATTAAATTCTTCATTTAATTCCTAAAATGTATCAATCCAAATCATTTTGTATCTGTGCCTGCTCTGTAGAGTTAATTGCAAAACCGGAAAGCGGGCACTATTTTTAGTAGCCTAGCTTACAGAGTGCAATGGATTCAGCTGCACTTTTCTGGAAGAATTCTTAACACGTCTATTTGCATCATATGTAACTTAACAAGAATAACAGGATGTAAGAATCAAAACATCAAGGCAATTGCATTTAGAAGAAGCCTTATGTCAAACAAATCTAGATTTCTATGCATTCCTGACTCTTATTATAGCATTTCCATCTGTTATCCCATCTATCTTGCAATTTTACTGGTGTCCGATAACATCTAAATGATCTCTATGTCGGCAGTACAAAATATCCATTAAGACATTGAAGGCAAATTCATTCTGAAGCTGTCACCTTTATAAAATACAAACCAAGGCATCTAATGTGTAAGCTCTCATAGACGCTACTATGTGAAAAGTGCAAAATAAATGTAAGTTGTTATAAACATTTTGCTCATTTCATTTTTAGTTTCTCTTCAGATTTGATTCCAATCATTCTCGGGTTCAAAGGGTAGCTAGGAAACTTGCACCCAGGAGTCCAGAGTCCTTAGTTCAGAACACGAGGAGGTGAATGAGAGTGGCCCGAGTTGATACCTCTCTTGAATTTGTTCCCTCATCTCTCTGCCCATTTCTTTCTCTTCCACTCCCCTGCTCCATTAGTGGGGAAGCAGGTGCCAGTATGGCTTAGTTGGTATCAACTCGCCTCTAGGTCAGAAGATTGTGCGTGAAAACCTAAGTTGGGACTTTGAGCTCACAATCTAGGCTGACACTCCCCTGTCGTGTTGGGGGCGCGCTGCATTGTCGAAGATGCCATCCTTTCGATGAGAAGTTAAACTGAAGCTCTGTCTGTCTGTTCGGGTGCACGTGAAACAGCCCATGGCAAAAGAGCAGGGAGTTTCTCCCAGTGTCCTGATCAATAATCTCCAAGATAAAATAGGTTATTCAATTTATGGCTGTTTGTGAGATGTTTCTGTGTGTAAATTGCATTTATCTGCAAATTGTATTTACGTTCAGTTTACAATAAATGCTGTGCAGGACTTTGAGACTTCCTCCGAACATGTAAGGTACTGTACCAAATGCAAGGATTGCTGTTATTTCATTTTTTTTACGAAATTGGTCACTCACTTCATAGCTGTTTGTAGAACATTGCACAAATTGGCTGCTGTAATTTGTTGCAAATGTGCATTTACATATATTGCTTTACATCAAAATCCTGTGAAGCTTTTTGATACATTTCAATGACCTGATAAAGTGTTATATCAAATGCAAAGATTATTAATATAAGTACATCATCTCTCTTATTGTCAAGGGCAACTGGAAAATGTGAACATTTATTATTAGATTGTTTCTAAAACGTCAAAGGCGGAAATGTGTACTCAGGGGAAAAAAAACTATCGCATTGCATATTCTGCAATGCACAGCGAGACTCTTTAAGCTGCCAAGTTTCTCCTCCTGAAAGTGTTAGCTCATTCTGGAGTCCTGCCCCATGGTGTCAGATGCCCTCTGCAAATGTTGATATATTAGCCTGGACACTGAGTGCTGACTGATTATTGAACGGGGGGAGGGAGGGAGGGGGGGTAACACAGCTGAGACTGATCTTGCTCCTGTGCAACATCCAAATGCATAGCAGGAGTCACTGACTGGACAAGTGGTCAAGAACGGGTGTCATAGCTGACTTTTTTCTCTTCCCTAAACTTGGGCTGCTGAGACCAATTGAAACCCTTCTGCCCTGATTGAATTCAGTTAATATAATTTAGATCATGGTTTGAACCAGAAAACTGCGATCTTCCAAGCTTTTGAGGTACTTAGAGTATTTTTCATATCAAAAATTGAGGCTAAAACTATGTACAATCCTTCAAACTTAACGAGCAGTGACTTTTATCTAGTTGCTTGTGACTGAGATAGTAGCTTTAACACAATAATTGGTTGACTTGCCTACTGTAGTTGTTTGACTACAAAATGAACAGTCACTACACTTTACAGTGAATTCTGTGAAGCATTTTGAGTCGTCTCCTGACGTGAAAGGTACCATATCAAATTAAGTATTATTATGATGATGATGTCTCAACTAAAATAGCTTTACAGGAAGGCCCAGGAAATGGCTTTATGATGTTCTGTCCTAACTTGATATGCGGGAGTGTTGTGCTATGCTGTCTTCCGGATGAATACTTTTCCAATCCTACTGACTTGCTATTTTATTATTTAATGAAAGTTTCTCGTATATATAATATTTTGTGTGTGTGTGTATGTATATATATATATATCAATCTCCTTCCCTAATCACAGCCTTTCCCTTAGACAAAAGACCATGAAGGATCTGGGCAACAGTCATGAGTAGCTGAGAGGAGATAGACTCTTGTAGCACCTTGGAACATCCTCACGATGTAAAAGGTGTTATATAAATGTAAATTTGTTGTTGCAGGGAAGTGCTACTTGTTTTCGATCATCTCAGCTCCCTCCTAATAGACATTCCATTCAGTGGGCAATCTAGGTCCAGTGAAACCTGCTGCCAATGGAGTTAGGATAGAGCTTGTGCCTTTGGTGGAGGGAGGGGAGATGGGAAACCTGATAACCTTAGCACCACCAAGAACTGGGAAATGATCTTTCTGTTGTGCAATCAATTCAAATAATTTTTTAAAATTATTATAACCTTATTTATTTTTAGGGAAGAGAGAAGTTGTTTGGATATTTATGTCTAATAAATATTAACATTCTTCATGCGTTGTGTTTTGAGCCTTGTCACAATTGGGAATTTGCATCCTTGCCAAATGTAAGCAACATTTCTGATCGATGACATTCGAGAAGTTACAACACTAAGTATTATTCAGGGGCACAAGAATGTGGGTGACATCATCACTGCTGCTCTATTCCTATAGAAATCTACAAACCAACTGCACCTCTGACCGTTAAATAGCGTAAGAAGAGACACAAAGGGTGACGAATAAATCACTGAGCTATATGGTAATATTAATAATGCATTCAAAATGAAGTGCCCCTTGTATCACTGTCCAAGAACAAAATGTTAAGGAAATGGATGTACTGTATTTCACAGTTATAGCCTTCTACTCTGTAGTGCAGCTACACAGCAAGATTACTTTATAATCTCGTTTGGACGCTCTCAAGAAATTCACTTTTAAATAATTTATTCTTTTCCAAGAATAAATTATTAGTGGGTCTGCCTGCTTGCCTGCCTGTATGCATGTGTCCAGCAAATACCATGCTCATTATTAGCAGCATTCATTTGCTCAAGTAGGGCTACTGGTAAATAAAGATTGTTCTCTTTAAATCTTTATCGCTCACAAAATAAAAGATACACTTTACAATATACCCTGTGATGCACTTTGAGACATTGCAATGACATGATAAGGTACAATAACAAATGCAAGTATTATTATTAATATTATTATCTTAGATACTTATTCAATGAATGAGGAAAGAAAATACGGAGAGATAGAGCCACTACCCAAACATTTCAATTTTGGATTCAGGACTGTGTGCTGGACCAGGATAGAAAATGTTGGCACTAGTCATACGTAGGGACAGACTGGCTATATAGAAAATTTCTGGAGTACTCCCATGAATGGTTCAGAGTTCTCCTGTGAATGATTTCCAATACTTACCCCCTTTGCAGCCTGCACATGTGTCCCACTGTTAAGAGCTCCAAAATGTTACCCTGTGTGATGGGTGCTATATAAATGCAAGTTGTTGCTCAGGCACCAAAAAGCATAAAATCTCCATGCACTTATGCTTTTTGGTGCCTCCATGAATTGGCGCACCCATTTTATCTGACCATCCTGAGCCCTTTCGCAGAGCCAGTCTTCCAACGTTTTTTCACATGTTGGAGACCCTGCTTTTTTGGAGGTCAAGGATGCTGTCCTTCGGATGAAACGTTAAACCAACATCCTGTTCAGGTGGGCACATGGTACTGTTTGAAAAGAGAAGGGAGTTTCACCCTGGTCAACCACTCTGCCCCCAATCTCTGGAATTCCATCCCCCAGTCACTCCACCTCGCCCCCTCCTTAGCCTCCTTCAAGTCCCGCCTCAAGACCCTCCTCTTCAACCATGCCATCAGCCACACCCTTCGCCTCCCCTCCTTTTCTTCTCCCAACCCCAGCTCAGATCTGAAATGCTTTACTCTGTCCAGCTCCTTGGGACATCCTCCCGACATGAAAGGCGCTATACAAATGTAATCCTGTTGTTGTTGGTCCATGCCTCTGTCACCTCTCGGCTGGACTATTCAAATGCCCTCCTCACCGGTCTCCCCTCCTCTACGATTCATAAAATCCAGGTCATCCAGAATTCTGCTGCCCGCATTCTTACCTGCACCAAACTCCGCTCCCCGATTACCCCAGTCCTTCCAGACTGCACTGGCTGCCTGTCCCAGAGAGGATCGATTTCAAGATCCTTACCCTTGTCTTCAAATCCCTCCACTCCTCTGCACCCCCCTACTTCTCTGACCACCTCTTTCCTCACAACAGTGCCCGTTGCCTTTGCTCCACGGGGTCTGGTCTCCTCCTTGTACCCCGAATCCTCCGCTCCACCATCCATGGCTGTGCCTTCAGCCACTACGCCCTGAAGCTCTGGAACTCCCTTCCTCACTCCCATCACCTCGCCCCCTCTCGTACTACTTTCAGGTCTCGGCTAAAGACCTTTCTTTTCGACCGCGCCTTTGGTCACCTTCTTACCCCCCTACCCCTGGCTCAGCCCCGGGATCCGTTATTGTGAAGTGCTCTGAGACGCTGTCCGGCGTGGATGGCGCTATATAAATCTAAGTTGTTGTTATATGCTAAACACCAATCGCCCAAATAAAATTGGTCACCCACTTCATGGCTGTATGTGGAATATTGTGCACAAATTGGCTGCCATATTTGCCTGCAAATACAGTCCTCATTACACTTCTCAGTAAAATCATGTGAAGACCTTTGAGACATCTCAATGATGTGATTAAGGTGCTATATCAAGTGCACTATATCAAGTGCATGTATTATAATTCATTAAAAATCATTGACAATTGTTTAATATACGGTCAAATGACAGTAGCCATCTATAGAAACAAATAAATTTATAACTCAGATGGAGACCATTCAGCCCATGATGCTTCTCTGAAAGAGCTTACCATTCTCCTGTTTATTCCCCAAACACTTTTATATTTCTCCTTTTCAGAAATTTATTTAAGCCTGTCTTAAAGCTAATATGGATTCTACCTTCAACCATGGTTGCAGTTAGGGTATTCCATATCCCAATAACCCTCAGGGTAAATAAATTCTCCTTCACCTTCCTTTTGTCCTTTCGACTCGCTGGCCAATGCAAATAATTTCTCCCTGTTATGTTTTTCATAAAATTCCTACTGAATTGCTACAAATCATTCATGAGGTCCCTTCTCAGCCTTCTGTGTTTCTGGTGAAAATAGCTCCAGTTTCTGCCGTCTTTCCTTGCAGTAAAACACCTCAGCCCTGGTATCAGTTAAAAGTTTGAAGGCTACCTCAACCTTCTCTAAAGTGGTTCATTTTCAGAAATGCCATCATCAGTGTAATTCTCTGCCATATGTCTTGAACCTAAACAATGTGCTCTTGTTCTGTGGATAACCTTAGTTTATATTAGACGAGGTGTCCTGGCACCAGGATATTCTTATGTTGTCGTTTTGTATAATTGTAAGTGCTTTTTTTAAAAAAACAAATTTTTAACTCGGGTATACTTTTTTTCTTTCTTTCTCTTCACAAGCTACTGACATAGTAGTAATAATAATGATACTTTGTTTATAGGATTATCAACAACTGGAGCAGGTTACCAGGAAAGGTGGTAGTGGCCAGAACACAAGACTTATTTAAAAAGCAGCTGAATGTGGGTGTTCTAGAAGGATCAGATCGGATGGGCCAAAGGGCCTTCTTCATCCAAACCAATCTTGTGATCTTGTAATAATTCTCGCTTTTGACATAACATTTTATCACGTTGTCAAAATGTCTGAAATTGCTTCTCAGGATTTATTGTATAGAGACTGTTTAATTGTAGGCAAACACTGCAGCTAATATGTGCACAGCAATGTCTCCCCAAACAGCCATGAAGTGAATGACTTATTTTATCGGGGAATTGTTGGCTAGTACACCAGGAGAAACACCCTTCTTTTTTTAAGCAATTACATGGGATCTTTAATGTGCACCTGAGCAGGCAGAAGGGGCCTCAATTTAATGTCTCATCCAACGGATGGCACCTCTGATATTGCAGTTAACCCCCAGCACCACGTTGTAATGTCAGCCCAGACTATCAGCTCAATGTCCCATTGTGGGCCGTAAACTAACAAACTTGTGACTCAGAGGCGAGTCTGTTGGGTTCAGTTCCTGTATCTTGTCTAAATAGCCATTCTTTACGCGTGAGCTAGGATAGTGAGTGTCGGGTTATTTGACGATTTATGATGGGGTGGAGGGAGGAGGAAACATTAGTTGAGCTCAATCTTGCCCTTTCCCAAATTGTCTGCCTGTGCACACAATGGTCAGGGATCACTGGTTAGCAATTGGTAAATTATAGCTAAAATCTTTTCCCTTTTTTGCCTGTTGTAGCCCAAGCGCCACTGAGACTGATTGTAATGCTCCAACTGGTGCACCAGCAGAGATCAGCTACAAAACTGGGAATCTAACAAGCAGACTGCTGGGATTTATGGCTTAGGTTGACATACTTAATCCATGTTGCCACTTTTTATTGGGTATTCTGAAATCGCAAAAAAAATCCACGACTGTTTGTGAGACACCGCTGTGCGCAATTGGCTGCTGCGTTTCACCCACAAAATACAGTCAATTCACTTTACAATATATTCTGTGAAGTGCTTCGAGACATCTTGAAGATGGGATAAGCTGCTATCATCAAATGCAAGTATTATTAGTAGCAATTTCGAGATGTCTCTGTTTTGAGCATTCCGTGAACCTACCTGTGTGAAATGCGCTATATAAATACAAATTGTTTTGTTGTTATCTTTCCAAAATTACAGAGATAAACCATGCCTTTGTTTCATTTTAAT
This sequence comes from Callorhinchus milii, assembly GCF_018977255.1. Classification (NCBI taxonomy): domain Eukaryota; kingdom Metazoa; phylum Chordata; class Chondrichthyes; order Chimaeriformes; family Callorhinchidae; genus Callorhinchus; species Callorhinchus milii. The sequence continues at coordinate 33,538,507 of NW_024704742.1, read as the reverse complement.
TCCTTCTGTCAAACTCTGGCAACTGCAACATCCAAGACTGATTGGATTGAATCCACAGCACCAGTTAATAATGGGTGAAGTCTAAGTGGAATTGTTTGGCTTTAGCTAACAGAGTGTCAGGATGCCGTCTGTCACTATGGATGCACCAACATTTATTGTGCTAAGGCACTTAAGCGGAAAAGATATTAGACATGGCATATGAAGCAGAAGTGCCTTAATTTGTTTTAAGCCCTTGGTTTCAAAAAAAGGGTATGGTTGTAAGGCCTCTGTTATGAGCAAGAAATCACTCTGAACCATTTTTAGAGCCTGAATGTGCAGTAGACTTGAACTAGCAGATTTATTTGTTAAGGTTACTTGAAGTGTTTTAGAAAACTGATGAATTGCCAAACATTGGAATACTAAAGGAATAATTTAATTTACATATTGGAAACTATGGTAAAATAATATATTTGTAATCGATAGTAATAAATTCCCAAATATTACCAAAATTAGATTAGCGTTTAGATCATATTAAAGAATAAATCGCATGGAATAGAACAACTCCTACATTTCCAGTTTGTAATGAGATTTAAGGTTCAAATTGTAACCTTCAATGCTGAAAGCATTTATGTGAATTCTGCATTTTGGATCATAAGAGTTTTAGTCACTGATAAAGAATAAATTGTTTGTTTGTGCGACATTACCCCCCGGACTTCCTACTATAGCTCTACGTTGCTTTGCAGTATAGCAGGTTGCAGCATTATTATTTGGTAGGTAATTTTGGTGTGAGGTTTGATGCACTTTTTCCAAATATATCTTCCATTGGATGTGTCAGCTCTATTGTTTATCTAAATACAGCTGTATCTATATAAATAAACATTACAAATCCAAATCCAAGACAAACAAAGTTATGTAGCTCTGATTTGCTGTAATATGCTTGGAGTGGAGTGGCTAAAGGTACAATATGTAGTCAAGGAAACTGAGCAGGTGTTTTCCATTGCCAAGGTTTGTCGAAAAAACTAATGCATTGAAAGGCATTATCAAACTGATTCATTGACTGATTCTGTAGGGAAGGAATTAGAATGGTACCTTATCTCAGTGCTGGGATAAAAGTATTTAATAGTAAAGTTCACATTCAATTCCTGGAAATACCTTCAATAATAGATAATCTTTGTAGCTTGTAAACTATCCATCATTTTAAACCTTTATCACTCGTATCCAAAGGCTTCCTCCTCTCTGCAGCCGACTAGCAACTGTGCGACTCTACTTGTTCAGCTTGTGATGCCAGTGAAATTAAGTTTCTTAGTGGACAGACAGCAAAACAGGGTAGGGTCAGAAGAATTTCAATTGACAAAAATAAGAACTATTTTAAAACAAAGTTACAAACATTTTGTGTCGACCTAGATTACACTTTGGATGCAAGTGATGTTGCGAATCGTGGATGACCCGCTGGGCAATTTGCCATTGTAAGATGACTGCAAACGTGAAATAAATCAGCACAGCTCGGGAATCAAACCTGCAACCTTCTGGTCTGTGTGGCTTGGTGCCAGACCAAGCTGTGCCTTTACCTGCTAACCCAAGTGTTGTGAATCTACGTGCTGTGCAGGGGATTCCATGGAGAAAATAGTGATCACGTCAGCCCCATAGCTAATGCACTGAGTTCAAAGATGACTGAGGTTGTTTTCGCACTGATTGGAAATGAAAGTTCGGCACAATTCTGTGTACGGAAGCATGAGACCATTCCATGATATATTGCTGGTAATAACTGAACATTGTGCTGCTAATAATGTCCCTACTGATAACTGCTTTGGGTGAACCCCCTCGAACTTTGTACAAATGGTTGACAGTTCAGTGGCTTGGTGGAATACTAGCTCAGCTTGGATTTCAAATGAAATTTAGCCAGTGTTCTGCAAACTAAGCCTGAGATGTTGCAATCCACAAAGTGAGAGGCTCAACTCAATGCTCGCCATCAACTGGGACATTGCCAGGAGCGGAAATTCCAGCAATATGTTAATTATATAAATTATATTGTAGTGGACTCGAGTGTCAGGGTTGAAGGACGCAACACCATGGTTAGTTGCAATAAAGTCAATGGCTTTGTTCAGTAAATATAGCAAATTCAGTAAAAATGATAAATCTAAAAACTTAGAAAGAATGCCAACAAATAAATGAAAGCTTCTCCCATTTACACATTTTTACTCCTTTTTACCAGTGTTGGGTAAGGTGTGCAGATAGAATGTATCAAGTGGAATGAGTCATGTAATAACAAATAATAAACCTTGCATTTGATATAGCTTTATCACATTATTGAACTGTCTCAAAGCGCTTCACACAATATACTGAAAAGTGAATTGACTGTTCATTTTATGGGCGAAACGGGGCAGCTAATTGCGCACAGCAGGTCCCACAAACAGTCGTGGATTTAGTGATCAAATTATTATTATTGTTATGATGACGTGGAGAAGGTCGGCCACAAAGTCTAGAATAGAGAAGGTCATATCCTGTGGTGTAGTGCCTATGTGATGTTGAGGATTGTTAGTAGACGCCTGGTGAACCTGCAACCTCTTCTGATTCAGGGCGCTGGTGTTCATTGTGCGGCTGCCTGGTTTTGTTACTGGTACTGCTGGTCTGATCTGACCGAACAGGCTGCTTGTCTTCTTCAAGTGACACTTGATAGCTTTAACTTCATAAATCTCTTTGACCAGATGGTGTCTGGGCACCATCCACCATCTTACAGCACAGCTATCTGCTGTAAGGTTAAGGATTGCAAACGTGTGTAAGGAAGCAAGTACTGTATGAAGTGTCGACAAGTCCGAATCACATTGATAAAACATTTTGCGACAGAACAGATGTAATTTTTGCCCCATAGCAAAAACATATTGTCCCCTACTCCCAGATTTATGTGAGAGTGATGTGATTAATAGGGATGTTGGAGTTAAAAGGATAAGGGAAGGAGAGGAAATGGCAGGGAGAAAATCTTGTCAATATCACATTTTAGATGACATAGTTAGCAAAACTAATGATTTGGGGAATAACTAGTAACTTAATAGGTTTCCCCAGCAAGAGCATATTAAATGCTAAACAATGGTACACAATGTTTGAAAAAAGACTTCTTGATTTCTCTGTACATCCAGCTGGAAATTCTGTTTATCCCACGTTCCTTAAACGAATGCCTCAAAAATAATCATTGTGACAGATGACTGATATTATGCACATCAAAGTGCAGCATTTTTAAGGAATGTTCATTTTATCCAAAATCATTGGTTTTGGAAACTGTTGCATCTAACATGTGATATGTATTCACAAGATTTTCTCCCCTCCTCCCTCCCTGCTTGGCAGGTTGCAAGGATGGCAGGTTGCAATTTTCTTTGTCCCCGAGGGCTGAACATGGTTTGATGTCTTTGCCTTGAAAGAATCAGCCTCTGTGACTGCCTCTCTTGTTTCCAGATGACAGTAGAATGTAAGAGGCTACGACATCTCTCCTTTTTCATCCAAACCAAAGCCATAACATGCAAGTAACAAAGAAGCTAGAGATGAGCGTGAAATCGAATCCCATTCCTCAGTGTTCAGATGATGCATTTGCTCTTGTTTCACTCCTCATAACATCTCTTCCGAGAGTAATGCTTATACAACAGGAGTCCTATCTTTTACCCCTTCAATAAAAAAACTTCTTTTGAACAAAGGTTACATTCTTAAAAGATGAGGATTTGCAAGTTTTTTTTATATCAATCTGGGGCATAAACTAAATATTTAGCTACTCTTGTTGGTAAGTTGAAGTGCATCACACCTACCTGCAAGATCTATGCTCCAGTAGAAAGTCGAATTGCAATCAATGATCCAAAGGTCACTGTGATGCACTTCTGGTTACTGACAGGAGTCGCTATTTTAGGATTTTGTTATGAATATCAGGTTTTAGAGTCTGGCGTATAGGATCACTTACTTCCAGATGCTGATTGTGAATCAAGGGCTGGCAAGACCACATTGAAACTGCTCTGATTCATTTCAACATCTTATCTGAAGTCTGGTGCCTCCAACAATGCACTGTAATTGGAGTGTCAGAGAGTTTGAACTACAACCTTTTGACTGAGACGAGAGTTAACCCAGTCAGGCTGATGTATAAGAAGGTCAATAGGAAGATCATTAAGTGTATTTAGTGATTATACAGTCCTAACCATTTATCTAAAACCGGTTTATTAAGTCGACATCACCCTTTTATTGATTGTAATTTTTAAAAAAAGGTCCCCATCTCTTCTCCACACATTAATACTAAAAATGGTTTGTCTGTATTGATATCGACATAAACTTTGGCACACATAAGTTGACAAATTGTTAGGATCTTTAATGGTATTAAAGACATTGTTTTATTAACATTTACGTCATCAACGAACAGTTAAAAAAAAATTCCCTATGTGACTACCCTTGTAAATAAGTTGATGACATTTTTGGAAATAAGGTAACAAAAATGCATAGAATTAAATGGTTCAGGAATTTGAACTAAATGCGTGACTTTTTAAAAAAAAATCAATGAAAATACATGTAGATACATGGTACACAAATTTTAATCATAGAATATCTATTGTTCGCTTGTGACCATCTATGTCAACAAAACATGAATGGTCGACATAACTGGATAGTATATATAAAGCATAGCTGCCGTTGGTGGAGCAGAGAGGATGAGGGACATGCAGGAGGCTGGAGCCAGCTGAGTGAAGTGGCCGGGTAGACGAGTGGAGTATAAGCAGATTGGAGAGGTTGGGCGGTGCCAGGTCATGAAGTGATTGAAACATGAGCGTCAGGAGCTTGAAATCAATCCGTTCTGCAATAGGGAGGCTGGCAAGGACTGGGGTGATGGGGTTGCGGTGTTTAGCATGAGACAACATGCGCATAATTCAGTGCTTGGCTAGTGCAGATTATATATTGTGACACTTTTGACAAGATAACATCAGTTACTATACTTCAGAAGAACAACTTGCATTTATATAGCGTCCTTCACACAAAATCATACCTCGTAGCGCTGAAACTCATACTTAGTAACTTAATGAATCATTGAAGCACTTTGAAACATTAATTGTGTTAAACCTCTATATCAAATGCAAACTCTGATTATTAGTGTTATTTAATTGTATTAAAACTAACAAAAGTCATCAAGTAATATTATCATTCTGTCAGGAAAAATCAACTAATGACATTATCATTCGTATTAAACCAAAAATAAAGTTGCAAGATGCTTAAAGCTGCAATCCCTTTGAGCTAAATTGCTGATGTTTGTTGCTGAATGGGATTTTTTGCTTTCTGTGTATTTTTCCCATATATTTCCAGTCCAGGTCTTACAGGTGTAAATTAGAATAGAGTGGTATCATTGCTTCAGATGCGAGTGTTAGGAAAGCTGTGGTTCTGAAGCTGAGAGGGATGTCCTGATCTGAGAGTTATTTTCTTGTGTTACCACATGTTGAAGAAAAGTTGCTTAATTTTACTAGCATAGCTGGTTCCATTTTTCTTAGGTTTTGTTCTATATGCCTAAATACATGAGCCATTGCTGCAATTCCCACCATTGTACTGAACCACATTTCATTGTGTCCCACTGTAACTGGAATACTGTTTAGAAAGGGCAATTTGTAGTTGTGTGAAATTACTTTAGCGTTGTCAATAAACAAGATCAGTGTTTATATCAGGCATTCATTTCCTAAACAAAGGAAGGGAATGTTTGAGACATTTAGATATCCCTTTTCAAAAAACAAATAATTTTATATATTGAAGTCTAGTTTTCAGCATCTCTTGAGGAATCCTGCTGGAATCCCTGCCAGTAGATCGGGTCAGAGTAGACTTCCTACAGGTAATAATAATCCTTGCATTTGATGTAGCGCCTTATCACATCGTTGAGACGCCTCAAAACGCTTCACAGAATATATTGTAAAATGGATTGGTTGTGTATTTTTTGAGCAAAACGCTTGCACTTACACTAACACATTGTGATGACATGTTGTCTGGTTATCAGACAACCTGGTGGGGTGAAACCCTAGGCAAGTTTCCTTGCTCCACACATTTCTATTAATCTTGTAGTAAGTGGTGCTATTCATTTGACTTCAGTTCCTTAACAACGAATCCTGCTGAGGAATAACACAAATTAGATCTGATTTATATTAAACACAGAACACAGCTCCTTCTTCTCCCTCCAGACATAGTGGGTGTTCTTTGTTAAAGGTTGCACCCTGGATTTAAACTGTATGTTGTGCCCGTAAGACTTGTGTGTTAATGTTTTTTGTCTGTTCTTCATGTGCCAGTAGACTTAAGTTAAGGTTGCATAAAAGACTCCTCTAAAATATGCTGACAGATGGTATTAGTACTTCAGGATCCTAGGACAGAATAGGACCTGACTGGTATCTGCTTGCAGTTCAATGCCATCAGAGTCTGAACAGGTCAGTGTACAGTTCTCGCTATACTGATCACATGTAGTGACATGAGGTTTAATAATAACCAACTAGCGACTATCCTCCTGTGAAGGAAGCAGGGAGTTAAGCGGGGTCTCTTTGTAGGTGAGTTGGCTCCAAGGTGATGTGCTCGGCAACCAAATGTAGGAATCAAGTCAATCCTCTGTGGCACACTTAGGAGTCCCGTTCCAGGGTTAGGTGGGTCCACAGTACACCAGGACACTGTGGATTACAGACAAGCCAGCCTGATTTATTGGAAGGACTTGGAGAAGCAGATCGGTCATTGGGGTCCGGGATTCTTCTGTTGACCATGCAAGACAAAACCCTAATGGATAGGGTGGTCTTAGCTGGACAAACGACAGCAAGCTTGCCAGGCAGGGAGTGCATTCAAAGGTGCAGGTTTAAGCTGGTTGAACTTCACCAGTACCTCAACATATACTCTGGGGTTTAGAATTGTGTCCCTGTATTTTGCTGTACATGACAAAGTAAAAGGAAAGGATGCACCTACATCACAAACCATCACTCAATACCTCTTGTATATTTCTTAACCCATTTCCACTAATATCAGTGCATAGTGGGTAGAACGTTAGGAACAGGAAGAGCTTATTCAGCTTGGCAACTTTCTTTGCCAATTTATTAGATCCCAGGAGATTTTTTTTAACCCTTTCCCCACATCCCTTAATACCCTCGCTTCCCAAGTATCTATTCAATTCTTTTGTTCCTAAGGACAATGAGGTGAAGAGGCATGGTGATATTTATCACACCATAAAACATTCTGCCTTGATGATTTCTGTCTGTGGGTTTCACCCCCGCACCACCCCCCCCTCCTCCCCACCCCCACTCTGTCTCTGCCACAGTCTCTGTCACAACGGTTGGGGCCAAAACTACCAGTTTCCCAATGTTCATTTTATTAGTGCCTCAATAAGCATTTTACACTCAGCTCTAGAGGAAATCCAGAATGCATTGAATTCCAACTGAATATTTGAAATGTTTCATGCCTCTTTAAATAACAATCCTTGTATTTTATATAGCACCTCTCACGTGGGGAGCATGTCTCAAAGTGCTTCACAGGATGTACTGTAAATTGTAGTGCCTATTAAAATACCATTTTGGAGGCAAATTTCTCATAATCTTAGACCTAACGCCAGCCTATGCTGTTGACGAAATGTAACATGATGATGACAGAACTGTGTCCAATTATTTAAGACCTTTCTAATTTACATTGTGTTCAATTTTTAACTCTTTCCTATCTTCTGTGGGAGGGTGAGGGGGAAACCTGACATGTGTGTGTTCAGCAAATTCCTCATTCCAAGATCAGGAAGCGTTTGACTCATGTGACCTGCTGACAGCTGAGAATCAGCTAGGCGAGTGTTTAGCACGCCCACTGTGCATTGCTGAATATTATCGTCTGATTCTAGGTTTGTAATTAGTCTACAACTACACCCACCCACAGCGCATTTGACTTCAACACGAAGGCAGACTAAACCCATTTAATTCCTACCAGATGATAAGAACGTGACTATAATAGCTAATTAAAAATAAGACCATAGTAGCTGCTTATAGCAGCTCGGTCCACAACAAAAACAAATTTACATTTATAAAGACAAGCTTTAAAACTGGGGAACGAGGGGGTGAGGCAGAGGGAGGGGTTGAGGTAGAGAGATTTATAGAGAATGGGGGCAGGATGGCTCAAAACTGACTCACCAATGGGCTGGATCAGGCAAGGGTCGTGGTTGCCTTGTGAGGGCCCTATGCAAAGGTTCGATTTGGGGCCCCTATATTTTACTGGAATATGATACTAAACCTTGTCAGTTATCAGCTGACTGGCTCAGGCTCTGCAATTGCAATTGTAAGGTCCTAATGCTACATCTAGGATCAGGTGGGATATGGAGCAGCCCACTGATTTGTGAAGAAAATTTATTTTTTGGGAAATTGTGGATCCCTCATGCACCTGGATGTGATTCAGCCTAACCTCCTGGCACTCGATTCAGTCTTTGATCTTCTGCCAGGAGTCTCTTTGAATGTAATCCATCTTTACAGAAATCCAAACCGAGATCAGCGTCCAAGCATAGTTCTAGAGGGTCGGCCTGAGTTATGCAATGCATCTGGGTTAGCTGAAGGACCCACTGTTTACAAACACATTTGCGAATATCACAAATTGGAGTCTCCCAGGTCTAATGTTTCACAATCCACAACACTGGTGTATTGAATAATTTCTTTGTTCTCAAATTACAATACTCCTACCATAAACCCATAACCCTTGGTCCCACTCCCAGTGTCCTTTTGTACACCCTGTCTTCTTCTTATTGGCTCTTTATTAATTGCCATTGGTTATTAAAAGGGATATCTTACACCAGGGGTGCAGGTGAACATTAGAATTATGGCTTCCTGGGAATGCAAAGTACTGGAGAATTAGGATACCCATTGTCTGTGCAACCTGGCATGAGAGGGCACCTTCATTTAAGGCGGGAAAGGAGAAAAACAAAGCAGATATCACGGACACTCAGTTTGGACTTGGATCATGTTCAACTGAAATGTCTTTTTCAGAGATTTATTAATCCACCTGAATCCTAAATTCGGTAACGCAGCCTCCACCATGGAATTGGATGTTTATTTTTATTTGCGTTCCCAACACTGGCTACCCTTTGTGGCCTCTCTGCTAACTCAGTGTCAAGTTGCGCCGAATTCTGAGTGGTTTTGTGCTTTTTCAGTTATGAATGCTTCAAATTCAATTGATGTAAAATTGCTCTCACAGTGGTCAGTAGCTTCTTCATCTGGGTTGGATTTGAAAGCTGGGCCTAGAGGTGAAAGGACGATGTCTATTGTTGCACCCGGTCCACTATTTTAAATTGTCAGACATTAATGGCTTTAGATTTTACTGCGGCATGATATGGAATGAACAAAAGTTGTGATGTTTGGGGCATTTAATAATGCGTTCCTTTGAATAGTTAACGCTTTATGAAATGCCACAAACGTCAGTCCAAGTTTTGCAAATGCTTTCTGCCTCCAAACTTGCAACAGTGGTTGGAAAAAACTGGTTGCTTGACTCATTTAGTGTTGTGCGGGGTGAAGGAACAGGAAGAGCGAACCCTCATGTTTCATTTTTTTTTAATGGATTTTATACTGGACTCTAATAGTATTGTGTTTGTCTGTTGAACTGTTGCTCCCTTCCGGGCAAATGGCACAAAGGATGTATTTATTCTGAGGTTGGTGCCCCAGTGATTCATTTCTGAGCATTTTATTGAATCAAAGGAAGGCTGCAGAGGGGTCAGATGAAAGATCGATGCTTTAAGACTTGGTGAATAAAATGGTTGGCATTTTCCAGTGCGCAGCAGCAGTTTTTTCCACTGCTCGGAAGCAGCTGTTTACCTTCTGCCAAAAAATAAGGAGGATTTCTGTGTGTGTGTGTGTGTGTTAGTGTGTGTGTAGGAGATGACAACATGCTTAGGCTTTACCCTGCACAAAAACGCAGATTTAAAAAATGTGAGCAGTTAGAATTTTATAACTAAAATACAGAACCAGGGTCCAACACCCCTGATAGAGGGTGTCTAACCTTTGTGGACTGGCTCCCCATAGCAGCGATCCGATCCGGAACTTGGTGACTTGACAGATTGAACCTGTATACCTCCATCATTGTGTAGTCAGCTTGGCTCAGTAATAATAACATAATAATCCTTGTATTTGATATAGAGCCTTGTCAATTCACGTTATTAAGCCGTCTCAAAAGCGCTTCACAGAATATATTGTAAAGTGGATTGACTGGATATTTTGTGGGTGAAACTCTGTTGCACTCTTGCCTTTTAGTCAGAGTTGACGGTTCAAGTCCCACATCACGACTTGGGGCTCATTTTGTCTAAGCTGACACTCCAATGCAGGGTTGGTGGAGGTGCCGTCCTGCGGATGAAATGTTGAACGAAGGCCCCGCCCCGTCTGCCTGTTCAGGTGGATGTTGAAGATCCCATGGCACTATTCGAAAAGAGAAGGAAGGGAGTTTCTCCTAGTGTCCTGCCCAACAATCCCCCAATAAAATCTCTCACTTCATGGCTGTTTGTGGGACTTTGCAGGGTGTAAGTTGGCTGCTACGTTTGCCCACAAAACACATAGATATTGCGCTTAAATTACATCTTGTGAAGCACTTTGGGATGTCCTCCTGACTTGAAAGGCACAATACCAAATACAAGGATTATTATTGCTCTGAAACGTAGCACTACTATGTCAGTATTGGATTCTTGTGTGATTATGCCACCACTTTTTCCCTTGTGTCACTAAATCACAATTGAATGTTTGTGTCAGTATTGGGTAATTATGTTACTGTTGAATGCGTATGTCAGTCACCACTGAACACTTGTACCACTGTGACACTATCGAATGCCTGTGTCACTGTTCAATCTTGTGTCACTGTCACTATTCAGTGTTCATTTGACGAACTGTGCCTTCATTGTTTTGGCATATGTGAAAAATATGTATTTCAAATAAATATCACCAAAGATATTTGAGCTATTTATTAATCAAACCTTGTAAAATGAGTGAATGCTTTTTATTTGAAGATGTTTAAAACACCCACTATGCAGGCTTGCTTTCCCCACTATCCCGCTGATCATCTTCTAACATAAAAAGAGTGTATATTTTCCCACTGATGGACAGAGTAAAATGAATTCATTTTGCTCAAGGTAGTTTGCTTCATTTGATCTACAAATCCAATCTTTTGTGCTATTTTCCTCTGCAGTACTCCCCCCTCTGCTACTGAAGTCAGTGACTCATGCTGGGGTATGGTTTCACAGACTCTGGCTGCCTGCCAAGTGTGAAGCCTGGATGCTAAATGTCAGCAGGCAACCTTGAAGAGCAGTACAGCAGAGCCCCAACCCAGGATCCCCTGACATTCACACACACCAGTTTTTAAATGCAAAATTAGTCTCAGAAAAGAAACTCAAGATATATAAAGGCAGGCTTGCTATTGAATTGTTCTAATTATTTCCTGAGTACCAGAAAAAATAATGTTTGGAGGAAAATATAAATTGATTTTTGTCACGGTAAAGCACTGTGGCTCACACTCTACAGGTTGCTGGCAGTTTGCAGACTGACATGTCCTTAACAAAAACAACTTGCATTTATATAGCGCCCTTTACACGGGGTAGCATCCCAGAGCTTGGTAGTGGTGAAGCACTACGCCAAGACGGGGGGAGGGGGAGCTGACCATCCGTCAAATAGGAAGGTCTTCAGGTGCGACCTGAAAATGGGGAAGGAAGGGGCAAGGAGGAGGGATAGAGGAAGAGTGTTCCAGAGTTTCGGGTTGCAGTAGCTGAAAGCGGATGGTGGAACCGAGGGCACGAGAAAGATGCAGAAAGCATGAGGCTGTGGGTTGGGTGGTTAGGAGTAATAGGTAGAGAGGTGCCAGTGCATGAAGAGATTTAAAAACAAGTGTGAGGATCTTGAAATCAATCCGTTCGGAGATAGGGAGCCAGTGGAGCCTGGCTAGAACTGGTGTGATGGGGCAAGGAGCTTAGTATGGGTGAGTATGTGGATGGCAGTATTTTTGGATCAGCTGGATCCTGCGCCTGGTGAATCTGGGGAGACCGGCAAAGAGGGCATTTGAGAAGTCGAGTTGGGAGGTGACGAACGCACAGACGAGCTTTTCGGCTGTGTTATGGGTAAGGTACTGTCGGAGGCGGGCAATGTGGCGGAGGCAGAGGAAGGTGGTCCTGGTCAGGGACCAGATGTGGGGAAGGAAGGACAGCTGTGGGTCAAACCTGTCGCCTCGGTTGCGCACTTGTTTGGTAAGTCCGAGGAATAGGCCGGGAGGTTGAGGAGGTCAGAGCAGATAGAAGTTCTTGATGGGAGCCAATGAGTATGGATTCCGTCTGTCAACATTGAGTTGTAGGATGTTTTCGCTCATCCAGGTGCTGATGTCCTCCAGACAAGTCGGGAGAACGTCGACGGGAATCGCAGCTGGAGAAGAAGTAGATTTGTGTGTCATCCGCATACATGTGGACGTTTACCTCAGGTCTGCGGATGACATCGCCAAGAGGGAGCGTATAGATGAGGAGAAGGAGGGGGCCAATGATGGAGCCCTGGGGTACCCTGCGGGTGACTGGGTGGGGGTGAGAGGAGAAACCGTTTGAAAAGATAAAGTGAAGGCGGTTTGTTAGGTAGGACTCGAACCAAGCAGTGTGGTTCCACTGAGGTGGATGAGGGCTGAGAGGTGGTGGATGAGGATTGCGTGGTCAACTGCATTGAACGCGGTGGAAAGGTCCAGGAGTACGAGGAGGCAGAGGGAGAGGAGAGAGACACAGGAGAGGAGACGTTGTTTGTGACCTTGACAAACGCTGTCTCTGCGCTATGGGCAGGACGGAAACCAGAATGGAGGGGCCTGAGGAGGAGAATGGAGGGAGAATTGAGAGCAAAGCTGGTTAGCATTCCAGAGCTTTGGCAAGGAAGGGCAGATTGGAAATGGGTTAGTAATTTTTGAGGTTGGAGGGCTCAAGGGTGTTTTTTTTTGAGGAGGGCAGTGATGACAGCGATTTTAAGGGAGAGAGGAACAGAACCTGAAGAGAGCGACCGGATGACTGTGTCAGCCAAGCAGTGGGGAGAGGAAGAGGAGTTGGGTGACCAGCAACTGGGTGAGGTCTAGGCAGTAGGCGTTGGGCTTTGTAGTGGCTGATTTCTTCCTTGGGATGTCCTACTGATGTGAAAGGTGCAATATTGTATTGCTACATTGTATTGCTCCTCTCCGTGTTAGAGACCCAGAGATAACAATGTAGCTCAACTTGATTCTAATAACTTCAACTACGTGCTACAGTAATATTTTCAATAAGGAATTGAAGCGTGCAAACTTTGTGTTCCACTTTGTCTCAGTTATACGGCTGAGTTTGCTAATTATTGCTACAAGGTAGATTGTGAATTATGAAGCAACAGACTGCAAAACTGAATTTTTATGCAGTAGAGTGTTGTTTGCAAAATTCAAATTGAATTCACTCCTATGTAAAGCCATTTAAATCAATTTATTTGATATTGATGCCAGAGTTAATGCATTCTATTAACTATGATTTGTACCATTAAGAAACATTTGGCTGATTTATGTGAACCACGTTGCTAATAGATAATATTTCTGACCTGCTCGCTACCATAATTCTGTACTGTGTTAATATATTTGGAAACCATATTTGTTTGGCAAGTTACGTTTTTTTTATTCTTGGTTCTGCTCAGGAGAAAGAATCATATTATTATCCCTCTTAGTCATTTGATGCTGAATTTGGAGTTGGGGTAAGCTTTGCAATATTGGAGACAACCCCAAATAGTGTAGTGGATAGAGCTGCAGCTTACAGATCAGAAGCTCGCTAGTTGGAATCCCACTTTGTGATAATAATCGTTACATTTGATATAGTGCCTTATCATGTCTTCAAGACGTCTCAAAACGCTTCACAGAATATACTGTAAAGTGAATTAACTGTATATCCTGTGGGCGAAATGCGGCAGCCAATTGCACACAGCTGTGTCCCACAAACAGTTGTGGATAGAATGACCAAATTATTTTTATTATTTATTATTTTTTTAGAGGAATTATTACCCCCAGAAAAGCAATCGCGAGTCGACTAACAGCCAGGTTCCTACTTGTGGAGTCCTGTAGCTCAGTGGTTAGAGCACTCGCTTTGCAAGTGAGAGACCTGAGTTCAATTCCAGGCAGAGGGCGAAACCTTGGGCAAGTTTCCTTACTCCACACAGAGCCTAATAATAATCCCTTCAAAATAAAACAACAATAAATTGGTCATTTTCAATCTACGACTGTTTGTGGGACATTGCTGTGCGCAATTGGCTGCGCGTTTGCCCACAAATATACAGTCAATTCACTTTACAGTGTGTTCTGTGAAGCGCTTTGGGACGTCCTCCCGACGTGAAAAACGCTATATCAAATGCAAGGATTATTATTATTACTTTATTGCTGCTGGGTAAACAGAGACATATAGAGTAAGGAAACTTGCTCATTGTTTCGCCCTGCCGGGAATCAAATCCAGGTCCTATTTGCTTGTGAAGCGAGTGCTCTGACCACTGAGCTACAGGACTCCACCAGTCATGAGTTGGCTGGCTTCAGATGAGGCTGTATGAGGAGGTTAAATTGGTCCCGACCATACCAGGGAGAGGGCAAAATCAGCTCAGTGTCCTGCTGCTGATCCGCCTGCACCACCCTCTACTGGAAGTGTACGCAGCGGCAGTTGGGTGAAGAGAGGTCAGGCAAACCTCTACAGTCAAGTTGGCTGCGGAAGCTCATTCTCAAGGCTCACAAATGTATAAGAGCCGCTCGGGCGGACTGTGGAATTGCATGAGGATGCTGGGACCAAAAGCAGAGAGCCGTAAGCTAAAGAGAAGAAAATTCATTGGAAAAGCTAACAAAATGTTGGCAGCGTTTGATAATTAACTCCAGTGTGAATTATTACTACTCTGTATAATGTCATTGCAAGATTCACCCTGAACATAAATTCTTGCATTTGGTATAGCCTTTCATGTTGGGAGGACGTCTCCAGAGTGTTTCACAGGATTTACTGCGATCGTTGCTTTTACTGTATTAACTGTATACCTTTTTAAATGGCATAGTTTCTTACTGTTCATCCTTGCCAACTCAACGTTCTGGGCAGTGAGATAGATTTCCAGTTCCACTGCCGTGAAAATGCATTTGCATTGCAATTTTGTAACAATTGAGTTTGGCCGAGATGTAAATAATTTGCCTTATTCTGCCCCCTTGCTCACCCTAGTGGTGGATTCCAGGCATGGCAAAGTTGGTAAGAAAATAAGTGAATTGTTCACGGCATTGAAGCTCAGGGCTTCCCGCATCAGGCAGCTCTGCAGCTGCATCCAAGATTTACTGTCTTGAATTTATTTGATGTGGGCGAAGTGTCTGCTGGAAGCTTGCAGGTCCCATGGGTCACAAGAAGGAGCCAGAAAGGAAGGATTACTGGGGCGATATGACCTGTACTGTGATAGATATTTGTAATAATAATACTCCTTGCATTTGATATAGCGCCTTATCATATCTTCGAGACATCTCAAAGTGCTTCACAGAATATACTGTAAAGTGAATTGACTGTATTTTTGTAGGTGAAACGCGGCAGCCAATTGCATACTGCAGTGTCCCAAGTCGTGGATTGAGTGACATTATTATTATTATTATTATTGTTATCCCTTATAAAATCAATAACAGCTTGATTTTTACCCACCTCCTTAGATTGAGGGTCCAGCGATCAGTGTAAAGCACTTTGAGACATTCCCCCCATCCCCGGTTGGGAAAGGTGCTCTATAAATGTGTATTGTATTTTGTGTCTTTCATGTGTAGAGTAACATCTCACATTGCATTGTTTCACCCCATAATATACCTATCGAATATAACATTATTACTGCTTCTGCAGAGTGTAGCAAATTTATCAACACCCACTTAAAAATAAATGTAAGGAAATGTCATTTGTAATAATTTTGGATTAACTTAATCTAGTGATTCATTAAAATACCCCTTTTTAGAGCAAAACGACATATTGAATAAATGTAGCAATTGGTAGAGAATAACCCGGCGCACAATGATAAATGTGGCCCTGGTGGTGAATTACTTGTTAAAATCTGTTGGATGAAGTCCTGATGAAAAGTCACACTGAACTTTAACCTGTCTCTCTTTCAAGTGATGTCTGAAGGGCATTTTTTAAAAAAATAAATAAAATGCTTTCAGTTTTTATTGCAAGATGCTGGCCTTGTACTGCGAAAGACGCTGTGCCGAGGTGCTGGCTTGGTACCAAGCCAGGTCCAGGCTCTAGACTGGAATGTTGTGCTGAGCACTGTTCTTGAAAGGGCCACTGTCTTAATGACCACGATCTGTTAAACAGCAGGAAAAGCTGTTCTCACTGTGACAAGACACCACATGCTTGTGGCAAATGATGCGTTTCTGTGTGATTTTAAGTCATTGTTTTGTGTGATAGGTATTGAGTATCATAGATAAAACAAAATTAATATTTGGCAATTTTTTTTAATGTGAAGATTGTGCCCTTTACAATATAGTACAGCAGATATACTATAGCCCCCACCCTCACTCCCCCTACTCTTCCTCATCTATATGCTCCCTCTTGGCGATGTCATCCGCAGACCTGGGGTAAACTTCCACATGTATGCGGATGACACACAAATCTACTTCTCCTCCAGCTGCGACTCCAGGTCCACCGATGTTCTCTCAGCTTGTCTGGCGGACATCAGGGCCTGGATGAGCGAAAACTTCCTACAATTAAATGTCGACGAGACGGAAGCCATACTTATTGGCTCCCCTCAACCTCTTCTGTCCTGCGGCTTTGATCTCGTCAACCTCCCCGGCCTATCCCACAGACTTACTGAACCAGTGCGGAAGCTTGGAGTCAGGTTCAACCCACAGCTGTCGTTCCTTCCCCACATCCAATCCCTTATCAGGACCGCCTTTCTACACCTCCACCACATTGCCCACCTCTGACCATACCTCACCCCAGACTCAGCCGAAACACTCGTCCATAGTGTGCGCGCGGGTGTGTGTCTGTGGTTTTGCATGTGTTTTTGTATGTGTGGGTGTTGGGAGGGTATGGAAGATAGCTGTGATAGCCATTATTTAAATCACCAGAGGGGTGAAGCGCTCCAAATTATCATAATGACACCTGTGTCTGCAAGTCTGCAGCAGCACATCCACAGCCTGATCAAAAAACTAGTCACTTTAAAGCAGCTGGTTCTACACAGGGTGCCTTGAAACTGGCTCGAACCTTTTCAACGTGTCTCATTTTGAAGATGGTGTCTGATTTTGGTTGAACTACCCACCACCTGTCGCTAATTTGTCATTGAATGCTTTTGGCATTTTGACAAAATGATGCAATTAATGTAGAAATATAGCAGGTAGTTTCAAACACTGAATGTGAGACCCTGATCTTTTTAAGAAGTTGAGAAGATGTCAAGTGCAAAAGCAAAGCCAGAAGAAGATATAAGCATCACCTGAACTCCAAGATAGGATTATAGCCTTGTACTTTCTATTTAATATAATAATAATAACCATAATTATTTATTTACCTGGACTTACCTGGTAATTCAATGGGGGCCACACACACATACACACACACACACACACACACACACACACATAAGTTACAAGCAGAGTTTCCACAAGTCATTGTGGCACGGTCCTGATTTCTCTGTGTGTGCGACTCAGTTTCTTTCTGAAGAATTTATACAAAAAAAAAGGAGCAGATTCCAGCCCAATGTTTCAAGTTTTTCTGTGAGAATTGTTTTCGTAGCACTGCTGGTTTGGTGCCCCTATGGGCCTTCGTACTGTCAAGCAGCTACACTTACCCAGAGGTGACAGCCAGGCATCCTGACCACACAGTAATTGAAGCGTTTCTTAACCAGTGGAGGAATTCTCCAGCAGTTAACTGGATATTAGGGGTTTTTTTTCGGGTCAGGGTGAAAAGTTGACACATCTCAAAGACGTGATAAGGCGCTATATCAAATGCAAGAGTTATTATCTATTATAATAAAAGTTGCATTTTATAAAGTGCCTTTCACATTGGAAGGATGTCTTAAAGAGTTTTAAAGGATTTGCAATATAGTATATAACGTGTGTGTGTGTGTGTGTGCAAGCGTGCAAGCTCACTCCCGCGGGAAGGGTGTGGATGTTGGGTTAGTGCGGTTATTGTGGCCACGTGTGCTCCACATCCTGACGTTTGTGGAAGGGGAGGTTTAATTAATGTTACACCCTCGTTACAACAAAAACAAATTACATATGAGGATATCCCAATCAGTGGGACGATCAGTGTTTTGGACCCGAGCTGGGGGTCAGGAATGGGGAGGGTGGAGGGCAGGGGGGGAACGAAGGTGATCGAAGGCACGGTCGACGAAGAGGGTCTTGAGATGGGCCTTGAATGAGGCTAGGGAGGGGGCGAGGCAGAGGGCCTGTGGGATGAAGTTCCAGAGGGTGGGGGCAGAGTGGCAGCAAGCCCGCCCGCTAATGGTGGGGCAGACAACACGGGGGACGTGAAGCAGGCTGGAGCCCGCTGAGCGGAGGTAGCGGGCAGGTTGGTAGGGCTGTTAGGTGGTTGCAGAGATAGGGGGGAGCAAGACCATTGAGGGCTTTTGAGGTGAGGACCAGGATCCTGAACTGTATCCTCTGTGTGATGGGAAGCCAGTGAAGTCAGGTGAGGATGTGGGTGATAGGGTCACAAAGCCTGATACGGCAGAGGACATGGGTTGCAACGTTCTGGATGATCTGCAGCTATGGAGGGAGGAATTGGGGAGGCTACAAGCAAGGAGTTTGCATAGTCAAGCCTGGATGTTATGAATGCATGTATGAGGGTTTTGATGGCCTGCGTTGTGAGACAGTGGCAAAGCCGGGCAATATTGCGGAGGTGGGGGAAAGCAGAGCAGATCATGGTATGGATGTGGGTAGAAAGGATAGTTGAGAGTCAAACAAGACGAGGTTTTGGACTGGCTTAGTAAGATAGTATAAAACAAAATGCACTTTATTACCAGGAAATTCTGTGCCAAGAATAATGTGTATTATATAGAAAAATAAGTGTGAGTGATTGAAAGATTGCAGTTTTCTTGAGGATTCAGATGCTATAAGCCTTTAGAGGTTCAGGGTGCTATTTAAAATACATCTTGAGTTCAGATTTGTGTCCAAGGTTTTTTCGGTGACTGTAGCTCCATACATTCATTGCTCTGCAGCTCCATGTAGATGAACTGCAAATTAATTTTCAGTCAAACTTGTTCCAGCAGTCACCTACTTTTAGCAACCACCACCTGTTAACAACCACCCTGGAGCAGTGTGCGTTAACACACCAAAGAATCCTTACTCTGAGGCCACCCTCTTTGGCCCATTCCCTTGAGAGATTGTTGAAAACTGATTTGACTGTATCTGAAATGGGGTTTATTGACGTTACTGAGGGGAGCTATTTATCTGATTGCTGATAAATTTACTGCCCTCTCTGGGCAAATGCCTCTGGTACTCTGCTCACCAGTAAATTAATGAACCTTTGGGATGTGACCTTTCAGTGGGGAAAGTGTGGGCTGAGGCCGTTTCATTGCGGGTGTACAAAGAGTATGAGAGAATATGGTTTAATTTGCATGTGTCATTCCCAGCTCACCTCTGAGTCAGAAGGTTGTGAGGACATTGGGACTTGAAACTCATATAGTCTAACCTGACATGCCAATGCAGTGCTGAGGGTGTGTTGCATTGTCGGAGGTGCTGTCCTTCAGATGAGACATTAAACAAAGACAACGTCTGCCTGTTTAGGAGGAGGTTAAAGATCCCATGACACTATTCCTAAAGTCAAGGGAGTTTCTCACTGCCTTGGCCAACAAACCCCAAATAAAATTGCTAATTCCCATCAAGGCTGTTTGCGGGACATTGCTGTGCACAAATTGGCTGCTGCTTTCACTCACAAATAACAGTCACTGTGCTTTTAAATGTGGAGCTGTTTGCGACATCCTCCCAACATGAAAGGCACTAGACCAAATACAATGATTATTGTTAGTAGTAATAGTAGTAACTTGAAGCCTCACACAAACAGCTCTTATCATTTTGATTTTTGGGGAGGTATTTTGAATGACAAATTTCTGTTAATGTCAGTTTTTGTCTGCCTCAGAATAGAAAGATAATCTCTTCGTATTATAGTAATTTCACACAAAAAGGATCAACTTGTGTGATTTCACCTGGATTTCAAATTTCTGTTAATGTCAGTTTTCATCCGCCTCAGAATAGAAAGATAATCTCTCGGGGCTCCACGTATTACAGTAATTTCACACAAAACGGATTAACCAGTGTGATTTCACCTGAATTTTGCTACTGCATCATTTATGATTACATAATTTTGATGCAGAACAAATGGTTTTACAATAATCTGATTCTTTAACGTTTGCTGCTTTATACATTAGGAAGGGCTTTGGACCTGCAGAGCAACTGATTTCAGACTTCTTAGACATCAATTCACAACATATAACAAAAGAGCAGCATTAATTTACGAAAGAGTAAAAGGTAATAGCGAGGAGCCAGATTACACTTTAACCACATGAATGTAGATGCCAGTGCCTAATCCTCTAATTTAGGAGAGATTTATTTTAGCAACGTATTCTACTCAACAGTTTACTTAATCCTTTGCGGAAGTAGGCTGCAGACAGCCACTTGCTTACTGCCCTAGATTACTACAATCCAACTCCATCATAATGCGGTGAATGGGCTGGGGGGGGGCCTAAAATGAGACGCAGTATTATAACGGAGAATGTTGTAGTGTGGCTGCCTATCAGCACTTTGGGGTCACGACTGACGTCGGTGAGGTCTAAGGTCTGAGCTCTGAGCGCAGGAAACTGGCAGGTCAGTGGTGACTGCTCTCGCAAGCATTTTCAGCGGTTGCCAGGGACACCACTGAACTGGAGGCTACTGTGCCTAGGAAGCCAGACAATCAATGCTGCGAGCAGGACGTGTCCTGAACCTATACACTGAGGGGTCACTATGTTTTCTTGTTGTATTCCAAACCAAGGATTAGACTGTATTACAGCACTACAATACTTACTGAACTGTGGCAGCTCACAGGATAAATTTCTCAAGCTGGGAGTTTCTCCATATGTCCTGCCCATTAATTGCTCAAATAAAATTGGACATTCACTTCACGTCTGTTTGTGGGACATTGTTGCATGCAATAAGTCGCTACACTTCACTGTATATGCTGTGATCTGCTTTGAGATGTGCTTCTGACATGAAAAGCACTATATCAAGTGCAGGGATTATTATTATTTCTGCACCTGCACTGAATTTAGCTCCCCTACGTTGACTTTTGCTGGCAAAATAACACTGCATGCTGTTTCCAGGAAGTAAATATCTCACAGCAACCATCTATTCAAACGCCTCCATACAAACAATATCTGTACAAACACCTTAAATGTTCTCTGGGTGCGAAAGTATCAGCCTTTATGTTAATTTTTTTTATCATGTGGGCTGACTTCCTCTTGTCAGCCAATTGCACAACTTTTTTTTTTTTTAAAAATGCGTCTTGCAAATGTTTGTGACTAACCTTCTATTTTGTTTCTTTTCAGGTAAGTAAATGAACATTATTATGAGGAACTGACATGAGAAGATGAGCACAATGTTACAGAAGGTACCTGTTCTGCTTTCCTGACATTTTATAATTCTGCTTTGAGAGAAATCTTTACAGTTATTGTTAATGGTTTGCGAAGACGTGTCAGGCTCAGATTCCCTAACCTTATTCTCAGATCTTGGCCGGTTAAATTGACCTCAGGTCAACCTAACCAGTGGGGAACTCACACTAAGGTTAGAGAGTCTGCACTTGGCATTGTGTGGTAAAGTCACATCATGGCCACTTGATCAGTGGCCACCATTTATCAGGACGTTATCTTAACATTGTGATATATTTATACTAAACTATAACTATTTGAGTAAAAGAGTATACAGCACATTTATCAGTTAGTAATGAAACCCGTTCTGGATATTTAATGTATATATTTATATGTAATTTATACAAAATTAATAATTTGGGGGAGTCAAAGCAGATATGCTTGCCTAATGTAGATTAGTTACTGTAAACTTGGAGAACGTGAGCATAGTATAGTATTAGTGGGGTGATATGACCTTGTGATAACATTAAGAGGTGTCTCTTCAGCAGCTATAAGTCATGGCAGCATGTGTCTGTCCTGTGTCCTTATTATAGGATCTCAGTGACTCAGCCTAAAGTGGCTCTGCCTGTCCCCCTGCGACCCAGCTTTGAACCAGTGAGCATGTGGAGTCACAGCATATAGCGCATGTGACTAAGCTGCACTACGTACTCGCAGACTGCGCTGTGATGTGCACACTGTGCAAACACTTTGATAAACGGAGAGGTCTACTTTTCAGAAGAAATCTGAAACAGGTGACTAAAGCATGACTCTGGGCAGATTAAACCAATTCAGTTCAATTTGGATCAGAGTTTTATGACCCAGCTGTGCTCACCCTCAATTATTGTTGACTGCTGAACCACAGAGGGAAAGAAGAGGTAAAACTCAGTCGGCCTGATTTTCATGTGCAGATCTCCTGCTTTTATTTCTTATTTAGGGTGGCCAAGCATGTTCCATTAGAAAGTGAGTTTCTCTGAGCATTGCAGTTTGTAAACAATTAGCTGCTGATTACATTAGGATGCATTTAACATGTGGCTGACACAGAGAGGCTCTACCAGGTCAAATCTAATGATCTGAACTAAACTGATTCTCTTCCTCTAACCACCTGAGGCAGGGAATGGGCAGGAGCAGATTCCTCATCCGGTACATGTATTGGATGAACACGAGTCATGGTACCTCTGGATGAACAAGGGATGTGGATATCTACAATTAATTGTTACAGTACCATAGTTTACTTTGCCCTCACCATTTATACCCACTTGCAATTAGAAACCTCTCCAGACCAAGAATTTATGGTGTGAAATGCAATCGGATTCAAGAAATTACAGGCCCCAAATTCCACCTTGTCTTTTGGGTGAAAGAATTTTGCCTCCAAAAATTTTGTTCCAAAAATTGTCGTAGAATTGTGGAAAATTATTAAATTCAGTCTACATTCGGAGATAGCTTACTGCAGTTATTAAAAATAATTGGCTTCCAGAATTGAATAATTTCCCACAGTTTCTACATGATTGTAAATTTTAAGACAAAGTGACTGAACAGGTTAAGAATAGGTGGAATTTGGGTCTTGCATTGGATGTCCTCCTGACGTGAAAGGCGCTATATAAATGCAAGTTGTTGTTGCATTGCCACTTAAAGGAGTTGTTTCAGTCTGTCATTTTAGATATGAACATATTTAACGGATTAACAGATGTTGGGAATCGCCTAATATTTGCTTTTAATCTAAGTCTGTTTCCTAGTCAAGCTTGCCCCAGGAGGCCACACGAGTTGTAAATCAGCTACTTTTCCTGGCTATGAATTGCTCAGGACCTGAGTTGCAGTTGGATCTCTCGTTGCTTCTCCATGCAGTTCTATAATGGGAAAATGATGGAGTCAAAGCGAGCTGATTTGGCAATGTGCTGCTTTGAGTTTTTGGAATTGCAGCAAAAAAAGAGTCATAACTTCAGTTGGAACAAACGTTGGTGAATACTGCAACCTGGGAAGTGTTAATTAGCACGTTGTTGACAATTATGTGGCCACTTGATGTCTTAGTTTGAGAATCAGGAAGGACTGGCTTTAGGCATGAATCTGCTACTCCTGACCTCAGCACAACGGTTGACTCCAAAGCCCATTCTCAAGATGTTTGCCACCATCTTGGATTTTTCTTTGGAGGTAGCAATCTTAACGTTTATTTTATTGACCTTTCCGGGGAATATCAAAGTATCTCATACTAATATAACGCAAATGCCTTAGATCATTTGTGTAGGCTCCAGCAAGCACTAATGTGTATAATATGTGGGCTTGCCTCCCCTTCACTTTGGTCCTTAGTGGACTTTGCAGCCAACCAGCAAGTTGGGTGATGTGTTCAATCAGATTATCATCTGTTTGCTGGAGGGACCCTTTCACTTGCCCTTGACTGGTGTAAGGCCAGCCTTTCCTAGATATCTTTGCCAAGTGTATGTGTCCTGCAAACTCCTCTAAATTACTTCTACAACTTGCATTTACATAATGCCCTCACGTAGGAGAACACATCAAAACCACGTTCGCCTATAAAATACACAGTCAATCCTGCAAAGTGCTTTGAGACATCTCAATGACGTGATGAATGCAAGTGCAGCATTATTATTTTTAAACCCAAATATCTCCAGTTCTGTTGGCCCTTTCTCCTAACTGGGCATGTCATTGTGGCGGAGATGGGGACAGCTTGCAAATGGGGAAAGAGAAATCCAAATTTCCAAATGCAAATGCAGCAGGAGGTAAAGAAAAAAGGGTAAACTATACTTCAGATAACAGATAAATATTTTTCAAATAAATTAGTTCCATCAGGAATCTGATTATTGGAGTATGACTTTCAAATTATGTGCAAAACAAGATTTAATACTGTAGTCTAACTTTCTACAGTTGAATGTCAACAAGACCGAGGCTCTCCTGATTAGCTCCCGTCAGCGCCTCAGCACCTCAGGCACTGACAGCATTACCATACAAGGATGCACACTCCACCTTACTAAGCCAGTCCAGAACCTAGGCGTCTTGTTTGAATCTTAACTACCCTTTCTACCCCACATCTGTGCCATGACCAGCTCTGCCTTCCCCAACCTCAGCAACATCGCCCGACTCCACTATTGCCTCAACCCTCAGGCCGACGAAATGCTCATTCATGAGTTCATCTTATCTAGGCTCGACCATGCCAATTCCTTGCTTGTCGGTCTTCCCACCTCTTCCTGCCACAAGCTGCAGATCATCCAGAACTCTGCAGCTCATGTTCTCTCCCATACTAGACTCCATGACCCCATCACCCCCACCCTCGCCCGACTCCACTGGCTCAAGATCCTCGTCCCCAGCCTTTGGAACTCCATCCCACATTGCCTTCGCCACACTCCCTCCCTTGCCTCCTTCAAGGTACGTCTCAAGACCTTCCCCTTTGACCTTGCCTTCAACCACCCTCCTACCCTCCCCGATTCCAGCCTCCCTCCCCACTCTGCTCGGATCCAAATCCCTGACTGTTTAGTGCATTGGGATATCCTCCCAACGTGAAAGGCGCTATACAAATGTATTGTATTTTCCATGCTGGGAAGCCTTCAGATCACCATCTAGGGCTACGCAAATCCTGGTTTTGATGATGGGGGGGTGTGGGGGTTGTTTCTATCAAGCAGCTTCTCAATGAATCCAAAATTGATGTCATCGGAGTGGTTGCTTAGTACAAGGAGAGAGACCAAATAGCGACTCTCCACTGAAGTAGGGAGATCAATAGAAGAAATTTGGTGAACAGTGAGAGGTCATAAGATCACACAAGATTGGTGCGGATGAAGAATCACCTTCAGCTCATCTGATCTCATCCTTCCACAACACCCATCCTAACCTCTCCATCACAGCATTAAGCTGTAGTTTCCTGGACTCAACCAGATAATTTTGATAGCGCAGGATGATAAGTGTGATTGAATCCATTTAATAATTAATCAATAATTGACTGATCATGGTAGGATCACCAACACCCCCCCACCAATCCCTGCCGCATCCAACTTCACCACAAAGGTAATGTATGAAGCCCCACTTTGGATAAGATGCTCACAAATGAAATAGACAATGCTAAAACTGTACTCTAGCCTGCAAATTCTCTCAGCATACAAAGTCAGCATATCCAATCTCAGACAAAGCATTAACATTATTTTGTTAAAATATTGACCATCTTTATAATCAGGCCAGATGTTCCTTTGTTTGGAAATATTTGAAATATGAAACACGAAAGACAATTTATATAGGCTGCATGAAAATTGGAGAAAAAAACTTACATTTATCTTCCGACATATAAAAAGTTCCATATGCACAGTCTGGTTTAGGATGCTCCTTTAATTAAGTTCCCTATGCTTATGGAGTAAAATTCATTAGCATTTGATTTTCATCCGGTTCACTTTTCCCATCAATATAAAAGCCTATAATTATCTTCTTGTTAGTAATCTGACCTTTGGGTTTATTGCTGAAAGAGTGATGAGCACAAAATGCAACAGGAATCACTACAGACTGGTACAGTTGAAATATTTAATTAGATAGAGCTGAACAGTGATGCATGACTGCACAGAATAGAAAACAAGACGCATTTGCTCTAATACAACATTCCATGTTTTGCACTGTACTTAAAAAATATACGTCTATTTATTTCATTAATCCCACACTTTGATCCCACGCAAGCACAGAGATCCCTTCTCTTATTTAGTGGCTTGGATATCAAGCCCGGTTATGATTCCAGCTACCAGATCTACATTCCATTCAGATGCGCAAACAAAATATGTTGTGAAAATTGACAATTTCTCAACAGATTTGCTCACAAAATATACAGTCACTACACTTCACAGTGAGTCTCAAACTATCGCCCCATCTCAGCCCTCCCTTTCCTCTCCAAGGTCCTGGGAGAAGTTGTTGAACGAGCTGGCTTCCCAGCTTCCTCTCCTGCCACTCCCTTCACAAAACCCTCCCAATCGGGTTTCTGTGCCGCCCACATCACAGAAACAGCTCTGGTCAAAGTGACAAATGACATTCTGACCATCTGCAACCAGGGCACCATTTGCCTCCTTGTCCTCCTTGACATCTCTGCTGCCTTCGATACCATTGACCACTCTATCCTCATCCACCGCATCTCCTCTGACCTCAATCTTCACGGCTCTGTCCTTGACTGGTTCAGATCGTACCTCTCACACCGCCTCCACTTCATTTCCGCAAACGATTTCCCCTCTATCCCCCTCACCGTTTTGTGCGGTCTTCCTCAGGGCTCTGTTCTTGGTTCCCTCCTTTTCAATATCTATATGCTCCCTCTTGGTGACATCATCCGCAGACATGAGGTCAACTTCCACACGTATGCGGATGACACCCAACTGTACATCTCTGCCTCCACCCTCGACTCCAGGACCACTGCTGTGCTGACTGAATGTCTGTCAGACATCAAGTCCTGGATGAGAGCTAACTTTCTTCAGTTGAATGCCAACAAGACCGAGGCCCTCCTGATTGGTTCCCGTCAGCACCTCCACACCTCAGGCGCTGACAGCATCACCATCCATGGTTGCACATTCCACCTTACTAAGCCAGTCCAGAACCTTGGCATCTTGTTTGACCCTCAACTATCTGTTCTATCCCACAACTGTGCCATCACCCGCTCTACCTTCCCCCACCTCTGCAACATCGCCCAGCTCCACCACTGTTTCACACCACAGGCTGCCGAAACCCTCACACACACATTCATCGAGGCTTGAACATGCAAACTCCTTCCTTGTTGGCCTCCCCAATTCCTCCCTCAATAGACTGCAGATCATCCAGAACTCTGCAGCTCGTGTCCTCTCCCACACCAGGCTCCGTAACTCTTTCACCCCCATCCTCGACCAATTCCACTGGCTTTCCATCATACAGAGGATACAGTTCAAGGAGTCCTGTAGCTCAGTGA
The DNA here is from genome assembly GCF_018977255.1 of Callorhinchus milii. Classification (NCBI taxonomy): domain Eukaryota; kingdom Metazoa; phylum Chordata; class Chondrichthyes; order Chimaeriformes; family Callorhinchidae; genus Callorhinchus; species Callorhinchus milii. Next base: position 33,511,054 of record NW_024704742.1, on the reverse strand, counting down.
TTAGAGCACTCGCCTCACAAGCGAGAGACCTGGGTTCGATTCCTAGCAGGGCGAAACCTTGGACAAGTTTCCTTACTCCATACTCCTGATAATAATCCCTCAACAAAAACAACAATAATAATTTGGTCACTTCAATCCACGACTGTTTGTGGGACACTGCTGTGCGTAATTGGCTGCCGTTTGTTTCGTCAACAAAAATTTAGTCAATTCACTTTACAGTATATTCTGTGAAGCACTTTGAGATGTTTAGAAGACGTGAAAAGCGCCATATCAAATTCTAGGATTATTATTATTAAGATCCTAGTCCTCACCTTCAAAGCCCTCCATGGTCTTGCTACCCCCTACCTCTTCAACCTCCTAACCCCAAATCATCCTGCCCGCTCCCACCGCTTAGTGGGCTCCGGCCTGCTTCACGTCCCCCGCTTTGTCCGTCCCACCATTGGCGGGCGGGCATTCTGCCACTCTGCCCCCACCCTCTGGAACTCCATCCCGCAGTCCCTCCACCTCGCCCCCTCCCTTGCCTCCTTCAAGACCCATCTCAAGATCTTCCTCTTCGACTGTGCTTTCGATCACCCTGCTTCCCCCCCCGCTCTCCATCCTCCATAATCCCGACCCCCAGCTCGGGTCCAAAACTCTGACTGTCTAGCACCTTGGGACATTCTCCCAACATGAAAGGCGCTATACAAATGTAATTTAGTTATTTTTGTTGTTGTCCTGCAAAGCCCTTTGAGATGATCTCCTGATGTTAAGGTGCAAGGTCAAATTTGAGGATTTCTGTTTCATTTGTTGTTCAATGTGTTAACACTGATTCTGTTAAGAAACAAAGCGAGTTAACTGACTACAAGGATGAAATCCCTCCCCAATTTCAGCATAAAGCTTGAACACAAAGAGGGTCCAAAGATTTTAGCATTGCCATTCTTGTGTTTCAGTGGCACATCATAAGATACTGAGTTAAGACAGCAACTCATGAAACAGCACTGAAATGCCACGCTCCGCAACAACCAAGGCACTGATCTATTCAGGCACAAGCATCTTGCCAATGTCAGGAAAGAGGGGTGAGGGGGGGAAGAGGATCAATCCACAGTTTCCAGTTTTCTATTGGGAACTGTAATGCTTCAGGGCTCTGAGAGCTTTGAGTGAATCCTATGAAGCCCTTTGAGCCCCATGTTCAGGGTGCTACATAAATGAGGTTGTTGTATTTCTGAGCCAAAGCGAGATGTGTATGTGTAATTTCCATGTTGCAGGAATTTCCTTTAAATCAGCAGAGCCAGTGACTAGGAGCAAATTGAAGTTCCAATGAAGTGAGATACAAGCTAGTAATTGTCTCAAAGGCCTAGTGGTGAATGAATAAGCAATCGGTTGTAAAAAAATTCCAACACCTCTGTGCTTTTCAGGAATTTTATATACTCTTCTCTCATTGAGGACTTGATGTCTGACAAGCATTCTGTCAGGTCAGCAGTAATCCTGGAGTTGAGGGTGGAGGTAGTGAGATAGAGTTGAGTGTCACCTACATACATGTGGAACTTGACCCCATGAATCCTATAGAAAAGTCAGTCTCATCTATTTCTGTTCAACATGGATGACTCATTAGACTTCCTATACTTGGGTGGAAATGTTTCTTGGATCTGGAGTAGCCTTCAGTAGGAATACTGTTCCTTTGAGAAAGTAGCAAGGAAACAAACGCCTGTTGTCTCAAAAGCCAAATAGGCTTCAGATTATTTGGCTGAACATGTTTCAGTTTCTGTCCAACTTGGAGTAAAACTGACGAAGTCCAGAAACAGCATTATGAAATGTGTCAGTGCATTTTATTTGCTGTGTTTAGAGACATGGGGTATAAAATATATTTTAACTTCCTTATTTTGATGATCCAACTATACTCATTCAACACAGATTGCTGTTCCTATTTAAATCACAGCCAATTGGCACCAAAGGTCTGAAGGTCTGTCAGCTATTTGATGTTCTTCAAAGCTGCCGACATTCTCTGCCTGTTATAACTTGGTGGTTACCTCTCTGTGGCGCAAAGTTTAAGACATTCACTTTGGGTTGCAGCTGCGGATTGGAGTCCTGTGACTGTCACACTATAATTCAATCTCCAGGACGTGCTCTGCTCTTCTAGGAGGAAATGTCTGAGCAAAAATGAGATTAGAGAGGAATGAGCCCTAAGGTATTAGGGAGAGTTATAGTGTCCCAACTGCTAGTTCGAGGATTGGGGTAAACTAACTCAACACATATTAGATTGAGCATTTGGATTCATAATGGCACAAAGCCATACATTTTATTTATGTTCGATTTCTTGTCTTACAAATGGAATTCATTGTTAGTAGTTTGATAATTAGAAACGGCTACACTTTTAGGGGCCAACATGTACTGTTTGCTGACAGTGGGGAAGATTTTGTTCCATTATTGGAAATGTGGGCAAGCATGGAACAAACAGTTTCCTGGAGATAGCAATCAGTGAACAACAGATTCCTTGGAACGTAACCGAGGTGCTGTACTTTTAGTCCTAGTATTTTGCTTTTGTTGTGAGATGTGAATCCTAAAGTTTCACGCACATAAGACAAATTCTATGTTGCATATCAAGTGCAAATATTATTATTATTGTAGGCAATGCACATATACAACACCTTGGTTGTTGTGTGCTTTCTCCCCATAGCCTTATTAAATGGAAATGACTCCAATGCATTTTCAAGGGCAGAGGATGGGAAATGTGTTGTTATGGAAGAAGTGACAGCACAGATTGCAGTTTTCCTGGAAAGTTACTTTGCATTTATTCTCAGAGGAGATGAGACCATTTCCTCTTGAAATTGGCTATTAAAGATTGGTGCTGTGGGGCTTTCATCCAGTGTTCTGTAACTTGTCTTTGTTTCTACTGAATACCAATGACCATTTTTCATTTTTTCTAGAACATGTAATTTTTTTTGTCTGTAAAGCTAGGTTTACCCAATCGTTGCACCGCACCATAGCTTGAGAGGAGTACAAAGATGAGCTCTTACCAGCTTCTGTTCAGGGCTGGTGTGGGACCACCTCTATGATTTGCATGGGTGCTGCCCTTGATGAACCCCCCCCCTCTCCAGTTTACTTTCATTCCTCCTTATGTGAGCAGCTCATGGCCTCCCCTCAGCATTTGCCCACAACCCCAGTTGAGCTCGGGAACTCTCTCTGTCCGCCAAACCCGCACATCTGTATCCTTCCAAGCTGTTGCTTGGCGCTCTCATATATAGCTTTGTGCTCTCCCACTATCAAATACTCTAGGCTGCTACCCTGCATGAGGGGTGCTATATAAATCCAAGTTGTTATTGGTTTGGGCTACATAATACCACATGAATTTGAAGTAATAAAGTGAGCTTCTCACAGACCAAAAAATCAAGTTGTTCCAAGGCATTTGCTTACCAAGTAAGAAAGGCAGGAAGATGGTAGTAGAAATTTCAGCACAGAAGGAGGCTATTTTGTCCATTATGCCTGTCTCCTGTAATCCCATGTCCTTGCTCTTTCCCTAAACCCATTTGCATCTTCTTTACATGTTTATGAAGTTTCATTTTGAATATCTAAATATATAGACCAACAACAACAACTTGCACTTATATAGCAGCCTCCATGCAGGGTAGGGTTTCAGAGCGCCTTAACAGTGGCGGAAACTGACTCCGAGCCGAGTGGGGAGTGGGGGTCGGTGGCTGTAAGCATGGTTGAAGAGCCAGTGCCAGTCGAGCTGAGGCGCTGGGTGGTGGATTGGGGAGTGAGGAGGTCAGAGAGGTAGGGAGGTGCCAGAGAGTGAAGGGATTTGAACAGAACTGTGAGGATCTTGAAGTCGAGTCCCTTTTTCTACTTAGATGTTGGTGCTGAATTTCCACAAAACAATACTTTTACAAATAAATAAAAAAGCACTGGCAACACTCAGCAGGTCAGGCAGCATGGAGAGAGGAAAGTGAGTTATCATTTCAGATCGATAACTTTTGTCTGAACATTCAGAATACTTTCAGAAATGCCAAAGCAGCAGAAGAACAGGGCACAAGTTTAGGGTGGTAAGGGTAGGTAAAGGATATACCTTGTATGGAGCTTTACAATCGCATAAAGCTGAGCAACCTGCTGGATAACTGGTTTCATATTGTTGTTCTGTGTTGGTTCCAGTATAACCACGGGAGTTGGTGTTTCTGCCTTGAGTGTTCTGCACCATAATCACCCATATGGGTGAAAAAAGCAATGTTTCATAACCGATTCAATAACATATCGAGTTTGTTATATCACAGTGGCCAGGACTGCAGGTGAAGGCTGACCAGAGCACTGTACATCTTGAGTATGACCTTCTAGGGATTTCAAATCAATTGACTTGGCAATTTAGTCCAGCATCTTGTTTTGTCCTTGTTTATTGTTGAATGGCTATTTTGACATAGTGAACAATAAATCAACTAACGCCGTTGGGTCTCTTTTAGCTTCCTCCTTGGCAAGTTCTGTCCTGTCCATAGAGTACATGTGTTTCTGTTCTTACTCCATATGTTTGGTACCTGTATTCATCGCTATTGAATGGGATTTACCAGTTATCAGTTCACATGCATACCCTAGCCAGCGCTCTTTGTAAGACTTGGCTGCCTCCTCTGATTTGACAGTTCCCCTTAACTTGGCGTTGCCTGTAAATGTAACTGCCTTGCATTGAGTCTGGAAATCCAGATCATTAATGAACACAAAAATAACTTGCATTTATAAGGCGCCCTTCATGCCTCTCAGAGGGCTGTATAGTGGTGGTGTTGGGCACCGAGCAAAGGAGAAGGGAGAAACCTATGGTTTAAAAGGCATAGGCATGGTCGAAGGAAGAGCATTGGTCCCACAACATCCCTTCTGAGCCACCCCACTTAATACCTCCCTCATTTCAACCCACTTCCATTTTGATTACCCTCTGCTTCCTTCCCTCCAGCCAATTCCTAAAGTCCATGTCAACGTCTTACTCTTGATACCCAGTGGCATGTGTTTGTAAAGGAGAGCATAACATGTTCTGTTTGAAGCAAATTCACATCAGATTAACAGAATGTTAACATGTTATGTCTTAGGGGAAGGAAATTTAGTCCAATAAGAGAGTTATTATCTGCCGCATTACAGCAGAGCTTTCAAACGTTTTTATTTGAGTACAAACTGAATTAAGCAGCTTGGGGACATTCTACAGGGAAATTGCTCCCCCGTGCGGCTCATATAAATAAAAATCACTGCTGCCGTTCCTCCCTTTCTCTTCAGTGTGAGCATACAAATTGCATTGAATTTATTGGGGGAAAAAATGTGCAGCTTTGGAATCTTCCACTGCTTAGACAGAATGAGGTATTTCAGAATTGCTCAGTGGCCATTCATAATGTGTGAGCCTGGACAGTGTGTGTTTGTTGTTATTCAACTGTGGGGAAGCATCGCAGTCGAGACCAACATCCACATACATGCACTTTGCAGCAAGAGGGCTGGATTGCATTAAGAAGTGACAACTGTGGTTGATTTTTCCCTCTAATTAGGACGTATTCAAGCCAATTATAGTTGTCACCGTGCCAGTGGTGTGCTGCCTGAGATCAGCTACAACACAGAATAAGTTTTACTTGTGATTATATTATGAAAGGGATTGTTTGGATCATTATCACTGTTTTACCTGTATTTCCCATTCATTGCCCCAGTGATCACAAAGACTAGTTTTGAAGTAGCATAAATAGGAGTCCTGTAGGGTATTCGCCTTGCAAGCGAGACAACCTGTTTTTGATTCCCGGGCGGAGCGAAAACTTAGGCAAGTTTCCTTACTCCACACGCCTTTGTTTACCTCGGAATAAGTAGGAAAAAACTGAGATATGGGAATGGGGATGGGATTTAGGAGAGGCACCTGTGTGGAGTATAAATACTGGATGGACTGAATGACCTGATTCTGAGCTGTACCATTTAAAGACGATGTCTGAATAGGTTGATGGTCACAGAGCTGGCTTCACATTCTGAGGTAGCCTTTTAGGTTGAAAGTAACCGTGGGCAGTGGATGGTATCTCCACTGGAGCAGCATGCCTGCTGCTTTGTTACAAGATAAATAAATTACATGTCATAGCTGTTATGCACAGAACGCAAAAGAGTGGCAGCTTTGGTAGAAACACGTAGGGCAGAGTTTTTAGTAGGCGCTGCAGATTTATAGCTACTTTTGTTCCTTCCAGCAATAAACAAAATGCAAATGAAAAGATGAAGACAGTGTAGCTATATTGCAACTGTCGTCAACCAACCCGTCTGACTTGCTGGGCCCTGCTGATAGGTGTCCTGCGGGAGCTCCAACATGGTAAAGCAGCCATTGTCTATGCATCCATTTTACCAGCTGCTGAAAGGCTGAAAATAGTTTGAACCACACAATGCAATTGAATAGGTAGATAGAAAGAGAGTGGGGGGAGAGAGAGAGGAATCTGTGAATTGTTGAAAATCAGTTCAAGGTGAGAGTGAAAGATGAAGATGATTAAATAAATCATAGCAGCTGATTGAATATACAACTGATTTTAGGAGAAGAAATGGATTTGAATATGGAGGGGCACATAAGATAATCACTGTGATGCTATGATGTGAATAGAAGTTTTACTGTTTTTGAAAAAATACTAGAATAACAAAAGCAACTTACATTTTATATAGTGCCCTTCACATCTCGGTGCACTTAACAAAGAAAAGCCTGCAGTTTTTCTGATGACCATTTCAAGAACAAGCCCACTGCCAAAGACAGGATGTCATAAAAGATTTACTTGTACACTTAATGCTCATAATTTATTTATTGTTGGAAAGAATTGATATAACCCTTCCAGTTTACTGGTCTCCATGGATGTCATGGGGCTGGGCCTTGCACTGAGATGTATGAAATAGGAATTATATTGGAAGATATGGGAGTGCACATGAGTACAAGGAATGTTGGAGAGAAAAGGGCAGATTGATGTTTTGTTTGCGATTCTGTCAGCCTTGAAATGGAAGCCACTTCAGAAGATTGGTGAAGGCAAGTCAGCACAGACCAAATAAAGAAAAATATTAGAAGCAAAAGAGGCAGTGGATATGCTACCAACAGATCGTAAAATGCCTGTGAAGGGTGACACTGTATAGATGGAATGAAAGTTGGGTCAAATGGCCTGTTTCTGTGCTGTATCACTCCATGTAACTATTTGCAACCTGTTGTGTATCAGCTTGGTAGCACTCTTGCCTCTTAGTCAGAAGGTTGTGAGTTCAAGCCCCATGTCGGGACTTGGAATCACGTAGTCTAAGCTGAACTCCAATGTATACTAGGGTACTAGTACTAGGGGTTAAACTGCAGTTCCGTCTGCCTGTTCAGCTGGACGATAAAGATACCATGGCATTGTTTGAAAGGAGAAGGGAATTTCTCCCGGTGTCCTGGCCTACAATCTCCAAAATAAAATTGTTCATTTGTTTTATGGCTATTTGTGGGACTCTGCTGTGTGCAAGTGGATTGGCGCATTTCCTTACAAATACATAATTAGTCCATTTCAGTAAATCCTTTGAGACATCCTCCTGACTTGAAAGGCGCTATACCAAATTATTGTGCAAGTGAGATACAGTTGAAAAAATGTATGACATTTCAACAAGTTTGTTAAATACTGAGAGAAAAGAGCAAATTAAACAAACTGGAATGGAGGTGGTTAATGGACTGTTTCAGTACTAATCACATTCAGCTTCAGGAGTGTATATTGCTCTTTCACTTTTGGCTGTTTGTGTGATTTTTGTTATTGCAAATATTTGAGGCTGCAAATATAATCACTTTCTTGATATTGCATTAATTGCCTGTGAAGCACTTTTTAACGTTACAACATAAGAAGTCGCTATGTTTTTTTTTCTTTACTTACCATTTCTTCCCAATTACTTGGGAAACATTGTACGGCATTCTCGAAATCTAGTGCCAAAGCTGTAAGAAGCTCTGATCTTTCCTGCCAATGAAAAGGCAAAGATCGTTGGATCAATACCTGATTATTTTGTTTCTCCTTTGAGGTGGGTAATTAAGGCCAAGCCATGCAGCGAAAGTAACATTTTATTATATTTATCATCTGGGTACTCATTTCTGGCTGGTTTCAGGAGAAGCCAGGCACTGCTGTACAGCGACACGTACAGCTAAGAGAAACCGAGCAGACTGCGTGTGTCGCTAGCACACTATCAGACTATTCTTTCCAACTGGCCTAAAATTTCTGATGAGATGAGAGATTTCTTCTGGTTTGGTTTAACCTGAAATCTATGCCAGCCCCTCTTTATAAGCCAATGCTTCTGTTCTCTTCCCCACTCTGTGGCGTTTCCTCCTCTTCAGTAATGCAGTACAGCTGCAGTCCCTTGCTCCTGGGCTTATGCCTGCAGTAATGGCTCTCTGCCACTTTCCTGATGCATATCAGAGAAGATGGCATCTGACTGGCACTTTAGTGGATCTGACAGAAAGGATGATAGCTTGTTAGTGCCCAGCACGAATCCTATTCGTTGGATCCATTAAAGTGCCAGTCAGATGCCATTGTTTCATCTTCATTAAAATAATCTAAATGTATAAATAACATATTATAATAAAGAAGTAAACCATTTATTTATTAAATAATAATATTTGCATTTGATACAGCTCCTTTAACATGGGGATGATGTCTTGAAGCGCTTCACAGGATTTACAGTAAAGTGTACTGATTGTGGATTTCGTAAGCGGTTAATTTGTGGACACAAATGTGTCACACACAGCCATGAAGTGAATGATCAATCTTTATCTGGAAGATTGTTGGCCAGCACTTTGGGGGAACTTGCCCTCCCTTTACTTAAATCAAGAAATATTCAATCAAGAAAATGATTTTGTTGTCCGACCATACCCGAGAATTGATTAAGCAGGAGTGGCATGAAAAGAGATGCACTAAAGATGGGGCAGAATGATCAAACTCACCTCATACTTCCAATATATCCCTGGTGTGGTGAATATGAGTTGAATTTTCATTGTAATTTCCTCCATTTTGACTGGATTAATATTCTACAAAATGCAGGCATTGAATTTGATGGTATCACTTAACACTGGATAGCCCTCTACATACATGCCTACAATAGTTTACTTCAACAATTTCTGTAGCACATTAATAATCTAGCAGACAAAATGTTATCTATTAATCCCTCAGTGGATAATACCCAGAGTAATTCTCAGGAGTATTTGTATTATTTGTGCTTTGCAGAAGGGTTTCTTTTAATGGATATTTAGAAGGCAAGATGTGTTTAATTGCTTCTTTGGTCAAACCAATTATTCCTTGGTTTAAATGAAGAAAATATGCAAATAATTTCCCCCTTCCCCTTGGGCAAGGCACAAAATGTCTCTTTGAATATGTGCTCTCAATTGGAAGCGTAGGGGACATATGGCAATGGATCGCTTCTTGATATTGGTTAGTGCCTTTTGTATCTCTGCTGTTTACTGTGACTCCATTATCTGAGACTTTCAGTGCACTGTTGTTCCAAAAAATATTCTTCACGTATAGACTGATATAGGTAATGCCCGCAGAATTCAGCTGGCTTTCAGATGTCTAAATGCAAGTACAATCGTAGCAGAACTGTTGACTTAACAGCGCACCTTGCTACAAAGCCCAATGAAAACATACTTGCATCTCAATGTGAAATGATACTGCAGCATTTACAGGCACTTGACTTTCAATTCATTGACAGTAATTTCAGTTTTGCATTCACACCATTAGATTTAATTATAACTCTGATCATTAAATTATATTTAAAATGGATAATTTGCAAATCAAATCACAGTGTTAAGAATATTCAATTGGGAGGTGTATCGAGTAATTTACGGCGTAAAATTTACAGTATTTCATAACATCTGTGATAGTTATCACAAGGAATGGATTATGAAATACTGTAAACTTTTCTCAATCTTTCGTTTTTGCTGACCTGCAGTCGCCTGATGTTCATGTAGGTTAGGATGGTCCATATTTGTGGATCCAGAGTTGAAATCCTGTAATTTTGACCCTGGGCAACTTGCAAAAGTATTGGTTTCCACAAGTTCCCAATAGGATACTGGGTTATGTTGAAAACACGTTGAAAACAAAATGCACCAAACACACTATTGATAACGTACGTTATTCTGTGAAGATTAGTTAGGAATCCAATATCTGTCTAGTCTCAAAATAAAAGGTTTTGACTTTGTGTATTGTGTGTTAGCTTGGTGCAGTCACTTGAGTTCTCTTGTCTCTGATTTGGAACATTGTGGGTTCAAGCCCCACTTTGGTTCTTGGAATCACACAGTTTAAGGTGACACTTCAATGCAGTGCTGGGGTGCTGGGATGTGTTGCAATGTTGGAGGTACTGTCCTTCAGATGAGATGATAAACCGAGATCCTATCTGCCTGTTGAGGTGGATGTTAAAGATCCCATGGCACCTTTCGAAAAGAGAAGAGTTTCTCACAGTGTCCCGGCCACCAATTCGCCAAATAAAATTAGGCATTCACTCCACGGCTGTTTGTGGGACATTAATGTGGACAACTAGCTTTGTGTTTCACCCACAAAATACCGTCAATCAATCCACTTTACAGTAACTCCTGTGAAGTTCTTTGAGATATCTCAAAGGTATGATAAGGAGCTATATCAATTGCTATTGTTATAAAATGGGTCTCTAATAATGTTCATTATATGTTTGTTTCAGCTCATGTAAAATATTTTTCTATTTGACATTCATTTCACTTTAATAGAGTAATAGACCAGATACTGATTGTTGAATCACATAGCTGACTGACTTTTTTGATAATTGTACATCGATCAGCAACAAGACAGACAAATGGGAAAAGTGCTGAATCCACTGTAATATGAAGTGTTTGTAGAGAATCCTAAAGTCAGCAGTTTCGTAACCACTGCAAATTTTAATATTGGAAATTGGATGATAACAGCAATGACTGTATAACCATAAAATATCTTGCAAGAAGCAAAAGCATTATTGCCATATACAGTATTCTGATCCAGCTCCCATAAAGAACAGTCCTACATCTGTAAATCAGACTGGATAGTTTAATAACACTCATAGGAGATGGTGGCTAAGGCTAGAGAGGGTTCAGCCCATCTCTCTTCCCCCCCCCACCCACAGCCAGCGCTCTTGCCCCTCTCCCATCTTGTTGGCGACTCTTGTCCATTTCCAGACCGGGTGGGCTGCTCACCAGGATGTCCTCCACCTCTGATTGTCAGATGGACCTGTCAGGCAAGCCAATGGCTCACCTGTCTTAAAGGGGACTGACCTCTTAACTGAGTTTTATTCAGCCCACCCCACCATGCTGAATATTTTTATCTGTCGCCTGTGCTGGTCTGAGTTCAATAGACAGTTTCATTCACAAACCCATTATTTGATTACTGGATGATTCTTCACAAGATTTCAAGATAGATTGGAGGAAGAAGATGTTTCAACCCATTTAATCTTAACCATCAAGAATACACATCCTATTATTCCGTCATTTCAGGCTCGAGCTGTGTTTTTAGATTGAACCTCTGTTGCCACCATCCATCCTGATAACTTGTTTCAGCCGGTTAATTACCCCCATTTCGGGTAAAAATCTATTAAAAATCATTGTTTTGGGTGATTTCAAGGACTCTGCTCTGCGGGTCGACCATTGCCTGTGTGAGAAACAGCGCAGCAGTGGTGAGCAATCAGCGCAACCATGCAAAACTGAAATTCCACGCAGAGCACAGCACTGGAGGAGACGATGGCTCTCTGGAGGCTCGTGGGAGATGGCTTAATAACTGCAATAACAGCAGTACCTCAGCACCAAATCCAAGTAATACAAAGTCTCTGCCTTCCCACCAACCACTCGTTTATTCCCAAAATACAGTGAATTAAAATTGTGTTTCACAGCATCTTGCATTGAGGAACAGGAGTAACAAAACAGCACTCAGTATACGAATATTTACACTTGTTTTTAATATTGCTCTTGATATCTTCTAATTTCCCCAGTTCCATTCTTCAATAGTAACACAATTAAAGAGAAATTCCAGCTGGGTAGAATTTTATATCTTAATAAAGGAATAATTTACAGAGGCCTGGGACTGAATGGATATCACTTTCAAAGAGCCAACACAGCCATGAGGATCCGAATCATTGCCTTCTATGCTGTGAATTTCTTTGGGTCTCGATTTTCTTAGCTTTTCAAAGATTCCAGAATTTGGTAAATTGTTGAATTCACCTCAACTTTGAAGCCGGGTTTCAGTAGTTCTTAAAAGAGCTTACAGGAAACCAGCATTCAAAGTGAAGAATACATTTAAGAATTGGGTCAATTCCTAATGCTTTGAAATGCTAATTGAATCGAATGAACCTAGATCCACTTGGGATTTCTAACCCTAAATGTTTCATGAGTATAAAAGGTTCATGTTTGGGAAGTTGGATATTACTTTCAATACTGAAATGGTTCTGTTTGTTATCAGGAGGCAAGATGTAAAACAGTTCTTTCTTTAAGTGCTGCAAATCGTATCTGCATCTTTCTAATTCAGTTTTGCATACCCCAGTACTGTCTCTCCTTCAAATACATGTTGTAACATATCCTGTTTGTCCCTTGCGCCCTCCGCTCCACATTGGAGGTCGCGCTTTTAGCCACTATGCCCCGAAGCTCTGGAACACTCTTCCCTCAATCCCTTAGCCTTGCCCCCTCTCTCTCCTCTTTCAAGTCCCGCCTGAAAACTTTCCTTTTTGACCGTGCTTATAGCCACCTCCCCCTGGCTCGTAGTCGAGCTCCGCGCTCTGAACCTGCGTGGAGGGCGCTATATAAATGCAAGTTGTTGTTACAACATTATGTTTTATATTTACAACCAACTGTTATGCATTTCAAGGCTGGAGCTCGCTCTCCCCTCTGCTATTGGTTCCCAGCTGTTTGACGTATACCTGGTTACCATGACTGCTTGTAATGATGAGAGAAGGAAAGACTGCTCCAATCTACATGGCAGACAATCTACAGGGAAATTAATTTGTTCAGTGACTTTAAGTTTAAAAAGTCCCTGAACATAAGCAGCAACATTTATTTAAAAGCCTCTCCCCTCAGTGCTGCACTACATTACCTAGCCAGGAGGGGGAGGAAGAGCCTGTTGTCCTGGAGAGCCTTATCACATTTTAATCGAAACATCTCAAAGCACTTCACTGGATTTCCAGTAAATGTAATGAATGTATTAGTGGATGAATTTCACTTGGGTCTAGATTTATTGATGCAACGTTTCATGTCGTCTAAGAATTGGGTAACATCTGAACACTCTAAAATGCAAAGTCAGGAGAGTAAATATAGACCGAGGCTAAATTTCTTTCTTTTCCCTTCCCCATGTCTTTGCTGTGTCATCTTGCAAATGAGATGAAATGGGTCGAAGGTTCCCCTTCACCCAAACCACCCTAGTGATTTTTTTGTTCTTGCCCTTATTGATTTCAAGCAATTCTGTTGCTGCTCCGATTCCTTCCAGATTTATCCTTTGAGTGGTACTGGAAATCCAGTCATTGTCCTCTGCCACCTGCCAATGCGAAAGATGCTTTATAAATGCACACTGTTGTTATTGAAAACTCCCCATGTGACTGAAATTGTTAACTCAACATGAACCAACTTTGTACTGGTGTTTTGCAAAGCATCTTGATACTCTATCATAATACATCTACATGCTGAACATTAATTTCTCTATTGTGCCTAATGTTCTATCTGACTTTTAGCTTTTTGAATAAATACGTAGAAAAATAAATTTACTAAAGGATCAAAATTAGTTGCTAAATTTCTTTGCAGCTCAATTAAAAATTTTAAATACTCAAGTGATTTTGATATGATTTTATCAGTAATCAATATTGATAAAATATTATAATTGTATGATGTATTGCTTTACCAACTGAGAATGGGAAATATAATATGTAATGAGGACATGTCAATATTAGCAGTAATAATTCATAACATTGATCTTATATAATGTATTTTCTGGCCATCTTCCCTGTTGATTCATCATCGTGCTGTTGTGATTCCTTCTGCATTAATCTTTTGAGAAGTACTGCAAATCCAGCCAGAGCTGAGAAACTGGAAATAACCTAAACAAAAATTACTCAGTCAAACTGCATTCTTTGTCAGTTAAGCAGGATCACATCACCACTGCGCTGTACAGTGGAAGCCTGTGACATAACCGCGCAACTATGTAGAAACATGTTTTTTAATACAAAGACTAACACTTAATCTTAATACACCTTTGTCTTAAAATATAAGAACATGCAGAATTTTGTAAGAATTCTTCCACTGAGTGTTAATTTGGAAGCGGTGTTTGTCTCCAGCTCCCCTCCTCCAACCCACCAACAGTTTTCAATTAACTTTTTTACCTTTGTTAACTTTTTTTTAAAAGACCTACAGAAAAGCAGGCTTCCGAATGAAAACTGAATTTAAGACAACTCCAAAATTCTACAGTCTTAAATTTGGAAACAATCGTCTTAAGGTTGAAAGTCCGAGATGTTGAGCCTCTGTTAATGATTTGATGATGGTGACAAATTGAGCCTAGGTTGCAAGCAGACCCTGGATTGGAGCATTTACAGTGAAATTTACTCCCAAGAGACCAAATTGAAAACTCTGACTGACTCATGAAATACTTTCCATTCTGATTTGAATTTAGGCAGCAGTAGAATGGACTGAACAGTGCAGTTCAGTATAATAAACCATAAAGTTAACCAACTTCAAAGATTGAGATGAGAGAAAACTGTTCAATGGTGTCAATTCAATTGAACTCCTTGTTTAACTCAGTTAAATGCTGTAATGGGAAGGCTGTAGGGTTGATACTCTGGAAGAATGAGATAAAATGGGCTGAACCTCTTTCGGCCCATCTGATTTCATGCCTCTGGAATATCCAGCCTACTGCCCTTTTTTAAATGAGTCCAGTGTCCTGCCTCAACCACTTTGGCAACATGTTCCAGTCATTAATTACCAAATGGGTTTTAAAAAAAACTTCCTAGAACCTGTCATGAAATTGCTTTACAACTTTACAACTCTAAACCTATGTCCTCTTGTTCTACTGTCTTTGTGCATCCGAAAGTTTTGTTAGCTTTTGCGATAAAGTTATCTAAGGAGCTCAGATAGTCAACAACATTCTAAGTTATAACGCTCCACAGGTTCACAATAGAATGTAGTGCCTGTCAACTACAGAATATGCTTGTGCACATTATTATTTGTAATGTGCTACATCATAGGCTGTAAATATCACTAACCAAAAACAAGTCAGGCAGTAGTTTCAAGCAATCATCGCATTAAATATTTGAAACAAGCCGAGGGAGCCTTCAATGTTTGGCCAAACTTGAGCCAGCAGTCTATCAAAGCATCTCACTTTCCTGGGTAGAAATACCAAAGCAGTCCTCAATATGTGGAACTTTACACTTTGCTTATAAAACTGGAAATATGATAACTCAATCTGCTTACAAGGCAGTGTATAAGGGAACTCCATGTTGATGTGCTTGAATTTTGCAGCCAGTTTTCTGACGTGTGTTAGTTTAATATAAAGCAATTTCATGGAGCTGAATATTTTGTGCTGATGATCTACATGTTCATATTTAGTTTAATCAAGAACGTTGCATCCTGGCAGGATTTATTCTTACAAGTAACATAGTAACAATTTCAGGCAGGAATAGTCCTTGGCCCTCTATAGCCAACCCACCCAATTTCCCCCAAAAGGTTCCTTCGGTGCAATTTCCTTTGAGGCAATTTACCCTGAATCTGTTTAGCTGAGATAAACTTCTGTAGTTTCTCTGAAACCTTCTACAAACAAAACAAACTGTGACTACATTTTACAGTATGACTGAGGTTTGAGGAGTCCTCCTGACATGAAAGGTATTATATCAAATATAGAGATGGTTATTTTTAGTTTATTGAAGATATAAGATTGATAAGGTTGGTCAAGCATGATCTTCCTTTTGTAAATCTGTGCTGGCTGCTCTTAATTATATTCTGCTATTCCCGATAACTATTATTATGGATTCCAATACCTTGCCCACAAACAATGTTAAGTTGATTGGCAGAATAATAGTTGTTACTAGGGCGTTAAATTACGTTGGGCAATGCTGCTTATCATTTTTTTAATAAAGAGTTATAATTAGTACAACATTTGCTAATATAACTTGTATTTGCGTAGCACCCTTCACACAGGGCAGTGTCTCAAGAGAGCGTAACAGTGGTGGAGCAGTAATAAAGACCTTCTACAGATCTTTAACTTCCATTTATTAAGCTCCTCGAATTACAACAAAGACGAGTTGGTTATATAACTGTGCCTAAACAGTCAGATTTAGTAGTGTCATTTTGCATTGTATGTAGAACTGCTGCATACAGGAAAGGTTTTTTTTCTTTGCTTATTAAGGTTTCTGATTTGAGTTTTGGACTGTTCGAGGCTGTCTTAAACCTTGCTGTTCACTGCTTCACAGGGTTACGCAATCTTTATTTAATGTCGTGCGAGAATATAACTGCAGCGAGAATGAGCTTGATTAAACCTTAACTTGCTTTGAATGGACGTTTATTTATTTGCATCAATTGCCAGAACATTTCAAGAAGGAAAAAATTAAAATGAATCTTTTAACATGATATACCCACCCCAGCATGCCCGTATGTATACAATACAATTTATAATTATATAGAGCCTTTCATGCTATGTAGAAATCATTTGATAAATTTTGCAAATTAGCCTCGGGATCCAGGGAGAAGGGATTTGAACCAGCATCAGCAAACTCTTGAATTTTCTCATCAATGCAACCCATTGGTACATCCCACTGAAGAAGCATAAATAAACCTCTCTCCCCAACATAAATTGAAGCATTTTGGAAAATAGCTCATTCTGACAGCTGTCATGTATTTTCTGCATTAAGGTGAATTCTCAAAATCTGGTCCCCAATACTGGCCTTATCAAAATGCAACACACAGACCAAACACTGTGGAAGAAGGATGCACATCACCACACTTACGTAAGAAAACTGACAAGAGCTGTGATGCACAACTTGCCTGGAGTTGTTACAACAGGCAGTATTATAACTGGTCACCAGAGCTAGCACAGGGATCATCCACAGAACATTGTAAGGTTTACTGTCTTTATCCAGTACACTTGTACCATCTATGCTGTAAATTATAAAACCAATATAACTGAAGAACAAATAAATGAGGTCAGATGAACACAAATCTCGGGCAGTAAGATTAATCCAGTTTCTCATTGGAATGATTCATACATAACAGGCACAAGGGAGTGAAAGCTAATTTGTTGGAGGGAGAGGGTGCACATTCCAATAAACATCTCTGGAATTTCCACATATATGTGGGATGCATGGAATTCTGTTTAGTTTGGATACTGTTTAGTGTGATGATGGGTCTGGTCTACACATGTGGCAGAACCCAGCTGACCAAAACATATTAGTCCGTATAGCAATAGATTTTGGTGCATGCCAGGATCTTATCTGACAAAAAAGGCAGTGCTGCACATCTTTGTGGAAGACAAAAAATATTCTGTGAAGCATATCAGTTAATCCATACAATTAGGGAACTGAAAAATACTTGAAGCAAAAGTAAATAATAATGATACATCTTGGGAACATTTAAAACGTTGGCAATCAGTTCCATGAGATGGATTGGGATTATGTCTGAATGTCTGTGCTGACACTGTAATGTGTTATTACCTAAATCCGCCTCAGCTGTCAAGTGATAATTGAATATGTCACCTTATTTGTGTGGCTTGAATCAGATAGAAAGGTTCATCTGTCCGTCAATTCTTCCTCCACTGAGTATTACAAAAAACATTTAATTGCTCTAAAATATTAATGTACCACATCAATCAACATGACAAATATGGGATTACCTTCCTTTGCACAAACATTTNAAAAATATGTGCAAAAATTGTTTATTTTGTATATTTCTTGCATTTGATATAGCACACTTTCAGACTGAGAGGATGTCTCAAAGCGCTTCATAGGATATGCTGTCAAATGTAGTGACTGTGTGACTTTGTTGGAGCTCAGTCAAGCAGGTTCTTATGTGATCTACCTTGTTGTGCCCTGGAATGAAGTAGTTGAAGATTAATCATTATTAACTAACAACAACTTGCACTTATATAGCGTCCCCCACGCAGGGTAGTGGCGGAGCCTGACTCTGAGCCGGGGGTGGGGGAGGTGACCGTAAGCATGGTCGAAAAGGAAGGTTTTCAGGCGGGACTTGAAAAAGGGGAAAGAGGGGGCAAGGTGGTGGGATTGAGGGAAAGGGTTCCATATCTTCGGGGCCTAGCAACTAAAAGCGCAATCTCCAATGGTAGCGTGGAGGGTGCGAGGGACCCACAGATACTAAATATATAGACCAACAACAACAACTTGCACTTATATAGGCAGCCTCCATGCAGGGTAGGGTTTCAGAGCGCCTTAACATTGGCGGAAACTGACTCCAAGCCGAGTGGGGGTCGATGGCTGTAAGCATGGTTGAAGAGCCAGTGCCAGTCGAGCAGAGGCGTTGGGTGGTGGATTGGGGAGTGAGGAGGTAGGGAGGTGCCAGGGAGTGAAGGGAATTGAACACGGTGAGCCGCCTCAGATAGCTGTATGTCAGGCCCAGCATGTGGCTAGAGCTCCCTCCAGCACTGGGATTCAACACATGTTTATGAGGCTTATTTTGACCACTTTCTGTGCTCTCGCGTTTCATGTAAGTCTAGGTAAAAATGATTATATATTATGGTAGTGCTGCACAACACAATATATTGGTTGTAAGAACACAATCTCACACACCATCCCTGAACCAAGCCATGTTAGTTTTTCAAACATCCTGTGTAGTGATATGGCTCTGTACCATACACAGCAGGGGAGTCACAGGCTTGATTCCGAGTGTGTGCTGAGTTAGCTGATCTCAGCCAGGGGTGGGTGGTGTGGACTTCAACCTCCATGGACCAGGAAAGGAACAATATTGGTGAGAGCTCCTACTTCTAAGTTGTTATCCACCAATCCCTGCTGGAACTGTTTGGATGGTGGATGAGGACAGGATCAGATTGCACTGTGATGGCTCCCAAAGCCAATTGCCACTCACCACCCAGTCTATCAAATGAAGAATGGCAACTTGGGCTGGTGCAAGAGGATCACCGCTGCACACAGATCTTTACCCTGGATTGGCATGAGATCACACGGAGAGGGAATGGGAGGACAACCCTTCCTCCCCTGCAGAAAACTACCATGACACTCTCATTGCTTCTGATTTTAAACAAAAAAAATTCTTCTATAATTTGTTCTTTCAATGCCACTGATATTTCTTGGTAAAACCAGGTCAGGAGGTTACACCTGACTTGAATGAACCTGATTTAACATGGAGATGGACCCACGGATACTTAAGCAAGTGAATAACACTGGCTTCTTTGTTGATGCTTTGACTCCTCACCTGATTTGCTCCATTTTTTTGAAAACTTTATCTTTTCCAGCCCAAAAGGGAGTTCTGTTTGCCTATTGTGCAAATCGTGTGTACAGAGGGAACTACAGGTTGCCTTTATTATA
The DNA here is from genome assembly GCF_018977255.1 of Callorhinchus milii. NCBI lineage: Eukaryota > Metazoa > Chordata > Chondrichthyes > Chimaeriformes > Callorhinchidae > Callorhinchus > Callorhinchus milii. The sequence goes on along the minus strand of NW_024704742.1, from coordinate 33,491,605 downwards.
TAATTAGCACCAATTGCATGTAATATTTCAACTGATTTTAATTTACAAAATTAAGGGCATCTGCAATTCAACCTGTACACATATGTTTACATATGGTTTACACAACATGTATAATACACCCCTTTTATCTCTTCTCATTTTGTTTGAATGCTTTTTAAAAAAACGCTTTTACTAGATTGATATGTTTCTTTAAGCTAGCTAAGCCTATTAATTATTAACTTAGCAGATTTATGATAATGCATTTTTAAGTTGTATTGAAAGCTGCTTGCAGAAATTCTGTGAAAGTGCAGGATATTCAGGAACTGTTTTTTCTGACAACTAATATTAAATATCCAAATGATTGTGGAGATTTTCCACATCAATATTCTGTACTATTCACTGGGGATGAGCACTTGGATTTTGATTTTGACCATGAGACACACAGAGATAGAAATGCAACCTGCATTTTTGATAGCCCTTAACCACAACATACATCTGAAAATGTTTCAAAAGCATAATTTGTTATTACAATCAAGTGTAGTGACTGTTTTCATAGGCAAATAGGGCAGAGTTTTTGACACATTGAGGTTCCACAAACAGCCACACAATGAATATCTAATTAATTTGCACACTGAGAGAAACTCTTTCTAATAGTTCTAATACTGGCTCAGTTGGTAGCACTTTCGCCTCTGAGTCAGATGATTGTGGGTTCAAACCCCACCTGGTGTCTTTGAACTCACATAGTGTAGGCTAAGCCTTTAGGGATGGAGCTTGTTATACTATTGGAGACTCCAAACTTTGTTAAGCTAAATCTGCCTGTTCAGGTGGATGTTAAAGATCCCATGGCACTATTGGAAAAAAGCAGGGAGTTTCTCCCGGTGTCCTGGCCAACAATCCCCCAAATAAAGTTGGTGTTTCACTTCATAGAATCATAGAGCTATATAGCACAGAAGGAGGCCATTCGGCTCCTCGAGTCTGTGCTGAAAAGGGCTACCCAAATCAATCCCATTCCCCTGTGCTACCCATAGCGCTGCAACTTGTCCTCCCCAACTAATTATCTAACTTCATGGCTGTTCTTTCAGCACAGTTATTCAAACTATAGTCAGCAAATTGTAAATCGGGCAGTACACATCAAATTCAGTTCTGAGTTCAGTTTTTCAGCCAATGAGTTACAAATGGCAAATTGAGTTTCAGTTCTCTCAAGTGCTCATCCCTATTGTTCGCTAAAACATTGCTTGTTAGCAAATTGGCATCTTGCAGCAGTTTTGAGTTACAGAGACTAAAGCTCCTGTTATTTGCTTGCAAACAGTATAAGTACCACACTGCATTGCCATTGATTTCGCTTCTCACACTATGACTCTTCTCTTCTTAATTCCCACATGACAGCAAGGTGGGAGTCAAATTCCCCCCGCTCCCCGGGAGAGGTTGTTACGTCCCAGGGTAACTTTCCAGGATCAGATGGGCCCAAGTCATCAGGAGGTAAAGGCTTAATAAGCACGTACATGCAGTGCTGGACCTCTGTCATAAGTTCGAAAGGAATCTTGAGTCCTGAATTACAAAACTTCATGCTTTGCCTGTCCATGTAAAGGTTACACCAGCATTAACCTGCTTTTTCCCAACAGGGACAAATTGACCAGTTCAGTGAAGCAAGTGCATCTTGTGGCTTGAAATCCATGCAGAACCATTGTTTGCATGTCTTAACCGTGCCTTTAAATGTTGTATGTTCAGCTCAAATACAATGCAGTAAAATGAGGGTGAATAAAGACTCAGTGGTATTTACGTGCCGGTGAATAGATCCTTTGCCGCAAACAAATGGAAAGCGTATGGAGAAAGTTACATAATAATTGTTGTGACCGTAAATAAGTTTATCACCAAAGCAAATTTATAGGAATAATCCTAGATTATAGCTGTACAATCCAAGATTAAAAGCTGTACAATGATATTATCCTTCAATACCCCCCAAAAATATGCTTTGATTTTAAAGAAAATCTGTATTAGAAAATAAAATTCACCTCAAAGTCTCTGGCATGCCAATCAGAGGTATATGTACTATATATTTTAAATTAGGAAACATGAGTTAGTTATTCTCCAATCACTGATAAATTTACAAACCTTTGCTTATATTCTCTTAGAACTGAAATTCCTATTCTGGGTATTCCATTTAAAAAAACAGTGACACTGGATAATAATCGGGAGTTCAGGTGGTCGAATTTACAAGATTTCCTGGAAAAAAAAGGAATCCTTAATAAGAAATACAAGTTATCCATACAGGGATTTTTTCCAGCGGCCAGAGGTACATCTCGCCGACTGATGGGAACACCACTCTGACATGATCTACTTCCGAAGCAGAGTTCCTGGCGGAATTTTTATTTGAAGTTCTTAATAAGCAACCGTTTAAGAAATCTCGCAAATTAGACCTCCATTAAGCAAAATGACATTTGTTTGCTTGTAAGATGACCCTGTACCCTAGGAGACTAGTGTGGTGTTTAAAGTGTGTTCAATATCAATTCTTTGAAGCTTGAATTCTTATGGGATGTTACAACAGTGGAGAATGGAATGCTGCCTGGCAATATCTGACTGGTACCTTTGGGATGAAAAATTACTTGCCTAGGACTGCGCCAGCAATGTTTAGTGCAGTAACAAGATAGGAAATTCATCAAAGCTCAATATGTATCATTGAATCACTGACCTTCTTAATAAAATATGATACTTTAGAAATTATCAGAGATTCTCCAGGCTCAATTTAACTTGCAAATAATTAATTAGTTTTGGAATTGAGAGCTACCGTGCTAACAAGCAATAAAATGAATCTGTCATTGTTAATAAAAATATGTTGTGTTAAGGTAACTTTATTCACTCATTCCTGAAACATATTTTACGCTTCCGCTCTCTTTCATTCCCCTCCCTCTCACATTTTGTGAATAAGGTCATCAGAATTGAATTACATTTATGAATTTCCCTTCAGTGTTGGTCTCTTTCACATGTCATTTGTTCAGTCTTCAAGAGAGCAGTCCCTATGGGAGAAGTCATATATTTTTGTGTATTCTTTAAATCCTTACACTGGAACAGCTCTCTGACATTCTTGTGGTACTCCCGTGCCTTTCTTTGGTAGATTTCACCCTCTCGACACCCTCTTGCTATTATGGAGAAAGATCTTGCTTTTTTGTGCTTTGTTTGTCTTATTAAGACCAGGGAACATCTTCTATCATTGTTTGCATAAGCCTCAGTGCTATCAATCCTCATCAGATGTTCGTCTTTACCAGATGTGACTCAGCAATGTGGATAATCTTCATCGACATTAGTCTCCAGTTTTGGCCATTCTCACTACAACAACTTGCACTTATATAGCGCCCTCCATGCAGGGTAGCGTCTCAGAGCGCTTAGCAGTGGCAGAGCCACTGGACTGTAGTTTTCATTGTTGTGATCTTTATAAGGTGTCAGTCTTTTCCCCCTTTGTTTCCAGCAGTCCTATGTGTGCCACTAACCTTTAGAGATGGGCTCAAGCCAATATTGGAGCTTTTCACCTTTTTGTCATCCAAATGAGGATGATTGTATATCCACTGTGAATAATTATTTTTTCTTCACACTTAAAAAGTAGGTTTTAAATGAGCTGCCCGTGCTACAATGGAGAGTATGGAACACGTTGGCTCAAAGGATGTTGAAATGTAAATACTGTATTATTACATATTTAAAAGTGGTAACATGCAGATGTTGTCTACTTAAGGGGAAAACTCATCTGTTTTAATGGATTTGAACTCTGAATTCTGTGATTGTACACGATTTGAAAGTACAATAAAATAATATAAAGTACAAGTTAATTTAAGAACTTAATTGTTCTTCCCAAGATAGACAGCTCTGCTGCATCAGCACTATTGTTTGTTTGGCATTGCCTTTTCATTCATATATTTTGCAACGTCACACCCTGATTCTTATGGTATTAGTCTCTAAAATGCCAGTGATTCTACCTGAATGTCTATGTTAGCCTCTTTCTTCCTTATTTTCTCCATATTGTAACATTTCTGCACAAAGGACGAGGGAAGTAATTATTCATCTAGGGGAGTTCATGAAGTAAATGGCATAGCTTCCAGAGCTCAGCTCTTAAGTCATTCTTTTTGAATTTAGAATAAACCTTTGTAACTGAAGCATCATTTAATAGTGAATGTGGAGCAATGCACCTGGTAGGAAATAGAAAAAAAATAGGCAAGTAATAACTTCATGGTCACAGCATCCCTACTGTTATAGCAACTGGAGACTGAGGAGGCACCCAAAACATGAAAACCACGTTTGCTGCAGAGAAACATTGGGGATTCATTTATGAGTTGGGTTAATTTTGTGCAATAAACCAATGTTAACCCTAACCATGTGTAAAGAGTAAATAATAGATTCCTTTAACTTTGGAATTAACCATAAATATAAAGAATCACAGAATCATATGTAATGTTCCACATTTGTCATTAATTACATAATAACAGGCAACTGGAATTCCCTCTTCACACATGCATTTGCACATGGTTAACCCAACCTGGAAATTAAACCTTGAATTACTCTTTGCCTTTGGGAAGCATAGATCCTATTGCACGTTTGATATTTAGGATTATTTTGTTATATATCACAAGCTGCATAAAAGCAAACAAAAGAATATCCAGCATCAAACTCAAATTGAGTTCTCCCTAGTATTTCCTTACCCAGCTCTGTTCTCTGGTTCATCCTGCTGGGACTGCACCTAAATCATCAGGTGGACCTCCTATTAAGTTAACTAATTCATGTCAATATATTGAATTATAAATGTTCCTCATTCGGCACCTACTTGAGTAATACTCCATTGTTGAGGCTTCTGACATGGAAAAATGACCCATAGGTTAGTGAAGGTTGCCACCATTCTGTGAATGAAAAACGCACAACAAGTTTGGTAATCTTACTTTCTCCATTGTGAAGACCTTTGAGAAGGTTCCGTCATTTAATTCCAACATACCGTTTTTTGGTTAGCCGGGTGTCTAACTTGCGGAAGCTCATCACCATGCTTAAGAGTATCCAAACCAGACAGAGTTCTGTGCATGCCACCTACACTTTAAAATTGAATGTGCACTTTCTCCTTGGAGTGCTGCTAACCCAGCTTACCTAATTGTGGAGTGTATTAAGCACAGTTTGGTGAGAGCAGAGGTTTTGAGACGGAGTGTGCACTGGGGTACTACTGGAGTTCCTCTGGCTAAATCCCACAGCTTGCCATTGGGAGTACTGTCAGGCATTTGTTCAGCTTGGACCACCCTACCCATTAGGGCTTTAGTTTTCAGGGCCAACATTAGCTCTAGTCCTACCCTGCTCCTCTAATTGCTGTCAATGGTCTGGGCTGGCTCTTCTCCAGTGCCCTGGAGTACTGCCTGGTTTAGGAACAGGACTACCAGGACCACCACAGAGAGTGGGCTCGATTCTGACAGTTCATTGCCAGTTCTCCTTGTAGCCTGTTCAACTCCAAGGACACCCTGCTTACCTCCTTCCTGCTTACCCCCTTCCCCCTTCCCCAATTAGGATAGTCATTTTAAAAATATATATTCCAAGTTAAATATTTTGAGGAAAATTGCTCAGTAAGAGTTTTGGCATCAAATTGCAAATGGCACACAGTTCTTTATTTACGTATGACAAAATAACTCATCGTAGATCATAAAGATATACTTGATTTTTCTTTGAGATCAATCTTGTGCTCTGGAATGCTACCCTGCATAAAAGGCGTTCTATAAATGCAAGTTGTTGTTGCTTTAAAGTGACTGAATTATGAATTTGTAAAATGTTTCCCTTTTTTCACTTTTGATGCATCTTGTGCTGTTTTTCCCTTTCTCACCATTATGTTTAGGAACATTATTAACACTGCCTGCAATCATATCAGATTCCAGCTTATACTAATACAGAAGGAATGCAACCTTTGCACGACAGAAATGGAGCATGTCTTAGAATCTGTGACCCAGAAAAATAATTACATCAACTGCTACGTTGCTGACACTGCTATAAGAGAATATCTCCTTTATTTGCATGGTCTATAAGGCATGTTTTAATGAGGGGATTGTTGCATTTATACCTGAAGAGACTGCATTAGCTGTGACTTATTGTGCAGTCATTTCGCTCAACAAAAAATTGGATGTCTACAAAAAAGAAAACTTTGCATCTTAACCACAATTATGATAGCTTCCATAGAAATAAAGGCATTTTTACCACTTATTTGATTAGCCAGATGTTTGACACATGTGAAAACCCATTACCATGTATAAGAGTATCCAAACCAGAGTTCCATGTATGATATTTGAACATAAAAATTTCCCTGTGGCTGAAAATGCAATGCAATCTCTCCACCGAGAGGAACATGCCCTGCCTACCCAAATCCAGAGTATTAGGCATGGCTTTCAAGAGCCAAGACTTGGGGACTCGAGAGTATGCATTGGGGTACTGCTGGAGTTTAACCAGCTAAAATCACAGAGATTACCATTGAATTTGCTTTTCTGAAATCTTGAAAGCCAACATGCCCAAAGCAGGGGTTGGTGTAAATTTTACTATTTGAATAAAAAAAATAACATTAATATTGGGCCAATAGGAGTGAATGTCTCAAAGAGCTTCACAATGCTGGATTGGCACCTGAGGCAGATGGAAAGGGGAAAGATACTGAAAGTGCAGTCAAAGAGGTGCCTTTTGAGACTTGAAAGAGGGGAGGGAGGGAGTTAGAGGAACTCTGGGATGGAATTCCAGAGAGTTTGGCAAAATAACTGAAAATCTCCCTACTGGTAGAGGGGCGGATAGGGTGGGGGCCATAAAACAGACTGGGGTTCGCTGAGCGAAGGGAGCAGCCGGGTCGGAATTGATAGGATTGATAGGGCCCGCAAATCCTAGTTACAACAACAGCAACAAGATTACATTTGTATAATGCCTTTCACGTCGGGAGGACGTCCCAAGGCACTGGAATAATAATACTTCCATTTGATATAGCGCTTTTCACATCTTCCAGACGTCTCAAAGCGCTTCACAGAATAATAATAATAATAATCCTTGCATTTGATATAGCGCTTTTCACGTCGGGAGGACGTCCCAAAGCGCTTCACAGAACACACTGTAAAGTGAATTGACTGTATATTTGTGGGTGAACGCGGCAGCCAATTGCGCACAGCAATGTCCCACAAACAATCGTAGATTGAAAATGACCAATTTATTATTGTTTTTGGTTTTGGAGGGATTATTATTAGGCTCTGTGTGGAGTAAGGAAACTTGCCCAAGGTTTCGCCCTCTGCCTGGAATTGAACCCAGGTGTCTCGCTTGCAAGGCGAGTGCTCTTACCACTGAGCTACAGGACTCCACCTGTGTTACTGGTTACTGGTCAGAACGAGGCTATCTTAAATCTCATGCGCATCATGTTGCCTGCAACTAATTACACGCAAACTAATTACACACTACTCCTGGAGATCGTAGAGTTTCCCTGCAATTTTTCTACTTGCTGGTCACTTCAGCTTGCACAAACCAAAGTGCAAATGCCTTCTTGTTCCGTTTCTTCCCACTCTGGTTCTTGTGTTTATATGCATCTCTCTTGTCTAATCTAATAATAATAATCCTTGCATTTAATATAGCTCATTATCATGTCTTTGTGTCGTCTCAAAGTACGTCACAGAATATACTGTAAAATGAATTGACTGTAAATTTTGTGGGCGAAACGCAGGCAATTGTGCACAGCAGTGTCCCACAAACAGTCGTGGATTGAGTGATCAATTCTTCTTTTTTGAAGGAATTATTAACCCTGGAAAAGCGATCCGCTAATCGATTTACAACCGGGTTCCTACTTACTGCTAGGTAAACAGAGATATAGAGTAAGGACACTTGCCCAATGTTTCGCGCTGCTGGGAAGCAAACCCAGGTCTCTCACTTGTGAGGCGAGTGCTCTAACCACTGAGCTACAGGACTCTGCCTGCCTGTCCCTTTTGTGCACAATCTGTTTGACGTTTTTTTCTTCTCTCACCATTACTCATCCATATCTCTGGTTACTTGTCACTCTCCTGTCTTCTTCTAAACATCAGATGACTTTCTTTCTGCCAAAGAGAGTCGATAAATCCCACAAGCACATGTAATTAATCCAGTGTTTCCAATGATATATTTCCCTGGGATTATAAACAGTTTTTGTATTGCAGAGAAGACTGAAAAAGCCAATAGAATTTTCCAGTTACACTTTCCAATCAGAAAAAAACATGTTTACAGAGACAGATTGGCAGGAGAGGCAGATCAGGTGTTACAGCTACACGGAACCAGATATGGTGAAGAGAGATAAAGAAGGCACGTCAGACTGGAATCCCATCTCTCCTCCCCCCATGCCCACGTACACTACACCCATTGCCTTTCAATACTTTGCATTTGGAGTCCCGCTCCCAAAGCATATAAGAATCCCTGTACAACATGGAGCATTGCAAGTAAACAAACCTGTTGTTGACATGCAGATCTGAATAAAATCCAGTGTCCAGAAGTGAGAGTTTTACAGATTTACAGTAATGCAACTGATACCTCATGACCTGTTTCTGTTTTGTGTTTCAGAAACCTTTGCTGTAAGATCAAATGTTGATCTGCTAAAGCATTTAACTCGCTGAACAATAATGAGGCTTAATTTCCTTTTGGGTCCAACTAACCAAGTGAAGCCCCCTTTTGCTCCATTTGGCACAGTAATAAGATCTGCATTGTATTCTTCCTGAGTCGTGGTGGTGCAACTGGGTGGTATTGATGTCATGCTTTTCAGATGGCCTATTATGTCCCAATGGTAAAGAGACAATTGTGCATCCAATTGTGAACTTTGTGGTTCAAAAAGCATCATAATTCCTCCAGTGGCATTAATTCCAGATGTGGAGTGAGGAGAATTCAATGTAAAGGATGGCAAAAGGTGTAAGAAAGAGGTTGATCAACTTGGCACCTTTCCAATGCCTTGGGATATCCTCCTGACGTGAAAGGCTTTATACAAATGTAATTTGGTGGTGGTGTTGCCCGTCCTTGTTTAGCTGGCTCGACTGTAGTTGAGGCTGAATGCGAATTGTTGGATCAGGGCAACAGCAGGGGCAGCACAGGGATTCCGCTCTTAGTTTATGGGTAATTATTATTATTATTAATTTACTGCTCCATTCCTGTCAAACTAAGGGTTTGTTTCAGATCTTGCAGAAGTCCGATACTGTACATGATTGAATTCTCAGTGCCTTTGGAGAGGACAAATGGATATGTTCAGTGCATAAAAATATGAATAAACATCAATAAATGTTTCAAAACTGTAATAAACCCTTTGACTATGTTAATTCACAGATTACGGTCTTGAATTTTCAGCAGTTAAGAAACAGTTAAAGGGGTAGCATAATTGTATGTTGTCTTGTGTGCTGATTTGTTAAAGGACACAACTCTGTAAGTGCTAAGTGCTAGCAAATGGAAAGAGGCACAATCAATCACAGCCTGGAATAATAATTCTTGTATTTGATCGCTACTCATCAAGAAATATTCCTGAAGATGTGTAGAAAGATACAGAGCTCAAGAGAAGGTAGGTTATTGTTGCCATTGTTAATACACACTTGGCACAGTCACTGGTTTAAATGTAAGGGAAAGGCAAAACTGCAGGGTGGAGTGTTGTCTGTCCATTCCAGTGAAGTCGTAATCTGTTGTGTGTAATGTAACAAGTATTCTGGCATGTTCTTTATTAGTCCAAGTGGCCTCAGCAGAGGGGTCACTTCAGGAGACACATAAAAATAATAATCCTTGCATTTGGTATAATGTTTTATCATATCGAGACGTCTCAAAGCGCTTCACAGGATTTACTGTCGAGTGGATTGACTGGATTTTGTGAGCAAACGTATTTTCATGTATGCACAACAATCTTTTCCAAACATACTTAATTTTATAGAGAGATTGTGTTAGGAACAAAGGAACATAGGCGAGGAATGCAAATACATAAGACTTTAGTTGGTCCTTAGTTGATGGGTATTCTTCTGTGTTTTATGTGTGTTGATTGCTGGTGTTGGCCCAGTTGCAAGACTGCAATACTTTGCCTGCTACAAGGCAAATGCAGGCAGTTGCATTGCTTCAAGAAATATGGTAAAGGCTGTAAATGTATGAAAGGAGACTTCATTCTTCTTCTCCTCTATAGCTATATTTTCAAACATCTGTGGAAAAGCCAACCCAACAAGCTAAAACTCCACCTTCCCTGAGCACTTTGGTAAAATAGTAGTTATAATAATAGTATACTTGCATTTGATATAGCACCTTATCGAGTCGTTGAGATGTCTCAAAGTGCTTCACAGGATATTCCGAAATGGAGGGACTGTGTATTTTATGGGAAAAACACAGCAAACAGTTTGCTTACAGCAATGTTCCACAAACAGCCATGGAAGGTCACACTCACATTTTTATTCAGTTGCAGTTTTCCTCTTGTAAAAAAAAGTTATGCTCTAGTTTAATTAGAAATGTTGCAGAGTGATTCGTTACTGGGGGAATATCTTGGTTAACTGCTGAGGAGGGCTGGGTATGAATGGAAAAAGCTGTCTATCATAGATTGGGAGGTCTGCTTTCTCCAGGCACAGCTCACTCTTTGCTCTCCCCATCAAGTTGGAGTAAGCCATATACATGGTGCCGTTTGACACCAAATGTCGTGGCAGCCTTCTCTGAGACCTGCTGCAGAGATATGGACAAATATTTGCAAAAACAAAAGGTATAGAAAGGAATGGGGATAGGGCAGGGGAGTGGGACTAAATGGAATATTTTTCAGGCACCGGCATGATGAGTTGAAGGGCCCCTTTTTATTCTGTAAGTTTCTATGATTATATTTATCAAAGAGCTTGCTCTCAAGGCAGCTTCTACAAAGGCTCGGCTGCTGTGCATAAATTAATTGGTCTTTTGACAAATTTCCATTAGTGGCTTCTGATTATGAATTACTGAAAAGCTTTGAAAGTGATGAACAGCCATATAATCATTCGTCACTTACATCCTTGATGCTTGTTCTCAGGGCAGCATTCGGAAATGACAAGCGATGCCCGTTGGTGAGGGATGTAATTTAGAGAAGCTGTCTGAGCTCTCCCAGAAGTCAGGGTTTTCTGCCTGCCTAGAGGTTTAAGGGGCACCAGAGCCAGAGGGTGGCAGTCACACTGACACTAAACAGACATGCAAGATCTTGCTGGGAGCTGGGATTTCACCCTGTACTAGATACTATAACCTGAGCAACCATTCAGAATAGTTAACTTACTCACAAGATGCACTATTTACTGTTACAAGTCAAAAGTCATACTTCATGTAAACTCAGCCATGGTATTCATTCTCAATCTTGAGTCACACCCAAATTACCAATCACCATTAGTGATTTCCCTTTTTATGCTGTGCTCATGTGTCAAGTGCCTTAACCCCACCAACTACTGCACATAAGCAAACGTGCGTACATCTATTGCCACATTTATATTTATGTGGCTGTCTTGTCGATTTGAATAACTCCTCGTCTCTCCCCCACACACACACTTTGTCACAATTATTGGGTTGGAAGTCAAACCTTGCCTTCGTCAAGCTGCTGCTGAACTTGCTGCTTTTACACCAGTGTGTTGGGAATGCTGGTGGAGTTTAACCAGTTAAAACCACACAGCTAGCTTTTCCGAACTCTTGTCTTGCAAGCTTCCCGCTGGTTGTCCGTTAGGGCTTTCATTCACGGGGTTAACGAGCGTGAGTAGGAAGAGTCACCGCATCTGTTATTATTTAGGAGCAAAATCCAGCAAAAAACAGTTACTTTGGATTTAGACATGATTCATTGTGTAAACCTGTGTTATACACCGCTTGCCTATGTTACACACCTTGTACGTTGTGATATACAATGGTCTTTTTTTGTTTGAGAGGTAGGTTTGTACTTTATTTACTAAATCACAAGGTCTGGATGAAGAATGCCTTCAGTCCATTTGATCTCACCTTTCTAGAATACCTACCTTATCGTCTTCCCATTACAGTATCAAACTGCTTCTTAAATTAATCCAGTGACCAACCTCTACGCCTCTTCCTGGTAACCATTTCTAGTTGTCGTTTATGTGTAAAGAAATACTGTACTTCCTTGTAACTATCATAAAGCTGCCATTACCAACGTTGAACTTGTATCCTGTTGTCATCCTGTCTTGTTTTATTGAACGCTGGAATTATAACCTGTCTCCCATTTGTTTCTTTGATATTTATGTCTCCGGTTCACCTTAGTGAATGGCCACATTGAAGTGGTATAAAACATTATTGTGCAAGTTCCACAATTCCATATATGGAATCGATATGGTTGTAAACTGTGTAATCTGCCAAGACCCCTTTTCACACCACCATCAAGTCCAGATTTGATTACTCAGAATATGTGGTTAGGTGGCACCAAGCTTGGATTTTAAAAGCTTGTGGATTGTATGAAGGAGGTGAAACTGGAGTTAAGGATTGCTACAATCTTGAAGAGTTTGGAAATAATGCATTCAAAATTAGTTTTTTAAACAGCAGCGGTTCCCATTATAAATCACAATTTCAAGGTCCATAAATGTACTAGTCTTTATAGATTCATCCTTCCCATGTATTAACTGTGGCCAAAGGAGCCATGAATCCTGACTCCAAATTAGCAATGCCTTTCCTGCATTTATTAACTCTGGGTTTAATAAGTCTGAACATTGAAATTCTATTTATTTTGAAATCCTGTTTTATTGAAATAATGCAAGTGTTTACAAAATCGAATGAATGATTCCTTCTCCCATCTTCTCCCTTTCTCCAAATGATGTTGGGAAAGGGTGCTGAGCTACAGTTCTACACATGGAGTCTATTCTCAGGTATGGCAAACAGTTAGTCATTGGTTACAGGTGAGTGAGATGGTGAATGCTAGAAAGCTCGTAGAAATATTGAAAATTTCAGCACAAAAGAGGACCACTGTTTGTGGGAAATTGCATGTGCACAAATTGGCTGCTGCATTCGCCACAAACATATAGTCACTTCACAATAAAATCCTATGAAGTGCTTTGAGATAAATGCAAACATTATCAGGGTATTTAAGATGATTTAGACCATTGAGTGTATGCAAGTCATAGTGCCATAGAAGGTATCTCAGACATTGTTGTAGCCTAATTGTATCCTTACTCAGTGTCCACATCCATCCACCTTGCAGCATGGGTCATTGGTGAGCAATCAGGAATGGTTGATGTTTTCCCCTCCCAGCTCAGGGGTACTGCAGTCAATTATAGCCTTCAGCATCCCCCTAGCTAACTCAATGGAAACCAGAAACTGAATCTGTGACTTTACTGCTTGGTAGATTTTAATAGAGCACCATACAGTGCACTTATCAACTATTAGAGTAACCTCTTATGATTAACCTATTTGGTGGTTGTTGGCCAGAATATGGCAAGTAAATCCCTTCCAAGGCACCTTTAACATCCAAGGACGACATCTCCAACTATGCAGCCTTCCCCAGCACTGCATTGAAGTGTCCGCATAGACTATATGAGTCAAAGTCCCATGGTGGACTTGAACCTACCACCTGACTCATAGGTGGCTACCAACTGAGCCAGGCTTTTCCCCCAATATGACATAAATACCCATAGAACATAAACATTGCATACTGGTCTTTTCTGGTCACTGCTCACAGCAATGTCAAGCATAAATGAAACTTCCCGATCCACAATGCTACACTGCTGGGATGCAAAGTGGTTTGTTTCTCTTTCCTGGCAGCTTAACCGCAGCAAGAGAAAGAGAAGGCTCACTCGCAGACTTATTTCGCTGACTGTCTCCGCTCTGTTTTTATATTTTCAAATACTTTTCCACACCTGTCACAGTAAGGTCTTGCGCCCCCATAACTCCTGGCAGATCGTGTTTGCGCCTTAATTATTTCTCAGTTAGTTTGAAGCAGGCTGAATAAAATTTGTCAATTCCGTTTCAATAGTTGTTTGCTTTTGACTCAGTTAATGGCAGATGGCAGTCTATTATTTTTTTACTGTTTCCATCAGTACGGATGGCTTGTTAATTAGTGTACCAGTCACTAAAGAGGTTGCAGAGGAGTTTTGTTGAGACTACCCCTATTCTTCCTAATGAGGGCTTTCTCCTGGGTACCTTGTGCGTTGCTGCAGCTGGCTGGCTTGAGCGAGCCCCGAACAATGTGAAGCTGCCTGATGTAAACAGTAGCTTGAAAGCGACATCACATTATGCTGCCGGGGTGCAAAGATGTCTCACACACTCACGGCTGCAGCCTCTCTATCAGATGCTGTACGTTCGTTGCTACAGCAACTGGCTCACCCTCCTGGAGTCAATCTGAGTGAGCGAAATCCCCTGGGTTTTCAGAGCATAAGCAACAAGAAATCACCTGATTTGGTGGTTTTACAATTAAACGAAATTAAACAACGCAATCAGTTTAATGCACTTATTTTGAATTAAAAAAGCTCAAAAGGCATATCTGAATATGAAAATTAGAAAGCATTTCTTAAAAAAATACAATTTTTTGCTATTTTAATGTTCATTTAGGCACAATGCTGTGAATGAGCATGTCACACAATTACTGTGGCTTTTACAATGGGTTGGAGGATGCAGCCAGTATTTTTTGTGTTGGTTCAGAGTAAAAATATTGCAAGTATATCCAGCGCGAGACACACCTGGTGAATGCCACATGTGTTTGGTTTGATCAATTTTCTTTTTAATCTCACTGATTGAAGGACACATACAGATGTTTACTGGTGGCAAACATGCAAAAGGACTGTAAAATGTGGAATATGCTTATTTAGTAATCAAACGATTTGGAAACATAATGAAGGAATTTATACCTCAACCCCACTGTGCAAACAGAAAGATCACCACAGATTGAAACCAGTGAAGCCCATTTCAGCACAGCATTAGGGAATAAATATGAAGCACAAAATCCCATCTAAGATTAGCCTACAAGAGCATTTTGTGTCAAAACTTAACATCAGACAGAATTATGGAAAATTCTTTAATCCATTCTTAAATAGGAAGATTTTTTTGTTTTTCTTGAAAAGAAAGGATTTTCCAAGGTGACCAGTATTCTGGAAGGATGAGATCAAATGGGCTGAATGGTCTTCGCTTGAATCTTTCTGATGATCTCTGTCATCGGACTTTTAATCTCTGCTTCACCCTCTCAGAATCTCTTGCTGAATCATTTTGTCTTGACCCATCTCTACCTGTCTTTGTCTTTCCTTAAAACATACCTCTTTGAACTTCCCTATGGTAACTTTTCTGGGCTGTTGTGGTTTCTGTAATTCAGGCCCCTCCGCCGAAAGAGAACACAGAGCATCAGGAAACGTTTGCCAGACAATTTTTGCCATGGCAAACCATGATGTTTCAGCTACTGAAACTCCAGCAGTGTTCCAATACACACACTCTGAGATCCCCAAGCTTTGACTCTTTCCATACACTTGCTGGAATGAGGTATCAGTCTGGTTCAGTTGGTAGCACTCTCTTCCCCTGAGTCAGAAAGTTGTGGGTACAGCCCCATGTATGGATTGGAGCTAATGCTCCAATATAGTGCTCTGGGAGAGCTGTATTCTCAGAGCTCAGAGGTGCAGTCCTTTGGATGCGATGCTAATCCAAGGTCCCAACTGCCTCTTCAGGTAAAGAAGTAAAAAATCCCATGGCATAATTTGAAAAAGGGAGTTGTCCTGGCCAACAATTCCCAATTTAAATTGATTATTCACTTATTGGTCATTTGAAAGACATTGCTATGCACAAATCAGCTGCTGCATTCGCCTGCAGAATAGTCACTATACTTTAGAATAAATCCTGTGAAGTGCTTTGGGATGACCTCCCTACGTGAAAGGCTTTATATCAAATGCAAAGATAATTATTCTTAGCAGTTTGCAGCACTCCATTCCAGACACAAGGGAATTTCCATGTGTAGGTGGCATCCATATGTAGAACTCTGTCTGGTTTGGATACTCTTAAGCATGATGGTGGGTTTCTGCATGTGTTTGACACTTGACTGACCATTAAAAAAAAACCTCTAAAAAAAACTTCGTCCACTCATTTCAACTTGGAAAAACCCTCTTCCTCCTGCTCAGATTCAGTATGGCTCCTGATCACCACAATAACTTGCCTTTATATAGCGCCTTTCTCGCAGGGTAGAGTCCCAGAGCACTTAAGTGATCACACTCAGATCCTCACTCACACACTTTCCAGCAGGAAAGTTACTGGATCAGGAGTGGGATCCTGGGCTAACTTTTGCCTCAGTCCCTTTTGAGGCTTCCCCCCCCACCCCGTAATCATCAGCTTAGCAGAAACTGCTGTATTATTGAACATGTGTTTCAATGAGGGTAAAGGTCACACGCTCCCCCTCACAAGGCCTTGCCCATCAGTAGCTGCAAAACTACTGTTAAAAGGGACAGTACCACCCCTCGGAGAGTTTTCAAACAGACAACTGCTGTAGCAGCTGCTCACAGGGCCCCCTTATCCCGATTGGCCAATGTGAGCCTCGCCAGGACCCCAAATAATAGCCCGTGCTTCTCGCATCATCCCTTTAATAAATTACAACAGTAACGATCGCAGCGGCAACTGACTGATTGTGCAGCGATATTATCGGGTCACTGATGGCTATGTCCTGCCTTCCATTTATAGCCAACAGCCTCTTACAAGAAAGCACTACATTGATTTCATAGTTTGCCAAATACTTTCCAATTACAAGCAAAACCCTACTGGCTGTATTTTACTCCGCACCCCTCCCACTGACCGTTAAAGCATTACAATTATCACAGGTGTACCTGCCAGTAAGCATGGGTCAGCTACGCTTGTAACAGCCCAGCTGCTGCACTGCCTTCATTTTCCTGCTGTAAACCGACAAGCTGTGACTATAATTGGTTAAAGCGCATTGAACTAACCCGTTGAGGCTGTAGCTACCATGGAAACGTCATCGTTCTTGCCCACCAAGCTTTCACCCACCCCCCTCCTTTCTCTCTCCCTCTCCTCCCCTCTCCTCCTTCCAGTCAGTGACACACTCAGTCTGGTGTGTGGAATTGAGAGGGTTTGATGGCAGATCAGTTTGTGTTTTTTTTGAAGAAAACGACAAACAAGTAGGAAATGATGGGCGATGAAGCCCAGAAAAGTGACGGAGATAAGTACAATGGGACCAATCATAGACGTAAAAGACCTAAAAAGGTAAATGAGTGTGGAATTTGTTGTTGAAAGGCAGAGACTGAGAGAGATGCTGGAGAGCTGCCCCCTCCCAAGAGAGCAGGCGAGGACCACAGATGAGTGTGAGTCTGTCTCACTCGGTGACAGAGAAGCTATGAGAAATTAGCGTTGATAAGATATAATTGCACTGATGATAAAATGCCTTTGAAAATATGAGTCTTAAAATCGCAGCACTGACAGGAACAGAACATGGAAAACAGAGTGGCTGAGAGCTTTGTGATTCTAGTTATGTTATGTTTTGTATGTGTGATGTATATGGTTTATAAAGCAGTATGGTGTGGATTAATGAGTGAATATTCTATGTTTTTTGTAAACAAATATGAGGGATTTGAACATTGGGAATACAATTGTGTTGCAATTATCTTTATGGAGCAAAATGTGTCTCACTGGAGAAGAGGGAAATTGTTTCTATTTTTTAATTATAAAGCACAATTGTTGTACTAGTGCATAAAATCTTGTTCGGGAAATCGTTTTGTTCATTTTGTATAACATGCAATGAAAAATAATGGACCAGTAAGTAGCACGTTTGGAGAACTTGAAATTCAGTGTGAAGTGTTCGTAGGATCCTGATGGAGATTCAGAGAAAGACCCAAATAAACTTGTTTTTTGTGGCGTGTGACTGGGATCGTCTCAAACTCTTTACCATTTCTGGTCTTGTTCTTTACCAGCGAAAGAACGACATCCTGATAAGTTAGTGACAGTTCACTGCTTCACCTCGCATTTAGCTGAATACTGTCATTTTTCATTCAATCCAGTTGTTTAGGGCTGTCAGTCCACTCTTTTCTGAAGACACACCTTAAAAGTCAGTGTATTTTGCTGATCTGCACAGTCTCCATGACAGCCAACAAATAAGATGTGGCATTGATTGATGTCAAGAGGGTTCCGGTAGATAGATGATGCATCTTATTGCAGTCGTGTAGAATTTGTCTCTAAAATATGTTTCTGATGGATTTCTTTTCAATAACCGTTTAAGAAAGACACATGCAGAGATAACATATTTACTGTACAAGGAGTCACTTGATCTCTTTGATACTTCGAAGTTGTTTGCGCGTAGATAGCTCTTTAAGCGCCAGAAGCTAAGCAGGATTTGGGGCTCAGCTTTGTCTGAACCCAGAATGGAAGTTAATTTGCTTTTATTCTGGCATTTTATGGGTTCACAATGAAATGAAGAGTTCTGCTGTTTGTCTTTTGTGTTTTGTCAGTGTCTTGGGAATCAGAGTGCTTTCTCGTAAAGCTTTTTTTGTAGGCACATAACAATCTCTCCCTCCTTCCCTCCCTCCCCATTCTCCCTTCCTCCCCCTCTCTTATCTTCATCTACATATTCTCACAGGATTAGGATCAGTTTGGCAAAGCAAGTGAAAGCGGGTTGTTTCCCAAGTCAGTGGCAGGATCGAATCCCAACGGATATTCCAACCTTTTCATCGTCAAGTCAAGTATGATGAGGTTCATTAATTCTCATGCAGCTGCTCGTGAGCGTGGCCCCGCCCGGGGAACGCTATTGGGAGCCAGGCTTACCCCCGATTAACCCCAGGGCTGATGTGTGCATTTATTTAAGAAAAGTTGGGGAACTGAAATCGATTTGCACACCATAGCAATACTGCAATATTAGTGATGTGGAAGTCTCCACGAGTTAAATGTCCCGTCTCCTGATCTGGTGGCGACTGGAAACTAAGGAAAAATGGGAAATTTGTCTCAAAAGAGAGAGAGAGAAAATATGCAAGAGAAATTAAATAGTAAATCTCCCTGTATGTCGTGCTCCAGGAAGCATGCGATACGCAATAGCTTTGTTTAGTGTCCTGAAAGAAAGAAAGAAAGCACATTTTGACTTGCTTCCACACACACAAAAAAAAGTTTGTATTTTCAAATTCTAACTTGCGTTAAACAATGTACTAGTGCTTTTGTCTCCTACTTTCAGAATTAGACACTGAAACAGTATGAGGGATGGGTTAAGACAGTGGAAGCTGGGCTGTCTCTCCAGAGTGTTTCTAATGTGATCATGTATTCCTACACAAAGAGATGCTTTTTTTTATATAAGCAGCCTGGTCACATTTGTATTTCCTTCACTGTCTGGATTTTAAATGGCATGAAGATTGTCGCTCCCATGGCAGATCGAAATTGCTTCGCACTGAGTAAACAATGAGGACACAAAGCTAATTCTGTTGTAATGTAAGGTTGGGCTTAAGGTGCCATTCAATCCAGAGGTTTACCCCATATATCTTTGCCATTCATTGTTATTGAACATGTGTTAATAATAAATGATTGCATGTGGGCTTGTCAATCTGAACTCCCTTAAGGGGAAAGGGGGGGGTGGGGCTGTTGTTTTATTCCCCCCCCCCCACCCGCATTTTAAATCAGCCAACTAATCCCTGTTTCCTCAACATTTACATGGTAATATTTGAACTGGTTCAACAAGTACACATATTTGTAGACTTGGAAATAGCTTAGGTTGTGGATCATGATCCATGCAGCTAATAAGCAAGGATAGCTTGTTTTAGAGAAGATAGCCGGGTTGTCAGCTTTCAAACGTTGTGAGATACAGATGGAGGGTTTTGGGTGTGGTCTTTGTTGAATGAGATTGGATATCAATAGCTCTCTGGAAGAATCAGATGTGTTGTGGCCATGAAACTTTCACCTGACAAAAATGTTGTTGTTGATGGAAAAAATCTATGTCGTCGTGGGAATAGGCTTGTTTGGTACACAGTGTACGGAGTGACTGGTTCAAGATAACTACAGGAGGAGCGGGGGGTGTGGAGGAGGGGGGTTGCCTTGATTAATCACAGGGTGTGATAAGAATATTCAGTAAAAATAAGTGTTAGTGCTGTTGCTACCATGATCAGTAAAAGTGGGGATTGAATTTTCCTGAAGTCAGGACACATTTTCAATGATCAGTGACTTCACTAAGGTTCCAGGAATTGTCTAAGGCAAATGTTTCACTGTTTCTGTTCAAACCACTCTGCTGTGGGTTACATTTTCAGGGATATCAATATGTTCAGAGTTTTGTTATTAATTAAAGGATATGCTATTTTTACTTTAAAATGTTGCCCTTAGATCAAAATTTTATATATGAAATATTTGTTTTTCCCCTCTTCTCATTTCCTTCCCTCCCCGCCAGAAGGCACTGACTCATGCTGGAGTATAGTTCTAGAGAAGCCAGCTGCCCTCACAGCTTCTCACGTAAGGTCCACTCTCTATGTGTGAACCTGGATAGTGAGTGTGGATGGATTATTTGACCACTAGATCTTGCCCTCACCCAACAGCCACATATGCGCACAAATTCATGAAGGACTTCCCTGCTTCAAATCCCCCATCCTGCCCACCCCACCATCGGTGGTCAGGCCCTCAGCCTTTCTGCCCCCATCCTCTAGAACTCCATCCCGGAATCAGTCCACCTGTCCCCCTTCCTTGCATCCTTCATGGCCTGTCTCAAGATCTTCTTTGACCGTGCCTTCCGCCACCCTCCTACCCCACCTACCCTTCACGTCTCTTGATTCCAACCCCCAGCTCTGGTGCAAACCCTGAAATGTTCAGTGCCTTGGGACGTCCTTCGAATGTGAAAGGTGCTATATTTGTCTTGTTGTGGAAGGGTTTTCTGGGTATCGATCATGAGCAGGATTCGGGGCTGATTTCCCTCTCCCAATCCCCTTTAATTTCAGTGTTTGCAATAATTTAAGTAATAATAAAGTAATACAATATTTGGTTTCAGTAATGTTCCATTGGCTTTTCATATCTAAGCAAACAATTTTCACTGGAAAAGGTTACATAGGAGATATAAATTGTATATTGTAGCATTTTATCATAATAATAATCTTTACATTCGGTATAGTGTGTCTGTCTTTCATGTGGGGAGGATGCCCCAAAGCACTGTTTTTTTGTGTTTTGTGTTTTGTTTGCAATGGGAATCATGTTAAAACATCTCAAAGTGTTTTCAGAGTTAATTACTGTCAAGTATACCCACCCATACTGTCTAAACATGATCTCAAGCATGTTATTATCAGAAGAAAATAGAAAAGGATGCATCATGAAATAATTCCTAAACATTAGTGATCTTTTCTTTGTTGTACTATAAACTCATGATCAATAGATAGTGAATACTTTGCTATGTTTAATTGTTGACGACAGAAACCATAGTATTAATAAAAGGTTCCAGACTTCAAATGTCAAAAGTTCTCTGTTTATTTAGGATTTTGAGTGCTGAGAAGCAAAGTTCCCTTATTCCATTTCTGAGGTTGTCAGAAATAGCAGCCAATGTGAGTTATATTCTATCTTTTAGTTAATACTCTTTAGTTCCCAGGGAGCAGTTAGTGAAGGAAGAATATGATGAGACACTTGTTTATCACTGTGTGTAGCAAGGCAGGGTGTTACCCTGGCAACTATCATTGTCAGAAATGAATTCCAACATTATAGAACAGCCCGTGCTAATCTCTGAAATGTCACGCATTATAATGTTTCTGGCAAGAGGCCACGGTAGCTCGTGTCCCCCTGAATGTCCCAAGCTTAAGCTGCTGAACTTTCAGCTCACTTGTTCAATGCACACTTCCAGGTTAATAAAATCAGATTAATCCCATTTGCACATGTACAAAAAGAAAGGGAAGGAATGACAGACCTAGAATGTTGTGCAAGTGACTTCCTTGTGCAAGCAAATTTGTTTAAAAGAGGCAACATCTTCATGAAAAATTGCTTTTACTGTTTTGTTATAATGAAAAAGATAGGAAACTGGTTAAAGGGAAGCTTGCAAAGGGTAGTGGTTAGGGGAGCTTGGCAGAAATTGGCAGAGGTATTGAGTGTAAACAGACCTGTTTCTACTGTTTGTGAAACTTTAATCTACTTATTCAGTGTAAGGTAGGTAAATCTGGAGAGAACATCAGCTAGAGGGAACTAATGTCTGAGGAGATGGCCAAGACCTTACAAAGAGAGCTTAACACCTCAGCTGATCACTTGCAAATTGACGTTCAATTTCAATACAGATAAGTGCAAGGTTTTTCATATACATAATTACAATATAATAATAATGATCCTTGCCTTTGATATATCACCTGTAACGTCAAAATACCTCAAGTTTTCACAGGTATTTGCTGTCTGATTAATCAAAGTCAAAATAGGAAGTATATGGATGAAACAGAATTTACCGAAGAGAGAAAGAGAATTAACACACTTCCAATGCAATGGGTCATCGTGACGTTAGACTCTTCTTGCACCACTTTCCAAAACAACAAAAAAGCCTCCCTAAAAGGTTTTGACTGTAGTGCCGCTTTAAAGACAAATTGTTGTTAGTAGTTTAAGACCCGTTGAATATGTACAATCTACCCTATCGTGAACCCTTATCTCACTCACCCACGTTTCACCCACACTTTACACTGTATTTATTCTGTGAAACACTTTGAGATGATGCGACTCAACAACATGATAAGGGGCTATATCAAATGCAAGCATTATTATTATTATTACTTGGTCTTCTGAGGGAAAACCCCTCATGAATTTCCCTGACCACCAAAAGTAATTGAACACTCCGGTTATCTCCTCGCTTCCTCACTGTTCATCCCTGGCCTGCTATCCGTTGTCTACAAAACCACTTTGTCTCATTTCCTCCTCTCCTAGCCCAAGCAGCACAGGAGCCATTGGGGACCTTGGAGCATTTAGTTCTGTAACTGTTCTGTTACTCTTTAGCTTTGCTCAAGGCTTGTCAATTTTGAACCAGTATCTTCCAGTTAGCCACACACAGTGCAAGTTAAATAACCTGATCACATCTACATCACTAATGCCTCATAGCTTAAAAACCTAAATTTCTATCGAAGCATCCAGTAAACAGTCCTCAAAACAGAGAGAAGGGTATTTTTTTTAAAAAATGGAATCTCTTTCATAACTTTGTTGGTCTATTTAATAATTTCTGTACTGCAATCTTAGAGCTGACTGTCCTGAATTTTACTGATCCCAAGACAAAGTGTACTTTTCGAGTGGTACAGAGAAATGCAAAAGATATCATATATAAATAAGATCAATGTGGCTTGCACCACAAGTTTTTCTGCTGAACAAGGGACAAAAGTTTGCTTGTTGTAAGAATGAGTTATGATGTTAATGATCAGCACCTCCCAGTTCTTTGCTTGCAGGTATTTGTTTGAATAGTGATACAACTCCATTTGGGGAATGTCAGGGCACCACAACTGGTTAATTGACAGAACCCAGGTTGAGGCAGGGCTGCTTCTGCGAGTGACGACCTAGAGATTAATTTTTTTATTGTGTTGGGTCCTCACACACTTGTCTCCCTTACATTGTAGCAAGTCTCACCCGCTTATTATCGCGTTTTGCCCACAAAATACAGTCAATTCACTTTACAATATATTCTGTGAAGCGCTTTGAGAAGCCTCAATGACATGATAAAGCCCTATATCAAATGCAAGTATTATTATTAACCACAAGGCCGTTAACAGTATACAAAGCAAACTATGCAGAGGGGTTTATGTAGTAGTTTTGTGCTCTTTTGGAATCATTAAGTTTTGACAGTGGCAGGTAACACGGCAATCATAAGGTGCTTTATCAAATGTAAGGATTCTTAAATGCAAATGACCACTTCATATCACTTCATACAGTTGATGTGTGATTATAGCACATACAAGTGCGCTATGATATTTGTAATTGTAATTAAATGATTAGAGAGTTGAAGGGATATCGGGATAGGGCAGGGCGGTGGGATTGAATGAACAGTTTACTCTATTGATGGACGGACGGACGGATGGAAGTAAACAAATAAACCTGCAAATTTGAGTACAATCTTTTTATTAGCAGTACAGGACACCCAATGTCCTATCCAATTCTTATATACAGTAATGTATCTTCAATACAGCAATGGACTGAATGGATAAGTACCCATTTAGCCAACTCTCATTCACCCACTAAATGCAGTAAATTCTGTGAAGCACTTTGAGTTGTCCTAATGTTAAAAACGCTATATCAAATATAAGGAATACTGTAACTCTCATGAACAAGCATTCTATCTGTTCTGTCCTGATGAAGATCTACTCTAACGGATATCTCAGATGTCTTGAAGAATTCTCCATTTAGGTGGTATTGCTTTCCTCCCTCCCCTCAACAGTCTCCGCCCTTCAATGACGATATAAGAATCCTTACATTTGCTGTCATGCCCTTCACATCTGGAGGACATCTCAAAGCACTTCACAGGATATACTGTGTGTTTGTGTAGGCAAACACAGCAGCCAATTTAGGTTGAGTTGAAGTTGACCCTCTGACTTACAGTCATATTTTCTACTGAGTCATTTAGAGATCCTGGCAGTCGATGTGTATTATAATGGGAAATTCCCATTAAAACTGCACACAGCCCACTGCACATTTCCTGACAGCTCTTCTCCATTCTGTTTTACTAAAACCATGTCAGGGTTGGGTGATTTACACAGCCAGCTGCACAATGTGTTGAGAACAATATATTTTGGGGCAATTGGTTGTTTAAGTCAATAATAAATGTCATATCAATAACTTACGTATACTGAATCTACTTAAATTGTTGTAGATTACTTGTATCACCTTAATATTTAAATCGGTGGTGGGCAGGCCATGGCCTGTGGGCCAAATGTGGCCCATTGAATATTCGCAATCGTCTTGGTAAGTCTGTGTTAAGTCAATATTTTGTTTCAGTAGCTACTGAGTGGCGATATTTATGGTGTGGTTATAAATCAAGAAATATTCAATCAAGAAAAACGTATTTGGTTGTTGGCTGATCAAGAAAGTTGGCCACCAGTGGTTTTAATGAAAATAAATGGTCTGTGGCTGAATCTTCCCATTTTAACCATGAATCAAGGGAAAATGTCAATGTTTGATGTACGTGTAGTAGTCATAAGAAGAGATTATTTTTGTAAGGGTCAGAGAGGTACTTGATGTGTTGAGACTTGAGCTTTTACCACATGCAATGCAGAATTCAAGACAATCCTATTTTGTTGCATGGTTTGACATTTGCCATGTATGTAGGAAGTTATAATAAGAAAATTCCTTAAGTTTGATATAGCGCCTTATCAAGTTGAAAATTCTCAAAGTGCTTCACAAGATTTACTGTAAAGTGTAGTGACTGTGCATTTGTAATTGGGAAAGTAAGCTGGTAAAGGTTGGTAACATTTACTCCCATGTTATGAAGTTGATTCATATTCGCAGCAGGTCAAACATAAACAATCTCTCTACAGACAATCATTTATTTATCTGCTGTGTGCAATTGGCTGCTGCGTTTTGCCCACAAATATACGGTCAATTCACTTTACAGTCTGTTCTGTGAAGCGCTTTGAGACGTTGAGAAGATGTGAAAAGCGCTATATCAAATGCAAGGATTATTATTATATTATTATTTCCAGAGATGGTGAGGATTTTGTGGTTGGGCATTCAGCACTAATCAACTTGATGTTTGATTTATGAACTGGTGCAAGGCAAGATGTGGGGTAACTAGGAAGCTTGCCACAAATGTAGGTTATGATGAAAAATAAATTATTTATGAATTATATATATATTTTGCTGGTTACCTGTATTTTAACATGAATATTATAATAGAACAACTATAAAAAACCAAAGTCCTGATTGTGCAATGTTTTCTTCACAATACTGACTTCCCGAATTGCTAATGGTTTCAGTGCCTGGCAGTGGGGACTAATTGGTTGGGATTCCCAGTTGCTGGTTGTTTCATTTTGTGTATTAGTAGATCCACATTTGTATTCATTGGCAAAATCTGTGCATCTCTTTACCAGGGAGTCCACAACATTGATTAATGCCAGAATTGTACTTGAAATCTCGAAACAATGACTCTTTAGATTTAACTTGTATGAAAATATATTTAAGACCTGACTCAGTGACGATAGATTTTAACTAACGTGCTATGCAACTGTGACATAAAATTCTTTAATGGATTCCCAAATCCCCAGTACAGATTTATTCATGAAAGTTAGTCACTGAGGTTTAGTGAACAAGTGTTCATCCTCTCAAACAGTTACAATGATAGTAAGATCAGCCCATCTGAACAAACAGCAAAGCTGATCAGTATACTTATAAATAAATAGTACTTAAAGTTCACATATGCATTTAGAAAAGGTATGTAATTGGATTATTAGGCTGAATGTAGAACATTATGTTTTTGAATAAAAATTGATTCATCTGACAAGAATTGGAATGAAACCACTTTAAATTATTGATGATGGTTTCCATCAGTACATCCAGAAAGAGCTGCATTGTGCACACCGATTCCCTCCCCTCCCCCCTCCCCTAAAGTAAAATATACCCAAGTGCTGCATATAGTATTGCATCCAATTAAATGCTCAAAGTGTTGCCAAGAAAAATTATGCTTGGCTCAGGGTTCCTGTCTGGTCATATTTTATTTTTTATGTATTGCCGTTGATCCAACCTATTGGCTGCTGGGGGCTGAATGCCCTCTTTTAGAAACGTCCTTGGGCCACAGAAGCAATATTTTTGTGTTTCTCTTCCAGAAATCGATTATGTTGGCATGGCTCGTTTTAACATTCGCAAAATTGAGTCAGAAGGTTGTGGGTTCAAGCCCTACATTGGGACTTTGAGCTCATAGTCTTAAGGTGAAACTCTATTGCAGTGCTGAGGAACATTGCATTAATAAATGTGGATGCGGATTTTTGAAAAGACTATACTGCTTGACAAATTGGTCACTCATTTCATGGATGTTTGTGGGACATTGCTATGTGCAATTTGCTACCAATACAGTCACTTCACTCTACATCAAATGTCTTTGAGACATTTTGATGTTATATGCAAAGTATCTAATGCAAGGATTATTTCCACCATATTTGGACCCCACCATATATCTGTAATATAGAGCTAGTGTCCATCACAGTAGTCAATAACAAGAAAGACAGAATAAAAACACTCCCATGAAGGTCACAGTGTATAACTTATTAATTAAAAAAAGCAATAACATGGAATGACTTCAACATTGTAATCTCATCTCGGGACTGAGATGATATTCCTAAATCTTTGATCTAATTTCTAGTTTTGCTTACAAATACACAGTCACTATATTTTGCAGTAAATCCTGTGAAGCACTTTGAATTGTCCTCCTGATATGAATAGCGGTATATCAGATGCAAGGGTCATTGTTTGTTTTGGTCAGCCAACTGTTGGACACATGTGGAAACCCATTACCATGCTTACGAATGTCCCAGGCAGTCTGAGAGTTCCACATATGTATGTCACCTACATGTGGACATTTCCTGTGTCTGGAATGGAATTATCATTTTTACTGTTTGTTATCATATGAACTTCTTCTCCCATCCACTTCATATAGTTTTATCACTGATATGTTCATTAATCTAATTGCATACACAAACCATGCACTCTTCTGTATTATATATTCATAATTTTAATTAACATTATCTGACAAGTAGAGAGAGATCCTTGGCCAAGTAAAAGGGTATTGCTGGTTTATAATCTCTGGCACTGTGCGCTGAGAATGGGAAATTAACTCAGTCTGCCAAAAGTTGATTAATGCAGTATACAGATCAACTGAGAACACATAAATTAGGAGAAATTGTTGATTTAATCATTATTTTTTTATTTGTAAAGCAACAACTTGTATAGACCCCTGCATGTGTTGAATGTCACAAACGGTTTCGTAAAGAGAAAGTTTTTTAAGAGAAATTTTGAAGACTGGGAGAGAGGATCCAACGGAAAGAGATTTTGGAAGAGAGTCCTTCAGAATGGGAGCATACTGGCTGAGAACTCAGTCATCAATAGCCTCTCTACCGATGTTTCAAATCATCGTCTACTGCCCTCTAAGTTAACTAATTGAAATTTATTTTCAATTAGACCATTGGTTCAATCTTTCAATGCATTCAATCTTGAAAACCCAGACAAATGGGTTGCAGATGTCATTGATCAGAACTGATTGTAACTGCATGTCAATTCTGTTTATTGTATGGATCACAGATTGAGTTAAAAAAAACGTAATTAAGGCAGGAATGCTAATCATTTAAACAGTGTTTGTGTTTTAATTGGTAGCATTTGACCAGTGACATGACAGTGCATGCTGTAGAGGCTGTTCATGTTTATTAACAAAACCCAGTCCTCCGTAAAATTGATACGAGCATGTTAATTACAAGTGACATTGCCTCGAGTTAAACAAGACCTAGCACAGATTTATAAGATGAGTATAGGGTTATTTTCTTTAAGTTAAATGAAATTTTCACTTTTCTTTTTTCCCCCCAAAGCCTGCAGTGTATGACATGTGAAGCGACTTGCTTGGTTGTTTCATGTAAACCCACATTGTTTTTATTGAAGGTGACAAAAAGTGCAATGTAACAACAACAACAACAACAACAACAAGATTCCATTTATAAAGCGCCTTTCACGTCAGGAGGACGTCCCAAGGCGCTGCACAGTTGGGTCATGACCCGAGCAGGGGGGAAATGGTCAGGGTGAGGGGAGGGAAGGGAGGGAGCGAGGAGGGGGGAAATGGTCAGGGTAAGGGGAGGGAAGGGAGGGAGCGAGGAGGGGGAAGAGAGTCGAGAGGGGAGCTGAAGGCTCGGTCAAAGAGAATGTAAGAGAGTCGAGAGGGGAGCTGAAGGCTCGGTCAAAGAGAATGTAACTGTAATGTAACTGTGATCTGAGAGGGCCATACATGTTTAAAGTGAGTTGTTGCTCCCAAGCTGGAGCTCCGTATTTAGAGGAAGAGAATCTGCACCTATCTCCCTTGTGTCCGTTGCTCTGGAAGTATTAATCCATCCTGCTGCCAAATTGAGGAAATCCCTGCCATTCACACCAAGAGGCTAACCTTATTCATGGTGCTCTGTCGCTCTGACTTAAGAGCTGATGTGCTGAAAGGGATTCGTGGTTTCAATGGAATTCTGTAAGATTGATTATCTGCCATTGTGCTTGATCTAGGATCCTCTTAACTGATTGACTATGTAAGAGCTTATGTGCTCGGAACGTGAAGCTGTCTCTGTTATTGGCACCATTTATTTCACTGGATCGCGGTTTGGATCCTTCATACAGACAGATTGCCCAGCTGGATCCCTTCTGTTGTTTGACTTGTGTCAAGATTCACAGATGGGCTCTTTTCCTTAAGTAGAAGCTTTAACTTTAATGAAGAAGCTAGCAAATTGGGAATTTCATGCCTCCCACTGTATCAAAGTCACATCAAGCTATTAAGATTATTTTCATACCTTGAATTTCTTCTTTCATAGACAATAATCTGAACTTTCAATATGCACAAGATCGGAGAGGGACTGACTATACTAGAAGGTGTTATTGAGTTTAACAATGTGAAGCAGCTGATTTAGTATCAGTGCAAGATACACTGATTCATGTAGATGGGGAACCGCTTTAATTGGGCTTCAGTGAGTGCTAATTTCACTCTTCCTTGCTGGATTCCGGCCTAAAAATAATTTTGAAAGCAAATATTTGAAGTTAAAAAGCAGCCATCACAAAATGGATGGCTACCTCTCAATTCAGAATAGGATGAGGGAGAAACTATTCTCCTGAGGTGGGGGAGGGAAGGGGAGTATTCAGTCCAAAACCTATCTTAAGAATAGGTTTAAGCACATGTTTTTATCTGCACTTTCTGTTTCTTTCCTGAATAATTCAAGAGTAGAAATTAATTTAAGAACAGCACTTATTTGATCGCTCAATCCACGATTGTTTATGGGACACTTCTGTGTGCAATTGGCTGCTGTGTTTTGCCCACAAAATATACAATCAATTCACTTTGCAGTGTATTCTGTGAAGCGCTTTGAGACATCTTGAAGACGTGACAAGGTGCTATATCAAATGCAAGGATTATTATTTTAATTCAATAATTCCCCGCCTTTTCATTTCTTGGAAAAAAATTCCACCTTGTTCAAGATTTTCTCTATTTTCGTAACATTGCAGTCCATCCAGAATTTGGGCAATTTTTCAATAAAGTCTTCATTTTTAACCCGTTTTTCAATAAGTTTTTTTGAAAGAACCCCAGAAAAACCTCAAAATTTTGATATGGTAAGGAGCTATATCAAATGCAGGGATTATCCAGTGCCTTGGGACGTCCTCCCGAACTGAAAGGCGCTTTTCAAATGTAATTGTGTTGTTGTTGTTGTATTATGTATTTCAGCATTGCCAGCAAAAATGTATGGTGTATGTGTGTGCGTTTGTGTTTAAAAAAAGGTAAGAGAGGCAACAGCCTGCTCCCAGGCCTCTGCCAATTGCGCTGTGCAATGAGCCATTAGGAGGTGTGGAAGCAGTCTGGGGCTCTTGCTTTTGACAATCCTCCCCTTCCATTTGCAAAGCAACTCACCATCGATCAGCACCTGGTCCTACCACCCCGGCTGTGATTCGGAGTTCACTGTGTGGGAATTGTGGATACAATACTCCATGTCCCACTACACCATGGTATTTAATCAAAACAGGAATTCTGCAGATTGTGTGTGGGCTGCCAGGCTGCCTGGAACAAAGCGCTTTGCAAGATTTAATGTAAATAACGTCTGCATTCGACTGCTGGTCACACCCAATTTAGTCAAGACCCTCGCCCACGCTTTTGTCCCCTCCCCCCTTCGATATTCCAATGCCCTCCTTGCCGGTCTCTCCAGCTTTACTATCCACAAAATCCAACTAATTCAGAACTCCACTACCCATACACTCAACCACTTTAAAATCTGTATCTCCATCACACCAGTCCTCGCCAGGCTCCACTGGCTCTCTATCACAGATCGGATCAACTTCAAGATCCTCACACTCGCCTACAAATCCCTTCACGCCCTGGCAGCTCCCTACCAACCTACTTACTCCCCACTTCACCACCCACGGCCTCCGCTCGGCTGGCTCCAGCCTCCTGCTTGTTCCTCGTCCCCCAACTCTTCACTTCACAAGCTTCAGCTCATCCAAAGCTCTGCAGCTGGTGTACTCTCACGCACCAGGCTCCATGACCCCATCATTCCCACCCTCGCCCGTCTCCACTGGCTACCTATCCCCTAAAGGATCGAGTTCAAGATCCTCGTCCTCACCTTTAAGGCCATCCATGGCCTTGCCCTCTCTTACCTCTTCGACCTGCTGACTCCCTATCAACCTGCCCGCTCCCTCCGTTCATAGGGCTCTGGCCTGCTCAATGTCTCCCGCACTACCATCGGTGGCCGGGCTTTCAACCTCTCTGCCCCCACACTCTGGAACTCCATCCACGGTCCCTTCACCTCACTTCCTCCTTTGCCTCCTTCAAGGCCAGTCTCAAGACCCTTCTCTTCGACCGTGCCTTTGGTCTCCCTCCCACCTCTCTGCCTTCCCTCACCCCTACACCTCCCCTCCCCCATGATCGGGCCCCAATACCTGACTGTTCAGAACTTTGGGATGTCCTCCCGATGTGAAAGGCTCTATAAATGTAATTTTGTTGTTGTTGTTCACCATCGTGCTTTCAGTTACTGCAGCCCACAACTTTGAAACTCTCCCTCAATCCCTCCCCCTTTCCCTTCCTTCCACGTTTTCAGATCACGCCTGCTCATGGGTACCTCCTCCCCCCGGCACGGCGACGGGCTCCGCCTCTGTAAAGTGCTTTGAGAAGCTACCCCACGTGAAGGGTGCTTTATAAATGCAAGTTGTTCTTAACAAGAGACTGGTTTCTGTGTTTCTGGTTATAATAATTTGTGCTTATATAACATCTTTAATGTGGGGAGAACATCTCAAAATGCTTTATCAAGACTGAGCAGGATCTTGAGATGAGCGACAACCAGGAATTGTAAGGGGGGGTCAGTCAAAGAAAGACGGTTAGCAATCCAGCCATGTTTCAAAGAGACATTATGGACTGCTTTCACTCTCCAGTTATTTAACTGATGTTAGGTGTCTGGTGCTTCTCTATAGTCTCATTATCTGTGATTTAATGGCTGAGTTAGCCAGTGGCTTGCAGGCCAAAAATAGTGCCCGAAACAGCTGGGAACCTTTAATTAATGGTTTCTCCACTATACGATCACATTTATTTTGTGTACAAATATTTAGATTCTGAATGCTTCTGGATTAATTAATACCAAACCAGCTGTACACTTCAACACTTTTTTTCAGTTTGGGTTTGAGGGCTAGATTGTCACCAGGTCACTGCTGCTTGCTCAAAGCAATATCCTCAGTCGTTAACAGCAGCAGCAGCATGTTGGAAGAAAGAAAATTGGCTTCATTTACAAGTGTCAAAGAATGAAGACTATCCCTAGAGAACTAAATAATATTTATCTTCTGCCCCTCCCACCATTAATTCAAAGTAACGAAACATGCATAATCTCAGATTAATTCGGCAAATGTTAAAAATGTAGGGATTATCTGGATCTCTAAACATTCATTTTAACCACTGACTTTTTATTATAATAATAATAATCCTTGCATTTGAAAAAAGTGCCTTATCACGTCTTTGAGATGTCTCAAAGGGCTTCACAGAATATAAAAAGTTAATTGACAATATATTTTGTGGGCGAAATGCGGCACAAATAGTGGTAGATTGAAGTGACCAGTTTATTATTTTTTTGAAGGAATTATTACCCCCGGAAAAGTGATCCACCATTCGACTAACAACCAGGTTCCCACTTACTGCTGGGTAAACAGAGGCATGTGGAGTAAGGAAACTGCTGGGAATCAAACCCAAGGCTCTCGCTTGCGAGGCGAGTGCTGTAACTACAGAGCTACAGGACTCCACTATGTAGTTTCCAAAACAAACATTTGCATGCATTTTAAGGGGATACTGTTTAAAACATCAAAGTTTTCTAAATTGGAGCAATGCCAAGTGATGCTGGGCAATTTTACGACGAATTCTGCAATATCTCTGAACGGCTCCCACAATCCCACAGTGGGGTTTCAAAGGTCTGTGATTCTAGGATTAGAATCCTCTCTCTGCCCCAACTTCCCTCCACTCAAGCTCTGTTCAACCAGTAATACAATATAGCTTGAGGCACTGGCAATATTTGCAACTGTGTTCTCAAATCCTACAGGATTAAAGGGTAAAGATTTGCATTATCTAAGCAACCAAATTCGAACAACCAAAAGAATATGACTGCAGAAGCTTGTGGGGATCATTTAAAAGAAAATGAAAGTAGCAGAGGGGTATGTTTGATGGGTTTAGTTTCTGAAATGGAATTGGATTTTTTTTGCCAGCAATGGAGACTGAATTATACTTCTCTTTAATGCTGTGTTTCTTTAATCTTTTAAACTGCTGTCAGAATAAATGAGAAATGGCTCTATCGCTTAATGATAAAATTAAAGAATCAACACTTGTCACTCTCAGTCATGAAGGCACAGCACTGGCTGAGCTGCAGTGGTCAGTGATCCACTTTCAAACATTCTGCATTGCCATCCATTGATTTACCACAATCGAGTCAATAGGTTCATTTATTGCCCTCCAGGGGAAGTGCAGAGGCATATAGTCATAGAATAATTTCTGAACTTAACTAATAGTCTTGTATATTCAACATAACTTACATTCTTGAATATCCCTTTTAGCAAGAAATTAGCGCTGTTCTAGCTCAGTGCAAATATCTGTAGAGCTGGTGGGAGCTTGCAATTGGACTCAGGCCAAAGAACGGAAAAATCTGGCAGATTTCCTATCCCAATTGCTATCGAGTGATATCTATTACACAGTGCTCTGCTTGTGTGTGGATGTTGAGGGAAGAAAGGCTTGAACTTGCCCCAGAGTTGAATGGTCTACTGACCCTTAATGGTTCTCACAGGAAGATTGGCCAATGAGCCAATTCCTACCCAGTAACAGTGGTCCAACAAGTTGTATTGTAGCATTCACCCACAAAATAAACAGTCGCTGCACCTTACAGCATATTCTGTGAAGCCCTTTGAGATGTCTCAAAGACGTGATAAAGCACCATATCAAATGCAAGAATTATTATTGTTCTCTCAGGGGAGTTAATTATAATAATCCTTGCATTTTGATATAGTTGCTTATCACATCGTCAAGACATCTCAAAGTGTTTCACAGGATTTTATTGTGAAGTGCAGTGATTGTATTTGTAGGGGAACATGACAACCAATTTGTGCACAGCTATGTCCCACAGACAGCCATAACATGGATGTCCAATTTTATCTAGGGGATTGTTGGACATGACACCAATATAGAGGAAAATAACTAATTGACTGGTCTAGTTTTACAATGAAAGTGTGGTAACATTTTCTATGCTTCAATGACGCTAAAGGTATTTTGTGTGACTTTGGAGGAGAAAGGTGAAATAATTTGTTTTACAAAAATTCACTTCTTTGAAATTCAATTTTTAGATACTCAGTCATTAATTTGGGTATAACAGAGAGCAGGGAACTGATTTCTGATCAGCATCAGAAATACTGATATTTCTGAAGGTATGTATTCCTTTGCCATTTTTCTAATAGGGAGGTGACTACTCATACATTTTGTCTTCGGTAGAAGGGTGCTAGGAGTACAATGGGATATTATTGTACAATGGGATATTATTATACACTGGGTTCTCACCTACAGGATCAGTTTCTAATCCTGTGACCAAGTGATCTGTTGTCCAGCTATGGTGCCTTCCAATTTGAAAGCTCGGAACTGACATTCAGACCTGACATCAACACCAGCATAATCTGCATGATGTACTACTTTGGAATATTTTCTTGCTGCAGAGTGGAATGCTTTACTGTGACTGGGCTGTTGAAGGGAGTCCATGAAAGCCTTTAAATGGGATTTGGATAAATATGTGAGGAAAATAACATTAAATGGCAAGAGCAAAGAGCGGGGAAATGAGAGTACAGTAGGTGACTCCACTGGGGGCGCCACCACGAGAGCAGACGCAACATGGGAGGACGGCACCTTCTGATTTGGATACTCTTAAGCATGATGATGGTTTTCCGCTTGTGTCAAGACATCCAGCTGACCCCCAAAAAAGCTTATGCTTTTCAAAAATCAAACTGCTTTATGTTCAGAGACAGATTTTTGTTTATGTTTTAAAAAAGAAATGGCCAAGAAAGTGTTACTGAGGGTGCCATTGTGAGGGAGCTGCTGTATTGACATGCACAGTGTCGCTGAAGCTCCTGCAAATTAATGTTATTAATAATGATAATAATCCTTGCATTTGGTATATCACCTTTCATGTCAGAGGACATCTTAAAGAGCATCACAGGATTTACTGTAAAGTGGAATGATTGTGTATTTGTAGCAAGTGCAACAGTCAATTTTGATTCTTAAAAGTGCCCTTAATTATGATGATAACTTTTAGAAGATATTTCCTCTGATGATTGCTCATCACTCTACGTGATTTCTTTCTGGGTTGTTTTTGAATACCTGTGTGCTATGAAACTATACATACACATGACTCTGCAGGCATCGATAAACATTGATATGTCACCTCAGTAACTTGGAAGTACTGTACTTACGTGCTGAGTAACCATTTAAGGCAGGAATGGACCATTGGTATGTGTTGAAATATTGAAAGACATTAAGGAAGGAATTAAAATTACATGAGGGGAGTGAAGGTCACGACAAAGAGATAGCTAAGCCTTGTTACATATTTTACATGATTGAGCTTTGAAGGGAAATAGCAAATGAAATCTGAGTTGCTTCAGGAAATCAATTTTATAGAGCAGACCATTTGTGAAATGCAACACCTGCTCTGAACTCTGTTCATTGAAGCCTGAGGAAGAGCTCCCCAAATCTGGCCCAGTGGGAAAAACAGCTGTCTAGCATAGTCCTGAGCTATTACAATTTTGAAGGTTGCAGGTTTGAATTCCCGTCTGTGCAGAGTTAGCTGATCTTAGCTGTGAAAGCAGTTGTGACACAACAATTAACAGTTGACACAAGTAAAAGGAAAATTAACAACAATATGCATTTATTTATACAGTGCCTTTCACATAGCATAATGCTTAACAAATAGTAATAATAATAAACATTTTCCTGCATTATTATTGAAGGATTGCAGACCCTCTTCGACCGTGCCTTCGGCCGCCCTGCTGCCCCTCTGCCCCTCATCCTTCCTGATCCCACGCCCCCATGCTCGGGTCCAGATCCCTGACTGTCTAACACTCTGGGATGTCCTGTCAACTTGTCAAGGCGCTATACAAATGTTATTTTGTATTGTATGCATTTAATATAACACCTTATCACGTCTTCGAGATGTCTCAAAGCGCTTCACAGAATATACTGTACAATGAATTTACTGTATGTTTTG
The DNA here is from genome assembly GCF_018977255.1 of Callorhinchus milii. NCBI lineage: Eukaryota > Metazoa > Chordata > Chondrichthyes > Chimaeriformes > Callorhinchidae > Callorhinchus > Callorhinchus milii. The sequence goes on along the minus strand of NW_024704742.1, from coordinate 33,455,342 downwards.
TGGGCGAAACACAGCAGCCAATTGCATGCAGCAGTGTCCCACAAACAGTCGTGGATTGAGTGACCAAATTATTATTTATTTATAATTGTTTTAGTAGGTCGGATGCTGAGCAAGGCAGAATGGGGAGGAGGGGAGGGGGAAAGGAGATGGTGACAAGATGTGGTTAAAGCGATAGGTTTTAAAGACAGATTGAGAGGAGGCAACAGAGGGATAGAGGAAGGGAATTCTAGAGATTAACAGCATAGCTACTGAAGGCTTGGGTTAAAAATATAGTAATCTGCAATGCAGAAGGAGGCCATTTGGCCCATTGAGTTCAAATTGGCTCACAGAGCAAGGAGATGCCACCCTCTGCCTAACTACATTATCCTTCAAGCCCCTCTTTTTCATATGCCTGTCTACTTCTCTCTTGAAAACTACAATACAGTGTCATCCTAGACTATGTACTTTCAAGTATTTCCTGTGGGGTTTAGCCCACAATCTTCCGACTCGGAGCAAGAGTGCTTACAACAGAGCCAGGCTGACACACTCGGGTAAGATACCAATGACTGATGCCTGTGGAACTGTACCTCAGTGGATAGGTTAACCTTTCAGGTTCAACTTCTGGCAAAGGGCCATACTCTTCAACTTGTGTTGTGTTACCATATGTGACAGACACCAGGCAGACCATGAATTCTCCCTCAAAATGTTAACATACATTTCTCCTTTTGGATGCTGGTTGAGCTGTTGTGAATTTCTAGCATATTCTGTTTTTAAGTTATACACCGGAAGCTCAATAGCCAGAATATCTTTCAACAGCAAGCTATGTGGTTTTAGCTGCTTATTCTCCAGCAGTACCCCAAAGAATATTCTGGGGTCCCCAAGCATTGGCTCTTGCCAACCTGCACCAAATACTCTCTGGAATTAGGTAAGAGTATTTGTGTCTCCAGGGAGAGAGTGTGGATTTCATTTTAATAAACACCTTGGGAATTTCCATGTGTAAGTGGGATGCATGGAGCTCAGTTTAGTTTGGATACTCTTGAGCAGGGTGATGGGTTTCTGCATGTGTCAGACAACCAGCTGGCCCCCAAAATATCCAGAATGTTGCGTTGTAAAAAGCACACAAAATTTATTTCACTTGTTTTCAAATGAAAAGGGGAATTTTTATCCCTCTTACCTCTATCACTTGCCAGTGGGGAAGAAAATATTAACAATGGGGCGAACAATTTGAATGATTTTGCGTGTTGGTTTAGCAGCAGGGCTTTCTCTATCTGCCTCCATTACCTACAACAGGTTAACAGCATTGAATGCTGATGTGCCAGTGAAATGTTTCCTTGTGCCACATTTAAAAATAGCAACTTTTTATCTTTTTACTGTTGGATTGGCACATGGCTCATCTTGGCCTGAAGTGACTTTAAAAGCTAGCAGTCGCACTCTAACGCTGTTACTCAGTGCAAGGTGGAAAGCCCAATAATCAGATGTGTGGAGCGGGTGAGGGAAGGGAAATCACCCTGAGAACATTTGTGTCATGCTGAACGATATTGATAATCAAACCCCATCATTGAGCAATACCAAAGCACTAAAGGTTATCTAAGGCACAGTCTACTGCAGATCCCTGTTACTGAAATCATGCTGCTTCATACTTTCATTGAGTTGTACTTCTCATCCTATGACTCCCAAGGAGATACCAGTACCTACATTCTGCCTAGCAAGGATACCTATGCTTCTCAGATGTCTAATAACTAACTACTGACTATCCTCCTTGGGAGCGAAGTAAACCGGTTTTCTTTGGGTATGAGTTGCTCCCAAGATGGCATGCCTGGCAATGAAGAATTGAAATTGATTGTCAGCAGCAATTGGAGGAGCAGACCAGGCACTGGGGGCTGGTATTCTTTTCACTCAGTTCCTGTTAATCCTGCAAGGCAAAGCCATAATGGATAGGGTGGTCTTAGCTGAACGAGCAATGGGACTTTTGCCAATTTTCACAGTAGCAAACTCGGTGATTTTAAAAGCTTCACAGGTACCCCAGTACACACTCTTGCCAAAGTGCACCTAAATTCTCTGTGTTTAGGCACCCAGGGTGTGTCCCTCCAGGAGAGAGAGCATGTGCACCTCATAGTGATGGTTTTTCATGTGTGCAAACACCCATTGACCAAAAAAATATATCTGTACACAGGGAGGTGCGGGAAGGAGGAAGGAAAGGTCTATTCAGGGCTGTTGATGAAATCCTAGTTGGTGCCATTCAGAAGGCAGGCTGTGGTGGGTCTTTCACATTGTCATGGAAGAGAGTTTTCATTAAACCGTGCAGCCCCTCCAATGACAGGTCTGAGAAAGCACCATGCAGGTTCATTGTCTCTCTTTCAATAAGTATGGAAACAGAACAGTTAATTAGCTTTCCCCTTTTCATTGAATCCCTTATGAATGCACCAGATCAATAATAAGGTCATGATGCTATTGCCACACCATTCAGGACAGTTTGCACTACATCCCTCCTTTGGGCCACACACACTGCTCAGGGCCTGAGCACTAGTAATTTCTAAGCTTGTGTTTAACGTTTTGCATTGTTGAATACAGTAAGGAAGCAATTTATTTGAAGATTGCTGTCTTTAAGATTCTAAAGGGGCAAGACAATATAGATCATGATAGGCTGTTTCAACTTGTCCAGAGTAGTAAAACCAGAGGACACGACCTGCGATTGAAGAGGGGTAAATTCAGAATGAATCTACGCAAACACTATTTCAGTGAGTGATTAGTGAACCTATGGAACAGGCTCCCTAGGGAGACGGTTGAAGCAGGAAGTGTTGCTTCTTTCAAACACAGATTAGATAGTTTTCTTTTTGGAAATAACATTATGGGATACAGTACATAGGTAGTTCGGGACATATGTGCATGCGACCGTCAGGAAGGTGGAAGGCGAACTAAATGAATTTTGGTCTTTTTTCGTCTAGCATTTCTTATGTTCTTATATTCTTGTGTTAAGAGTTCAATGTAATAATACAATGTGCCTTTTCATGCAGAATGCTGCATAAAGTTAATTAAAAATCAATTTTAAAACCCAGCATTTTAATTCCCTTATGATTCTGCTTAGAAATGCTCTCTTATAAATAATGCAGTAACAGTACCTCCCCCTGGGAAACAGTGTTTGATTTTACACAGAGCTGCCTTTTCTTGTCAGCTGATCTGGCTTTATTATGATTGTACCACTTTCTATGGGAGTTAACATGTTAAAACTCTATGGTACATGAAAAGCACTATTGGTGTCATATATCTCTCTCCTGTCAGGTAATGTAGATCCACATGAAAAATACTGGGGGCGTAATGATGTTAACTTGGGAACAAGATTAGGCCATTTAGCTTGCCACTATTTTATTATTGTTTATTTTATGCTTTTTGATCACATTTACCCATTTTACTTCAGAGTTAGTGATTGAAGATATGAGCTAAAATGGTAAGGTTCGGTAGCACTTTCGTCTGAGTTAAAAGGTTGTGTGTTCAGCCGTCATTCTGTTGTAATTTGGTACATTCACTTCAACAATGTATCCTAAAGCTCCACAACATTTATCCTTCTGAAGTTCGTATTAAAGTAACTGAAAATAGATGGATCTCAGTGGACCAGAGATATCTGTGGTCTGGTTGTAATCCCGCTGGTAGAGAAAATGAATGACACTGCTTGTATAGATGGGCTTGTCAGCGCTGTCATCTGTAAGCCTCTTAGCATGGGGAAGACTGAACATTGGTGTCACTCAAGTCTACTCAGGAGCTGATCAGAGTCTGTCTTGTTATTTTTGGGTCTGCAGTGATGTGTGTGTGTGTATGTGTGGGTGAGGGGAAGCAGACCACAGCAACACTCCATGAATATAAAATTAGCCAGAACATAGTTAAATAATTGAGAGCACATAAAATGCCATAAGAACACTGCTCAAACATGTGTTACTCTAGTAGTTACTAATCTTTTATACAGTATCGAAGGTTTTATGTTGGAGGACACAATTAAGGTACAATCCAATATAGCATTGAGTCAAAGAGCCTAGAAGATCTTACACATGATTCCCAATCTGTGCAGAATTATTCCAGGCAGTGTTGGTACACTACAATTGACCTCAGCACCTCTGGCCCATGGAGGGTGAGAACAGAGACACCCAGGGTTAACACACATAAATCTTTTAAATGTGGGAAGACAAGTGGACAAAGGAAGATGAGATAAAGCCAATGGGATCCTATATTTGGGGGTCAGATGGGTCTCTGACACATGCAGAATCTCATCACCATGCTTAAGAGTATGCAAACCAAACTGAGATTTCCATGCATCCCACCTACGCATGGAAATCCCAGAGATAGATTGTTGGAATGGAATGCGCGCCCTCTCCCTGGAGGGACGTATCCTGCTTACCTAATTCCGGAAAGTATTAGAATCATAGAATTATACAGCACAGAAGGAGGCCATTCGGGCCATCGTATCTGTGCTGGCTCTTTTAAAAGGGCTACCCAAATCAATGCTCTCTTCCCATAGCCCTGCAAACTTGTCCTCCCCAAATTCTTATCTGATAATTAATTATTAGGCACAGGTTGGCAAGAGACAAGGCTTGGAGCCCCAGAGTATGCTGCTGGAGTGTGACCAGCTAAGCTTGCCATTGATATCGCTGTCTAGCAAGCTTTCCCGCTGCTTGTCCAGCTAGCCGTTAGGGCTTTGGCTTACAAGGTTAACACGAGCTGAGTGGGTTGACTCCCTACCCCCAGGGACTGGTTGGTCCTTCCAGGTCCTGCTGATGAGTCAGTCTGGCTTTGATGTTATGACCAGAAACAAGAGGAACTGGGCTGTTTTCACTGGAATAGAGAAGGCTAACGGGAGACCTGCTTGAGGTTTTGATAGTGTAGATAAGAGAAATTATATTCACTGATTGGTGAGTCAGTGATTAGTAGACAACAATTTAAAATAATTTGTAAGAGAGCAAAGGGTAAGATTAGCAGGAATTTTTTTTACACAGTGAATTGTTTGGATGTGGAATGCCCGGCTTGGAGGATGGATTTCAAAAGGAACAAGATAGATATTTAAAAAGGAATAATTTGTAAGACTATGGGGGAAAATGCAGGTAAATGGGATTGCCAAATGATCTTCTTCTGTGCTGTAAATTTCTGTGGCTTCGCCCTGGCCTGTTTGGTCAGTTTCATAATGCAGAGTGGCTTTACCAGCTAAACAATTGGCTCAGCCGGTTATTTTTGCAGATTTCATTATGGTTGGCATACCACAAGTCAACATTTTTTACCCTGTTATCTTTTCAAAGTAACATTTTTACTATTATGTAATGCACAAACTGAGTGTCAGCTGAGGTCTAGATACCAGTCTTTTCTCTGTTTGATGATATATGGTGATACATTTGTTCCTTCAGTTATACTGCACAACTGTTTCAATGTGAGTCATATTGTGTGCAGCCTCTTGGAAAACCTTGTACATCTGTGCATGCATGTGTGTAACTGGATGTACATGCATGTGTGTATACTTGCATACATGTTTTTTCATTTTTATTATTTGTGTGATATTTTTGGTGTGCAACTTTTATGTGTGTGTGTGTGCATGTGATGTGTGTATGTGTGTGTCTGTCATGGATGTATTTAAAATTAAGAAAGCCTGGTAAAGCTTTGAATTACACGTATTTTTCAAATTTGTTTGAAATGTAAACGACTTCAGAATTGCCAAGAGCGGATGTTGGTGTTTTATTCTGACAAAGTTAATAAAACCTTTGCTGCTATTTGTCTGCAGAACAGCAAAGGGTGGGTGGGGGGAGAAATCTATTTTGAGTCCAATGCTGCTGGTTGGAGCGTGTGATTCTATGGAAGGCTGCACATTAAAATTCTGTTACATTTCACTGAAGGACTTCCTTTGACAATTCTGTACCAAGCACCAACCAGAGTCGTTCGGACAAAAGCCTTGTGTTTTATAGCATGCAGTTTTCATCCATAAAAAAGTATAATTCAGTAGAAGGGTTCTTTGTTTGATGGCAGTAAAATTGGCTCACAATTGGCCACACCTGAAGTGTCCTTTCTGTATTATGTGATTTGGCTCAGGATCACTGTCACCCTCTTTCTCTCCCTCCCCCACCTCCCATTTCAAAATCCAGCTCTAAACCAGAATCTCTTGCTCTCTCTAGGTTAATTATATAATAAAAACAGTACCTAGTGACCTTCACCATGTTCACCATTAATGCTCCAGTGGTCCTTTATGTACTTCTGGATCATATGAGGACAGTGCAAACATGTTTCACAAACAAGAAACCACAGACAAGACCAGGCAATCTTCTTAAAAATATTTTTAAAATCTCCATCATTTAGGATAATGAATGCTGACAAAGTTGAGAGAGTGTGGAAGTTGAACAGGTTAATGTGGCCCCAAAGACAATAATTGCACATTAATGTGGCCCAAAAGGCAATCCCTTGGAAATTATTTTCACAACAGAGCATCTTGCGGTTCTTTACAGTCAATTATAAGTCATGATTTGCGTACAGATCCAGTTAACATCAGTTAACCAATTGGTCAACAATCTAATTGCAAAATTTGCAGTTTTTGTTAGCTATATGCTGACGTTTGTGTACAACGGGAATTAGAGTTGTCATCTTCCCTCTTTCCCTTCTCCTCTGCTTTGCATCCGATGCACATTATACTACCTGAAGGATGAGAGGTGGGATATGGTGGGATTTAGTTCAGAGGCCTTGTCTGTATTCTAATACTAATGTAGTTTGTGTGCTTTGGGAAGAGTAATAAATTCTATTACTAAAGAATCTGGAAGTACATTCAAGCATGTTATGGGAACTCCCTCTGACACAATCTACTTTCAGAAAAGAGATTTTCTGTGAGTTAACTGTGATGTGTGTGATGTACTCTTTTTAGTGGAAGGAATCCTCAGTCTTAGGTCTTACAGATAGGTCATAATCTGGTCCAAAACATAGCCAGTTGCTGTGTATTGGACCTGATTAAGACCTATCTATTTGCTTGAGGACAACCATTAACTGCTTTGGAGAGAACATTAATATAATAGATATACCATATTCTGGCCAATATTATTTCCAGGTAATCGACTATAACTACATTCTCTGAGTGATTATTTCAAAATTACAAATCCTTCATCACGTTTCACATTAATGATAACCTTTGTCTTTGGTATAGCGCACTTCATGTTGGGAGGACATCCCAAAGCATTTCACAGCGTTTTACTGTGAAATGGAATGACTGCATTTGCAGGTGAACAGGGCTGCTCAATTGCGCACAGTAATGTTCCACAAACAACAACAGCAGCAAACCCAGAGCTCTTGACAGTGGCTGAGCATGACGCTGAGCTGGAGGGAAGGGGCAGGTAACCAGATGACGATCTGTCAGAAACCAGGAGTCTCTTTTGTCTACAAACTGGAGGTAAAAACTGAGACTTGTGTTTAGTTGGAGCCCATACAGATATATACTATCTGAGTAATATATTTTGTGAATATTGCAAATTAGCCCCAATTATTGGTCAGTTACCTCATGGCTATAATAATAGTAATAATAATAATAATCCTTGCATTTGATATAGTGCTTTATCACGTCTTCAAGAAGTCTCAAAAAGCTTCATTGCCGTGGATATCGGCTGCCATGTCTGCCTACAAAACACACAGTTGCTCAACTTTACATACTATCCTGTGAAGCGTTTTGAGACAACAACACCAATCACAAATTACATTTGTATAGAGCATTTCACATCGGGAGAACATTCCAAGGCGCCGGAGACATCTCCCCGATGTGAAAGGTAAGGTACCAAAAGTGAGGATTATTATTATCATCATCAAAGACAGATGACTGAACAAATGATGGGTATGAGACAGAGCTTGGCTAGTTTACCAACATTTAGGAAAGATAAGACAAATAAGATATGGGTGTTTATATCGTTTAACTAGATGTATTCCAGCTACGTTGTACAGAGCTACTTGAGGAGAACGTTTTCATTTGGAATGTGATAAATGGTTACCTATTACAGTCTTTGCTGCTCTTAATATTCAGGACTAATTTGCTCTGCTCTTTGTAACACAGCTGGCAGGACCCTATTAGGGACACAGTAGAGTCAAAGATTGAAGTCAAAGACTGACGAGAATTACTTTCCATTGTCATTTGTCTTGCTTTTCCGTACTGCCGCACTATGGCAAAACCTAAAAAAAATTAAAGATTGGGAAGTTTCAGAGTTGGCTGGAAGTGAGCACCATTTCAGCTTGCTTTGTGTCTGGCTAATTCAGCAGTTTGCAGAGAAAATCAATTGCTTGCAATCAAGAAATGTTTGCAAAAGATATTGGCACATAAAGAAGCCCCCACTGCCTTCACGTAGTATAGATTACTTTCTCCTACAGAAAAGCAGCATTTGATCAGAATAACGGCATTAGATCTCATACACCCAGTACATTTCTTCATATGGTTCTTGGTGAGTGATATCAGACATTGGAGAGTGACATTTGTTTCCAATTGCTGAATTCCCAAGTGTAGCATGGGCTAGATATTGAATACAACTCACCTTTAAATTACCTCAATCTCAAAATAATTATTCGAATTAATAGCTAATGTGTGATCTGTACTGTTCTCTCTTCATGAGCGAAGCTGCCAGTTAGCCTTGAATTTTGAGCAGTTTTGAGTTATAAAGTGCGACGTGATAATTATACCAGTGATTCTATCACACGTCACATCTCCCCCTCTCCCCCACCCACACACCCACTGCCCATTGATTCAATTGGATTAGATTTGATCTTGCCTACATTCATTTCAGTTAGGGTATTCAAAGGAGTCAGAAACTTTCTCCCATTCGCCTGCATTGGGTTTGAACTCAGGTCACAGAAATCAAGGAACAGTAAACTGCACACCACTGAGGTTTAAAGAATTTGCATTGACATTTGCTGCTTAAAATGGAACTTCTCTCGTAATCATTGCATTCAAAAGCCCTTTAATAATGCTTATCTTTAGATTCTAATAATAATGCAATTAAATGGAGAGCTGGAAGGAAGAACTAAAAGCAATGTAAACTTTTTCTCTGTGGAGTTGTGACATTTAAATATGTTTGATGCCATTCCTATTGCTTTCATTGGTTTGAAAAAGTGCTCAAATGGGAAAACCACAGTGTAAATGGTACCTTACGTGGGAAAAAGCTCCTTGGGGACATAAAGTGTTTCTTGTGTAGGAAACCGAGTCTAGTCACCTCAATTCACAAGAACTCTTCTCTAACAGAAGACCACAGAGTTGAGGTCTGCTGGTCAGGTGATGTACAAGAGAAGCACTTCACATCCATCCACCATGATCAATATAATCAACAATGTCCAAACCTCAATCATAGTAGAATATGCCCCAAACAATAATAACAATAACAATAATAATCTTTATGTTTGGTATAGTGCCTTTCACGTTAGGAAGATGTCTCAAAAGGCTTCACGGGATTGACTGTAAAGTGAAGGGACTATATTTTGTAGTCAAAGAAGTTGGAAATGTATAACTATCAACTTGGTCTGATCCCAATTGGCCACCTCCATTACTCCAACTTTTAGTTAGGGTGAAGGGTCACCCCTCCTAATGTTAACCAGCTCTCACTTTCAGATACCGATGACCCACTGATTTTCCAGCATTCCCTGTTTATTTGAGATTTTCAATATTTGAAGTTTTTTTTTGCTTTTTTTCAAATCCCAAAGGGTTTTGCTCAGACCAGAAATATGTCTTTTCTACCTCATTCCCCTTCACTGGTTCTCAGGGACCATCACACATTGATGGCATCTGATGCTGACATGTTTGCCAAAGTACCTGCAGAGTACACTGCAGTGTTGGCAAACGCACAAATTCTAAGAAAGGGGGGAGGACTTGGTAATTCATTGATAAATTCTGGCGATAGTTTCACAAAGGTATTTAAAGAAAGACAGTGTTTACTCCAGAAAGAGGTATGACAGTCAGTTTAATGGGATATGTTTCATTTGCTGTTCTAACAAACATAGAATATAGCGTCCTTCACATTGGCTAACATCTGGGAGGGCTGAACAAATACTCAGTTTTCTAAAAGGTGTAGTGACTGGGTATATGTCAGCAAATGCAGCAGCCAATTTGCTTGACCCCTCAAATAGTGCAGAGCTCCCCCAGCATTGTATTGAGCGTCAGCCTAGACTGTGTGAGTACAAAGTATAATTAAATATCCTGCATTCTTTGTGTTGAGTTACCAAATCTAAGGTGGGGAGTGGTAGAGGCGCTCCAATCAGCTTTGTGAGACATTTTACCAATGTCTCTGTATGCTTAGGTGGATGTTAGAGATCCCAAGTAGCTATTTGAAAAGAGAAGGGAGTTTCTCCAAGTGTCTTGGCCAACAAACCCCCAAATAAAAAAATGTTCACTGGACATTGCTGTGTGCAAATTGGCCTCTGGTTTCGCTACATTTTACAGTGAAACCCGTGAAGCGCTTTGTAAAATTTTGGTGACATGATAAGGCACTAACTACATAAAATGCAAGGATTATTACATTCAATGCAAGTATTGTTGTCATATTCCTGTGGTATTAAAATGTCCCTGGATGAGAGAAGGAAAATTCCACCAGAGTGTTAGAGCAATGCTTGACAGATAGTAACCAGGATCTAACAAAATAATCTAACTGACTGTAAAACTAGTCAATCTCTAAATGTATCTGAGTGAAAATTAAATGAGTCACCAGATAGTCAGGAGCTGCAGTTTTTTGGTGTTTGCAAGCAATAAATTTTATTCCAAAGAAAGTTTAATGTAATGAGGAGCACTTGTGCAGCTATGGAGGGGAAGCTAATTCTTCAATTAGAAAATGGGGTATTTTATGACCTTTAAAAGAAATGAGATAAACACTTGAAGATATTGCTGAAAAATATACAGTCATTATACTACACAATAAAAATCATGGGAAGTGTTTTGAGACATCCTCCTGACCTGAAAGATGCTAAATTAAATGTAAAGATTATTATTTTTATTCATAACTTGTGGATCATGATATTTGTTAGTTAGTGGCATTCGAATGACCATTTTGGGGCTTAAACTCAGAGGAGCTGGTGTCCCACTAACTGGCAGTCAAACGCTATGAGTTGGAAATCCAACGCTGTCTGCAGACGTGGCTTTACGCACGTCAGAATGTCAGGGTTTGGGTGGGGACTGACCGCTGGGACGTTCAGGAAACATTCAATGTGATAAATGTCACACGTACCACTAAAATTGACTCTTGTTACCCAATGTGGTGAACGGATGTGAGTCGCACGGCCCATTGTGCTTTGACGAGCTTGACGCAAATGTGTGGGAACGATTGGAACGCTACCCTGCGGGAAGGGCGCTATGATAAATGCAAGTTGTTGTTGTTGGAAGCACTGCGTCTCTCGTGTAAAAATCTTTGTGGAGGATGAGGATCACCAGGTGTGGCTGGAATGCATGTCCTGATGGTCTGATAGCGACCCCTGCTGGTTACAAACAGAAACTGATTTTTTTTTTAACCAGCGTCAGTTCAGTTGAAGGGAACGCGATGTGCTTCGCTTCTTCTTTTTGTTTTATATATTTTTTAAAAAAATATGGATGTAGTGAACACCATTTTTCTAGCAGATAGTTAGGGAAAAAAAAGACTCGTTTGGGGAAAAAAAAAAGACCTGGCAAATTTGTCCATACTGAAAATAATCTGCGAAAGTTGGAAAGGCGTCAATTTCAAGGTCCTCACTCGCACCTATAACTCACTTCTCAGCCACAATTTATCTCAGTTCTCCTCCTTCCAAACTCCTCTGCTCGCCCCCTCTGCTCGCCCCCTCTGCTCTCCCCTCTGCTCTCCCCCCTGTTTTCCCCCCATGCTCTCCGCCCTTGCTTGCCCCCCCTGCTCAACCCCTCCGCGCTCCCCCTCCGCTCGTCTCCTCCGCTCACCTCCTCCGCTCGCCCCCTCTGCTCTCACCTCCTCTGCTCTCACCTCCTCTGCTCTCACCTCCTCTGCTCGCCCTCTCTGAGTGAGTAACTCGAGCCATTATCAGTCACCAAGTTTTCAGATTCTACGCTGCTAACTTTTTGAACTCATTGTTCTACCCTTACAACTCACCCCCTCTCTGTCTATCTTCATGTCCCACCTCAAAACCTATCTCTTTGACTTCGCAACTCTTCAACTGTCCCAATGCCCCCTCCCGCAGCCCTCCTTCTCCCCTGTTTGATATCCAACCCCGTTACTGTGATTGCTCTGGAGATCTTACCCTGTGAAGGGCGCTATATCAATCCAAGTTGTTGTCCTGACAGCAGGAGCTACTTGATATGAATTTAAAATATTATTTAACATTACATGGACTAATGCATCCTGAATAAGTCTGGATTCATGATAGTAATAATCATTGCATTTGGTATAGCGCAATGTTTGCTGAAAAGTTAGAATGTCTGCTTGATGCTTCGCAGGATTTATTGTGAAGTGTAGTGACTGTAGGCAAATTATTGAGATATAAGTAAAGCTGAGGCATCAAGGTCAGTACAAAAAATAAATAGTAGCAAATGGAATTGCACTGAGAAAATCAAAACTAAGAAAAGCAGCTCACTCTTGCCGTGTCTCAGTCCAGCTCACTCCTAACATAATTGTTAGTCTGGCCATTAATCACCCTCTACACCCCAGGGAGCAGTGACATAATGATCTTATTTATCCTTTTGGATACTCCATATTTATTATACACATGGTAATCATAACAGGGAATAGTGAGCCGCCCTGTTTATATCAATATCTGAATGGTCTGAAACATATCGTTATAACTTTTAAATAAACATAAAAGAGTTTAAATAATTAATGTCCCAGAAAGTCTGAATTCCACCTCCACAGCTTCACAACATCTATTATTATTAAAAATGCCTTGAACCAAAAAAAAACTACTTCGAATGGATGGATAAATAATAATCCTTGCAATTGATACAAGTTTTTTCATTTCATTGAAGGGTCTCAAATCACTTCACAGGATTCACAATACAGTTTACATTTACATAGTCCCTTTCATGACTGGAGGAAACCTCATACTACTTGCCAATGCTGGACGGTCACCCAAGATGGGGTAAGATCTGATGGTGAGAGGGGAAGGGAAAGATAACTGAATGCCGAGATGTGCCTTGAACAAGGTGAGGGAGGGAACGAGTGGGGTGGCTTCCAGAGCGCAGGGCCAGAACAGCTGAACGCCTGCACGCCAATGGTGGGGTTGCCTGAGAGATTGCGAGTAGCAGAGGGGGCAATGATTTGGAATTATTGTGTGTGTAAAATGTAATTACGGTAGAGTGCAGTGACAAGGCAAAGATGGTAAGGCACGTATGCTCAGCAAAGCAAGAATAGATTGAAGCAATCCCTTCGGCTCATTTGATTTCATCCCTCCCAACCTACCGTCATCTCATCACAACTACCCTGGAAGGATCAAGCTGTTTTTTTCAAATGACTCCAGTGTCCTGGCCTCAACCACTCTTCCGAGGTAACCTGTTCTGGCCATTAATTATCCTTTGGATAAAAAAAATACAGTCTATTTTTGGAATCCTAAGAGCAATTGTTTTGTTGTATCTTGATATTGTTCGGAGTTTGCTTTCCCAATTTAAAATCTTGTACTTCTCCATAAGGTTTTACCACACAGCAGGCAAATGTAAGATTAAGGTACATTACAACATTACATTACAACATCTTCTAATTCTACAAATTCTATCTAAACGAAGAGCTTCTCTCCACAATCTCAGGGTTTCATTTCTATTTGACTTTGCTTCTTTAAGTACATTTGACTGTGAAAAGAAAATCTACACAGGCTCCTGAAATCCTGCTGGAAAAGCTGACTCGGTTTGGATTGAGAGCTGAAATTATTTGCTGCAAAAACGGGTGCATTTGTTCTGCAACACCCACTCCCCCCCTCGCCTCACATATATACATCACATAAAACATTGATTATTTGCGTTGAACATTTAACAGCTCTTTCATTTATATGACTGATAAAATCTCACTTGTGATATTCTCACTTTCAAGGCCATCCATGGCCTTGCCCCCTCCTACTTCTCTGACCTGCTGACTCCCTACCAACCTGCACGCTCCTTCCATTCAACGGGCTCCGGCCTGCTCCATGTCTCCCTCCTGACCTGCCCTACCATCGGTGATCGAGCTTTCAGCCTTTCTGCCCCCGCACTCTGGAACTCCATCCCACGGTCCCTTCTCTTCGCTTCCTCCCTCGCATCCTTGAAGGCCGGTCTCAAGACCCTCCTCTTCGATCGTGCCTTCGGTCGCCCTCCCAACTCTGCCTTCCCTCACCCCTACCCCACCCCTCCCCCATGCTCGGATCCTGATCCCTGACTGTCCAGCCCCTTGGGACGTTCTCCCGGTGTGAAAGGCGCTCTATAAATGTAACTTTGTTGTTGTTCTTGATGGATTGTTTATCGTTGTCAAAGGTAGTACAGTTTACCTTTCCTGTAAAATGTAGACAGAGGATATTAGTCTCTGAACTTCAGAGACTAATACCCTGTAAGTGAGACTGAAATGAGATCATCAGAGTTGTCCACATGTTCAGAATCCTGGGGTTACATCGGGCTCTGAGATCCAATACACTGTGTTCAAAACCACAGGCTGTGTCAATTGCAACTTCCTGTTTGCAAATATACAAATCTCACGATCTGATATTTACAAATCCAAAGTCATGATTAAGGCAAGGAATTATCATGTGGTTCGTTGAGGCTCCTTAAGAACAAAGATTATTTCAAGCTAACATTGCTGCTAAAAATCTGCATTATGCAGGTATCAAAAATATTTATAGAAGATAGTTGTTCTTACAAGATAAAAAGAATATAATAATCATTGCATTTGATATAGTGCCTTATCACATCGTTGAGATGTCTCCGGGTGCTTCACAGAATATTTGGAAAAGTGGATTGACTGTATTTTGTGGGCGAAACGCTGTAGCCAATTGCGCACAGCAATGTCCCACAAGAGCCGTGGATTGAGTGACCAATCCAAATTTTTTTTTGGGGGGTGAGGGATTATTACCCCTGGAAATCGATCTGCCAATCAACAAACAACTGGGTTCCTACTTACTGCTAGGTGAACGGAGGCGTGTGGAGTCAGGAAACTTGCCCAAGGTTTCGTCCTGGCTGGGAAATAAAACTGGATCCTCTCGCTTTCGAGGCGAGCGCACTAACTACTAAGTTACGGGACTACGAAATCACTCGGCCTTCATTTCAGAGAGTGAGACAATAGAGATTTGATTCCAAAGGTCAACAACTACTATATACAACCTTACACGACTACTGTCTGTGATTCTAAACAGGCCAGATCCTCACAGTGGAAAATTGCTGCCAGGATTCTAAGATAAGCAAATTGTTAGTTGATCCTTGAAAACTCAGGATTAAAAAATGCAGCTGTTCATTTCATAAAATGAAGAGCATTTATAGGGGCATTTACAGAGCAATACAGGAGGGGGCATCAGACTTTGCAGAACACCAACACAGATCATCCCAATCCATATCTCTTCACAAGCTTCTTTTCATCCGGCTTTGAATGATTTATTCTGGCAGTAGCAATCTCTTCTGCACTGCGCAGTCAAACCTGCTGGAAGCCCTTCTCCTTTCCAGCACCTTTGCAGATCACATTCCCTGGCTCGGGCACTCAGGATTAAACCCTTTTAACTGCTCCCATATGTCGCTGGAAGCCTACTTATGCCTGGTATTTTATGAATGGCATCATGTTCAGAGTGAGGAAAAATTGCCTAAAATACTTCTCAAAAATAATAAAATAACCTACATAAATAGTTGCTTCAGTTATGCAGGTATTGGATACAAAAAGGGCTCAAAATAACAGAGGGAGTGGTTTTAGCAAGCTCCATGTCTTGAATCCAGACAAAGAGTGCTGTGTACATACAGCGACATATAGTGACTACGTGCAGGGTGTAGAAGAGCATTCCAAACCCAGGCGCAGTGCAACAGATAGGGATCCATAGAGGTTAAATGAAGCTTGCTTGGTGTTTGCAGAGTATCACACATCTTTTAAGCCGTGATTGTATTTCCTGTCTATTGGTATTCTGCCCCTCAATCTACTATGTGGGCAGCAGGAGGTAAAGGCATCTTTGTGGTAAGGATCCAGGGGTTGATTGTGGACCTCTGATATTTTCTGAACAGCACAGCAGTTCCAAACACAGTGCATGTCTCCCAAAAGACCAGCACTTGGTTCACAGAGCAGAGCTTTACTGCTTGATATCCATTTTATTGACATTTTTTGTCATTTTCCGCCTCTTTACGTAAACTTCCAAAAATATTGCAATGAATGTGGTGTTCCTGTTCCCCCCTTGCGATGTTTCTTAATGGGATTTGAATGCATTAAAATCTGTAATGAAATACTCGGGTTGAGTCCATGTAGCTCCTCCATTACCAGCCTCGCTCTTATCAGTGATCAGCAAACCCAGCATAGAAATGAATCCTTGGATCTTGCCGATCTCTATGTGGTACCACGTCATAGAGTTACAAAAAGTGATACAGTACGGAAATGGGCATTCAGTCCAACTAGCCGGTGCTGGTGTTTACAACTACAACAGCAGCAACTTGCATTTATATGGTGCTCTTCACACCGGACGGTGTCTCAGAACGCTTAATTCTGTACAGGTTTATATTCTATACAGGAGCCCCCACCGTGCCTATTCTCCTTTCCCCTTTATTGCATCAGGTTTTCTCTTAAATACATTGATGATTTTTGCTTCAACCACAGTGTCCGGCAGTGAATTCCATGTTCTCACCATCATATGTGTAAAGTTGCAACTAGCTGTCTCATATTTATGTTCCCTTGTTTTGGACTCCCCAACAAGTGGAATCACATGGAGCATTTACCCATTGAGCCAATGAGTGAACATTTTTTTTCCAGTTTATCCCCCTCCCACCCCC
The DNA here is from genome assembly GCF_018977255.1 of Callorhinchus milii. Taxonomy (NCBI): domain Eukaryota; kingdom Metazoa; phylum Chordata; class Chondrichthyes; order Chimaeriformes; family Callorhinchidae; genus Callorhinchus; species Callorhinchus milii. The sequence continues at coordinate 33,438,490 of NW_024704742.1, read as the reverse complement.
ATGGGATCCCTGGCTTTGATTTATTTTTAATGTTTTCTCTTAATTAGGAGCAGGTTAATTGTTGAAGTGTGTAACAAAAGCCATCCTCACAGTCATCATGTACTGTGATGAGGAAAGAGAGAAGACAATGGAAAGGTAGAGGATTTGTATACTGACATTAGTCAAAGCTTGTGTTAGCTTCTCTGTTTCTTCCTGTTGTAATACAATATTGTACATCTACTTACAAGAAAAGGTCCTCTTGAGGCTAGGTTTAGTAACTTTAGTGATGCATGTTAAGCCAGGTTGAATGGTACCGTTAGCACACAGTATCACATTTAATGACGGGAGAAAGCTGTAACTTCTGGTGCCTGAGGAACCGTGGCAACAATCGCTGATGTACCTATTTCAGTGAAGGTATTGCAAGGTTGTTCATCAGGAATATTTCTCCAGAGAGAATGTCTCTATAAAACTATTTAAAGCAGTTTTACGGACATTATCACACATAAACAGCCAGCAGTATTCAACGTGGAAAATAAGTTTTCAAAGGCAGTTGCTGCAAATAACTGAGATGTAGTGCATTCACTGACTTGCACTCTGATGAGAATCAGGGGAAGTAACTGCAAGATTCCATCATCTGATAGCCATATGGAGAAATGAACTAAAGGGAAAGGAAGACAAGTTTTGTTTTTTGTTGAGGGATTGTGGAACTCACTTTGGTTGAAGTAGAACACTTCAAATCATTTAAGAGAACACTCAATGTATATTTGAGAGAGAGAGAGGAATAGAAGATGTAAGGGGAAGGGTAGGGAGGGCAGATAAAAACTGCCAGAGGTTCGTGTGGAGTATAAAGATTGGCACAGACTGGTTGGGCCAAATGACCCATTTCAATGCTGTATATTTTATATAATTATATTTAATAATTTGAAGACCTTGATCTAAATTTGCAGTTTGGATCACTGGTAATAAACATTGTAATATTTCTTAACAGGTTTGATGTGTAAATTAACATATCAAATTTGTTATGAAACATCACAGCTTACACCATGGTGGCTGTAAACTATTTATGCTTTTTGGTAAGACTACGATAGCAATCGCTGCTAGGCTGATTTAATCTCAGGAATTTACCCATCTGCGCACCATTTAATAATAGCACAATATTACAGTGATCCTGTCTTAGCTTCTCACTGCCTTTAATCAATGTAGTTCCAGCTTTAGTGTTAATTATTTAATCTATTTTGCATATTCTAAAAATACATTGATGGTGAGGAGTGAGACTGAAACTGTTCCAACATGACCACACCCATAAACAAGCATTTATTTTGTGGTTTGTGAAATGCTAGTCCTCATCTTCCCGAATTGTTTACACAGTGACCTTCTGTGAGACACACGGCAGATTATGGTAATGTTGCAAGAATCCCTTTTAGTCTGCAATCAAGGTCAAATCAATTCTACTTATAACTAGTCTGGCTTTTTTCCGCTCCATGCCTTGTTAATATTCTCCCTGTCTCCTTGCCTGAACGTGTTTCACTCATTCCTTTTTCCTTTTGGATCTTTGACAAGTGGGGTCAACACAATTTGAACTGTTCTCATCAAGCATGCACACACACACACCTTACAAACAGGCTTTCTGAACACTGTCTGAATTTACATTACTGAATTTAGGGGTGGTGAGACAATCTACAGTTCCTCTAACTTGCGGGTTTAGTTATAAACTGCAGTGTCCAAGCTGAGATCAACTAATTCACCTCAGATAGGACCTGGGACCTTCTGTTCTGTACAACTCTGCCACTCTATATAAGATGTTGAGCCTTTACTAGGAAAGTGTGTCAATTTCATTTATCTAATGGTAACCCATAATACAATGTCTGTCTGCTGTTCCAAAAACAGTTATGAGCTGTTTTTGTTGTTGAAAGGTGCTATATAAATGCAAATTGTTGTTGTTGATGATATAGCCTCCTAAATTAAATTATAATAGCAGCAGTTTATATTGATATAGTGCCTTTCACGTTGGGAGGATGTCTCAAAATGCATCAATTGGGAGCCCACCTGGTGGGAAGGGATTCAGGGAGGTTGAGGGCGGAAAGGTGGCTGAAATTGTGGTTAGAATGATAGGACATTAGGTTAGTTTTGAAGACGGGGAGGGAGGGAGAGAAGTGAGGTGGGGAGGTCTCTTGGATGGAGTTCCATTGAGCAGGGGCTGATTGGTTGAAAGCTTATCCCTCGACAGGACTGATCGGGTGGGGCACATGAAGCAGACCATTGCTTCTTGAGTGGAGAGAACAGTCCGGATAGGAGGTCAGTGGTCTGACCATTTATTTAAAGGCTTCGTCTCCAAGAGTTTCTTATCTTCTTGTAGTCCTGAAACCTGCTTCTTCTTGTGGCTGGGAATGATTCTCTTTAGCAGACCCTGACCGCCATCTACTGACATTCTTTGAAAATTAAACCTTTTTAAGGCACAATTCCTCTTCATGTACCATCACAATCAGCTCCTCAATAGCAAGCAGACCTGGTGCATTATTTCGAGCAGCCTAAAGAGGTAACACACTTTGACATTTTACTAAGAACTATTGAATCGGCTCCATTGCACCGTAGTTTTGCACAGGACTTTCGAAACGTTCTGTTATGTTTTTTGGGGGGTCAAACGTGAGTGTCTGACTCATCCTGAATCCCATCATTAAGCTGAAACCATTGACAGTTCCACACATATACTGTTATATGAACGACTTTGTGCAAGTGCAAGTTGTTGCTGCTTGTGCAGATTTAATGCATGTTTTGTAGACAGAGAAACGTGACTACTTTTTAAGACCGAGCTCTTTGACCATGCTTTCGGTCATCTTTCCCCTTCTCCCCCATCACTTCAGTTCCCACCTCCAGACTCGGGTGCCCAGCTAGCAGTACACACTTATTTGTGACGTCCTCCCGATGTGAAAGGCGCTATCTAACAAGTAGGACTTAAACAGTTGCCTGTTTAATCAGAAGCAAAAATCATTTTCTCAGATCACATTCGCAGTGACCAGTCCTGCCTAACTTAAATCATCTATGTTAAAAATATTCATGTCATTATTTTTAACACTGCTTTCATACTGTTGGGAGCTTAAAAATGTGGGACGGGAAGCCTGATTTATACTGTCTGCTCCACATTGCAATTATTTGAGGACATAACAGGCGAGCAGTAGATTTTGCACTTTTCCAAACGTACAGCACAGTGAAATTGGGTGTTTGTTTCTGAATGTTGTTAAATCGCCAGCTACACAGTCAGCTCTTTACTTGCTGATATTTAAAACATGTTTTGACTGTCTAACAGACCTTAGGGCAGGAGCCCAGGGCTAGCATCCCGCTGGCACTTCAACAGTAGCTCAGTTTATATTTATCTTGTGCCTTTCACATTGGGAGGACGTCTCAAAGTCATTCAGTGGAGTCCTGTAGCTCAGTGGTTAGAGCACTTGCATCTCAAGCGAGAGACCTGGGTTTGATTCCCAACAGGGCGAAACCTTGGGCAAGTTTCCTTACTCCACATCCCTCTGTTTACCTAGCAGTCAGTAGGAACCCAGTTGTTAGTCGATTGGTCGATTGTTTTTCTGAGGGCAATAATTCCTTCAAAAATATTTTGGTCACTCATTCCACAACTGTTTGGAAGATTCCAACACCGCTATGCGCAATTGATTGCTGTGTTTTGCCCACAAATTATACACTTTACAGTATATTCTGTGAAGCGCTTTGAGACGTCTCGAAGACGTGATAAGGCGCTATATCAAAAGCAAGGATTATTATTGTTCACACAGCTGACTGGACATCTGAACTGGGTAGGAGGGTGGGGGTTGGGGGATGACCCAAAGAACAGTGAAGAGGGTAAAATGGAGAGACTTTGGTATGGAGTGCCTGAGAGCAGAGGGTTAATCACTGCCAGGTTGGTAGGAATATTCCCTTCATATGGGAGGCCAGAGTGAGGAAGGGTGGGGGTTGGGAATATAGCTGTCATCTGCTCATCGTTAAAATTCTGCGTATAAAAGTGATACTTAAAGATTGTTGTTTTTAAACAACAGCATATGGTAAATGCCAGTGAGATTCAGCAGGCTCATTACGTTTAAGTTCAGCCTGACTTCACCTGATATCCATACGCGGCGTACACTATCTAGCAAGTATTACTGCCAGAGATTACGATATGATGATTTCCCCTCCTTAGCTCAGGAACACTCGGGGCAATTTTGCTCAGGCCTATTGCCAAGGTCCCTGGATGAAATCAACTAACAGAGCACAGACTGCAAATTAGACCTGGACCTTTTCTGGTCTATAAAACCTGGGGCCGTACTGAGCAGGGAATTTAGACATCGATAGAGTCAGAAAGTCAGTGCATTTGATACCCGGTGTGAACACACTAGATGAAAACCTGGGGCTTTAATCTTCAGTAAGAAATCTGAGATTGAAATAGACCGTTGTCATGGAAATGTAGCTTTTTTCTATAATACCTCTTACCCGTAATACCAATGTTAGGATTTAACAGAACTACAAGCTAATTTAATGAAACTAAATGATAATCCTTTCAGTTGATATGGCACCTTTCATGTTAGGAGAATATCTCAAAGCGCTTACCAGGATTTACTGTAGAGTGTAAAGAATCCTCTGCTTAATTCTGTAGTAAATATTTTTCTGCATTGTGATTTCTTATTAGTGTTTTGAATATCCCTGTCCCTGACCCCCATTTTGATCACTATTTTGGTCATGAATATGCTACTATTCTAGATTTGGAATGAGCTATTGAGCTGTCACTTGTTTTTAAGACTTCTCCCATACCGTGGAGAGGAGGTGTGTGTTCTCGTGTCACAATTGAGAGTATCTGAGAGTTGCAATGATTGATTTGGGCCTGTTTTCCTGTTTCCCTTGTGGAATACCAGAGCATGTGTTGAATAGTAATATGATACAGTCTGGGCTATATCCAGCTTCAGGAATGAAATGCCAGATAACTACAAGATACAATTAATCTATTGATCAAGTGAATTCATTCTGTCCTGTAAATGTATTACATAGGTTTTCAGGGAATGACGAAACTTGAGTTTGTAAGATATACCTAATGTTTTAAATAACGCATAGTTTACACTGGCTACAGCAAGCCTGCTGTATGCTATACAAATGTAATCTTGTTGTTGTTGTATGTTGATGTGTGCAATGATAATTTCCAAAGAAAGCTGCAAGACACTTGAATTTTGTCATTTATAGCAGAAAAATACTCAGTTTACTTTGTGGTGCTGCCACCATTGTTTGCCACGCTTTTGGAGCCTCTGCTACAAGTGGAATGACGTGACATTATCCACTGCCTCTTAAACCACAAATAATCCTCAATAGGTGGTTTGTACCCAATTGGCGGTGAAATAAGCAATGCCTCCAGACATCTCTGTGGCTCTTTTGTTTTCTGTGTGTATGCAGGTGGAGCTCAAGTCCTGCTACACAGTCCAGACATGAGAGTTTACTACACTGACCTCTAAAGAACTTCCCCAGATATCAGGATGGTCCAAAAGTGAGAGTTTGCCTGTGGTAAGGGGGAAGTCAGTATAGTTATCATCATCCTTGTATTTGATAAAGTGGCTTTCACATGGGGAGGATGTCTCAAAGCCCTTCACACATTTTACTGTAAAGTGTAGTGACTGTATTTTGTAGGTGAACACAGCTTCCAATTTGCACACAGTAAAGCATGAAGAGAATGACCAATTTTTATCAGGAGGATTGTTGGCCAGGACATCGGGAGAAATTCCCTTCATTTTTTAAATAGTGCCATGGGATCTTTAATGTCCACCTGAACAGGTAGATGGGGCCTCATTTTAATATCTCATCTGAAGCATACTCCAGCCCTCCCTTCCCCTAGAACCAGTATCCAGGGCTATTTATAAGTCACTTTGTAAGTCTCACTCAGTATCAATCTTTTCCGGGGGTAATAATCCCTTCAAAAACAAAATAAATATAATAATAATTATTTGGTCACTCAATCCACGACTGTTTGTGGGACCCTGCTGTGCACAATTGGCTGATGCGTTTCGCCTACAAAATATACAGTCAGTCCACTTTACAGTGTATTCTGTGAAGCCCTTTGAGACTGGTTGCTGGTTGTTGGGTCAAAGGACCTCTTTCAAAATCCCTAAACCTACCCGTTTACGATGTACTAATACTGAAATGAAACTTAGTGTATCATCGGTGAACACGGGGATGTTGGGGGGTGGTGGTGGGGAATTGGTGTGGCACTGCTGCAACACCGGCTTCACTCCAGACTGGAACTGATGTTACATTGACCCTTGCAAACTGTTGGCAGAGCATCCAAGGTAAGGGTATCGGTCGAAAGGGAATAGAGGCTTTCTGGTTTGGTATCATGACATGGGACAGATGGAAATGGTCAGTGTAAGTACTGCAAGCAGACCCAGGACGAGCTGAAATACCTTTTCTTGCACCAGCTTCTCTTGGAAACTTCTCATTTTCTTAGCCTTAATACCGTTATCTTAAAAACATTTTATGATTGCGTAGAATGTTGGAAAAGTATTAGATTCAGCCCCAGTTTGGAAGCGTTCTTTCCTCCCCCCCTCCTCCCCGGTCTTATTAAGAACTGGAAAACCCACTCTCAAACAAAGACTGGATTTAAGGATTTTTCAAAATTCTGTGCAGTCTTACATTTGGAAACCATGGTTCGTGAGGTCAAAACCATCGGACATTTCAAGACTATTGAAATAGGTTTGTTGAATAGGTCAGGGAATAACTGCAGGAAGGGCTGAATGGACATGCGTTTCTACTACAACATCCTTAACCAATTGAGTGCTGTGCTTTACTACACAACAATGTCTTAATATATACTGGCTGTAAAAAAAATTAGCCTGTTAAGTGTTGGATTGTGTTGCCTCCCCTTAGTATATTCTCCGAGATTTGAAAACAATAAATCTGGTCGGAAACATTCAGAGAGTCACTTGTCCAGCTTTGATGATAGGCTCTCTGTGATGTTGGGTGGACATGCCACTGTGACAACCTTTGCTTTTAGATGAAGTTTTTTAGCATTTAAATAAAACTCGAGAAAGGAATTATGAGTGGCAGAGCCCTCGTCAGCTACAGAGACATCCATCATTACCCAGGTTACCATCTGGCTAATATACTATATTATTATTATGCACAGTTGCACCCAGACCCTGAAGCCATTTTTGGTTAAGTGCTTAATTCAGATTTTTGAACACAGAATCTCATGCGAAGGAAAAGGCACATCAAATACGAACAGCAGGAATTTGGAAGAACCTCCCACCATCTCCACCCCACAGATCTGAGCATAAATTGCTGGTGAAACTGCAGAAATACGTCCTTTTGAAGAGACGCAATTTTACTGTGGGAAGGAAAATACTGCTGTGTTTCAGCATAGACAGCAGCAGAGGCAGCACCAGTCATTAAGGCAGACTGCACCATTTCTCAGCACATAGCTTAAGCTGCAAGTTTACCCCACCCCTTCCTTGAATATGGGTCTTTCCTGCTGTATTTGGGGGACACTGTCAGTCTCAGGGTCCCAGAAGGCCTTCTTCTAACACTGTGTGCTCAAGGATATTATCAGAACCTGTCGTCTTATGCACTCAGTGTAGCTTTGAGGAGAGCTGACCAGAGACTAACCTCACATTGGTCGGGGACTTTTGCCTGTGTGGAAGTGACGGCGATTTGAGTTATGGGTTCTGCAGGTGTTTAGTTCGAGGGGTGACCTTTCCCGTTGGATTCACAATCTTCGCTCCTGACTCCTTAGATAACCCTCGATAGCAAGTCACCTGGATCTGTGGCCGGAGAGAGTGCTGATTTGTTGTGGGTTTTGCTTTTGAACCGGAACCCCGGTAGTGCTTTTCTGGTATGGCTCACGCTGCAGCCCACCTTAAAAAAGCCCGGGACTTAGATCATGAGGAGAAAGAGAAGGAGAAGGAGAAAGAGAGGAAGAAGCAACCGAGGAGGAGCAGTGAACGGATAAACCGTAAACGAAAGGTAAACTGCCACATCAAAAATGCAATAGATGCAAATCTTTTATTAAAAAGACACCTGCTCTGCATAATCTTCCCTGTTAATCATCATAGATTCACTGCATGGTGGTATCTCGCCGGTGTTGTGAGCATAAAATGGGATTGATAAACACAGGCTAAAGGATGGCACTGGGAACGAATCGGCTTGTTATTGCAGGTATATCAACCTGGTATTATTGACTGGATTAAAATGTGCCTTTTGTCAGCCCACGTCTGGTGCAGACTGCTGCAATCACTTGTTTTCACGTAACGTTTGCTCTATGTGCGAGTGAGTGTGCGTGTGTATGTATGCAAAGTCTTCGTCACTAAGATGCACAGAGGCACCAGCTAGCAGTGGACCTTGCAGCAAATAGCACCTTCCATATAACTGACCATACTCTGTCATTTTCTTTAGTGACGGGGTATCTAGGGAGCTCTATTTATTGCAATGTAAAAGGAAGTGGAGCTGTGCCGTTTAAACCAAAGACTTATTATTATACTTCATGAAGCATTACCTGACTATATTTATCAAAAGTAGAATTGTTTCCCCTTTCTCTCCCACCCCCCCCACCACTTCCGTTCTCTCCCTTTCCCCCGGTAATTATCTTTGTCTTTTTTAAAACAATGTCTTGTTGATCCATCCAGCTAGAATCCAGTTAGAGGCAGTGGTAGAGATTTGCTTTCTCTCTAATAAGAATATTTGGCTGTTCCACAGGTTTGATGTATTATGATTTTTGGGCTGCTGCTGACTGCTATATTTGGAAGTCGCTGGGGGTGGGGAATACCACTCCTGACAGGCAAGAACTCTGCAGAATTCAGGATTAAAACTGAGCTGTTTGCAGTGAAAAACATGCAAACAAAATAACAGATGTTTGGGAAAGATTTAACAATTGTGTAATGCCACCAAGGACATATTCAGCAAGCAATTGCTCAGTTTTCATGCAAAATTGAGCCCAACTTAAGGAAATTCCAGCAAAAGGGCTTTTATAATTAAATATACATTTGGGAGAAGTTCCTGATATTTTCCAAATATTACATACGCATTGTTCAGTGAGGCATCTATGTTTTACGTTTAGAATGGATTTTAAATCCTGGCAACTGATGTTTCTTATATATTAGTAAAAAACAGGATATAATACAAATTTTTTATGTATACATTACTGTGGGATGAACCGTGTGGACCACAGCATTCATTTTCAGCCCTTATATATTGGCACGGGTCCTACATTTCAATAATGACTGGTTTGGTCTCAGCAACAAGTTAAAGATTGGTATGATTTGGTTAAATTTGATACAATACCAAGAGACAAAAAAATTTCTACTGATCTAAATCTGTTCCCGAGTATCTTCACTGTACTTCAGAGGTCCAGCACTAACCAGCAAAGCCCCGAGTTCTGAAAGGAAAGCTATTTAAATGCTGCTGAAAATTCCATATTGATGATAGCCGCAGACATTGCCTTGGACATAGGTTCTGCACGTTACATCTTTGTGTAAGATAAATCATGGTTTTACAATTTTTATTCTGGACTCACAGAGGCAAACAAACAAAAATAAAATTCACATACTATATGAACGATAAAGGTACAATGTACTACAGGGAAAAAGATTTGTTTATTTAAGTCTGAATATAATTTTCAATCCAAACTTCTCCAGTCAGTTGCTATCCCAGAGCTGAGAATGCCGAAACCCTTACCCACACATTCGTCACATCAAGGCTCGATTATGGAAACTCCCTCATCATTGGCCTTCCCAACTGTTCCCTTCACAAGCTTTAGATCATCCAAAACTCTGCAGCTCGTGTACTCTCATGCACCAGGCTCCGTGACCCCATTACTCCCACCCTCGCGCAACTCCACTGGCTCCCCATCCCCCAGAGGATCGAATTCAAGATCCTCATCCTCACTTTCAAGGCCATCCATGGCCTTTCCCCCTCCTACCTCTCTGACCTGCTGACTCCCTACCAACCTGCCCGCTCCCTCTGTTCAGCGGGCTCCGGTCTGCTCCATGTCTCCCGCCCGACAAGCCTTACCATCGGTGGCCGGGCTTTCAGCCTCTCTGCTCCACACACTCTGGAACTCCATCCCACAGTCCCTTTGCCTCGCTTCCTCCCTTGCCTCCTTCAAAGCCGATCTCAAGACCCTTCTCTTCGATCGTGCCTTCAGTCATCCTCCCACCTCTCTGCCTTCCCTCATCCCTACCCCACCCCTACCCCATGCTCGGGTCCTGACCCCTGACTGTCCGACGTGAAAGGCGCTCTATAAATGTAATTTTGCTGTTGTTGTTGCTGAGAATAGATGTCACTAGGTGTTGCTCTTTTAGCAGCTCTTTTGTCACTTTTTGTATTCAAGCCTTTTTGTTCACTTTGCAAAAATTGCCCATCAAATATAATAGAGATCCACTGCACTGAATATAAACTTATCAGCCTTCTGATGGGTTGAGTTGATTGGATTTGAAATATCAGAGTTGTTGATGGCTGAAAAACCTTCACTTTTTTTTATTTGTCATCTGAGTTACCTATTAGCTAAAGGCTACAACCTTCATGTCCATTTCAACCAAGCCAGTGAATGTGCTGATTGAAAGGTCACCACAGGACCTGTGTGTTATTCTTGATGCTGCTCTTAATTCATTTTAAAAATTATGTTAACCAAACACAAGCTTTGATATCTTGAGATCAAAGTAAGTAGAATGTCGTATATCTTACTGGAAGCATTTAGAAGAGGAAAATTCCTTGATGCAAATTGAGGACAGACTGTACTAACTTTTTAAAGAATACTTTGTTCTGCTTATACAGTATTATCCTAAGCATGAATGAGTACCTGCAATTATCTTAGTGGAGTCCTGTAGCTCTGTGGTTAGAGCACTCGCCTTGCAAGCGAGATACCTGGGTTCAATTCCAGACAGGGCGAAACCTTGGGCAAGTTTCCTTACTCCACACGCCTAATAATAATCCCTCCAAAAACAAAACAATAATAAATTGGTCATTTTCAATCCACGACTGTTTGTGGGACACTGCTGTGCGCAATTGGCTGCAGCGTTTCGCCCACAAATATACAGTCAATTCACTTTACAGCATATTCTGTGAAGCGCTTTGAGACGTCTAGAAGACGTGAAAAGCACTATATCAAATGGAAAGATTATTATTATTAGTGAATAAATTGTTCTGTTTTACAGGAACTGAAAAAGCAACATTAAATAATTTAAGAATAATTCTTTAACAGGCAAGGAGTTTGGTTGATCGAGCACTGGCTTTGAAATCGAGAAGGTTCTGTATTCAAATCTCAGTGGTCCTAAATTAATAGCATATCTGAAAGAATCCTCTTGGGAGGGATTGTTTCAAGGTCAGTTGATTAGCCTATCAATAAAACTTTGAGGTGACCCCAGCCTTCAATGCCAAAGCCTGAATGAATAGGGTTATCCCAACTGGACAAACATTGAAAAGTTATAATGTTATCATTGGTATTCGTAAAGAACGTGGAGTCCCATAGGGTAATAGTGAGTGCTCTACTCTCGCAAACGAGGGGATCTGGGTTTGATTCCTAGGCAGGGCGAAACCTTAGGCAAGTTTCCTTACTCCACACACCTGTTTACCTAGCAGTAAGTAGGAACCCAGTTGTTCGACTGGCGGATCGCTTTCTGGGTTAATAATCCCTAAAAATAAATTGATCACTCAATCCACGACTTTTTGTGGGACACTGCTGTGCGCAATTGGCTGCTGCATTTCACCCACAAAATACACAGTTAATCCACTTCATAATATATTCTGTGAAGCGCTTTGAGACAACTCAATGACATGATAAGGCACTATATCAAATGCAAGGATCATTATTAGATTATAGAACTGCATCTATTAACGTCGGTACAACAAGCGTTTGAGCATTTCCATCAATTTTTGTTTTCTTAAGGTTTGGAAAGCAAGCGTAGTTTGCAGAATTTTTAAACAAGATAAAGAGGGTAAACTGCATAATGCAGAAGGCAGACCAAATCTCTTTTGACCCTTTTAATTTTCTTTTCTGAAGTACAGTAGTTATGATAAAGACCAGGGATGAAGCAATGCAGTAATGCTTTTTCACATCTTGTATTATCTTACATCTTAAAAGAAATTTAAATATTCTAAAGGGGACAGAATTCAGCTAAATTGTTAATTGGAAAGTCAGGAAAGCCGAGAATTCTTATAGATTGCATTACCTGCCTTTCATCTACATGAATGGACGGACCGGCATTACAGCCCTTTAACTGGTTTCTGGTGCTTTGTGACTGAGAATAATTCAGAATTTTTTTTTCGTGTGTTTCATCAGTTATTACACCTACTTTATGTGTCAATGAACTAGTGGCTCAGCTATACAGATGCTTGAGTATTATTCCAGCAGAAGAATCCCACACTGCCTTATCTCCTTAAGGACATTTTCCTTCAGGCTAGTCACTTACTCAGGAGATTAAATGGATTGTCAGAGTCCACTGTAGCAAAACTTGTACGTGCAATATGTAAGGAATGGGATCGATGTCCACATCCGAGCTGGAAATAAAAGGAAAGGAGTCAAGAGATAGATGGGGTCAAGCTTTGGTTGAAAACAAAATTGTACAATGCAAGACGAAAGGAAAGCTGTATAACGAGTTCCACTCTTAATTTTGGGAAGGCTGAGTTAAAGTAGAGACAGTGAGACGAGTTTTGATTTCAACACAGCGAGCAGGTAGGGAGGAGGAAGATTCTGCAGGACCACATGTTTGGAATGTTCAGAGGAGCAATGACCTTAGATTCCATCAAATGGAGAACTCAACAGAGTTTGGGATGGAGAGATTAGAGGTTGCGCTGGCGAGATTGGAGGCTAAAGGCAAGAGAAGGATTAGTGACCAGATAATTGGTTTTCCTGTTCCATGCTCTTCAGGAGTGAGACAGAGATGTTGGAATCTCCTCCCCAGACATGGGTGTAGTATTTAAACCTTTTACATCTAGTGAGGTGACAGTGTGACTTAAAGACTCTGCCTGGTTCAATCTACTCTCCAGTGTGGTGTGAAAGCTCAGTTCTGTGTACTATTTGAGCAGTGATGTTTACAGAAACAAACCTTTTACTTGGAATGTTATTGAGGGTAAGTTTGAAGGTGAGTCTCAAAAAAGCATCTGATTCCTGCAGTACCATAGTGCCCTGTGAGGTCTCAGTTGAATCTATTACTAACACAGCATTTGTTGCTTTGAACTACTTTTAAGTATAATCACTTACTTGAAGCATTCATTTCCCAGTAATTTATAGCACATGTCAATTACGACTCTTTGAAGAGTTATCAGTGTTGAACTGAGCTGGTTTGAAGTCCATAAAGACTGTTTGTCTGTTCTTTACCCCATGGCGCAGTGGTAAAGGCACAGCCCAGTGAAGGTTGATAATACAGAGCAGATGCAGTTTAGAATCCTGCTCTTAAGCCTGAGTTAACTCATGGAGGAATCACCATCCAGAGACCCCTGGTAAACAGTGAGCATATATGGTCAAGATCCAGAGAGCGTACGGTGCCTGTGGAACGAGATTCCAAGAAGAAAAAGGAGGTAAATGTCCTCAGGAGATGAGGAGGAAAGAACAATTAATGGAGTAAAAATCAAAGCAGCTTCAAACAAAATTAATAACAGATTCAAAGAAAATATCCTAAATGAAATTGAGACATGTAATAGTAGCCCTTACATTTGATTTCCTTACATCGTTGAAATGTCTCCAAAAGCTCTTCACAGAATTTTATTGTAAAGTGTTGTCACTGTGTATTTGTAGGAGGCCGCGTCAACCAGTTTGCTCACAAATTTTATTTTGGGGAGCTGTTGGCCAGAACACCAGGAGAGACTCCTTTCTATTTTCTGATAGTGCCATGGGATCTTTAACGTTCACCTGAACAGGCAGGCGAGACCTCAGTTTGGTGTTTCATCCGAAGGATGGCACTTCCAACAATGCATCACATCACCACCATTACATTGGAGTATCAGCCTAACAAGCAGATTGGACTTGACTCCTGAACATTAAAACAAGAGACAGAGATCTGTTTAACCCATATATAATATATAAGTATATATTATACACTGTATAAATATATTTACAAACAGGCTCACATCTCTATTGCTGTTGAAGCTGACTGGATCTCTCCTCCCCTCTCCCCGCAGGAAGTGCAGAGCCACTGTTGGGTACTTCCCTCATTGGCACTGACAAGCTGGAATTCATCTTGTGGAGAATTCCATTGACGTAGGAGCCCGTGGCCCACCCTTGTGCAGCACAGAGCATTGCAGCACCAGCACGCTGCCTGTTTTTTTTCCAGTCTCTGATGTGCTTGTGAATTCCTCTCACATAGGAGCTGAGAGAAAAAGCTTCTTTTTCGTGCGTTTTAAAACTGAATTACGACAGAAGCAAATGCCTGGCACAAAACTAGGCTTTTCTTTCATTTTCTGAATATTATTTTTTTTTAAACAAGTGACTTTTTCAAAAAATTAAGTAAAGGACACACTGTAACCTTCGTCTCAGAAACTGCCCTTGTAAAATTGACAGCTAAATCATTAAGTGTTGCAGTTAACACTGAATTATGGTATAATAAGTTAATTTGGGTTGGATTTGTTTCCGAGTGAATTAAACAGAAGCTTGTTTAAGTGAGGTAACAACTGTGTCTCTCACATTTACTCATTGCTCACTGTCTGCATTTCAAAACTCATTTCTATTCCACCAAAACACTGCTGGGTCTCACACCAGCAGATCAGGCTTTGGTGGGCCATTGAACATCCAGGAGTATGAAATGCCACTGATAATATACAGTGTGGACATAGTCTCTTTATTAGAAGTGAGTTTTAGCTACAGATGTTTTGCCATCTGTTATTATAGGTTTAATGTCTCGTCATTTGGGTGAGATGTATCATTTACCATATATGCCTATATTTTGTGGGTGTTGCGCCCACAAAATATACAGTCAATTCGCTTTACAGTATATGCTGTGAAGCACTTTGTGCTGTCTTGAAGACATGATAAGGCACTATATCAAATGCAGGGATTATTATTATTATTAAAGGGTCGGACTTCTTTAAGACAGGTGAGCCATTGGCTTGACTGACAGGCCCATCGGCCAATCAGAGGTAAGGACGCCCGGGTGAGCAGCCTGCTGGCCTGGACCTGGGAGGACACCACCGATGAGTTGGGAGAGGGGCAACAGGGTTGGGGCTGTATGGAGGACTGGCAGTGGTCCTCCTCACGGCTCAGGGCATTACCCTTCCAGCTGCCCTTGAGCAGGTGAATTAAAATAGATCTGAGCCTCTTCTAGTCCTAGCCACCTACCTCCTATGGTGAGGCATTCAACCCAGATCCATCTGCCTCTTTGGGTGAGCATTAAAGATCTTGTGACACTGTTTCAAAAGAGAAGGGAGTTTCTCCTGGTGTCCAGGGCAACAATCCTCCAGAAAAATTGGTGATTCGCTTCAAGGCTGTTTGTGGAACTTGAGTGGAAATTATTTGCTTTGTTTGTCTACAACTACACAGGCACTAAACTTGACAGCAATTACTCTTTGAGACGTTCTGACACTGCAGGTTCTATAACAAATGTATTTATTATTTTATTGCATTTTTCTTTTTGCATGTTAGAGAATATCAGAATGAGGAGTTAGTGCATTCTAATTGACAACAAATGCTTGAAGAACATGTGGAGTAGAGTCTGTTATATGCAGCTGCAGTATATGTTAGTGGACACGCATGCATTCCGTGGAAGTGCTTCAGAACACTGTCATTGCGGAGGATCAATATTTGGCTAGTTTGGAAATCTAAACTGATAAATGTTATGAATCAATTAGTTAACTGGCCAGCTGGGTGCTTTAAATGTTCATTTAAAGATGGATTTCAAGCTTGAATGGGATCTCCAGCTCTATGGAATAAACGCTTTCATCAACAGAAGGAATGTTTCAGACTTCCTTGCATTCTGTGAATGACCAACAAACTTAACAAGTGAAAGACAGAATTTGAGACATTGCTGGATTCAATCCATGTCTGCATTTACTATGTATCACTGTGGAGTTTAGGTAACTTCGGATTCAGATACTGTTGCAGTCAGAGACGCAGAATGTGGACAGAAGAACTGTTTCACTTGTGATCATTTTGCCCAGAGAGATACACATAGCGTGCATCCTCAATTCAGTGTTTACAGATCAGTTGAAATAATAGAAACAGGACAGAAACAAGGCTCAATTGGCTCAATATTTGAGCACACTGTTTGAGTGACATAAAGGTAAATGAGCAATCAATGGTAACCAACCATCACCAACCTCTTAAGAAGACCCCAACCTTTTTATCCCAAATCCGTAGAATTTCTCTACAGAAACATTTTTGTGTTCCTTGCACATTCTCATTGTCCTATGGGGGAGGGGGTTCCTGAGCTCAGTTGGATGTTGAAAACCATAAAGTGCGGTGATCCTGAAAATTGTTGGGACTGGACACAAAAGCATTACTGATGCCAAAATAAATCCACAGACTTTTGACTAAACATGAAATCCAGAAAAAAGCTAATATTCCAGTGAACTTGTGCTTCTTCAAGTTAATTTTCATAAAATATGCTGCTTTGGACTCTCATTAAAGTTTTACTTACATTTGTTGGGGGTAGAGGTTTCAGCATAAACGTTTCCTAATACTTTTTCTCTGCCATTAATTAACTTTGACTTGTATCTGTTTTATTAAGCGGTTGGGTTGGTGGAGAAAACACATTGGATATGACTATGTGTGGTGGTTAAACAGAAGGTACATTGACTTATTAAAGGAACATGTTCACCATGGTTCCTGCTGTCCAGTGATTCATGATCCCTTCTACAGAATCCTTTGTCATATGTACACCAACCGATAATGGCTATAAATCAGTGGTGGTCTATAAGTAGACTAAAATGATGGTATGCATTGAGTAAAGAGACATTGCTCTGTACCTCACCCATTAATGAGGCCCAATTAAGAGTTTCTATCTTGGTAACATGACATTGTTAATGCTTGAAATAGACTTACAGAATTTCTTCAGGATTTTAGCACAGGTTTTAGAATTTTACTCTCCAAATTCTGTCATTAACTCTACAAATGTTGGGACAGAATTTCTGTTAGCATTTCTTGGAAATGGTTGTAACCTATTTATGAGCTTAATATTGAAATATTGGTGAGAGGAGACGGTTAACTGCAGCATTCTTAAACATTGGATTCTGTATTTTATTACTTTTATTAATTAACACTGTTCCATAATTAAGCAACAATTTCTCAACCTGCTGAAAAATTGGGATTCAAGCCTGTCTTTAACTATCAACAGGGTTTAGAGCGAACACTCGATCACCCCTGACTTTGAGTTTGTTCTGAAGCCTCTTCTCCAAATGTAGATTTCCGCATAGCGGCTCAGAGGTAGATTATTTTTCTAAAACCAGAGGCATTGTTTGAGTGCTGCTCGGTGGGTTACAGGTTGAATTAAACAGATGTTTAGTTTTCAGCTGCACAAAAATAATGACATCTTGCTGCGTCTGGGGAGTGGGCAACACTGAGACTCTAATAATAATAATCCTTGCATTTGATATAGCGCTTTTCACGTCTTCTCGATGTCTCAAAGCGCTTCACAGAATAGACTGTAAAGTGAATTGACCGTATATCGTATATATCTGGTGGGAGAGCTGAAAGACAACATTTTGTTAAGAGACACATCACTGGAATATCCTTGGAGTCAAAGTCTATCCTGTTAAATTTCACAAAAACTGTGGCAAGGTGAAATTTAATGTCTGGTACACGGTGGGCCAAGAAAAATTAAGGGGTTTAAGAGATAGTTACTGCATACAAGCTTAATGTGCCATTATAATGTTTGATATCGCACCTCGGATCATCTACAAAAACGTCTTTGATTAGCACCGGGATTTAGTGCACGTCTGTGAAAACATTTCCATTGTTCTGTGCGGAAACAAGGTCAACGTCAAGTATCATAAAGTCAAATCCATCGTCTTTCATCGCAAGAAAAACCTCCAGTATTACAACATTTCATCTAAGAGTAACTATAACTTTGAACAGCCTTTCCTGTGGCTGGCGAGGAAGACCCAAACCTGTGCCCACTCCCGCCGAGATACACATGAACCCATAGCTAGCAGAGCAATCTGAGAGAGAACCGCAGGCTGCCTCAAAGACTGCCCTGCCTGATGAGGATGATGATCTTTAAGGAGGGAAGAGTTTGCGAGCAGTGGGGAGGGAGTGATTCTGGGACCTCAGGCTTCATTCCCCTGCAGGGCAAAACATTGGGTATGTTTCCTTACACCACACACAAGCCTTGTTTGCCCAGCGGTAAGTAGGAACCCACTTATTAGTCAATTGGTGGATCACTTTCTGAGGATAATACTCCCTTCAAAATAAATAATAATTTGGTCACGTAATCCACGATTGTTTGTGGGACACTGCTGTGCGCAATTGACTGCTGCATTTCACCCACAAAGCCTTACTTTACAGTGTATTTTGTGAAGTGCTTTGAGCTGTCTCAAACACTTGACAAGGGGCTATACCAAATGTGTCTTGGTCAAACATTTTCTCTCTTGGCCCAGTCAGTGGGAATATCCAGCCACTTTGCAAGAATAAATCTCTCTGTTTGTGTTTGTAATTTGCCAAGTTTTATTTACAAAAAAGCACCGAGCAAGAAACTATTCACCTTCTGGCTTCTGCATTAAATTTCCCTTTTTCCTTTCCTCTGAGGGATGTGCTGCTTGGCGTAAATGGATTGCTGCCGGCCTTTTGCTGCTTCAGGGGATAAAGAGTCGTCACACAAGACACTTTTGAATCTGGTACTTTTTGGCCAATGAATGCACAATTTGCATATTGAACGTGGCGCTGGGAACAGTGCGCATGAATAATTTAAGGCAATAGTTCTCCTGCAGAGAACTGAGAGCCTGTGTGCAGAGAGCTAATTAATGGACAGACCAGGTGAAGTCAGGCGTGCTTTCTGCTTTTCATTTGGAGTTGTGCTGTCGATGCTTAACATAACCCAGCCTGGCTCGATATCCAGGTCGGACTCATTCTGTTTCAGGTTCACTGACAAAATTCTAGGGTGAATCTGTCTGTGGGGAAAACAATAATGACACCAACTTAGAATACATAATTGGTTTAGGATATCTCTAAAGTTTCAACAAATGTAATTACTGCTATTGTATATTATATTGTGCAACAGAACAACAATAATAATAATCCTTGCATTTGATATAGCACCTTTCACATCAGGAGGATGTCTCAAAGTAATTTATTGTAAAGTGTAGTGCCACAACAGCCAATTTGCTCACAGCAATGTCCCACAAATAGCCATTATGTGAATGGGCAATTTTATTCAGAGTACCATGAGAGATACTTGAGGTCTGGACAGTGGACTCATTTTATTGATTCTGTGGTGGGAGGACAGTAAGGTAGATTTCTGGAGGATCAGATAGGCCCAAGGGCCTTTTTCATCCAAACTAATCTTGTGATCTGGTGATCTGGGAGGTTGTTGGCCAGGACACCAGGAGAAACTCCAATCTCTTTGAATAATGCCACTTAATCTTCAATGTCCACCTGAACAGGCAGATGAGATTGAATTGAAGAATTGTTTACAATTCTGAGAAATCTTACATTTCAAGTTAAAATGGTCTGCCAGGCAAGGACTACGTGGATTTTCAGGTCTAGGTGTTTCTAATACCTGAGTTGCTCCAGCGCCTTGGGATGCCCTCCCGACGTAAAAGGTACTATACAAATGTGTTATTGTATTGTGCCTGTGGCTGACTTGAAAGGTGTGTTCACAGGATTCACACAGTTTTGATAGAAGCCACTAAATGAAACAATGTCTGAGAGTGGAGACAGAATTTTAGATCTACTCATTTGATCCAGGGCTGTCCATTGACAGTAACATGGCTCAAAATGTACTGGTTATTGAGTTGATCTCTGTCTGCACTTTAAATGCAGGTAAAATCATTAGTGAATAATAAATAGAAATATTTTACCTTTTGTTAGTTGGTAAAAGCCCTAATAAAAAAAACTCATTTGTTTTAAACCCATGATGAGTCCTTGAGCTGATCTCTGTCAGGACTCTAGTGAAGTTAAGTCCCACAAGACTCAGTGGAAGGTGTGGGTTTGATGGACCAAATGGTCTTTTCTTGTTATTTGCTTTATCTTCTTGTGACATTCCTCTTGCCATGTTAATTGTATAATGGAGTCCTGTAGCTTAGTGGTTAGCGCACTGGCTTGGCTGCTGCGTTCGCCCACAAATATACAGTTAATTCACTTTACAGTGTGTTCTGTGAAGCGCTTTGGGACGTCCTCCCGACGTGAAAAGCGCTATATCAAATGCAAGGATTATTATTATTATTATTATTATATTGGTCTGTTGCAGTAATTTGGGTTAAATTTGGGTTATAATTCACATTTATTGTGTCGCTGCTGTTTGCTTACAGTACTCATGATTAAAGTCAAAGCTGCTGAGATCCTTTTATGTATATAATAATAATCCTTTCATTTAATAAAGTCCGTTATCATGTTGTTGAGATGTCTCAAAGCCCTTCACTGGACTTTAATGTGAAGTGCAGGAGCTGTGTATTTGTAGGCGTAAAATGGCAGCCAATTTGCGCATAGTAAAGTCCCACAAACAGCCATGAAGCAAACAATCAATTTTACTTATGCCGTACAAGCAACTTGGTTTTCTTTCAATGTAATATGTATTGTCATTTACACATGAGCCTCAGCTGCTGTGGTTATTAATTATTCATTAATATGCCATTAAAACCCAACTCATTTTCCTCTTAGGTTTGTAATGCACAAACTGTGCTAATGCTGTCAAAAGATTTATTGCTTGTGTTTATCATGCGGTTGGAGTTCTCTTAATGTAATTTCATTATGTTGTACTGCAGCACATATATAAAAAACAATTAAGCAGTCATGTTGTATTGTTGCATTCTGCGCTCATTGCTGTCATCTTCACGCACATGAAATTGGAAATGAGATTTTACTCCAGCAGCACGGGTGCTGAGCCTTGACAGCAACGGCTCCCAAACCAGATGGTTGCAGGGTTAGAAACCTCAGGGCACCACCTGTCATTGCAGCCCACCTCAGGGATCCAGTCAACCGAGAGAACAACTATAGGGATGTGCCTGCAAGTTACACCCCTACACCCACATTTACACTGAGCTCAGAGCTGTGGAGCACTTTGCCACAGTGGAGCTTCCCACCTGAAATTGAAATCAGCAATGTGTTTC
Organism: Callorhinchus milii; assembly: GCF_018977255.1. NCBI lineage: Eukaryota > Metazoa > Chordata > Chondrichthyes > Chimaeriformes > Callorhinchidae > Callorhinchus > Callorhinchus milii. Next base: position 33,417,310 of record NW_024704742.1, on the reverse strand, counting down.
TTGTTGGCACATCATTCAGCACAATATTGAATTAAAAAAAGGTCAAACTGTACCTCTTCTCCAATTTCTAGTCCGAAGGAGGCATTGCGGAAAGCAAGAGGATTAAAACAGGAGATTAAAACACAATTGAAAGGAAAAAAAAATCGATTCACTCATTTTAAAGAAAGTCCTTTGCAACGTACATTAGCCACCGCAACCACAAATTATTTCAATTAAATTGCAAAGACAATGTTACAATCATTAATCTTTCATTGTGGTTGTCATCACACTTCATTACACCAAGACATACTGACAGGCAGCATCCATACTGACAGACTACATACAAATTGTACAATACAGTTTACATTTCTATAACTTCTTTCACATTGGGAGGATGTCTCAAAGCACTTGACACAGCTAAGTTGACCAGAAATCAGAGTAATCATCTACAAAATACTCAGTCACTGCACTTTGTAGTAAATCCAGTGGAGCACTTTGAGATGTCCTCATGATGTGAAAGGTGCCATATCAAATGATAACAATAATAATCCTTACATTTCGTTTTGCACTTTTCCCATCAGAAGGACACTGCAATGCAATGATTATTATTAATACGTTTTACAGTTTAAATCTACATAGAGATAGTTTCTAAATGGTTTTCAGATCAGGAACCCCCTGCTGGTTCCAGCCAACCTTATCCAGTTCCACTATTCTTCCCCATATTATTTTTTCTGAAGTACTTATACAAATCTCCAAATATGTGTGCAAACTTTAAACAGCATAGTCTAGGCTGACACTGCAATGCAGTGCTGGGGATGCGCAGCATAGTTGGAGATGCTGTTCTTCAGATGAGATGTTAAACCAAGGTACTGTCCACCTTTACAAGTGGATGTTAAAGTTTCAGTGGCACTATTCGAAAACAGAAGGGAATTTCTCCCTGTGTCTTGACCAAAAATCCTGAGGTAAAATTGGTCATTTTCTTCATGACTGTTTGTGAGGCATTACTTGTGCAATCTGCTGCCACGTTTGTCTACACATTCACAGTAAATCCTGTGAAGCACTTTGAGATGCCCCTTCGATGTAAAAGGTGCTGTATCAAATGCAAGTATTATTATTATTTCTGTGATGGATTGGCATCGACAAGATTTGTAGAAAAGCACTCTATATTCCGGCAAACCTGTGTGTGTAAAAACATATTCTTCTAACCTCCTGCTCTTTCCATCAATTGACATTTCTAAAGTCCACAGGTTGTTAGGTTTAATGTCATTCTTTGTGGTTATAGATCTGTTGTCACAATAATCCTGAACTAATTTCCTCAGGGATACAATTTATTTATTCCTGCCTCAAACGACACTATATTTGCAGTCATTAAACCATTGGAATTCATAGCCAAACTGACTGCATGAAATGTTGGAAGGAATACCCTAGCCTGGCAATTAATTCACAGATTGGCTTCATCCAAATTCCACTGATCCATTTTCTGTTTTTCTAGATGTCGCCCAACCTTTCTTTACCATCGGTGGTCGTGTCTTCAGCCACTATGCTCCAAACCTCTGGAGTCCCCTGTCTCAATCCCTCCACTTTGCCCCCCTTCACCTATCTTCAAATCGCACATGAAGACTTTCTTCTTCAATCATGTCTACAGTCACCTCCCCCATCTCTGTGGCTTGGTATCAAACACTTCCATTGTTCAGAGCCCCATGATGCTACATCATATGAAGAGCTCTATATAGGTACAAGTTGTAGTTACTTTGCCTCTCTGCTGCTATCCTGCTTGGGTTTGCTTACCAAATGCACTGGAACTAGATCTACAATACATTGCAATAGCTGCGGATCCCAGCTCTGATTTACAGCTTGGGTTTTTGTAAACTAGAACCGCATTGACTTCTTCAATGACCGGATTGATGATATCAAGGTGTGTAGAACACTTCATGCCTTCGAAACATTTCCCTGGATCCCACACATGTCCATCCAAATGAATATATTTAGATTACTGTCTGGGTCAATTTTATTTTATCTCTTACATCTTTATTAGGCTTGTACACTGAACTGGTGAAAGTTTTTCACAGTTCTGATTTTGTGCCATATTATCACAAATCTGCTAATGCATTCCTATATTACAAGAACTTCAATTACAGTTACCTGGATACAAGAAAATCACTGCAAACCATTATTATACCAGCATTTCATTTCAATTAAGGGTCTTGAACCATCTTTAAGAAATCCCATCGTCTTGATAATTGGGATGCATAATGTATGTTTCCCTTGAAGAAGAGCTGTGAATGACTCAGTGCTGGCACTCTTGCCTCTGAGTCAGAGATTGTGGGTTGAAGTTCCATATTGAGACTTTGAACTCCAAGTCTTGGCTAACACTCCAGTGCAGTTCTGGGTAAAGTATTACATTTTTGTAGGTGCTGTCCTTCAGATGAGACTTTAAGCTGAAGTTCTGTCAGCTTGTTCAGGTGGACGTTAAAAGATCCCGTAGCACTATTCAAAAAGAGAAGGGAGTTTCTCCAAGTGTCCTGGCCAAAAATACTTCAAATAAGTCATTAACTTCATGGCTGTTTGTGGAACGTTGCAGTGTGTAAGATTAGCTGCTGCATTTGCCTGCAAAATACACAGACACCACCCTTGACAGTGAATCTAGTGAAGCGTTTTGAGACATTATCCCAGCGTGAAAAGCACTAAATCAAATGTATGGGTTATTATTATTTTTATTTAGGTGAGTGACCTTTATCATTCCGGATAAAGCCATTTGTCCTGTGAAGCAGCACTCGTTACACTGCAGGGGGCAACTGCTTCAGAGATCCAGCGCTCCCATTTTTCTTTTCCTGTCAAAGTGTACTAATAATGAACAGTCTGTCGACTGTCTCAAGGTGGGCGTGATTAATAATAGTATAAACATTACATCAACAAAATCCTATCATCATGGGAGAGTTCTGCAAGATACAATAGAAGACAAAAACAAATAGTAGAACCATGTAAACAGTAAATATCCATATACCTTCTGGATACAAGTAACAAAATCTGTCCATCGGCAGCAGAAATGGGAAAGGTTGATTTATTGTCATTTTTATGAACTTTGAGGCTGAATAAGATCTAGTTTTTTATTATTGAAATAGTGCCTTTCAAATCGAGAGATTACCTCAAAATCTTGAAGGTTGAACACTCTGGGGTTGTGTTGCTGACAAAATATACAGTCAATTCACAATACAGTATCGGGTGAAGTGCTTTGAGGCAACAACAACAACAACAAGATTCCATTTATTGAGCGCCTTTCACGTCGGGAGGACGTCCCAAGGCGCTGAGATGTCTCGAAGACGTGATAAGGCGCTATATCAAATGCAAGGATTATTATTATAAATTTTTTTAATTTTCTCCCCTCCAGTCCTCAAGACCTGGGTTGTGGATCCAGAGGAGGCATCAGCAGTTCTAACTATTTATTTTCACATGCATTAGCGGGTGAGCTATTTTGCACAGTCAGGCATCACAACCAAACCCGAACCCGTGTTCATAGAGCACACTTTCAAGTGATATTATTCACATCTGGAGCAAACTGTCAGAATTTTCATCTCATGTCACTTTCTTTGTTTAATAGAATTTAAATCATAATTTATTATCATAATGGGTATCAGCAAGCATTTTTCATATATATTTGGAAGTGCTTTGGAGATGGTGTAAGGCAGCTGGATGTGTTGAGTTCAACTATAGATCCATAGACAATGATCAGGTCTCTTTCTTGTGTATATTTTGACACAGTAAATGAGCTCTTTCAGGACTTCTCTTGGTCTGGTTCTACATAAGCACAGCTACGTTTATGTGATAGACTCAATGTCTTGCATTTTGCATTGGTCATGTTGATTCTTGAGATGATGCGTTTGCACGATTTTTTAAAAAAAAAGCAGAAACTTTGGTTTCCAAAACATAATATTTGGTTTCTAGGCATCATATCATTATTGACCCTCCTGCTGAAACTGCAGCGAGGCAAAAACAATGGTGTTTTAATCCATGAGTCCATTGAGAATAGAGCAGAAAAGCTGACAAATCTGATTTAAAATGTTCAACTTTGCATTAGAGTGGAATAGAATGAATGACTCATTTATATAGGAGTGCGCATTCCACTCCAGGCGGGGTAATTTCCGTGACAGGTGGTTAGCACATGTGGAGTTCTCATTCTGGTTTGGATACTCAAACATGGTGATGGGTTTCCATATGTTAGACACCCTGCTGACTAAATAAAGTATTGCAATCCTTGCGTCTTATACTCCATATTGTGGTTCTGCATTTCATTGGGACTTGATTTCATGTTAAATTTTCTAATATATCTTTGGCCCATTAATATGCAATGTAATATAATATGTTAATTGCTTGACTATTGAAGGCTAATTCAAAATCAGGGTGAGGAGTATTAATAACCTAATATGGGTAATTAGTTGGTGAAGAAATCTGAATAGTATGGCTTATAAGAATTATTGTAAACACATGCTGAACCACATTATAATTTAATTTCATATCTTATCCATTAATTTATTGTAGATATGATAATGGCATTTTGAATGGTGTTTTATGGATATGTGTATTATATTTCAGAAAACCTAAAGTAACAATAGTGTTGATTATCTGAATCCAATATTTGCAGTTATGTATTTAGTTCAACATTTATAGGGACAATTGTCTGAAGGAAGTTTGTTTAACATAGATTGTATGATTTGTTATTCATTTTATAAATCTCAAAAATAGAGCATAATCTCAAAAATGTTAAAGGTGAATCCAAAAAATAGTTGCGCACACAAGCGGGGTGAGAATGTGGAATGCACTACCCCAGAAAGCCACAATACTGAATCAATTCAGGTGTTTAAGACGGAGATCACAAGTACTTGGGAAGTAAGAATATTAAGGTAAATGGAGATGAAGAACTATTATATACAGGGAAATCCCATTATAATGCAACTGATCCTAATGTCTCTGCAGCTGTATATTAAGTGAATTACAAAAAAACTCAACTTTCCGGTCAGCATATCACTGCTAAAGTCACTTTCTGCTTGTTGCATGCGTGGGCAATACAGACACTGGAATCACTTCCTTCACATTCACAAGACTTTACAGTAAATCCTATGAAATACTTTGAGGTGATCAATGAAGAGCTAAGGTACCAAATCAGTTCAAGAATTGTTATTATTTTCATTTGAAAAATAAACAATGTGGGTATAAAGCTTTGTGCGAGCCCTGTGTAGTTTTTATAGAAGACTTGCCTTCCCCAGTACTAAATATTGAAAAGATTTCTTTACCATAATTAACACTATAGCCTGATTCAATTTTATGATTGGGACTTAATCAATTTGATAGCCAAAGTCCTTACATATTCTTGTTGTTTAAAAAGTAAAACAATTGAATCTCGCTGACAGAAAGGTCCTGTCTGCTTATGCAATTAGTAAATCATAGAATCATTCGGTACAGAAGGAGGCCATTCGGCTCATCATGTCTGTGCCGGCTCTTTGAAAAGAGCTATCCAAATCAATCCCACTCGCCCGCTCTCTCCCCATAGCCCTGCAAACTTATCCTCCCCAAATAATTATCTATTTAACTAGTTAAATAATTAAATGGATGACTTTTTCTGAAGATAAAGTGCTGAAACACTTATTATTAAAAAAATGCATTTAACACTGACTGTATTCATTACCAGCTGTTGGAAAATCTACACAGTTAGATTTTCAGAGACATTTACTTTCAAGAACTACTGTCTTGTCATGTAAATAATAATAATGGCCTTCCATTTTCTGTGAAATTTTCAATTTCACAAGGCACATTACCACAATCACCTGCGGTTAAAGCAGCTGTTGTTAACTTTATTGGTAAATCACTGCAGCTTTCAACACCTTGTTTTAAATTGGAACACTTTGAAATCTAAGATTGTGATTCTGTTCAATCAAAGTAAAGGAGGGCATAATTAACTGGAAGTAATAATAGTCCAGACCTCATGAATACACTATGTATGCCTAGGTACATATTTAATAAGGATTTCCTGCTTGGGGCGACAGCATAATATGTCTTTGTGCTTCAAGTTAATTGAATCAAGCAAAAAGGTTAATTATGGTGAAAAAATATTTACAGTGATGAACTGATTTCGGAGGAGGCCAAGTCTAATACTGTTTGAAGACTTCACAGTATTTTCTTAAATTCAAGAGAAGTAACATTAGCTGCAATATAACCACCCCGTGTCCCACTTTGGCATACTGAGACCTTGATAATATCACAAGAGATTTATCAATATTCAACACTGCTCAAGCATATCTTTTATCAGTGTGTGAAACGTGGCTGGCAGTTAGATACACAAGAATGTTCAGTCTATGATAAAGTCTCTGAGAGCAATAAGGGAGCTTTTAGGATGAGCTAACTCAAATCCCTAAACTCCCCACTGGGCTACTTCCTCTCATTGCTTCCATTGTTGCTGTGCCATCTTGTTACAGGACTGACTATCCTAAAAAGCATTAAAGAGAAATATGGATATCAATTTTTAATAGAAATCGTGTCATTTTCCCTCAGCTTAATGGCTTTGATGTCTTAGCGCAGTTTATTACTTCTGCTTCAACAATATTCCCCTCTGCCTCCAATAGTAAATGCTCCTGATGTTTCTGTACTTGTATGTTGTGTTGAGTGGCTTATATTTATTGTCTCTGTATGCAGAACCTACCTGTTGTGAATATAATAATAATAATAACATATAATCCTTACAGTTGGTGCAGAGCCTTTCATGTTGGGAGGGCATCTCAAAGAGCTTCACAGGATATGCAGTAAAGTGTAGTGGCTGTGCATTTTGTGGGGAAATCCAGCAGCCAATTTGCATTCTCATAATATATCCCACAAACAGCTATGAAACGAATGACCAATTTTATTTCAGGGGATTGTTGACCAGGACACCGGGAGAAACTTTCTTCTCTTTTGGAATAGTGCCATGGGATCTTTAATATCCACCTGAATAGGCAGATGGGCACGGTTTATTTTCTCATCCAAAGGACGGCACCTCCAACAATGCAGCACCCCCACAGCACTGCAATAAAGTGTCAGCCTAGACAATATGGGTTCCAAATCCTGAAGTGGGGCTTGAACCCAAAACCTTCCGACACAGAGCCAAGTGTGCTACCAACTGAGCCAGGCTGACCACAACCTATGGTCGACCACGTCCTCCCGACGTGAAAGGCGCTTATAAATGAAATCTTCTTATTGTTGTTGTTGAGCAGTACACAAATGAGGATAAGGGGCTTGCTTAACAATGAATCTCCGTAATTGAAGCGAGGTGAAGAACTGATTTTTTCCTGAAGACGGACAGATTAGAATGTCAAAACTGTAGCTGTAACCTACTTAATACACGACTACTAAAACTGCAGAGAAGAATGAGAATCAGATTATAGCACAGAGTGCTCCTCCAGCCTTTTTTATACCCCACTAAAAGATTCAGATATTGATAATACAATAACACAGTGTTGCCAGCTTAAAGCAGTGGTTGAGATCAGATTCTGACCGCCTGGCGGAAATGAGGCAAAAATCTCCTTGAAAAAATTGCTGATTATTGTATAAATGTTTTAAAAATAACGTGCAAATTACGACTTTTATCACAGGGCAGAAACTGTAAGCTTAAGAAAGGCATCACGTTTGATTTGTTTTTGGAGACTGGAATTTATTTTCGGCATGTGAGGGAAGCACAAAGGGCATTGATCAACAAAATAACAAGGGTGATGTGCTGCATCATCACTTGACACATTTTTGAAATGATTATAATGGAAATGTTACAGACTCGTAACAACTCAGAATTTCTGTCACTTTCGTGCTGCAGTGAATCTTACTGCAAGTGTTGGCCCGACTCCCTTCTATACACTTGCATACAGAGGACTGAAAATAAGATATTTATAGATAAGAAGAGCACAATTTGAAAACGAAAGCATCATTTGCCAGCATTGCTGATCACTATGGACGATGCACTATGGCTGGATAACCTCAAAAGCTGGCTTTTGTTTCCATGTTACGGAAAATGTATTTATTTTCCATAGCACCTTACCTTTGCCACTTAGACATACTGCAGTAAGATGCTTGTAGATAATGTGTTGGCAACGATCCATTCGTGTTGCTCATTTAGGATCCATAATTATGCAGTTAAGACTGTTATTTTAAAGCAAATAATGGGCACTCTTTTGGTAGCCAACCTGATCTAAATAGAATATCAGCCGAGGATTCCAAAGGGTCCTCTACACTGTTTGATATAAAGCAACAACTGGTAGCAACACCCCACAGCTTGAGTACTCCTATCAGAGGCTTGTATTGTGCAATGTTATCCAACTTGTTATTCTGTTTGTACTGTGCAGTTCTTCAGGTGCCTCGTCCAATGCAGAGAACCAGAGACAAGGATTCTCAAAAGAATGATGCAGCTTGAGTTAAGGGGAGTTACTCCATTTCACTTTGTACACAGACCTTTTGTGAAGAAAAGAAGCAATATTCTGAATTGCTGAAACATTCATGGATAAAGCATTTTTAACACATCAAACGGCTTCAATTGATATGGGATGACACAGTGGCTCAGAGATTCACACATTAATGCAAAGTACAAAACTGAGCAGACTGCTCCATGTTTTAAATGTAGAGCAAATTCAGAAGTGTTGGTGGAAGATTTACATGTTATAGAAAAAATTAAGTTCTGAATTGGACTGTGCTTCCTAATGGTCAAGTGTAAAGATAACTGAACGCTGCATTTACAACATGAGTTAGTGTTCAGGGGTAAGTGTTCGCTGAAGACACCTCTATTAGTATTACAGAATGGTAATTTTTCCCATTTCCTAAACTCTGAAAACTTGATTCTGAGTCAATCTCCCACTTGCCTCTACTTTATCTCCAGTAAATCTGACTCGATTTTGAAAAGTTGACCCAGTGATGTTCCATGCATGTCTTCATGTTTTTTTGTCGTGGTCAGGCAATTGATTTAAATAGCATCATCTGCTATTTAAGTGCTCTGAGACGCTACCCTGAGTGAAGGGCGCTACTTAAATGCAAGTTGTTGGTGTAATTCTTAGAGATTTGTTCTGTGCCTGAATTCTAAACTCAAAATTATTTGGTCTTGGCTAACAATCCTGCCTCTTCATCCACTGTGATGGTGTTCAGTGCTGGCTCCAATGTTAAGAGCCTAATAATAATCCTTGCATTTGATATAGCGCCTTATATGTCTTCGATACGGCACAAAGCACTTCACAGAATATACCGTAAAGTGAATTGACTGTATATTTTGTGGGCAAAAGAGCAGCACATTCGGTCCAAGATCAGCTCGAACAATCTTGTTTCAGCAAGTGATGACAGAATGTGCTGAATGTTCTTCTCCTGTGCTGTGAACTTCTAAATTTGTAAGTGATGGTTCAGCCTGAGTTGTGTTTGGTTGCGAAACACTTTAAATAAAAACAAATGTTTCAGCCAAATGTTGCGGGGAGCAGCTAATTATAGATGGTGAATGCATCTAATGGATGATCACAGAGGATATGGGTGAAAGACTGACAGTTAAAGTAAACATATGTTTAAATGAGAAAATACTTGAATAAATTTAAATCTTGCATTTGGTATAGCACCTGTTAGCATTGATAACGTTGTAAAGCTGTTCATGTATTTCTGTAAAATATACATTTCAGCCCATTGAGCCTGTTCCAACACTTCAATAGATCTTGGCAGACCTGTTTATACATTTCCATCTCTTTCTCCATAATCTTTACATAATACCTATATTTCTCTAATTTCTCTCTCCATTTCAAACTTCAAACTTGATTCTGCTTCAATGGACTTCTCATTTTTATACAATATTATGTTCAAAAAACAAACACAATACTGTATTATTGGAACCCAGGAAACTTCAGTGTTTTCAGGAGAAGTGAAGGGAAGCAAATGTGAGTGCGTTTCAACGGAAACACTGAGTGCAAGTACAAACAGCAACAAAATTACATTAATATAGCATCTTTCATGTTGGAAGAACATCCCAAGGCCCTGAACAGGTAAGGGTTTGCACCCAAGCTGGAGGTTTGAACAAAGGGGTGGGGGGCGAGTGGGAGGATGGCCGAAAACATGGTCAAAGAGGAAAGTCTTGAGATGAGCCTTGAAGGAGGCAAGGCAGGGCCGACGCAAATTACCTTTTTTTAGTTTTTTGATAGCAAACAACTTCTATCCTTCTATGTAATCCACCAAGCAGACCACACCTAGAATGGTGTGTCCAGTTTTGGCCTCCTGTTCCCAAAAGATCACCAATACATCTGCGAAGACACAACGTATAATAGGAATGACAGGTCTAGGACACAAAACTCATTGCGCCAAAGTTAGACTTGGACTTCATAGATTATACACATTACAATAAGAAAATTGAGGGGTGATATAGTTCAGGTTTTTCAGATAATGAAGGGAGTTGATGATGTTGTGAAGGCTAGCAGCAGAGTTAAATCCTGTAAATAGGACTATAGGTCATCAATTCTAAATTAGAAAACCACAGGATAAGCCAGAGTTAAGCAGCAATTAACTGACACACTTTAATGGACAAGTGGAGCCGACTGCCAATCAGTTTGTTGAATACTGTGCCAGTTTCTATGAACTATTCTTTCCTTCACAAAGAAACGTGATAGCCATGTGTTCACCCACAAAACACAGTCACTGCACTTTACAATATATCCTATTAAATGCTTCCTGAGATGTCTTCCTGAGATGAAAGGTGCTGTACCAAATGTAAGTATTATTATTATTATAGGTTCGGGGTGAAGGTAAATATGAGAAATGTCAAATGTTGACAGGGTAGAAAATAATAATCATAATAATCCTTGCATTTTATATAGCGCCTTATCACGTCATTGAGACGTCTCAAAGCGCTTCACAGAATATGCGGTTAAGTGAATTGACTATAATTTGTGGGCAAAACACAGCAGCCAATTGTTCACAGCAGTGTCGCATAAACAGTCGTGCGTTGGGTGACCAATATATATATATTTTTTAAAAGGGATTATTACCCTTGGAAATGCTAATCGACTAACAACCAGGTTCCTATTTACTGCTAGGTAAACAGAGAAGTGTGAAGTAAGGAAACTTGCCTAGGGTTTTGCCCTGCTGGGAATCAAACCCGGGTCCTCTCGCTAGCAAGGCACGTGTTCTAACCAATATGTTACAGGACTCCAAAATGAGATGTTGCTAAAGGATTATGAAGGATCTGAATAATGAGAATTTGTGGAAAATGGAATTATTATTGAAAGAGGCTGCTAAAACACTCAATAGATAGAATAGAATATTCTTTTCCTATAGCTTCTATTTTAAACTCTGCAGTAAGATGCAGTCACAATCATAATTGTTATTGCTAACTGTTGCACTCAGAAGCTTTAAAAATGCAAGGATTATTATTATTAATTCCACAATGAGCTTTTATTATAATCAGCAGCAGGGCTTAAACCTTAATACAATGAGCTCCTGACAAAAATAACTTATGTGGTCCTCGTAAAATAAAAACAGTTTTGCTTTTGCTAGTATCTTATTACATCAAAATCACTCAAAGAGCTTCTTAAAGTGAGTTACAAAGAAATGCCGTTACTTTTGTTATGCCAGCAAAAGTAGCATTCCTTCTGCGCCAACAATACTTCACAAATAGCAATAAATTGGAATAACCTCCAAAGCAAGGCAAGCTCTCAATTATTATAAATAATTATTATTATAATTATGATTATAAAGCGTTTCGCCCACACAGTATATTCTGTGAAGCGCTTTGAGATGTCTCGAAGACGTGAAAAACACTATATCAAATGCAAGGATTATTATTGTTATATTTATTATTATCTCCACAGTATTAGCGAACTCCACATCTCCAACATTCAAATGTGACTTCTTAGCCTCTGGAGAGAACGTTACCCCGATTCCTAGACCCAGCAACATAGAAATCAAAATGTCTTTCTGATGTGAAGGTCGCTGTGCAAGTGTAATTTGTTGTTGTTGTCCCATGGAGTACTTCATTCTCTCAGTCAATCTCAATCGTCTGTATTATGTTCACAAACCAATGCTAATCCAATTTTTTTTTGAAAAAGTAATCAATTGATGAGGTGCCAAGTGCTATTTTTGAGTCTTTTCCACATATCCATTAGTCTGTGGAGTTTGGAATAAATGATCATTGCATCTATCAAAGGGTTAAAAGTATCTTACTGTGAATTAGTAGCAATTTAAGCTGACAGAAGCCCATCCTGTTGCTGCGTATTTAGTATTATATTGAAATAGTATTTCTTTGGAATCCTGGTTGGGGCAGATGTAGAAAACATGTGGCAGCATGTTTTCCTTCAAAGTCAGTCTGGGATAGGTATAACATTAGGAATGGAACTTTCTCTCATGGAATGGCTTACACTCATTATCTGCTGGCCTTACTCTTGAGTTTTGGCTTCGGTCCTTCCCTTTGATGAAGCATACGGTTTTTGAAGCCTTAATGCAATCCATGTGTGGTTGAAACAGGAAAAAGGAATAAGAAATCAATTTTTCTCACATAAATTGCCATTGTTTCAAAGTATACTATCATCCACACTTGCTACTATCCTCAATCCACTCTGTGAGCCTTAGAGGCTGACAGCTTTGTGTCCTAGGTAATAAACAGTAGCAGGAGCACCATCCAAGTAAATTGCTGCAAATGTAAGGATTAGATCCAATTGCATACGGACTCCATTAAGTCCTTGATTTGTTTGAAGCCAAGGGTTCTGTGCACAACAGAACAGTGAACCTAGCATTTGCTGCCTGTTAATCCCACTAGCTGTCCTACAGTCACAGTGTAATGGATAATAATGCCATTGTTTGCAAAGAAGATTTTCAGAAAAGTAAGTACAGCAATCGCATTCCTCTGGAGGTTAGTGCTGTTGATGTATATTTTAACTTTTGCTGTCACATTTTTGTGTTACAAAAATAATTTTAGATGTATTTCCTATCTGTAGTGGGTTATTCCTATATAAGTCCTTATATTGCTATTTTAATTCACTTTGGCTGACATTTTGGCTTACTTCATACTGTTGTATTTTGTAAATTAATAGGATTCATAAATTTTACAATCTCTATAATTCTACCCCCTCTGTATTTCATACTATAAGCCATATTCTAAGTATTAATTAAATGACTTTTAACTGCTTTGTGCTGGCATTAAACTCACTGTGCAATCTATGTCAATATTGTATTTATACTTCATTTAGGCTTAATCTGTACAGTTTTATTATTTGACATTGTATATTTCATAGGCAGGTTTAAGCCCAGATCGGGACTTGGAACCCACATAGTTTAAGCTGACAGCCCTTTGCAGTGATGGGGATGTGATGAATTGTCGGAGGTGCTATCCTTCATATGAGTTTCTCCTGTATTATGGCTAACAATCCCCCAAACAAAATTGGTCATTCACTCCATGGCTGTTAGTGGGACATTGTGTGCAAATTGGTATAATTAAGCAGAAGAAAAGATTGCCATTATGCTTCTATCTTAGTGGTGCCTCAATCTGGCAGGTGCCTATCCCTCTCTCCCTGGCATGGTGTCATGCTCTACCACCTTTATGCACTCCAAGGCGCTACCCCACATGAAGGGCGCTATATAAATTCAAGTTGTTGGTTGCAATCATACACAATAAAACAAGACTCGGAGAGAGGTCACTGCATATGTGACTCAGTGACGTTGTACAGTCCACAGAGGCACTGAAAGTCCAACAACAAATTGTATGGGTGGTTGTTACTTAAATAACAGTAGAGAAAGCAGGGAAAAAGATTTGAGAAAATCTCAGATGCCATCCCTGCTCCCATTTCTTAGGTAGCAGCCAATTGGGTAAATTAATGCCAACACAATCAAAGAGCTAAGCTTTTATGTAGATTTAAAGACAGATGGTGGGAGGGGCGTGTGAGGTGGATGGGTGGAGAGAGGGAATGCTGGAGATTAGGGATGTAGTGGCTGAGACAACATATCCTACTCACACTATTCTCATGATGCCCAATTTTACCTACTCGTGCTACCAGTTCGAGAGCAAGATCATTTATTGTAATTTCTTACATTTGACCACATTTTATATCAGAAAGATACACATGCAAAAGCACATATGTACACACACCTATATTCACACTGTAGAACAGGCTCAGTGGTAAGATTAAACTGTTGTGCTACATCAGAGGTCATTACTGATAATGAATTTATATGTTTTTTTTGTTTCAAGATTATTTATTGTTGTCAGAATCAACTAGGTATGATTGACTATAATTACGAAACATGTAGGTCCTAGAGTACTGTGTATTAGGTCACCTTTTCCCTCCCCACCCCCTTCGGCTTCCACCCCCAGCTTGGAAGCCCAGCCAGCAGTGTTAAGTGCTTTGAGATGTCTTCCTGACATGAATTGTATTGTAAATTCTATTATATCCTATATGTCTCTTTTGCTCTGTCACAACAACAACAACTTGCACTTATCACACACGTTACTCAAACAGGAGCAGAATTAGTCAATTCCAATTGTGCCGCCTAAGCTGTAGTTGCACACAAGGCATAGAATCTGCACATTAAATGTGTTAATATCAGCAGTACATTTCTTGTAACCCAGAATTGCCAGAAGGGCTCGGCACAAAGCCTTGGACAGAGAGTTCAGGAGTGTTGAGGGTTATGTTGCCTAAACATCTCAAAGTGGTTCACAGGATTTTACTGTAAACTTCAGTTGACTTTATATTTGTATCCAAAAGTGGCAGCCAATTTGCACACAGCAATGTACCACAAACAGCCATGAAGTGAATAACTATTTGCTTTTCTGGGGAATTATTGGCCAAGACCCTGGGAGAACCTCCATTCTCTTTTCAAATAGTGTCATGGGATCATTAAAGTCCATCTGAACAGGCAAATGGGACCTCATTTTAACATCTCACGTGAAGGAGCTGAAGCTACCCTGACAAGTAACACTCAGTCTAGCACTGCACTGGAGTGTCAACCTAGAATGCAGTCCTGATGTGGGCCTTGAATGCACAACCTTTTGACTCGGAGGTGAGAGTATTATCAAATGAGCTAGGCTAACACACCAACTGAGTTTAGCTGACACTGTGAAGACTGCTGAACATTGAATGCTGCTCAAATGGTACTGTTATCACTTGAGTGTCCCTCATTGTGTCACTCCAGTCTTTTTGTTTCAAAATCATGGTGTTTAAACTGTGACACATTGTGTTATATACTCAGTTGCAATCATAAATAGCCGTGATCATCCAGGTTCACAAAGTCTGGCATTAATTTCCCCAATAGGCTGCTACCTAAGTAATGGGAGCGGAGATGGCATCTGCGATTTTCTCATGTCTTTCTTTCTGCTTTCTCTACTGTTATTTAAGTAACAACCATCCACAGAATCTGTTGTCAGACTTTCTCTACCTCTGCGGAACATAAGATGTCACTGCATCACATACACATACACAGTGACCTGTAGCCGAGTCTTGTGTCATCGGGTATGCAAGCTGTTGAAATAGTAGGTGCCTCAAGAAAAGGTTGAGTCAATCAAGTGGCAGGAGTGCCAACACTGGTAGATCCACAGTGTAAACTCAGCATTATCCATTACAATGAACAGTTTCTATACTGGAGTCTGGGAGAAGGTGTTATGTGCTCCTTCTTAATGACCCAATTAAGTGGCTATGAGTAACAAAGTGGAACATCCTGGAAAGTCTCTGACTTTGCAGAGTTCTCGCTCCCTTGTAGGATCCCATTAACTTTAAATACAAATGCTTGGAATTGCTCCAAATATTTCAGCTTTTTAAAAAGCAAATCACTGAAACGATTGTAGGGTTTTAATAAACAGATGTTTTTTGTCTGCTGAAATCTTAAGCAATTGTTGAATGCTAGAGCAAAATTGTAGCAAAATTGTTTTATATGCTTTAGGGAATAGCAAAAAAGAGGTTACGTTGAGCTACTGTTTGGTCATTAATATATTTCTGTGTTGGCTTCTTAAAATTCGGATTCAGCCACAATGGTCTTGTTTAATTGTGGTAATACTTGACGCTCCAGGTCCTGGCACCAATATACTGCTTTTTATTGGTTTCTAAAATGTTCATAGCATGATTCAAATGATCCCAGCCAAATGACGCAGCCTTACAAATTCACAGATGAATGCTCCTTATGATGATCTTTTTAATTCAACAAGTATATTTCAAACAATCCACATTACACAATGGGAAAGAGCCCAGAGCAACGTCTTGCTATTGTTCCATTGTTGGCCGACAGAAAAGTTATTTGGCTCCTTGCTGTTAGGTATCCCCTCGGCCGTTATAAAATGTAAGAAACGAACAATCTGCTAGTTCTGGGTCTTATGTGTGTTCGCCAGATTGTAAGCATTGCTCAAAATGGTTTCGCAATACATTTGCAAAGGAATCCAAAGTATCCTGTAGTTCCTATCCTCACGGATAGTAGGAGAGCTGACTGTTTTCCTTGCATCAGACGGTGTTTGTCATTGTGCTGTTGGCAGGAGTGGATTCATCTTTATGTGATGGATGATATGTGGACTATATAGCTACTTTATATGTACAATATTACGCATAGGTATGGGTGCAATGTATGCCTTTTTTTATTTTCCTGTGGCTAAAATCAATTACAGTATAAAATGCCTGTGAATGCTTTTCTTTGCCAAGTCATGTGGTCTTAGCTGCAATGCAGACTATCTGCAGCACGGAACATAGCATTTGAGCTGTCAGCATGAGGACATGTCAGCAGTCATTTCTGGTTGGCAATTGGCAAATTGCAAACTTGGTTAAAAACATAAAACTGTTTATTTAGGAAGGATGTGCATCAAACAGGTCACACTTTACTAACCTGACTGATTGTCACTCCTTATGTGAGACATGCTTAATGGGTCTAAGCTCGTTCACATCTCTTCATGTCCATTACATTTCTGCCTTCAGATCCAGATTCTTGTTTACTTGTAGTTCATGTGTCCTCCGAATAAGATATTAAACTGAGGTCGCGTCGGTCTGTTCAGGGGGACATTAAAGATCCGATAACACTGTTCAAAAAGAGAAGGGAATTTTTGGGGATATCCTGGCTAACAATCTCCAGGATAAAATTGGTCACTCACTTCATGGATGTTTGTGGGACTTTGCTGTTCAATTTGGCTGAGTAGCTCACCTATAAATTACAGCAAGTCCTGTGAAGTGCTTTGATGCATTTAATAATGTGATAAGACACTATACCAAATGCAATAATTATTATTATTATTAATAAATTATAAAGTGGTATTGAAAGCCCACAAACTGGGATCCAAAACTTCAGTGGCACAGGGAGAGAAACCGTGGGGTAAGAGAAAATGGTAATCCTCATAAAAAAGCTAGAATTAAAAAATCTTTATTGCAAAATTGAGGCAAGCACACATTTATTTAACACTATCTTTGATTCACAGAACTGATTGCTGTTTGTGGACAGGAATTTCTAACTTGCAAGCCAAGCATTCCTGGCAGCATTGCCTTTTTCCTCAAGGCTTAATATTCACGAGACTTAAAAATCTGCAATTCTCCTTGGTCGCTATATTAAATCTTTCTATTGATCTTGCTTTTGGCAATGGGTAAAAAAAAATTCCCACTGCAGTATTTGGTTTTATTTAACATTTTAGTTCAGTCTAACTGAAGAGGAAAAGTGCAAACAAAAGTCATTTGCTTAGCTATCATTTCTATGTCACAGCCACTACAGCTGTCAGTACACGTTACAGCTGTCCGGCACAATTAGTTATATTTGGATATATATTGTTCATTGCTCACCAATCTTACCCTCGGTTTATGGCTCAGGCGTTTTTCTTAATTCAATTTACGTAATTTGTCATTTGAATTAGGAAAGATGCCTGAAGTCTAGACCCAATTCGACTGCTGGCGACATATAGTGACCATGTTTTTGTCCCCTCTGTCTGGTTCTTCACTTCTTGTGGGAGCAGACTGAAGAACTGGTAGTCGGAGAGGAAGGCAGTTAGAAGGTTGGGTGTAAATGGTGGGGGGATCTCAGGAGTAGATGCGTCTCTGAGGCTACTTCTGCTATTTCCTTTTCATGTGAAGTTGCAGTTCATTTTGAGCATTCCATTCATTGGATTTTGAAGCTAAATCCATCCAGTTGGGGGTGCCCATCATTGCAAGAGCCGTTGACTAACTGTCTGGGAAGTAACCAGGAATTCTGTTCACTGTACTTTTTTCATTGAATTTACATTCTGCCGAACAGCAGTGAGTTCAGGAATTTGGCAGCTTCTAACGCAGCTAATTAAGAAGTAAAGACCAACAAGTGAAATTCTTTAAGCTAAGATGCTTGCTTTTAATCTTTCTCCTGAGGCAGAAAAGAGGCAGTGCTAAATGATTTTCAGCATTCCTACCCACTGAGTAACCATTCTGACTGATCCAATGATTGTGTATTGCTAACAATTAGGAAAGGTATCGTACTTGAGGTTTATCTTTCACAGATTTCATAAGAGTCTAATGGTTTACACCTGTTTCGGGAACTTGTGAAATGGAGATTTTTTTAATAAGCGTCTTTAGAACCTGCCACAACTTTGAAAAACATTAGATTTTCTAGCTTTGTAAGGATGGCCATTCTCATTCTTTGCATGATGATCCATCCACAAATACAAATGAAGAGGCTGTCAGCCAGATTGGAGGGTGAATCACTCTTGACAATATGCGAGATTCTTACCATAGAACCATACAGGTCTATGGACATCAAATAAAGTGATGTTTCCTTTCAAGGGAAGAAACCGTACTGTAGCAGCTAAACTCTCAGCCTGAGGTAAACACACCAAGACACAATTTTGGGCTTGAATTTCAGATTTGATCTTTGAGCTGGGCTTCCTGGATGCCAAGCTAAATAAAGTGGGATTATCATTTAGAACAAAAGCTGTCTAACCCGCTATACTACGGTAAAAAAGTTCTGACTGCATGGAATCATAGATTCCTAGAAACCTACAGCACAAAAGGAGGCCATTCGGCTCATCGTGTCTGTGCCGGCTCTTTGAAAGAGATATCCAATTAGTCCCACTCCTCCACTGTTTCCCCATAGCCTTGCAATTTTTTTCTTTTCAAATAAATATCAAATCGTCTTTTGAAAGTTATTATTGAATCTGCTTCCACTAGCCTTTTAGGCTGTGCAATCCTGATCATAACAGTTTGAACAGGTTTAGTTCTCGTTGGATGTGTGCTAGAAATTGTACTCTCAGATCTTTTGTAAGACTCTAGTGGTGTCTACCTGTTACTGAAATAGTTCTTTTCCTGAGAAGGGAATTTATAATGGTTTAATCTGTAGGTTTGAGAGGAAATCTGAGAACCTGAGTCAGACATATTTGTAAAGCAGCATTCCATCATCTGAACATCATAGTCCTGTTTCTAGAGTATCAGTTGGAATTTGCTGTAATAATTTAGCATTGTGGACATTGGCCAGGGATCTGTTCTGCCTGGAGAGACTGCTGCACTAATCTTTACAGATTGGTTGTGACCACATTTTATTCAATGGGTGTGACATAAAGTAATCTTTGTTCTGAAGAGTATCTTGAGCAATAGCCTGGTTTCTCCAATTACCTGCCTCTTTGGATTTATTTTTCTGTGTTTTTTTGAGGTAGGCAACATCCTATTGATCAACACTTCAATGCGTGGTCAGGCGCACAATGGCGGCAATAACTGCCTTTGTGAAGGATGTGATAATCATCAGAGTGGAATTCCGATCAGCTGTTGCAACTTACTTCCAGTTACCAGTTGTGATTCAGAGTCATTATTGAAGAGTCCTGCAATAAATGCCACAATTTAGATTCCAAAGATAAATCAATACCTTCAAGTCTTCAATACCTCCCGATGTGAAAGACGCTATACAAATATAATTTGCTGTTGTCACTAATGAGCCACCATTGCCTTGTGTTACTGTGTGTTGCCAGCCTGTACCAGGTGTGACTCCTTGGTCCCAGTTCAGCTGCAGGGTGACCCCTGCTGAGAAGCACAAAAAAAATGTGATTTCTAGCATATTAGTGGCATTCACAAATAAATCTCTTCAGGTAACTGGCATTTAGGAAGAAATGGCAGGATTTGGGGGATTAGATGGGCAAACTTTGTATTTGTGAACTTGCCATTTACTTCTAAAGTGAAAATGGAAGAAATGGAATTCACTTTATTATAGCACCTTTCCAAATTGTCTCAAAGGACTTTATAAGTAACTACTGTGAAGTGTCATGACTGGCAGTGACCTGTAAGAGAAAAGCTCCCATAAATTGCCACAAAATGAATGAGGAATAAATCTGGAGGGCAGTGTTATGTTAGCATTCATCTGAAATAGGCAGTCGGGACTTTGTTTTAACACCTCATCCAAAAGACATATGATAATTATTGGTTAAAGTGGCCAGAAGACCAGAAGCCACACGACATCGTCTGCCACCCTAAGCAAAACTTGTGTGCCCCCCCACCTCCCCCACCCGAAACTTTAGCTTTAACTTAAAAGAGATGAATTTACCTTAAAACGCCTAAAGACGACCGCCGGTGCTAGCACGTGGCACTCGTTGCAGCTCTGCCTGTCTCAATTTTTACCAGTCGAGCATTCAAACACAAATGCTTCTGCCAGAAATCTACCGGCCTAGACAGCTGTCTAGTTTGCCTATAGCTAGAGTGGCCAATGCAGAAGGATGTTTCCCACAAGGTTTTATGTGAAGCTTTCATTTATCATTCAAGTACTGTGAAGATTCTTGGAGATGTGGAGTTAGAGAAGTTGAACTGTGGTGGCCATTTTATTTGTAGTGGCAGCTGTATTAAGCTCTATGGAATGATAAACATCCACATACTGAAATGAGAGAAATGTCTGTTTATACCCTCCAATCCTCAAATTAACTGGGGCTTTCCTGAGATATCGTAGTTACTGCAGTTGTAGGAAACAGCAGGAAGATTATTTTGAGATTCATGATCCAGGCTGTGTCATTTTGGCCAGCAGTTATTTGTAATGTTAACATTTGGGGTTGGATTGCTGGGCATCTTGAATGTGTTGATGATTACTGGTGGCTGTTGGTGGCCTTTGGATGAGACGTTCAATCAAGGTACTGTATTGTCTGCTTGTTTGGGTGGCAGTTAAAGTTTCCATCCCATCCTTAGAGCTCAAAAAAAGCGCTATATCAATTGCAAGAATTATTATTATTATTAAAGATCCCATTGCAACAATCCCACTAACAAAATTAGTCACTCACTTCATGGCTGTTTGTGGGATGTTTTGCTGTGTGCAAAGGGTTTGCCGCATTCGCCTACAAATATAGTCACCACATTTTACTGTAAAATACTGTGATGTGCTTTGAGGTATCTCAACAATGTGATAAGGTGCTTTATCAAATTCAAGGATTTTTATTGTTATTCATTATTATTATTTTGTAAGATTTGAAAAGATCCTTAAATAAAATGGGGAGGAGAGCTGAGGCCCTAGTGTACATATATATATACATTGAAAAACTTTGTAGAGAAAGGAATCATGCCAGAGAACAGAATTTGGGTAGTGAATGTAATACTCATTTTTTTAAACAGGAGATGGAGCTAATCTGGGAACTACAGGTCAGCTAGCTTAAAGTCTGTGGTGGATAAGGTATTCAAGTCCATAACAAAGGATAAAATAACTAAATCTCAAGATGGAGATATAATGAAAAGTAATCAGCATTCATTTCTAAAAGGAAGGTCATGCTTGATCACTGTTCCCAATGTTTTTTTGATAGAGTAACAAATAAAGTAGATGAGGAAAATGACAGGGGAGTGATATATTTTTATGGAGAAAATTGATTAAAGTGTTAGGAGCCCATAGTGCAGGATATCGTTAATACAAAAAAGACAGACAGGGGAAAGTATTGAAAGGGTGGCTAAATTATAAAGCAAATACATTGGCACCTAGAGGGTGATTCTCTCCGACAGTGTGAGATTGTAAAGGATTTTCTATTGTAAAGTTAGTCAATTTACTGGCGATCGGAGAATCAGTCCATGATTATAACGACTGAATTTTATGCTGAATGCTTGAATTGCAACCTGTGGCCAAATGGCGGAAAATCCTTGATGTTTGAAAATAGGCTGTGCAGAAACAGCTGTTTCATTCAGTAATGCCAACAGAAAGCAACAGTCGCATGGCAACCAGGATAACAGTCAAGGAGAGTGCGTAGGAGAAGCAAATGAACAAGGCGCTATTAACGCTGAACAGATTCTGGAAATCAATAAGTAAAACCTAAAATGACTGGCTCATCCCCATTCATCAAACAAACAAGTGCCCACTCAGTCTGCTTCGTCAAATCGATATATCACCATTTGATTGAAATGTCACTAGTTTGTTCATATGTCTAGATGCACATAGGAAAAAGCCAATCCTATTCAATGTGTTAAGCACACATCAGAGCAATACTACATTTAAGTATTTAATTAGTGAACTAGCAGTCATATTACTCTTGCTCTCTGCATATTCAGTTCTGGGGAAGATGAGGCTAGCAGGCTGCCATTCTGCTGTTGGTAAGCATCAGTTTATGTCCGATAACAGAAGTTAATGGCTTTCAAGAGTGACATTTGCCATTGAAACAAAGTATTAAATACAATTTGCTTGCTGGGAATTTGCACAATAAAATGAGATCATAGCCTCACTGCCATTCAAATAAAACGTTGCTACATTGCAATATCATGGCAACGATTGTGCAAAGCAGCCATTTACACCCCTCCCCCCACATGCGGATAGTCCTGCCATCAAATGAACTTGTTTTGACACTTTTATTCAAATATAATGTTAAAACCACCATTTTTATAATTTATTAAAAGCATTTTGATGTGGTTAGAGTTTTTCATGTGTTCATAATGGGAAAAACCTATCGCAAGCTCATCGTCACGGGTCGATAAATTTACAAGATAAGTGCATAATAATACAAGGTGATTTGACTCCTTTGATAAATGCATCACGTTTGATCTGCACTATTTTTTCTGTCACTTTCAGCTAATTTAAACATTTCTTGCTGTGAGCTTGCAAACAACCTGCATGACATTTTAATTTGAATTTTTAATTGATATAATGGATTTTATTTTTTATAAGTGTCCGCTCTGCCACACCATGGATGGCAATGCTTTCAGCTGCTACGAGGCAAAACTTTGAAACTCTACCTCAGTCCCCCCGCCTTGTTCCCTCCTTGCCCGGCTTCAGATTGCATCTGAAAGCTTCCTCTTTGAACGTGCCTACAGTCACCTGCCTTCTCTCCCCAGCTGGGTATTAAGCTCCAACGCTGTTAAGTGCTCTGAGATGGTACATTGGTGAAGGGGTGCTATATGAATGCAAGATCTTGTTTACATTTTGTAAGGACACAGGGAGCAATTTTCAGAACAAAGTGAAAAGAGAATAGGCATGTGCACCTTAATGATAGGTTCAGAGATCAGAGCAGATTAATGTGTTCATTGAGAATTTTATTTAAATTGTAGAACTAGGCGGCTACAAAAAAGCCTCCCAACCATTGATATCAACAATGACAAAGGGTTCTGAGTACTTGAGCCAATGGATGGTTTTAAAGATGAATAGAACATAATGAATGTATTTAATATACTTGTCCTCTGGGTTCTAGATTTCCTTTGCAGTTTGCAGTATGTTAATCTATTATTCATCGTCTAATATCTACTGAATGACACTAGATTTAGTTATGAATACAATAAAAACTAAAATAATCCTTGTCTTTGTTATATGCCTTTCATGTCAGGAGAATGTCTCTAAAGAGTTGCATAGGTTCTATAGGTTATATGAAGTATAATAACTGTACCTTATAGGCAAACACGGCAGACAATTTGTGCACAGCATTGTCCCACAAACAATGAATGAATAATATTTGGCCAGGATATCAGGAGAAACCCCCTCCTCTTTTGGAATAGTGCCACAGGATATTTAACATCCATATAAATAGGCAGACGGAGCCTTGGCTTAACGTCTCATCAGAATGGCGGGACCTCTGGCAGTGCAGTACTCCCCTGCATTAGATTGGAGTGTCAGCACAGACTGTAGGAGTTCACAGTCCTGACATGGGGTTGAACTTCCAACCGTCTGACTCAGAGATGAGAATGCTACCAACTGAGCCAGACTGGCACATAATAGTATTCCAAACAGCTGCAGCCAGCTGTTTAAAGGTTGCAGACATGAGGGAGAAAGCCTGAGTGCCTCAATTTTCACACAGCTATTTCCCTCGAGTAAAGACTTTTGCTGTGAATTCTTTTGCGGCAGTCCTAGCCCCAGGAACAGAGAAAGAGCTTACTTGGCAAGTCTGTTGCCGTAGTCACCATCCTGGTGGCCAAGAAAGTGCGTGCTGCTGCAGACACGAGATCCATTGCACAAATATCTGCTGGGATGCATGTTCCGAGGGTTCTTTGTGACTCATAATAAAATTATGATAATAATTCTTACATTCAGTATAATGCCTTATCACTTCATCAAGGATGCTGTGTGTGTCCAGTGAGGCAAATGAGAGGAAAAGTAAAACAGAGAGAAATGATTGTTTGCTCACAAAATCAACAACAACAACTTGGATTCATACAGCGCCCCTCATGCAGGGTAGCACCCCAGAACTAATCAGGCTTCACAAAGCTGGGAAAGCAATCCCATAATTATATTACCGAGAGGCCTTGTTTCTCAGTACTGCACACAGAAACTCAGAGATAGATTTTGAAAATGTTTCTGAGATCAATTTCACAGTTTTTTCCTTTATTCTTCACAGAGCAGGAAGAGGGGAGAAGGGAAATTGTTGCGCGTTCACTCACCAATTTGCTCCACTCTTCTCTTGAAGCCCTGGGTTTGGTAATCCTAAGGCATGAGGCCTGAGCAACCATTCTTCATGGGTAAGGCTTGATTGTGAGTGTCGCCCAACTATTTGAGCACTGTTGGGATCACAGCCAACAACCATCCCGACCCTCACACTGAAATAAACTCATCACAGGCCCATCAGTTCTCATGGTAATAACTTCATGGCTCCAAATTTTAACGTAATCTGAGACTGTATGACCACTTTGTCTTAAAATTCTAAACTGCACAGCAATGTGAAAAATGCTTCAATCCTGTTCAATTTGGAAGCTTGCATTTTTCCACGGTTATGAAGAAAAAGGATCCAAATTAAGACTGAATTTAAGAATTTTATGCACAATTTAAAAATGTTAAGACCAACTGCAGCCAGGCTACAACAATGAGGACTTTCAGGCCTCCAAATTCCAACAAAAACAACAATAACTTGGATTGATATGGCAGGATAGCGTCTCGGAGCGCTCAAAACAAGCATTTTTATCCATGAGGCTCAGATTACAGATCAGGAGCAGGAACCCTGCTGCTGGTTGGTGGTTTCTCACTTTAGTGCAGAGATTGTGCAACATCCCTGTCTACTGCATCATCTGAGATCAGTTAACTCAACCCAGACCGTGTATCAAACTTGTGACCAGGATTTGGATCTTGTGGTTTTACACTGTGGCACAGGGGGCAGACATCCGTAGCATCCTGACATTAAATACCGCTAAAAAAAATCAGACTGAAGAGTGCTTCGGTGTAAATAGTATTATGTTAATAAATCTAAAAGCTGACACTTGTTTTAAATGGGTCAAAAATTCCTCAAAGTACTCAGAGGGTTAACTCAGTGCTTAGAAACAACAGCACTGTTCAGACGGGTCAGTGCTGTAAAGAGTCCGCTGTATATCAATGAGGATGTTGTAAGCTGACAATGGAACAAAAGAGAGCTGAAAAATTCATTGCAAATTTTTATTTCGTCCTTTTAATAAGCACGCGAGATATGCCATTTGCTGCCAGACAGAAACGTCAGCATGAGCTCTGAGTTTTCCACTCCAGGTCGTCATTTGCATACATAGTTTGCCTGGTGGGTGTAAAAATAGCCAGGCGGTGCCTGAATTGGGAATGGTTGGAGTTTGCTGCCAACTGTGCAGGGTTTCCAGTTCTTTCATAGTTGGGTAGCCAGCAGTGAGCGTGAGGAGTGGTTTGGGGCAGCAGAGCGACAGTGACTATCAGGATTGTGCCCGTGCTTGGTTGGAACTCTAGTGGCTGTACTCCTTCCCCAGGGCAGCTGTTGACAGGGCACTGCTATGGGCAACGCAGCACTTTGCCACTCTTGTCGTACAGACAAGGGTATTCAGAAGAGTACAGAAAGTCAGAACATAGACACATTCCCCGACTATTACACTGACATAAGCAAAGAACCCGAGGCACTGGTGAGTATTTGTGAATGAAATCTAAAGTGGCATGTGTAAAGAATGAACCTGCTGCAGAATTTGACTTTGAACAAAACAACTTACACATTACTCTGGGAGACGGATGCTATAACTTGCCGTAGCAGGGAACTGTTGCTGTCACGGTGCTGATAAGAAGCTGGAAAGCCAGTCTGATTGTGCTGGGACATCTCCTGCAGTTCCAGGCCAATGTGAATGTCGAGTCCGTAGAACGTGACAAAAAGTTTACACACCACAAGAGTAACTGCTGGTGTCGGGAAGCTGTTCCTGACCGGGGAGAGCAACAACGGGAACTTACTAATTGAGTGATTGTTGCAATGTTGGATGGCGTCCAGCTTTGTGTCATGAAATGAGGTTATTGAGTCGGAATGACAGCGGGGTGGAGGAGTCTTTATGTTGTGAACTTTTTAGAAAACAAACTGAAAAAATTGCACTAGTAATATGCAGTGTTACATTCTTATTTAGAAGGAACATCGTTGTTATTTATTAAATCAAGGCACAGACACCCAAGATGAGGGCAGGCGTCCCATTCCATTGACTTTAAGCCATTGTGACAGCTGGATCTTGTGAACTCGGTACAATTGTTAAATATAGAAGCATTGATTGGGTCAATCAACAATCAACTGAGGGGTGAAGGATGCATCAATTGGTTCAGAATATGTTCCTATGCCCCGGATGCTTTTATCTTAATGTTAAGTTGACTAACTCTGACATTAACGTTTTCTAAAATGTTGTAAGTACACTTTTTGAGAAGCTGTTTTTATGTTGTCTACATCTTGACCTCTAGGCTCTCTGTAGCTCAGTATTGCGAAAGTTTGAGAACTCTTAGCACTCGGTTTTAGAGAGTTGTCATTAGGATATGTATCCTTTTTCACAACGACCACAAAATAACACAGCCCCGTTAGCAGTTTAAACTTCTCATCAAAGTTAATATTGAGTTATTTGTACTCCCGGAAGGATTGGTAGGATTACACAATTAGTGGATCAGTATTTCATGCATGTGGTATCAGAAATGTAAATTATTTTGCGCTGAACTATTTCTTAACAATTGTAAGCAATGCAGGGTTCCAGAAAACCTTGCATATCAAATGCATTATGATTACTAGATTTCATTGCCCTTGTAACAAAAATGCTAAGTTTGAGGTTATTCTTCCTGGTACTGTAGAAAGGTACTGTAGAAGTTGTAAAGTTCAACCAAGAGTTTTCACAGAAAAATTTAATTGTACAGATATGACAGTAAGATCCAGAGCTTATTTCACTTGTACAGCCCTAGCAGTTGTGGATCAGATATCTTAAGAGAAGTTGCTTGTGCTCAGCATCCCTGCAGAGAAAGCTGCTGCTTCACTCTTGCCATGTATTCCATATATTCAACATGGGTTGCAGTTATAAGTGATATCCACACATTTAGAGAGAGGGATTGTGTCACAGCCTTATGGAGAGTTTTTACAGGGTGAATACAGGAACCTTTCATATCTGTGATGGTTTATCAGGGAAACTTCAAATTGTAATGTATCTTCTAGGGCTAAAAATGTGCTATTCACAGAGCAGAAGTTGTGATCATGGCTGGCGTTTCACTTTCGGGTCATTTTCACCTAAGAAAAAACCTGAAAAGTCCAACAAACAGACAGAAAGTAAAATTGCTATTTAAAACATTGGGCCTATGTTGAATCTCGCTGTTAGTTGAGGTATTCAGTGTATAATCATTGCTTCTGAAATAACACGTATGGGAAGAAGCTGATAGATGTTAGTGCTTTATCTCATGTCGGGATTTGGAATCACATAGTCTAAGATGAAACTCCAATGTAGTGCTGGGGTGTGTTGCATTTTTGGTGGTGCCTTCCTTTGGATCAGACATTAAATAAGGTCCTGGCTGCCTGTTCAACCGAGGTCCATCTGCCTGTTCAGGTGGACGTTAAAGATCCCATGGCACTATTTGAAAAGAGAAGGAAGTTTCTCCCTGTGTCCTGGCCAACAAATCCTCCGAATAAAATTAGTCACTCATTTAATGCATGTTTGTAGGACATTGCTGTGCTGCTGTGTTTGCCTACAAGTGCAGTCACCCCATTTCACAGTAAATCCTGTGAAGCGCTTTGAGGCGTCCTTCAGACCTGATAAGGAGCCATACCAAATGGAAAGATTATTATTGTAAAACATCTCCCTGTAATGATGGTGTTCTTGGTCAAAAAGACAAACGTTAGATGAAACAAAATAAAGCCCAGTAACTGCTAAATAATGGTATTTAACATTCACAAGAATTTATCAGTAACATTGCACATTCGAATCAGGGCTGTTTGACTTACTACATTTTGTGGGCTGGAAATGATATTCAACATGTGTTAAATATTCCAGTTGTATGTTACAAATTGAATAATTTAACATAACAATGAACTGCTGAATGAAGAGAGGCTTGTTTGAACTGGAGACGGAAAGAGTTAACAAACTCCTTTTTATTTTTATTTTCCTGCAGTTTTACAGAAGTATAGCCAATGTAGTGCTAATGTTGTTTTCAGATCTAGTGTGCCTATGACTTAGATATATCATATAAGAGATGAATCTGCTCTTTTTCACTTCATGTTTCAAACTTATTTTTTCCTCTTCTCCCACTTTTCCTGAGAAGGAAGCCTGGCTCAGTTGGTAGCACTCTCACCTTGGAGTCAAGGTGTGGTGGGTTAAAACCTGTATTGATACTTTGAGTTCATACTTTAGGCCTACACTCCAATACCGTGCTGGGGGAGTGATGCAGTATTGAAAGTGTCATCCTTTGGATGAAGGGACATTGCTGTGCATAATATTGGCATCTATATTTGCCTACAAAGACACAGTCACTTCATTCTACAGTAAATTGTGTAAAGTGCTTTGAGATGTTCAATGAGGTGATGAGGCATTATATCAAATGCAAGGATTCTTCTTAAATTATTAGTTTATTAAAGAGATGACTTCTGCTGAGCTATGGATCCATGGCAGCGCTCTGACACCCTGGCCAAGTGTGGTATTCTTCACTTGTGAGCGTGTGGAAGTCTCTGTAGTTTATGTAATTTTCGAGGCATCATAGCTTAACCCAATCCTGCTTTACTAAACGTCCACATAGTCGCATATTCGTGCAGACGTCACTGGTTAGATATCTGAATGCTTGCTGAGCGCCCCTTCCTCATTCCTCATACTTCTTTACTGCCGCACTGGCTCAATCAACAAACTCAACACAGACCAGAGATCAAAACGTGGGCCTTTCTGGTCTATACAGCTCCATGTGTGCAGTGCATTTACCTATTGTATCATCACAGGAGCTAAAATACATTTCTTTGAGTTTATCGAAAATTTGGTTCACTCAAATTTTGGAAAACACTTTGAGTAAACTGTTAACTGCCTTAGATGTGTTTAATCTTTTTAAACACTTCAAACTGTGTTCTGCTGCAAAACCTGCAGTATCAGTCAGGTTTGATCCAATGTGAATCATGGCTGATGGATAATTTTATCCAAATATTTTGAGGATGGCAAGTTGTAGCACAGTTAGATTAACTGTTGGGTTGGTACTGTTTTGAAGTCCCAATGGCCTACAGGACACTGGTCCAGAAACCTGGAGATAATAGCATAATTTGGACTTGAGGCTGGTACTCCAGTACAGTAGTAGGGGTGCACTGCACTGGTGAAGATGACATCTTTAGGATGAGATGTTAAACTGATCTCTGGCTTTCAGGTAGACATTAAAGATAACAATAATTCTTGCATTTGATATAGAGCCTTTCACATCAGGAGGATGTCTCAACGCGCTGCACAGGATTTACTGTAAAGTGTAGTGAGAATGCATTGTGCAGGCATCCGTGGCAGCCAATAGATAACATGACATAGTTGAAAAAGAAAAGGGAATGTCTGCTGGTGCCCTGACCAACAATCCTCATGATAAAATAATGGCTATTCATGGGACACTGCTGTGCGCAAATTAGCTGCCACATTTTGCTACAAAATACACAGTGACTACAGTAAATCCTGTGAGAATCTATATCAAATGCAAGGATTATTATTGCCTTTGATATAGCTTCTCACAGGAAGCTACATCAAATTATTATTTTTTAATAGTAACAATTTCACTGTTTCAACATATCTTTGAAGGAAAAACTGCTCACAAAATAATATTTAATAGTACTGTTGGATAAAAATATCCGCTTCTCATCCAGCTTTCTCTCCTCCAATGTTGTATGCACTGACTAAAGACATCAGTGCCAACATTCCACAAGGACCAGTTGTCTTCTGGTACTTCACTCAAGGGACTCTACTTGATGCGTGAGCCCAGGCAGTGGGGAGCATCACACGCAAGCCTGAACCTTTCCAAACATGTGTACTTTCCAGTAGCTGTCACTGGTTACTATTCATGAGTGAGAACACTGACCGACTTTCCTCTCAAGCCAGGGAACATGGAGGCCAGTTGTGGCTCCCTATTATTACCCTGGCTAAACACCACTAAAGCAGTACAGATGCAGATTAAACTCGTGAGCTTGGCTCAGTTGCACATCAGGCTGCGGCATTACCAACTTTTAAAGAGCTGCTTGGACCAAGAATAAGTGCGTTCTTTAAAGCATTGGTTAATTTTGGCCAAATACACTGTTTGGAGGAATCTGTCACGTCTCTAGGGCACTGCATGAAAGAGAGATTGTACTTTATTGTCTCTTGGACTCGTTTCACGCACTACTCGTATGACAGAAATAGTGTACAATCAGCAAATAAAACAAGCCCGTAAAAGTCCCATTCTGGTTTTACATTTACCATTTCAATAAGTTTTTCTGGGCTGTGAACCACTGTTTTCTGTTAGAAGGAAACAAGAAATACACTCAAACATTCTCTCAAATGACTACTATCATTTTGAAATGTACTTTTGTATCCCATAGACAAGGCTACTTTATCCCCTTCCTGTCTCAGGCCATTAAGCAGTTTCAAAGTCCTATATGATATGAAATATTTTGTAAAGATCCTGTACACTGGAAATTAATAATGCTAAGCGTTGAAAAACTAACAACTTTATCTACGTTACTGTTTAATTGTGGAGTGCTGTAGCTCAGTGGTTAGAGCACTCGCCTTGCAAGCGAGACACCTGGGTTCAATTCCAGTCAGGGCGAAACCTTGGGCAAGTTTCCTTACTCACACGCCTAATAATAATCCCTCCAAAAAAACAAAACAATAATAAATTGGTCATTTTCAATCCACGACTGTTTGTGCGCAATTGGCTGCCGTGTTTCGCCCACAAATATACTGTCAATTCACTTTGCAGTCTATTCTGTGAAGCACATTGACACATCGAGAAGACGTGAAAAGCACTGTATCAAATGTAGGGATTATTATTATTATAATTTATACTTAACTACTTGCGGACAGTCAATGGATTCTTATAATTGTTAATATTGTACATATTTAATTTTATCAAACTAGTTACCACCACATCACCCATCTCTATTAATTTAGGTGAATAATGTGTTTCATCTTCATTTTTTTGGCAGTTTGTGGGACTTTGTTAGAATAAAATGACCTTGTTTACCTTCAAAAAAGTTTTTGGCTGGCTGGCGGGCTTCCTTTGTTCCTTTTTCTCTCTCTCTCTCCCTCCCTCTCGCTCTTAATGCAGGGGTTCTTTATATCTTTGTGCTTGTGTGCATGTACGGAAAGTGTTTCTAGTTATGTTCTATCTCCATGATCAGAGTACAGTCATTCAGATGGGATCTATGCAGGAATATTCCAGTGTGAATGATGCTGATTTTCCAACCTAAGCAGCCAGTGTTTTCCCCATGTGAGAACACTGAAAAGCAATGATTTGATTTTATTTGCTTTTGTTTTCCCTCACAGACTGGGATCTTTCATATGTTGATTGGTAGAAATAATGATTATGTGAATTACTGGGGGGGAAATTCCACCTGGATTTATTTATGTAGCATTTCAGAGCATCCTGAATTTGGCAAATCGTTGAATTCATTCTTAACCTTGAAGATGGTTTTCTGTAGTTCTTAAAAGAATTTACAGGAAACCCGCTTTGAAATGAAGGCTGTGTTTAAGATTACGCTTTACTATACTCCATTGTCATGTGCGGTGGGTTTGGCCAACAATTTGTGCAGCTTTAAATTCAAAAAGTATTTTACATGTGCTTGTCCCACAAGGTCATCCTGGGTACAAACTTGCTGCTATTACAACAGCTACTCATCTGGTCAGATGTGCAGTGATATTTCATGATTGGTATTTTAATCTAATTAGAGGTAACCTGCATCATGCTGTTGCTCACACTTATACCTAAGGGGAAAGTGTACTGAAGGTGCCACCAACATTAAACATCAATGGATGTGACGACAACATAAGAGCCTCATGTCTGAGCAGTCATTTCCAATCCTGCCAATTATCATTAAACACGTCACACATTTAGGCAGAATAGGTATTGGAGGTGATGGCTTTGTATGCTCCTGTATCATTCAGTTAAATATAATCTGCATCACTGCAAGGATTATTTATCTGTTGTACTGCATGAGACAGTCATTGAAGCCTACGCCATTGCGATGTGCTAAAAAGCTTCTGCTGCATGAAAGGATGAGAAGGTAAAAGTAACCAATCGAAGAAGATGAAGATCCCTTAAATCTATATATTGTGTAGAATACCACAAGGCTCCAGAAAGCAAACGGTTTGGCATTGATAAACTGTTTGAGCTTCATTCTTGCGGTTTACAAACTCAGCTCAAAGCTTTGAGGTCTTGAACATGTCCTGGAACACGCTGCAGGCTGAGAATCATTCTGCTTGTATCAATCTATTCGTTATTCTGCGCTCCCCATGCTACCCCATGTGAAGGGCACTACATAAATGCAAGTTATTGATGTTTTTTGTACAAAATAATTTGTTATTGGTGGCCAGTTTCCTGTAAACATCGCATAAGGAGGGAAACACATTTGTTTTTGTTTTGTTATTTAAAACCATTGATGTTCTCTGTAAATAAGATGGTGGTGCTATATTACAGCGTATCTGAGAGCAGACATCTTCATATTTCACACTTAAACTTACTGCATATATGGTTGTTTTGCAGGATGAAATTGTCTATTACAAATGTTTGGAAAGGAATAGTGTTACAGTTAATAGATCAAATAAAGCTCTCAGGGTCTTAACATCCCTGTATTACAACATTAATAATTGCATTTGGTATAGCGTCTATCACAGAGTGAAAATGTCTCGAAGCACTTCACAGGATTTTTAATGTCAACTGCAATGACTGTGTATTTTGTAGGCAAATTTAATTTCATCATTCATTGTTCAATAAAAAAAGTACTGTGTTTAAAATTACATTTCAGCCCACTAACCACAGAAACATCTTGAATCATCCAGCCTTTTCCTGTCCTATTAAATAGGTTCTGAAACATTTTATCAATGCCATGCTCCACACAATGACCCAATTTACACGAAGGTGTCATCTTGGGGTCACACATTCTTTGCCATCCTTTATAACCAAACTCTCGGGAGCTTTGGAAGAATGTCTTCGACTCATTTCTTGTGACTAATCTCATGTCAGTTTTACTCTTTCAATGTCAAAAGTAAAACAGATCTCAGGGGATGTAGATACCTGAGCGTATCAGAGCTAGATGAATTCTGCAAAGGCTCAGCTGTCAAGATTGTAGGGGACATTCATTCACTCCAACTGAGTTATCAATTGGATGTTGGGGTTAGAGAGATCGAGGTTAAAGTGAAAATTCTGGGTTTGATTTAAATGTCTGTCAGCCTGGCTCAGTTAGTAGCATTCTTGCCTCTGAGTCAGAATGTTGTGGGTTCAAGCCCCACTTCGGGACTTGACTAGCTCTAAGCTGACACTCCAGTCATGTGCTGGGGGTGTGTTGAAATGTCAAAGGTGCTGTCCTTTGGATGGGATGTTAAACCGAAGTCCCATCTGTCTGTGCGGGTGGATGTTAAAGATCCCACAGCACTGAATATTCACTGGCTTCTGATTATGAGATTCAAACAATTACAATGCCGATAGCGGCTTTTACCAGCACTTTTCATCATTGAAAAAAGCTGGTAAATGTCGTTACCGGCATCATAATCACACTTAGCTGGAAATTCTGGCTCACTGGACCCGATCTCCCTCACATTGGTCTGGCCGGCCGAGAATTTTGTGTATTATTATAAATCCACTTCTGTCCTTTCTAGGCTATATTTCTAAATTCTTATTCAGTCAATTTAAAGTAAGGTTTACAGTTAGCAAATTCGGAAATTTATCGCTGCAGCAAATTTTGTTTTCTCGTGCCTAAAATCTTAGGAAGCAGCTCTTCAAAATGCTGTATGCTTTCTCCAAAACAAGCCTGAATACCTTTCTCTAAAGGTCAGGACACCTTCTGTTAGCAAAATAGTGTTGTGTACATATCTGTATGTCTTTATTTTAATTTTGTGTTTTTTTCATTTGTCATATGATTCTTTTTTAAAAATTAAGCAGAAGAATATTCTACATAATGTTAAATTTTAAGACAAAATGGTCTTACAGGTGGAATTTCGGGCCTCTGATCTCAGCTGTGGCAGCACTCAATGTTGTTCTGAAGACTTTACAATGTACCTCAGAATTATTATAGACAAACTTGTAGCCAATATTAAAAAAATTCTTGCAATGCTGAGAAAAAACCCTCTTCATCAGTATTGATGTGATCTGCTTGCAATTATGCATTCAACCTTCAGCTGTACTGGGGCTAACCTTTAATGTAACTAAGGCAACTTCACAGTGCAAGTGGTCAATTAGACCAGCACTACCAAATGGAACACAAATATTATTTTCATTAGTTGGCCTCTGACATTTTCCTGAATACAGAGTCATCAAAATCCTCATATTTCAGTTAAATTTTCATCGCCATCTCTGCCCCCGGTAATTTTATCTTGTGATATCAGCTAATATCTACTGCTTTCTTTATATATCAGTAAATGCAACTTGTTCACATATCCCTGTAATCATTTGAACGAGCAGTGAAAATAAATATATAATAAAACTAAATCAAAACCAAACTAAAAACAGTGTGTTCTGTGAAGCGCTTTGGGACGTCCTCCCGACGTGAAAAGCGCTATATCAAATGCAAGGATTATTATTAAAAACATGTAAAAATTAATTTGCACTGAACTTGTTGATCTCTGAGCATATTTCTTTACACAATGAGGGCAATTCGTTACAGAGGATATTTACCAGTTGTAAGAAAGATAATAGGCCAAAAATCACTGGGTATATTTAAATACATAGAATTTAAATACATACATATTTAAGAGACTCCAAACCAAACTATTGAGTGTTCTGCAAGGTATACTTTCCATTTTTTGGTATGAAATGGGAATGCTGTTCAGAAAAGCACCTAGTTTAGGTACAGGTTGGAAAGAGATCTGGGGAGAGTGAAACATAATCGTTGGATTTTTTGCTCCTGGTAATGTCCTAGTCAATGACTGGCACTATATCAAATGCAATGACTATCATTATAATAATCATTATTATTAACAATGTTGCATTGGATGTTGCATTTTTCCCCCATTGACATAATTAACATCATTTTCATCTTTACTTTTTAGTTAAAAAGACACTATCCCTTTAAATTGTAATAGTAAAGGTTACATTCTACTCTGACTCACTTACTGTCTCCCCTCATTCAAGGTCCATCTCAAGATATACCGTTCTGACCGTGCTTTCCATCATCTTTCCCCTGAAATAAAAACACAAAATCTTGCAGGTCAGGTTTAAATCAGCAACCCAAGGCCAAAAGTAGAGTTGAGTACGGACCATCACCAGAACTCATACTGAAGGGTCACATGTGACCAATTGTACTTTATTCTACATTTACTTGTTTCTGACAAATTATGGTAACCCATCGTTATTTTTCCTGTGCCAAACGTCCATTCAGAATGAATTGACCTTCTGAGGGAACATCATTCAGCCAAGCAGCAGTTGCATGAAAAGTGTCCAGAAGAGCAACTCTTGTCATTATTGAATGGATTTAATATTGTCAGGCAAAGTATTGATATTATTGACTTCATGTAAATAGGGCCAATGGTCATTGACTAGTGGAACAGAGTGATCAGTTTATGTAGATGTGTCGGTGTCATATTTGTGAAAGCCCTGCTGTGCTGTTAAATACACAGCAATTCCTGGCATATATAGAGAAAGGAGGCATCCTGATACTGTGGTATAAATCTTACTACATTACAATGGATTGTGTTAACACTCATCTCTAATGGCCCAGAGATGTACAGCAGTACATTTGTGATTACCCAACAGGCTGCAGAAATATCTTACTCCAAAATCAAAATCCGAGCAAGATGACGGTGTTTTGGTTTATTCCAGCAATATGTTTCTTAGTGCTACCAATAATGTACAGACTCAGAAATGTTCAGGCAAGATCCAGAGAGATTTGGATTTCATTGTCAGATCCCGAACATTTAAGTTACAGATTGTTTCTGTCGACTGACAGGCAAAGAATCGACTCTCTCACTTTATTAAAAAACAATGATGGCAGTGATTCAATTCTGAACGGCTTGGAGGGAGAAGCTAATTTCGCAACATCAGCCGGTGTCCCTCCAACCAGTGCCAGAATTGTCATTGCGGATTGTTTACAGTTGATAAAGAATTCCTTAATTATTGGAATAGTTGAGGAACAGAATGTTTTAAGGAATACCACAATTATTAACCCATTATCTTTGCAACGTATTGTCATACAGCCTATTGACTCACTTTGGTCGATCAGAGGTGATTTAATGATTTACAATGTTATATGAACACTGACTATGTGTTCCAGCATTTTACCCTCCACGGCCACATATTTAATAGTAATTTCTACATTCAATAATAGCTACAGTATTTCACAACTATGAGCTGATGTGTAGGGTGTGCAAATATAGATCATGTAACGTAACATAATGACGTTCTGGCAGGCAGAGAAAAATAGAAAGTAAAATGCATGTGATATTTTGAACCTTGACGTCAATTCAGTGAAGCAAGTTGCATGAAGAAACATGAGTTTGGCCACTGCAGTGGTTGATGTGGATCAAGGAGAGCAATGAGGCTTTGTTTTGTGCCAACTCTGTGGGCTGGCTGACTCACATGGATGCTACATGCTCAGCCATTGCTGTAATACACTGCTTTGTATACTGAACTAGCTTGGTAGGATACCAGTGATGGAGATACACAAAATT
The DNA here is from genome assembly GCF_018977255.1 of Callorhinchus milii. Lineage (NCBI taxonomy): Eukaryota > Metazoa > Chordata > Chondrichthyes > Chimaeriformes > Callorhinchidae > Callorhinchus > Callorhinchus milii. The sequence continues at coordinate 33,379,961 of NW_024704742.1, read as the reverse complement.
GAAACTATTCAACACAGTACCAAGGACCACTTTAACAAAAACCCACACGCAAAGCATTTGCAGACCTTCTTGTCAAACCCACTAGTGATCATGGCTAAATTACAAAATCTAAATTACAGAAGTCCGTGAGAAACGAGAACTTTGATGCTGTTGCTATATTGCTACCACACCTTTTGCCAGTGTGGACTATAGAAGGCATCACAGTCCCTGAAGCATTGTATCACGTGTACAGAATTCAGATTTCAAACAGCAATTATCAGAATAGTGTCAGTGATAAAATCAGAATAGGGATAGGCTGCAGTGTTATATACCAGTCGCTGCAGTCTCTGGCACTGCATGTTAATGCAGCTGTCAGGTTTTTTTTCAGTACATTCCTAAGCTCAGCTTTCCCTAGGAGATGAATTTAAATAAAGAAAGCTTTGTGATTAGAGAGGGGACAGTGGCATCCATGGTGCAGAGAAATGTTTCTGCAATTTATATTTAAAATTCAATTCCTTCGCTGTATTTATCCTGGAGAAGGTATGCGTGAGGACACGGGCGAATCCTGTGCAGTGAGATCACTGCAGTGCAGCAGAATTTCAATCCTTTCTATTGGCGGAGTTTGAGATGCAACCCCTCCCTGTTGACCAGTTTATGAAACGTAATGCAGTTTAGCTAAAGACCGCAGGCTCCTCTTGCTAACTTACCTGGTGCTGAAATTTGGATTTAATACAGAATTATTTTGTCCCTTTTACACTGAATTGAAAGTACCCAACAGAACAGGGTGGAGGAATATATTGTTTGCATTGATTTAATGCTGCGGATTGGGCTGTAGCCATCTTAAGTTTTGTTAAGTGTTTTTGATTTGTATCCCTAGTGATTGTGTCAGCAGCAATTTCTGAATTCTGGTGGGGAAACTAATATTTTGTATCACTGTTCCTTGAATTAGGGCTTAATTTAAACTATGGAACAAAATTCTTCACACAAAATATACAATTAATAATAATAATAAGCCTTGCATTTGATATAGCGCCTTATCACATCTTTGAGATGCCTCAAAGCGGTTCACGGAATATACCGTAAAGTGAATTGACTGTATACTTTGTGGGCAAAATTTCTGAACAATTAAATTAGTTAAGAATGCTAAGGTAGATGTTAACCAATGCAATGCTTGCAATACTGCATTGCCAGAAATTCGTTCTTTGGAATAGACGTTGAACTTGTTCCACTTGAACAGAAAGACGTTGTCTTTCTGTTCAAGTGGACATTAAAGATCCCATGGCACTGTTCAAAGAGTTTCTCCCAGTGTCTTGGCCAACAATCCTCTCAATTAAATTGGTCATGGCTGTTTTCGGGACACTGCTGTGTGCAAATTGGCTTCTGCAAACACCTACATATACAACAACAACTTGGATTTATATAGCACCCTCCACGTCGGACGGCATCTCAGTAACTTCAAAGTAATAGATCCCGGGGCTGAGTCAGGGGGAGGGGGAGGAAGGTGACCAAAGGCGCGGTCGAAAAGAAAGGTCTTCAGCAGAGACCTGAAAGTAGGAAGAGAAGGGATGAGGTGAAGGGAGTGAGGAAAGGAGCTCCAGAGCCTCGGGACATAGTGGCTGAAGGCACGGCCTCCGAGGGTGGAGCGGAGGACTCGGGGGACAAGGATGAGGCCAGACCCGAAGGAACGAAGGCAATGGGCACTGTTGTGAGGAGAGAGGAGATCAGAGAGGTAGGGGGGTGCAGGGGAGTGGAGGGATTTGAATACAAGGGTGACGATCTTGAAATCGATCCTCTCTGGGACAGGCAGCCAGTGCAGTCTGACAAGGACTGGGGTAATCGGGGAGTGGAGTTTGGTGCGGGTGAGAATGCGGGCAGCAGAGTTTTGAATAATCTGGATTTTATGGATGGTAGTGGAGGGGAGGCCGGCGACTTTGAATAGTCCAGCCGAGAGGTGGGAAAGGCATGGACCAGGGTTTCAGCGGCTTTTGGAGTGAAGTATTGGTGGAGACGGGCAATGCGTTGGAGGTGGAAGAAAGCGGTGCTGGTGAGAGACTAGATGTGGGGGAGGAAGGATAATTGGGGGTTGAACATGAAGCCTAGGTTGCGTATGGGCTCGGAGAGTTTAGGGGGAGTTTGGGTAGGTGGAGGAGGTGAGAACCGTGAGATTTTAGACGTCGACAAGAGCCAAAGAGTATGGCTTCCATCTTGTCAAAGTTCAGCTGAAGAAAATTTGTGCTCACCCAGCCCCTGAGGTCTGACAGGCAGGCCGACAGAACATCAGGGGACTGGGGGTCGCAAAGAGAGGTGGAAAAATAGAGTTGAGTTATACAGTCACTATGCTTTATAGTAAATCCTGTGTAGATTTGAGACGTTTTGACGACTTGAAAAAAGCACTGAATCAAATGAAGGTTTTACATTGAACTCCTGATAATTCGTCACTCCAAAGGAAAAGGGTTCAGTGACAAGTTATCTGGAGTGGTGAATTAGGCACAGATATAAATACATAAATAAATGTGTTCAGGATATTGACAGCATGTTGACTTATGTAATAGTGACATGTCAGGGTCAAGTTATCAGGAGTTTTCTCTATTATTATTATTCTTCTTCAGCACATTTCTCTCTTTTATAGAATATTAAGTTAATATAATTCAATGATTTAGACATTTGATAATGTGTTTTTTGCATATTTGATGATACAGAAATCAATAATTACATATTTCCTATTAAGAAATCTATTGAAACATACTGCAATTTAGATCTGGTGGCCATTTCAATTTTGCAGAGAGATGGTTTCAAAAAAAAGTTTGAATAGCAGTTTTATAAACACAGAGAAAGTTCTTTGGAGATAACTGACGTTACGGTAGGCTGCCCAGAATTGCTGTTTGAAATCTGAATGCTGTGAACTCTGAAAACTCACAATTTTGGGGTAAACTTTCAACTTGATTGTGATCTATTTACTAGGCACTCTATGGGATTGCCATTTGCTGTTCAGCAGCCATTTGGTGGAGCAGGTTTTAAAATGTATGACTCATTTGGGGTATTCTTTCTTTTGCAGTCTGACAGCAACGCAAGCTTCCTCCGCGCTGCCAGAGCAGGGAATGTGGATAAAGTACTCGAGTACCTCAAGGGAGGTATAGACATCAATACATCCAATCAGGTACGTTTGGTTTAAGATGGTTCCAAGCGTTGGAAACCATGGAAATCTATACATCAACCATAATTCATTAGCAGTTCTCTTTGACCCGTGGATGTCACTTGTCCTTTAACACCCGATGCTGAATTAATTCGTTACTTGTAGTTGTTCTGTTGAGCACCATAGATTGATATGTTTTCATTGATCTAATCATTGGAAGACTGAGAATTTCCACTGGGGAATTTGTGGACATCTCTATTAAACATCATTGAAAAATGAAATTGTATTTCCCCTTTAAGCTAATTTGATAAATGATTTGTAGTATGGGAGCCTTTTGTTCCTTATTGAATTACATATTTTATCGCTTGTGACACGATGAACATATACATGTTATGAGGTTAGCAAGGGTCAGTCAATGGAATCTCAGAATTCATCTCTGCGCTCTGCTCCACAATAACATAAATTAGTAATAGTGATTGTGATCACTGAATTACAACAAAACATGTCAGTAAGATGCCTTTAAATATCTTGAATGAAAGAGCAGGAAATGTAGATGATTTAATGTTTTAGTAAAAAGAAAAGAAGACGACCAGCACAGGTTGGCGGAAGAAGAAGCTACAAAGAGTTTTGGAAAGTGACTAGACAAGTTCCTGTCAACTAAAAATGATTCAAGCTTATTAGATTGTCTACTTGCAATTATTACCATGTTTCTATGAAAATGGTTGGAATTAAAATCAGATCTCATCCATCTCACGGCTCATCTGAGCCTCTCACTCCCACACAGAACCTCGAATGCTTTAGTCTCAGTGTAGCTGCCCCGAGATAGTGTGGAGACAAACAGCCTGGCAGAGCCTTTCATTCACTGTTTGTGTGCCGTATTCTTTGCTGTACAGACTAGCAGTAAAGTGATGGGTGATAATGTCTGAAATGTACGTGAGAACAAGCAAAATACTGCAGATTACAATAAAATGATCTTTAAGGAATAGAACATTTGAGAGATTGTAAAAGGTTGGAGGTTTGATGTAATTCATCTGAAAGCACTAAAAGAAGCCAGGTTACACATTTAGGGGTGGCAGTTCAATCAAAGATAAGTTCTTTTCTTTGTATTACATTAAATGCAATCGAGGAAATTCCATTGAATTTTTCCTCTTAGAGGGGAAGCGGTGCTTGTCAGGGAAGTGGAGTAACAGCGGTGAATACTTTCAATCTAAGATGTTCTTCCCATCGATGGAATGGAAATCATTTGTTTGGAGAAGGCTTTCCTCTTCAAAACTGAAAAAGCAAGCTGCTAGAGTTGTGCCATGTCAGGTCTCCAGGCCAGAGAAAGACCAGCTTGGGTGATGTATCCAGTTGGTGTGTCTTTCGCCAGCTGCCATTATGTTAAATGAGGATTGGCATCGTTCCCAGTCCCAGCACTGCAGCTCAACTAGACCTTTCAGTGCAAGCCAGGGCTTGGGCTCAGTGGGTGTCCAGGCTGCTTTTTTTCCCCTTCAGCAGGAAAAGCAGACCATCACCTCCTAGGGGGGAGAGGATCTCAACGTTTTAAATGTTTCCGGCATGTCAGTGAAGAAACTACATCAGAATTAATATATCTCCGTCTGCCAGAGCAGTATTCCTCACAAAAAAATGATCATGGGAACAAGGCACCTCAGAGTCGATTTATTAAGGGATGAGCTGGATTCTTGATAGAAAGTGTGCAGAGAGAAATAGGGCTGACACCGCAACTAGAGAAATGTAAATCTAGTCATTGCACAGTGATACCACTGTGACCTGAAGGCATGCAGTGTTGTGATGGATTTGTGAGCTAAAAGGGAGCAGAGGTATTGGAGTGATACTGCAACAAACGAGACATATATCCAGTAGTATTGTTGGTTTGGATAGTGACAGTGCCGTGGAATGCAGATTTGATGTACAGAATCCCAAACCTCATGAACGCTGCACAGAGATGAGCTGGAAGGAGCCCAGAGATTGCCTCGGAGGGAAAGGGTAAAATGAGATGGAGCAATTCCAGTGTACAGTGTACAGGCCAGCTGAGAGCAGAGTGCAATTGACTTCGGAAAAATAGAGTGTCTGACCTCATAAGAAGGTAGCAGCTCCTTAAAATAAACCTGTGTTGTCCAGAATTATGCATTATTGATCTAAATCATAGAGCTGGTTGGCATTTTGTCTCCTAAATTCCTATTTTCTTGTACTTTGTCTATAAATTGCTGGGCGCTAACATTTTCCATGTTCCTAGCCTTAAGACTGTTGCCTAAAGATTTAAGGTGCTGCAGAATTTTGGAAAATGCATAAAGCCAGTCCCTATTCGGAAACCAATTTTATGCTTCCAAAATGAACTGAATTTGAGATCTGTTTTTGCCAAATTCCACATTATCTTAAATTTTAAGACAATAGATATTGTTTCTGTTTAGCCTTTGGGGTGCAGTATAGCTGTCTTCTGTTGAGTAAATGTAGTGTAGAGAAGGCTTAGACTATTCTGAGGGATGGTGAGCTGATTCTGTTACTGTCAGACTGCAGGGAAAAGCAGCAAAGCTGATCCCCAATGATAGAGGAGTGAGCTATGAGGAAGGAACAAGATACAGGCTCTGATCATACTATAAAAGGCATACCTCAGAGGAGACCGTATGGAGGTAAATGAGACATTTAACATGATAGAGAAAGTAAACCCAAAGCAAAACTCTCAGATACACCAAGGTAGAAGCATTCCCTGCTTACTTAATCCTGAGAGTATTAGGGGCAGGTTAGTGAGAACCAAAGCTTGGAGACCACAGAGTATACGTTGGGGTACTGCCGAGGTTTACACAGATAAAACCACTGGTTGCAATTACAACACTATCTGACAAGCTTCTCACTGTTTGTCCAGCTAAGACTACTCTACTTGTTAAAGCTTTGGCTTGACCACAACTATATTATAGTTATAGCACCTTCCACATTGGGAGGATGTCTCCCAAACACCTCACAGAGCCATCTGGGAACCCAACTTGAGGATGGGGAGAACTGGGAAAGGTGGGGGGGAAGGATGGGTGACCAAAATACAGTCGAAAATAAAGGCTTTTAAGGTAGAGAGGGATGGGCCACTAAAGTAGAGCGCTCACCTGATTTCCTCTTGTACTGGACTCTTCTCTCATTTGTATCTATGCCTTTTTGGTTGGCCAACAAAATACATTTTCTTGATTGAATATTTCTTATTATGTCATAAATCAAGAAATATTCAATCAAGAAAAAACTGAAAACACACAACTGACTGAACACGGTCTTACCTAGACTCATTACCTAGGCTGCTTTTTGATGGCCCCATAGGCCACTTCTGGCCCGAGGGCCACAAGTTGGCCACCACTGATCTATGCCTTTTGAAGGATATTATATATAGTTGGCCAGAAGATATTATGTTGTTCTGCTTCCTTTGTTATTTTATACTATCATGCGTCATGATGTTTCTTGTTTGAATACTTTTTACTCATTGAAAAAGTTACCACTATGATCATCATCTTTGAGTTAAATCATATTTGGGGGTTAGCAGATCTCTATTGTTTCTCTGAAATTGCAAGGGTTCCTGTAGTTCTTCAGGATAGTTTTGTTCCAAATTCTTTCAAGATGTGGCATCTTCCTAACTCTGCAACTTTCTCCATCCTGTTCTCTCCTCCTTCCTCCCTCTCTTTTGGAACCTTGCGCCTAACTCAGTGTTGATGAGTTTTACTTTGGTAACAGACTGCAGGACCTGTATCCCAGCACTTGCATAAACTGCATGTTTTCCTGAAACCGTATCTGATCAAAGACAACTGAGGAAACCAAGAAAACAACAGCAGCAGGAAAATTAATTGTAAAACACCTTTGACATCGGGAAGACATACCAAGGCATTTGTGGATCCAGGACCCGAGCGTGGGGGGACAGGTTGGGATGAGAGAGGGCAGAGAGATTGGAGGGCGGCTGAAGGCATGGTTGAAAAGGAGGGTCTTGAGTTGTGCCTGGAAGGAGGCAAGAGAGGGAGCAAGGCGAAGGGATTGTGAGATGGAGTTCCAAAGGGTGGGGACAGAGAGGCTGAAAGCCTGGCCACCGATGGTAGGCTGGGCCATGCTAATTTACTGTAATCTCCATTGAACTGTACTGTAGCTTCATTGAAGAATTTATCAAGAATAAAAGTCTGAAAGATACCTGAGAAGTTAATGATCAGACTACAACAGAAGCAATATGATATGTGTACAAGTGTATAAGGAGCTCTGAGTGGTTTGGTTTGGTAATTCTTAAGTCTGGTGATGGGTGTCCTTATGGTCAGATACCCAGTTGATCAAAATAAAGGGATATCTTTTCAAATGAATTGCACTGATAGTTTTCAGTGGGATGAAATAAATCAGATGGTAGTGGAAGGAGAAAGACTTGGTGAGACCCCCTGATGAATAATTTTTCTGGAGACCCCTAAAATGTTGAGGCCGGCTTGCATTTTGCTCCAGTGTATTTTGCTATGGATGAATTACTTTTTCACTTCAGTGCCTGGAACCAATTGAGTGGAAAACAGTGACAGGGAGACTGGCATAAACTCACTGGGAACAGAGGAGCCAGGCTTTGGGAGCAAGCTACACTAACTTTGGCCTGATTCAGTAATCCCCTCTTTGGCTTCTGGACCCAGTGCCAATTTTATTTGCAGCCAAGTTTGCACCTTGCAGCCTTGCTTCATTTACATAGCCCTGGCTTGTACTTGATAGTCATGCTCCATTTATTCAGCAAAAGGTCACGCAGAATGCTGAGGTTGCGCACTGGCTCCATGAGATGGAACGAGCAATTGGGAAGATGATGGGAGCCAAATAGGATCACTTTTGTTTTGAACACATTTAACTGAATGAAGTTAAGATATATCCAGGATTTTCTGGGGGTGAATTATTACCTTATTCTGGATACCAGCGTAACTCAACAAAGCAAAATCAACATACTGCTACTTCATTGCCCCGACACAAGCCAACAGCAAAGACTATTTGCGATATCTGTATTTTAGACCCATTTAGAAGCTTAGGATTACTGTCCAATAAAAAGCTTTTGTGTTATTTCAATTCCAATGTATTAACCTTTTAAATAATTTTTGACATGATTTGTTAAGATTTTCGCTTTAAGATTAACTGGGGTTTCCCAGGTTGAGAAATTTGATTAAAAAGTATTTGTGGATAGAGTAGAACCAGAAGAACTGTATGTTAGGATCATCACTGTGGCAACATGTGTAAGTGAGGCGCTGATATGTCTTTTAGTGTGTTTGTAAAAACTGAACAAATGTCAACAGTTTTTGTCAATTTGATGCCTTTTTACCTAAAGGCCAGAATATCAGTGAACCACTTAATTCACCCTGGGTCATGTGGTAGTACTCTCACCCTGAATCAGAAAGTTGTGGGTTCAAGCCCCACTTCGGGACTTTGAGCTCATGGCCTAGGCTGACCCTCTAATAATGTGGTGGCAGTTGCATTGCCAGAGGTGCCATCCTTTGGATAAGACATTAAACCAAGGATCTGTCTGCCTTTTCAGGTGGATGTAAAGACTCTATGGCACTACTCAAAAGGAGAAGAGAGTTTCTTCCAGTATTCTGGCCAAAAATCCCCCAAATAAAATTTGTCATTCACTTCATGATTTCTTTTGGGGCATTGGTGTGAGTCAATTGGCTACCCCATTCCATTTAGCTACAAATACACAGTCACTACATTTGCAGCAATTCCTGTGAAACTCTTTGAGAAGTCTCAATGATGTGATAAGAATTATTATAATTCCCCTACATTAGTCAGCGCAGAATCTTGGCATTTACATAAATTCCTGTGACAATTATTTGAGATCCAGTCATATCTTAGTGCTTGTATTTCTTTGTTGCAGAATGGCCTTAATGCATTGCATCTGGCAGCCAAGGAAGGACATGTGGACCTTGTGCAAGAATTACTGGAGAGAGGTGCAACTGTTGATTCATCGACTAAGGTAATGGATCCTTGAAAACTCCCTGCTGTTCATGCTTAATGATGACATATTTGAAGAGCGCTGCAGTTACAATAGTACTGAAGAAGATGTAATAATGCAAAAATAGTGCCTTTTTTCCAAATAATTTTTAATGTTACATCCAAGTTTAGATAGGCTGAAACAGGATTAAGCATTGACTACTAAAGTGCTGAAGGTACTGGCTTGTCAAAATTTCCCAAAATGTGCCCAAGTGATTGTTGCTGGTAAATGATGCACATCACTGTTCTTAATTCCCCTGTAGCTCTAAAACAGAGCAATGAAAAGTTTGGAGACTGTGTATGTATCAGAGGTTTTAAAAAGGTCAACTAAATTTGATCTTTTATTCATGCCCATAACATAATGTTAACGCAGCAGCAGATCACCTAAGCCAGACGCACACTGAAAGTACACAAAGGCAAAATTGGTTATAAATCATTGTTAATCCAGGGGGGATTTTTCAGCAGCCTCTGGCTTCACTGGCAGACACAAATTAGACTTTCTGCCTTCAAGATACCTGGAGGGTGCAGCCACCTTGGTTGTGGTTGATGTTTAGCTCCCCCTCTACGCCTCTCAATCACTGCCCCACTCTCTCTCACTGTTCTCTCTCTCACTCACTGTCCACTCTCTCTTACTCACTGTTCGCTCTCTCACTCGCTGTTCTCTCTCTCTCTCTCTCTCTCTCTCTCTCGCTCTCTCACTCACTGTCCTCCCCTCACTCTCACATTGCAAAGGAAATGTAAAGGGTTAATATTCCAAAAGAATGTAAATACTTAGAAGCATTTCCATCGTTCAGTGGTGTCCAACGGGTTACCAATCAACACAATACTCTGGAATGAGTCTCGTTGCCTCGAAGCATACTTTACCTTGTTCTTGGATTGCCATTGTTATTTATTGTTTTATTTTTATCTCCAATCTCTTCCCTCTCCCATTCCACACCATTGTGTGCCAGCCCCTATCTAAGCAATTAACTTACTTCCAGGGCTCTACCAATACCTTTCTTACGATAACTGCTAGAATGCATGCCCTCTGATTTTGTCTTATGCCAGTTTATAAATTGGCATTGTTGTTTACTTGGGATCTGTTCTCATGGAATTACAGAGATCACAGTGATGAGGAAGATCTGAGCTACAATCTCTTACTTCTCTTACTCTACCACTTGAAGCACTGGAGTATCAATCCACTGTACTGTCACATTGTATCGCCAAACAAATCTCTCTCTATATTTAAGTGCCCTCTATATACTGTGATCGTCATATTGTTCAGCTACCAGTGACGTGTAGAACACTTTTGTGAATCTTGGCAGTGGCTCCCTCCAGCACTGCTTGAAAATGGAGAAAATCACCTGGACGCTGATTCATGTAATCATTTGTGGGTATGTTCTCAAGAGCAAGAGCCCCGAAGAATAAGATGAGCTGCTCCACAGAAATAGATGCCCCATATGTAAAACTGCTTTGCTCACACTCAGTCACACCTATGCATAACATGGTTATCACACATACAGTATTATTCTGATATGGTATGCAAACTCCACCCTGGTCACAGTGATTAAATTCCAGGGCAGGAGCCTACAGTAGATGCTAACACAATGAGATCAGAAACTTGCGATATGAGGAATAAGAAGCTGACCTCATGTCCTACCGTTGCTGCTGCCATTGTAGTTAATACAGAGAATGAAGTTCTGTGCTTCAGTAAGCAATTTAGTCCTTCTTTTCCTTTTACTGAATTATGGTTCTATGGGCACAAATTACTATCCCCACCCAAATGAGTGTATTCAAGTGTCAGCCTTGACAATGAGCGTCAGCAGATTATTTGGTAGAAGGGGATTTGCTGTTTTCCCCCTCCTTAATCCAGGGGAGGGGGAAACTGAAGCCAGTTGTTAAATGCTTGCTACAATTTGGGCTGAGATCAGGTAACTCAGCACAGAACGGGAATAGAACCTGAGACCTTTCTGGCATGTGTGGATCATCACAGAGCCATTGGGGAGCCATGCAAACCAACAACCATATTGGTGTTTATAGAAGAATCGTTTTGCCTTTCAAGTTTTGGAAGTGAAACATGGTAGCTTAAGTTATAGTACAAGTAAAAATTTATATAGATTTACATAGACTGTACAGCACGGAAACAACCAACTTGTTGGTTTCAGTGTTCAAACCCCACATGAGTTCATACTCCACCCACTGCTTACTCCCTTCTATTCCCTTCTCCCTCTCTCCCAAATGTTACCACCTAGCTGTTAAATCACCTTTCTTTATCTCCAAACTCCAGTACTGTTATATAGAAATCCTGCTCAGTTTCTTCCAATGGAAAGAACAACCTAATTTCCACCAAATACCCTTTTATGCAATTTATTGTCTCAGTTTTTCACAGCTTTTCAGAAAATGTTTCAAGCACCTGACCTAGCTGTAATTTTGCTTGCAAGCCAGAATATTTATATCATTTAAAGAGAAAGATGCTTGCAGAGTCATGTAACATTACCATAATACAGTGTATATTTGTTGAAGCAAATCATATTTGAATTTCTTTTGAACCAAGTGCAGGGCAACAGGGATTAATTTAGACATTTTGCGAAGGACCATCTCTATTTGGCTGTGATTCATGTGCTGCCCTTTCAGATATTTTATCTCAGAACCAGCAGGGTTCCATTTTATCAGCCAAGCCTTGTTACTTTGATCGCTACTGTACAATTTATAAATATGTTACTCTTTCATTTATTGATCTTGTGCTTCTGCTGCTATATTTCTGTAGCATCTTCTTCCTGCCTCACCATTATTTTCTCCTCCTTAAGCCCATCCCATGCACCAATCTTGAGAGAATTCAGGATAGTTTCTCCCAGGCCTCTGATAGTGTTATAACTATTTCAAACAACTACAGTCCTACCCCACTTATGTCGACATGTCAGGGACCATTCGAGGTTTGTTGACAGAAGGGGTTTGTCGTGGACAATAGGTATTCTGTGCTTAAAATTTGTGTTCCATGTATTTAAATGTATTTTCATTGATTTATTTTTATAAATAGTCATACATTTAATTAAAATACCTGAACCATTTATTTACATGTAATTTTGTTACCTAATTTATAAAAAAAGCATTAGCTTATTTACAAATATATTCATGTAAGTCAAAAATAGTCATTTAAGAGTACATTGTCGATATAAGTGGTAATAAAACAAGGCCTTTAATACTGTTAGGGACCTAAACAATATGTTGACGTCAGTGTTCTGGAGTTTATGTGAACCTAAACGGTATGTTTTTAGTATTGATGTGCAGAAAAGGGACTGGAACTTCACTTTTTTGTCAGTATAAGAGGGATGTTTGCATGAATGAGTTTGAGATAAGGGGGTAGGAATGGATACATTCTGTATACAATAATTTCTGCCTACAATCTGTTCATCCCTTCTTGCTCTAACTCTCCATCTCTCCATAATGAAGTTCTATAATTTCGCCAGTATCTGGGTATCTGGACTGAACTGGGATAAAGACATTCAGCAGGTGGATTTTCTGTAAAACTTTACAAAATAATTATCAGAACGAGTGAACTCTGGAAATTGAATGGTACTTTGATTTTTCTTATGCACTTTCTAAATCATCCATTATTTGTGCTTGCTGTTCTCTGATATATGGTCATCGATGCTGAAATTTCACAAAAATAATCCCAAACGCCTATCATCCAAACAGTGTATTTACAAGCAAAAGAGTGATAGATAGCAAACTAGGTGGCCTTCTGTTTTCTGGATAGTACACTACATTACACGACAGTGTAGGATACAATGTAGGATAGTATTTATTTAACCCCTTTCGTGTAAACTAAATGTCTTGAAGCGCTTTAAAAATATAATTGATTACAAACGGGAGTGAATTACATAGAATGGCATGGAAACAGGCCATTTGGCCCAGTTTATCAGAATGTTGTTATATAGGCAAATATAGGATAGTACAGTCTAATAGAGGATAGGACATTACAATACAGTGTTGCTATAGTAATTCAATTGGTTATACAGGCCTCTACTGAGAATTGATAGAAACTCTCCTGAATGTTTTTTTAAACATTTCTCTTTTAAGTTGTAATTTTCACTGAGATTTTCTCTTCGTCTCTTGGAGGTGGACTGTGGAAGCTTTCTGGATAATAGTTATGATTTTTTTGTGTTTAACAGAAGGGAAACTCAGCCCTACACATCGCATCCCTGGCGGGTCAAGGTGAAGTGGTGAAAACACTAGTGAAGCAGGCAGCCAACATCAATGCGCAGTCACAGGCGAGTACTTGATACACATCAGCGCACTGGCATGGCTTCTACCCCAAACAGATAAAACCGTAACAGAAATTCTTTCCCACTTTGGCTGTGACTTTTCCTTTCAGATCCTGTCAAATCCCCTGTTAAAATGAAACATCATGTTTTCTTCAGTCAATACATCACACTCATATTTGGGTTCAGAACATTCAGTAAACCTGATGATCGTTTAAACATTTGCCATACGCAAATTAGGAAATCGAGCAGGATACAACTGCTTTCATCTCGCATCACCTGTACGGATTTATTATTTTTACATTTTATTTTTGTCAGATTAAAATTGAAACTTTACTTCCACTGGGCGTTTTGGGGATTTTAAAAAAACAAAAACTGAAACAAGAATAGTTTTTGCAGAAAATAAAAATATTTTATGTTTATTTCCTCATTCTGGACATATATTATCATAATTAAGCACTCTTAAATCAGGAATAGTTTGGTTGGATACAAAATAAAGCTCCCTGTACTCTGCTCCATCCACGGACCTTCACTCGAACCTAAGTAAGTGGAATCAGTGTGACAATTCTCAGCTGTCAAGGCAAAAATCATTTGGTCTCTATGAGTAAGTATTGATTTAGTGTCAGCAGAGTTGTGTATTGTGAGTATGATTTTTGTTAAAATTCTATCCTATCAGTTTCAACTGGATTTGAAGCAGATCCTAGAGGTAAGAATCCTAAAGATTCCATGCCAATAGGCGAAAAGGAAAGTTTCTTCCGGTATCCTGGCCAATAATCCGCCAAATAAAATTGGTCATTCGTTTCATGGCTGTAAGTAGGACATTGCTGTGACAGGGCAAATTGGCTGTGAGTTCATCCACAAAACACACAGTCACCCCACTTTACAGCACTTCGAGATGCTATCCTGCATGAAGGGCTCTATATAAATGCAAGTTGTATGTGGAGATTGACCATGAAGATGATAGCTAACTTTGATTTAACAGCAGTTAAAATGACATCAGGATTATCAGCATGAATGTGGGTACTGTTATGATTTTTGATTGTTGCATCCCTGAAATGTTTGTTAAATTAGCACTTGAAGCTGTGCGAGCTTTCTCTGAGTGCTGACCTAGAACAAACCTATCCTGACGTTCAGATGAAGCCTGGAATGTTGGCACTAAGATATATTCCCAACTTTCTGTCACAAGAGCTATCAATCACTGCAGAAAATAACTTGCTGACTCCTGAGGCTTTCTCATTGTATGGCATTTGAAAATGCTTGCTGGATGTTTTAAAAAGTTTCTTTGCATTGCTACCTGCTGTGAATGTAACTGTTGCTAATTTCTTGTTGGGATTTGGCCTACTAGGGCTGGTTTAGGGAGCTGAGTAGCAGAAATCAAACTGGCTACGAACAGATAAAGAGTTTTGAGACATGGCTCAGCATTAACATTTCTCTTTAGTGTCTTCAATTTGCTGGAGCTAATCCCAACCTAATCTCTGTTTCTCAGTAAAAGGTCAAGCATTTAAAACAGGCTACAGTAGAACCATAGAAATGTACAGCACAGAAGAAAGCCAAAAGTGAAGTTGATTAAAGCTAAAAGAGTGAATTTAATAGCCTGCAGCAGCTTTAATTAACCTCACTTTTTATTTAAATGAAAACAGGCCTTTTATTCAGAATGGAGCTATGGAGCATATTTTAATTCTTTTTCACACAAAGAGACCTCAATCTGGTGTTGTGTCTTTATTACAAGACTTAGAAAAAAGCACAGAACTGTAGAAATATACGGCACAGAATAAAGTCATTCAGCCCATCGTGTCTGAGCTGTCTCCCTCAAGAGCAATCCTTTCAGTCCTATTTATCTACCCTGTAACTGACTATTATTGAAGTATTTGTCTAGTTCCCTCTTGAAGACCAATATGGATTCTGGAAGCTTAACACGAGCTGAAGGAAAACAACATTGCTAAGATAAGCGTTTGGGTTTTATTGGGAATCTGTTTCTAGTTAAATCCTTGAAACTGTAAACCATGGCAATGCACACGCTAGTGTTTGCCATGGGAGGTTAACAGTGATTTTTTTAACAATCAGAATGTCGAAATGGCTATTGAAGCGTAACATTGGACAATATTGAAAAACCTTTTAATCTGCGTGATATTCTCAACCAATTGAGGGTTTGTGATCAGACTGAGTCATTGCTTTGGTCTCATTAAAATTGGTTTCTTTGTGGAATTGTGCAGAACACAGAAACTTAGAAAGGGGGAGAGAGTGTAAAAATAGCTTACCACCACTGATCTCATAGCTCAGAAAGCTTGTCCCTTGAGCAGCTGACCTATAGACACAATTTAGAGATTAAAGTTCCAGTCTGTGAGGTAACTGACCTCAACCAGGGAGGACTACAGCTGGCTTCAGCGCTCTGAATTCAGGGAAAGGAAAAGCAAACCGAGTTCCCGCTCTGATCTCTTTGGAGAAAACCTTTCTGTTGAATGCATGTGTTTGGACAGGTAAAAGCGGAAAGGTTTAGACCTGACTCTGATGCCCAATCGGATCCTGCACAAAACTCAGAGCCAGTAGAATGGAAGAAAGGCAAAAAAATTAATGAGAAATAAAAATGACTTACCAAAATGTTGTAATAATCTGCTACCTAATATTAAAGCAGTATTGTCCTCTTTTGATATTTTAGCATAAAACTGCAGTTGGATTGAAGTGTGTTAAAAGAGAAAGGTGAAATAACTCAGTGCCTTAGTGAATTCAACTCGTAAGTAGCTGAGCCACATTGACTGACTGGGAGAGAAGCCAGTCTGCCAATCCTGGTCTGTTATAAGAGATATTAAAGACTGTAAAATAATCTTGCCATGAAGTGCTGACTAACGTTTTAATACATACAATCTAGATAGCATATTTAATAGTTTCATAGATCAATAGTACTTGGGACTGTGGAGTCTTTGAATACAGCAGTACTTTCTGTACCCTGTGACTGGAAGGGAAAATGTAACTGTAATTAGATATTTAGACATTTTCAATCAGATGACCGATAGCACTGATGAGTCAGTCTATTGAGGAGGAACATTCTCCATTTGTGCCACCCAGTTGCCTCCCGATGGCTTTTGGATTAGAGTTGTTTCATTGGCAAGTTTAACAGCCAATCTCCTTGGAAGCTACAAGAGTAGACCTGCCACAATCAATCAAATGGTGGCACCTGAAAGAGACATCAAATTAACATTTTGAGCTATAAATTGTACAGGGTTCAGTGAAACCATGGCTATCGAAAACCAACAGGTGTCCAATAGCATCATTACTGTCCAGAGGGAAAAGAGATGGATCTAATTGAAGTTAGGAGAATAGGCACTGTTTTCATAGTATCTGGGTAAATTGAGCAGAGCACTGCTTTCGAACCAAACCTTTACCCTCAGTGTTGTAATTGCTGCCATAAATAGAGTTGACTTAACAGTTCTGAAACCTTTCCGATAAGAACTTGCAGCTAATTGGGAACTCAGGTTCACATGGAGAGTTCACATACCAATGTTAGGGAATGAGACCGACAACTGCTCTGTGCAGTGACATGTACAATGCTGGTGGTTCAACAGCTGCATGATGCGGGAAGTGTTTTTATGCTAAAAGTAGAGATGTTGAAAGGATATAGTGTAATAGCATTTTTTTTTTACCTGGACATCAAAACAATATTTAGTAATCTCTTTAAGTAAAATATAACTTTCACCGATGAAGTAGTAAAGGGTTATGATAAGAAGAAACTTTAAGAACATAAGAAATGCTAGAGGAGAAAAGACCACAGTCCATCTATTTCACCTTCCTGGCGGCCTCATGCACATATGTCCCAAACTATCTATGTACTATATCCCATAATGTTATTTCCTAAAAGAAATTACCTAATCTGTGTTTGAAAGAATCAACACTTCCTGCTTCAACAGACTCCATAGGGAGCCTGCTCCACAGGTTCACTATTTGCTCACTGAAATAGTGTTTGCGTAGATTTGTTCTGAATTTATCCCCTTTCAATCGCAGGCCGTGTTCTCTGGTTCTACTATTCTGGACAAGTTGAAACAGCCTGTCATGATCTATATTGTCTTGCCCCTTTAGAATTTTAAAGACATCAATCATGTCACCTCTCAATCTTCTGTTTTTCAGCGTGAACAAACCCAATTTACTTAGTTGCTCCTCATAGTCCAGTCCTTCCACTCCCTCAGTCATTTTCGTTGCCCTCCTCTGTATCTTCTCGATTTCTCCAATATCCTTCTTGTACTGAGGTGACCAGAACTGTACATAGTACTCAGTAAGGTCCCACCAATGATTTATACAGTGGCAGGATTACCCCACTATTTTGGCTTGCTATTGATCTTTTGATACATCCCAACATCTGGTTTGCTTTACTCACTGCCACAGAGCGTTGTTAAAAGAGCTTTAATTTAATGTCAATCAGGACACCCAGGTCCTTTTCATTTATCATAGCTATTATTGTCCTTCCGTTCAAATAATAGTCCCTTCTAGGATTTTTTATTCCCATGTGAAATACTTCACATTTCTCCACATTGAATTTCATCTGCCAGCGATCTGCCCAATTCCCAAGTATGTTCAAATCCTCCTTAATCTATTTTATTCAGTTTCGCCATCTGCCACCTTCATTAGCTTGGTGTCATCTGCAAACTTAGCAACTGTGCTTGTGAATTTCTAGTTTCAGATCATTTTAAAGACATCAATCATGTCACCTCTCAATCATCTGTTTTTCAGCGTGAACAAACCCAATTTAAACATATTAAACATATTAAACAAAAGATTATTAAATATTAATATAAATAAATATTAAACACACCAGATTCTTGTGGAACTCCACTGGTAACATTATTCCAGTCTGATGGCACCACCTGTACCACCACCTTCTGTGTTTTTCTGGGCAACCAATTGTGTATCCATCGTAATATACCTCCACTGATTCCCGCTCTTTTTTACTTTCAGTATCAGCTTCTCAAAAGGAACTTTATCAAAAACCTTACTGAAATCCAGATCTACAACATCCACATCCTTTACTTGGGGGAAATGTTATAATTTCCTCTTTTAAAACATACTTTTAGATCTGGTCTGATTGATAGTTAAAGCTTACTGTTGAAGCCAATGCTCTTACTGCAATGCAGCCAATGATTAATTTCCTTTCAGGCAAAATGTTGAATTTTCCCATCTAACAGTTGATGTTTCTGACCAAGTAACTATTTCTGCTAAAAATGAAACACTGTTGATTCTGAGCAATATTGATTTGTTTTTTCTATTTTAATGGTAAAGTTGGGTTATTTAAAGCTCCCAGTGTTAAATAATAAGAATTCTTATTTGAAAGCAATGGATCAATGATCTGGGCTCAATTCATTTTCCATGGCTGTCTTTAACAGTGCCATTTGCAGGTTTCTGTTAAGCTGTGTTTAGAATCCATCAGTTATACTTCACACTGTGAGATTTGAGTGAGATTGTTTCCCTAACTTCTAAGATCCAGTAGGTGTTACATTTTTTAGATCATTTTGGAGCTCCTGGATTGGGCCCAATGACTAACTCATCATGTATGTCAACAAAGGAATGTTTTCTATTTAGAAAAAAACTTCCTATTTTCATTTGTCCTCTCATTATCCACAACCATGCTACGCTCTCCCTCCGATATATTCACATGAGAGCTTAGATAAGTGTCAGGTCACGCAACTGGTGGAAGGCATTGCAACCAAACCCATCCTTCCTTTCACTCAATGCTTCTACATTCACTTACCAACAGGGGACACTGAATAGTGAACAGGAGTGAGAGCCTCGTCTTATTTTTTCCTTCCTAGACTAAGGGTCTGAGATCCGCTATTTTAGCACAGACAGAGGATTAAGCCTGGCACATTCTTGGCTCAGATCAACACTAGATACTGCATCAGAGAGCTTGATCTCTTCTGCTTGATGGGTCTTCAGAAGCTACATGACAAGAAAATATGATTCTTCCTTGCAATTTACTCAATTTATGTTGTATTTCAACACATGCAGAATTTGCAAATTGTTAAATACAGCCTTAATTTTGAAGTGAATTTTCTTTAAATTGACTTTCAGAAAATTTACTTAAAGGATAAGACTGAATTCAACAATTTGGCAAGTTCTGGATGCCCTAAATTGCTGCATAAATAGAACAAATCTGCCCCTATATTGGGAAAGTACTTAGCATTAAAAATGTTTGCATTAAAATGTTTCTGTCTCCAAACAAATAATCTCCTTTAATCTCATTTAAACCAATCCAAACCACTTCCCCAATGATGTTTGATAGTACAGTATTCACAATTGAATGCTGTGGTTATAGAAGCAATGATATTAAATAATATTGATGTTAAATCAAATGATAAAATCTTGTACCGTTTTGATTTTTGAATGGGGTGCTGATGTTGAGCCTTGTTCATTTGTCCTTTTTTAAATAAAGATGCCCAATTTTTGATTTTTTAAGAATTCTGTGTTTTGAACTTGCACCGAGGTGCAAAATGCCACTTTTGCTGCTCGGTGCAATGCTAACGTATTTAGTGTTTTAATCAGCAAACTGCTCAGAAGTTAAACTCTTGCTTTGCCTCAGGTGACATTTTGATGTGTTCATTAATAGGAAGTTAGGAACCTAAAACACTGTTGTCAATTTAAACTGTCAATTTGATTTAGACTTTTGGCCCTGTATTATTTAATGCCTCTGTCCCCTGATGTATGAAACTTTTTTTTCAAAATTGTGTATCCTTGCTACCTTTCTTTTCTGTTTTCAAGATTGTTCTAAAGTTGTGTCTCTTTATCAAGTTGGCAGTGCTTTCAGTGACCTCTAACTGACTCCCACTTCTTGTTTGGTGCCTATCACTCAGTTGTTAAGTGCAGTTGAGACATTTGCTTACATAAATATTGTCTTATGAATTCAGGTCGCTGTGCATGGTGGGAATCCTGATTTTAACAAGCGAAGGAGAAATTGAAATACCAACTCAACTCTTATCAACTCTTTTTATTCTCCATAAAGACACCTTTCAGTTGACTGTGCTGGTGGGACTAAGAACACATTTGATTCAGATGCTGCTTCATTTGCAGAACTGTTAGCCTGGAACAAATTAATTTCCATTATTGGGTTTGAACATCATGTTTAAATTATACATTTAGCTCATTAGTTTTGAAATGTATATTGTTTGATAAACTGAAAATGCAAAATGTGATTACTTTAATTGTAGATTCTATTTGTGGGTTCCAAATCAATATTCTTTGCGAAGAGCAGAGTGCTGGCCAAATACAATCAATTCACTGAAGTAATTCTGCAAATTGTCAGAGTACAGACTCAATTCTCTGGGCAATGTACTTAGTAATCTTTGCAAAATCATTGAAGAAATATTCCATTGGACCTAAATTTACTCTATTGAGTATTTAGTATTTAGTGTGTCAGTTGATAGCAACAGAATTTGCATTCTGCATTCTCACCTATTGAGCCAGAAGGTTGTAGATTCAAGCCTCATGTCAAGACTATGAATTCATATAGTCTAAGCAAGCACTCCAATGCAGTGCGATATTGTTGGAGGTTCCATCTTTCAGATAAGACGTTAAATTGAGGTACCATCTGCGATCCCATGGCACTATTCAAAAAGAGAAGGGAGTTTCTTCCAGTGTCCTGGCCAGCAATCCCCCCAAATAAAATTGGTTATTCATTACATTGCTGTTTGTAGACATTGTTGTGTGCAAATTGGATGCTGAGTCCCTGGACTTTACAGTATATCCTGTGAAGCACTTTGAGAAGTTCTCCTGACATGACAGGTGTTGTATCAATTGTATGATTATTTTAAAGGATTCAGATTTGAGCTAATTCTTAAACTCAGCCTTAATTTTGAAGATGTTTTTCCAAAGAATTTTTAAAGAACTACGAAAACACGACTTCAAAGTTAAGACTGTATTCAACAATTTGCCAAATTCTGCATTCTCTAAAATGCTGCATTACTAGAGTAAATCTGGACCCAGGTAGGTTTGCTCGCCAACTAAGTTTACAGGATAGTCAGGTTTATTTAAGTTTGTATTTTGGGAGACCCATCATTCATGCTTCAGAAGAGGCTACAACATCAGCAGACTACACTCCTCACCTGTCTCCCCAGTTCCACCATCTACAACATTCAGTTAGCACATGGGATCACAAGATTGGTCTGGATGAAGAAGGCACTTCAGCCCATCCAATCTCTGCTTTTTAAATGAGTCTAGTGCCCTAGCTTCCACCACCACAAAATTCCACTGCCAATATCCTCACCTGCACCAAACTCCACGTGCCCATCGCCTGAATCCTCACCAGTTTCCACTGTCTCCCCATCTCCAGAATGATCAACTTCAAGATCCTCACTCTCGCATACAAATTCTTTCATGCCCTAGCACCTCCCTATCACTTTGATCTGCTTGTACCCCCATTTCTCTCCCCGCCCCTCTGCTCAGCTAAGACATCCTGCTATATGTCCCTGACCCCTTGTGTGTCAACATCAGAGGTGGACTGGCTATATGAAAAATTTGGAAGTTTCCCAAGCACTCCCATGACTGGCTCCCTAGCGCCCCCTCCCCTCCAAGATTCCGAGCCCTTTCGGGGATACAGTCCCCCTTCCCTTACTTTCTTCAAGGTCCATCTCAAGACTTTCCTCTTTGACCATGCCTTTGATCATCATTTCCCCCTCCCCAAACCCCAACTTCCCTAGTTCCCCACCATTCCTGAATCCAACCTCCAGCTTGGGTGCAAACCCTTGACTTTGCAGTGCCTTGGGACATCCTCCTGATGTGAAAGGCGCTATATAAATGCAATTTGTTGCTGCTGTTTTTGTTGAATCTACATGGTGGCTGTATCAAGGGCATCAATAAAACATTGTGTATGCTCAGACACATTTTGTTGCAAACAAACTCATTGCAAATTCAGTCAATAAACAGATCAGCCTCAAGAAAATTCAGGTCAAAGGTTTATGATTCAAGGTGCTGGACGCCATTGAACATGAAAAGCATAGCACAGAAATGAGACAGGAAAAGTAATAGTTAGAAAAACCCAGCATAGTTTTCGAAAGCCTGTATCAAAGAGGAAGCCTGGGGGAGATAAGGAGTTCTATAATCTTCAGATCCCGTGGAAGAATGAATTTGTGGGAACAGTTTTGATTCCTGCAAATTGTGGAAAGAATACACGGAGGAGACAGAACATGTGGGGCAATGAATTTCAAGCTTGGGAGGAAAGTTTCAAGGGGTAAAAGCCACGGAAGTACCAATTAGAGATAAGAAAGGTTACAAGATGATGGAAGGATCATCATTTAAAAGGATAATTTCATTGTCGTAAATGGTGTTATAAGTACACAAGATTATAACATTGACATTTTACTAAAATCAGATATCTCATTTGCTAATACCGCATACAAGCAGTGAACATCGTTCAAAACAGTGAACATTTACAGCAGTATAAAATACGTTTCATTATTTGATTGAGACGGTCTGTACGTGGGTAGACAGCAAGAAAATCTTATTGGCTTTATTTATTACCTCATTAAATATTCCCTTTGCTCTTCATTGCCCAATAACTCAGGTAATATTATTTAAATAGCTGAAATATTGTAGGAGGGTGGTAGCGGATTGCAAAGTCTATCAAGCCAAAGCCGTTGTCTTATTGATATTTTCTGATGAATCTAATAGGAATCTTTGAATCTATGAATATAGAATTGATGGAATCACATAATCATTGAATGGAGATGAGGCAGAATATTGAAGTGTAACTCATAGTACACTGCAGCATATTTGAAATTAGCTTTCAGAGCAGCTTCTCTCTGTACTGGGGATACACTGGTACATGACCAGGGCACTGTATGAACCCTGTGCTCAGACCACACAGTTGGCTGGGCTAGTGAGGGACTAGAATTTCTATTGCCAGCACCTCCGGGAAATCAGTATAATCTTAGACACCCATTAATTCTGTGTACTTATATAGTGCCTTTCACATATGACAATGGTGGCCAACCTATGGCCCCTGGGCCAATTCTGGCCTGTGGGGCCATCAACAAGTGACCCACCAAACATTCGCACCAATCCAGACAAGGCCATTCCAAATCAATGGCTTGTTTCCAGTATCTACTGAGTGGCAATGCCCATGACACATACATCAATCAAGAAATATTCAAATCAAGAAAATGTATTTGGTTAGCTGACCAAAAAGGTTGGCTACCAGTGAGATAGGGCAATGTCTCAAAATGCTTTTCAGAGGTGATCCTAGACACCTAGCAGCGTGGAGGGGGTAGGGAAGTGACCTTAGGCACAATCAATGAAGTAGGTTTTTAGAAGCAGTTTAAAGACAGATAGAGAGGTGCTGAGGTGGAGGGATTTAATGAGAGAGTTCCAGAGGTTAGGGGCATAGTGACTGAAAGCTTGGTTACTGATGGTCAGGGCAGAAGGGAGTGAGGAATATGTAGCAGGCCAAGTTCCTGAGTGTTGTGGTCAAGCAGGAGAGTGAGCTTAGAGAAGGTTGTAAAGGGCAGGGACGTGTAAAGAATTTTAGGATCTTGAAGTAGATCTGTTGGGAGATAGGGAGACAATGGTGCATGGCGAAGATGGGGTAATAGAAAAGTATCAAATGGTAATTACCAGGATATGCCGGAAGCTTTGGAATGAATACAGTGAAGCCAGGTTGCAGATTTTGTCGCAGAGTCAAATAAGGCTGACTTGAAACAAATTTTAGTTGCATACATTTAATTCAAGGTACCGTTCATTATCACAATATAATTGCATGATTATCTGTGCAAGTGAACAAAACATCAGAGAAAAATGTGGAAACTCTACTGGGAACCAGTCAAGATATCTGACTGCGAACTTCAAAGAACCTGTTTACCTTTGGGGCTCATTAAATAGTCCTTGCAGCCTTTTGGAGTTAATTCAGTTGACTCACAGCTTGCAGCAGAACTTCTTGGAAGTTATTGAAGTGCAAAACTGTGTCAGGTTTTGTACCTTATTTATTCTTTTAGGCTCTTGTAAACACAATACATATGTTTCCCTCACAGTTCTTTAGTGAACTGCTGCTTTTGTACAGGTACCAAGCATCCCTGTTGATGATCCTTGGTGAAATTATGTCATGAGTGGGTTTGAAGGCAAAGCAGCCTTTCAATGCCGTCTGCATTAATTCCCATACTGTAGTACAGTATTTTTACATTTTCAAACAACAGAGCTTCACTTTTACTACACATTTCTCAATATAAAAATGATCAAAGATCTGATATCGAAGAAGGCAGTGATATCTGGGAATGTGCACACCTAGTAAAAGAGTTTCACTTTTACTACACATTTCTCAATATAAAAATGATCAAAGATCTGATATCGAAGAAGGCAGTGATATCTGGGAATGTGCACACCTAATTTTTTTTGGTCTGATGCTTGGCTTCACATATGCAGAAAGCCATTATCATGTTTGAGTATTCAAACCAGTGACTGGAGGGCATCAAATTAAGATAATTAACAAGGCAGAGATTAGGAGGAGAATTGTTAGCATGTGGAAAGCTCTGTGGGGTACACTGGCTAAAACAGAATCCTCATCAGCCAGATAGATATTTAAACAGAATGGGGAAAAAGCAGGAGAATGGGATTAACTGGATTGCTCCTTTAAAGGGCCAGCACAAATCAGATGGGCTCAATGGCCTTCTTCTGTACTGTAATTTTTCTATGGTTATAAATCAAACTACTAAGAGTTTCAGATACGTGGGTAGAAATTTCCCCTGGCTCTAGATTTACTCTTATTAATGTAGCATTTCAGAGAATTCAGAAATTTGGTATATTATTGAATTTAGTTTCAAGCCCAGTTTCTGTAGTTCTTAAGATAACTTACAGAAAACTGGCTCCTAAATTAAAGATAAATTTAAGAATTTGACAAATTCTGGACACACTTACCCACAGGAATTAAGTTCTAACCAAAACACTGAAACCTCAATATAAACATATTCAGCAAAATAAGTCCTTTGGCTAATAAAATAATAATAATAATAATAATAATCCTTGCATTTGATATAGCGCTATTCACGTCGGGAGGACGTCCCAAAGACTTTAAACCAAGGTCCAGTCTGCCTTTTCAGGTGGACGTTAAAGATCCCATGGCACTATTCAAAAAGAGAGTTTCTCCCGATGTCTTGGCTAACAAATCCCCCAAATGAAATTGGTCACTCACTCCGTGGCTGTTTGTGGAACATTGCAAAGCACAAACTGGCTGCCACATTTCGCCCAAAATACACAGTAAATCGACTTTACAGTATGTCCTGTGAAGTGCTTTGAGACGTCTCGACGATGTGATAAGGCGCTATATCAAATGCAAGTATTATTATTACTATTATTATAAATCCATGAGATAGAACCCAACTGATCAAACCAGCGTCATCTGGTCAACACGAAGCTTCTCTGTGTGGAATTGGAAAACCTTTAATTGGGTGGGGAGTGTGTGAATGTACAACTTCTTTACCAGAAACGGGTCTAAACGTTTTCAAAATTAACACTTCAAAGTTAAATCAAAATCTTGGCCTTCATTAAATTTGCTTTTTTTAATTGTGGCTAAATTGACTGCGATAAGCCTGACGTACAAAGCATTCTCCCGGATGTTCAGTTCCAAAGCAGTTGTTAAAAGGCAGATTTAATAGAACTTGTTTTTTTACCTCAATTTCTATATTGTCTGTACTATTGCTCAAGAAATGGACTCAGTTTCACAATACTACAATTTTGATCCTCTTTGTTTGGAAAATATGTGGCTGTCTTAAGACGTTGATTTATAACAACAAAGGTGTTTTTACTTTATTTCATTAATAGTTTGACAATCCTGCTCCTGTGAAATGATTGTCACATTGATGAATTGAAAGTGCTCTGTTTGGCAGTCAGGTTAGAGCTGTGGCTTTTACAGCCATCAATAATGAGCAAGCCTCCAGCAGTAAAATTTTTGCCTGTAAGCTAGCATACTGTACCTCCAGTGCAACCATAATTTAATGCACTGCACAGATGAAATGAGTGATAAATAATTAAATTGCCAAAAATTTATTCAGAATCTCTGTGCATCCGTCCAGATCAATTCATTTGCAGGACTGTATTTTGCTTTATTTGTCAGTTACTGAAGCGTTGACACAACACATTGGATACTGAACCCTGAAAAATATATTAGGTGAATACTACTTTTAGATTTTAGTATTCCAATAAGTCATTTCAAATACTCAATTTCAAAGCTTTCAGTAAACTGAGAGAACTGTAACTATAATGCCCACAAAATACAGTCAATTCAATTTACAGTATATTCTGTGAAGCGCTTTGAGATGTTTCGAAGATGTAATAAGGCATTATATCAAATGCAAGGATTATTATTATTATAACCCAACAAAGTAGCGTTACTCGGTTTGGTGATATATTGGGCAAAGAACTTGTTGTGAGTTGGTGAATGTTTCAATTAAAGGAACACTCTCTTCATGAAAAAGTGCTTTCCAATATTATTAATAAATAACCTTCTCATTTGATATAATACTTAGTTATATTGTTGAAATGTTTAAAAAGACTCCACAAGATTTAGTGTCTGTATTTTGTAGACGAACGTGGCAGCTAATTTGCACACAGCAATTTCCCACAAACATTCATGAAGTGAACGAGCAATTTTATCTGGAGGATTGTTAGCCAGGACACAAGGAGAAACTTTCTCTTTCTATTGATACTAATGCCGTAGGCTCTTTAATGACCACCTGAACAGGAAGACAGGACCTAGATTTAACATTTCTTCTGGCTGACACCATATGTAGACTTTCTCTTGGTGGAATCTATTGTGTGAGTTTCAGATTTGCACGTTGTGGTACAGGGACAGGTTTGATGGGACGAGTTGCCTTGTTTTTCTTTCATGTTTTCTTAATTTCTTATGCCTTTAAAAATGTGAAAACTTTACCCACATCAGTTGTAAATAGATAGTAAGTACTCAATCAATCATCCAGTGTAATTTTTCCCCAAAGCCCCAATGTTTAACTTTTAATCAGATATCATACAAGAAAATACTATAATGTATACATGGCCTCAAACAGTATACTAACAAGTCCTTTTTACACTATGCAGCCTTTGTTTGCTAGCTTGGAGCTATTCCAGATGTTGTGGGAACCTTTACACGAACAAAAAAAGATCTTTTGCAAACGACATGATTTCTAATATCGTGCTATACTTGTTCCCCTTAGTTTGAGGTCCAAGTTGTACAAGTCAGTATTTCTGACTACCATTTTTTTATTGCCTATTGTGGACTGCTGAGGGGATTGATCTGTATCTATCCTGGTTTTAATATTGAATGAAGTGTTTCAGTGTTTTTTTAAAAAAAACAATCATTCATCTGCCATCCTTTCAAATAAAAACATTTACTATCATTGCCAATGTTGAATTATTTAATTAAAGTGTCTCTTGGGGATCCCTTGTTATTGCTGTTACTACAAGAGACAGGCAGCTAGAAAATTCAGTGATTTTACAAACAAACACATTGAGCCTCTTAGTGAGAGATAATTCCCTTCCCCCAAATTTTGAAAGCTTATTTTTTGGTGGGAGGGTGGGGTACAAGACAGAAGAGCCCAATGCCATTCATGTCACAAAGATGCTGCATAAAAATAAGTTAATGGTTTGCTTTAGCATAAATTACAGCTTTGTGTTGTGAATATCTTTACGAATAGACATAATAATCATGTGGTGGTATGATAATGTTGTGGTCACTGCATCTGATTTAGCAGTGACTGATGTTTCACAGCAGATATAGCCAGAATCATGTTAACAAGTAAAATGAAGATGAGAGATGAAGGAATTAAGTCTTTTCCTTCTTCCCTTTCTCCCTCTTAATATAACACAGTGAAGAAACTACCAAAATGTATATTTATTCTGCCTTTTCCTTTCTAATAATTGTTATAGCCTCTCGTCCACTCAGAGATCATGGTTCAAAGTGGGACCCAGCATTATAGCTTTCAATTCTTTGCTGTTCTCTACCATTACATTGTCTATATTTTAATTTGGATGCTGCAGACTCAATACTATTCTATGTGAAGCTCTGATAACACTCCTGGACCATGGATACTCTGAACTCATAGACCACAATCACAGCCACAATCATGAACACATCATACGTACTAGGATAAAAAAATCTGATTTATGATCTGGACTTACTTTTGGAAATCTTAATTGTGAGATATTTGCAAAGCAGAAGCCAAAGCTTAAAACAAAAACTGACCCCACAGGTCAGTCATGCAACACAAGGAATATACACATTGTTCCACAAAGGAAATTAACACTTACCTCCACACCTCTAGGGATCCAATTGCAGACTGATTGGTTTGTCAACGCTTGTCAGTGAAAATGAATGAAATCCTTGATCCAGACAGCTAGAAATTGGATGTTCTCTCATTGGATTTTCGAGTCATAATGAGAAAAAGCGTAAGCAAGAACCTTTGTGGTGTGGCTCGAGTTGTGATAGGGATCAGTTTGGTTCAGTTGGTAATGCTCATGCTTCTGGTTCAGAAAGCTTTAGGTTTGATCCTTTGTTACCAGATGTCTGACACATGCGGAAACCCATCACCATGCTTGGGAGTCTGGTGAGATTTCCATCCATTCCGCCTCATATGGAAATTCCAGAGATAGATTATTAGAATGGAATGCGCACTCTCTCCCGGGAGGGTGGGGGGATGCATCCTGCTTACCTAATTCCAGAAAGTATGAGGCACAGGTTGGCGAGACCCAAGACTTGGGGACCTCACATAGTGTGGGTTGGGGTACTGGTGGAGTCTAACCAGCTAAAACCGCATAGCTTGCCATTGACAGCACTGTCTGGAAAGCTTTCTCACTGCTTGTCCAGCTGGACCATCCTACCTGTTAGGGCTTTGGCATGCAGAATTAATAGGAGCTGAGTGAGAGGATTCCCTGTGCCAGGGACTGTTCTGCCCTTCCAGGTCCTGCTGATGAGTCAGGCTGGTTGTGCTGCCATCAGCAGTGCTCTGGAGTCCTGCAGACCCAACTGGCCAGGAACCAGACTACCGAGACCGCCACAGAGGGCTGGCTCAATTCCAACATGCCAATGCCAGGCATATCACCTTGGAGCCAGTTCAGACCCTGCTTACCTTCTCCCCCAAGGAGGTAGCAGGCAAATCACTACAGTAATGAAGGAATGATTTCCTGTTAAAAATACTTTCTTTTTGATGAGATGCACATCAGGAGACATCAGTATTGTTCAGTATTGTTCATGTGTGCATTCCCATACAAAGCTTTTGTACCTTTTTTAGTACAAGTTTTCAAGTGAGAGCGCATTGCACTTACACCAAGTAGCAAACAAATCCTAGAACCCAGCAAAGAAACAGAATGGTGGACTATAACTTAGTGCTCAACATAGACTCCGAATGCAGTAAGTTGTGAATTTGTGACAAAGAGTCAGAGCAAACTAGCAATTCATAAATTTCCCCCAAATATATTAATATTGTCACTTATTTTGATCCAAGTGGACACTCACACATACTAAAATAAATGTTTTTGAGTAGGATGAAGTACTGAGTATGCTAATATTGATATCATGTTATTCTTATGTTCATTGATGAATCTTAGACACTTATTATCTTTGATTTATAATAATAATGATCATTGCATTTGATGTAGCATCTTGTCGCTTCATTGAGACGTCACAAAAAGCTTCACAGTATTTACTGTAAAGTGGATTTTGTATTTTGTGTGCAAAATGCGGCAGCCAGTTTACGCACAACAATATCTAACACACAGCCAAGGAGTGAATGACTAATTCTATTTGGGGGATTTGATGGCCAGGACAGCGGAAGAAACTCTCTTCTCTTTTCAAATAGTGTCTTGGGATTTTTAACTTCCATCTAAACAGGCAGAAGGCACCTTGGTTTAACATCTCAGCACCTCTGACAATGCAACACTTCCTAGCACTGCATTGGAGTGTCAGCTTAGACTATGTGATTCCATCACCTGACATGGGGCTTGAACCTACAGCCTTCTGACTCGGCAGCGAGAGTGTTTCCTTGAGCCCAGATGACCCATGTTTTAATTCGCACCAGAAGACGCGGACAACTCTTACCATTTTTAACCAAACAGATGGAATAATCTCACATTCCCTTTTTGAACAGTCTTGTCGCAGCACTGCTGTAGCTAGATCAGGGTTCTCTTGCCCATATAGTTATAGATGCACTTTGGGGCAGGACCTGTAATTTTCATTTATCAGTGAGCGGAGCAGTAGCTCACAGATCCTTTGTACTGCTTCACTTTGTGTTGTTGGTTGTCACCTACAAAATACAAACTTTATATTAGAAGTGTTTTGAGATGTCCTCCTGGCATCAAAGGGGCCATGTTGAATGCAAGAATTATTATAAATGCAAAAATAAAAAGATTATTATTGATTCCCTGAATGAATGAATTTTTTCGGTATAAATTTAACCCAAAAAGTGATGTGTTTTTCAAAATACCAATTCAAAATTCTGTTGTTTTCCATTGCCTGATATTTTCAGAAACATGCCTTGAAGATTACAACACAGAGAGCCTGAGGGATTTGTGGACTCAGCCAATACATTGAATATTGCCACAGTTATCTTGCATTGATGGATTTGCTTGCATGTCCACAATATTTACTGTTACTGGACAAGAGCATCCATCTCTAGTAACTGATTGCTAAGATGAATCTGAACATGTTTTCTCCCTGAAATAGCACAAATTATAAATAACAGTGATAACCAGAGAAAGGAAAACAAATGTGAATTAGATACATAATATTCTGAATAAAAAGTTATCTATAGAACAGATGATATGGTGTCACCATGGGTCAAAATCGTAGCGTTCCTAAACATATTTTGTTTATTATTTTAAAGAATGGTGTCAAAACTTTCTTTGAAATACCTCCACCCCAACATCTGTATTGTTGTCATGCCTAAAACGGCCTGCAAAGTTCTGGTCCTGTTATCCTGGAATTCCATTCAGTGGAAATCATTTTAAGCACCCGAAACAGCCTTCCAAGATTTTGACTATACTGGGGATACCCCATCTGACATAGGACAGTATCCAATGACTAGTCCTTGAGAAATAGATCAAAGGAATTCCTCAAGGTCTTTCTCCATTGTAATTCGCAAGTGTAGAATAGGGCTGGAGGTGGACTGCACCAGCAGAGTTATTCAAACACTGTAAATGTATGCAATCGTGGAGAGCAAGACTCTCAAAGTCGATCTGAATCGGGGGCAGCATTTGGGATGCATTTTCCAACACAGTTTGTTTCAGTAAATGACAAAATGGAGAAGCCGCCCGGATGATTGGGTCTGCAAACATTTGGAAATTGCCCTCTGTTTTCCTAGCATTTCAGAGCGACCGAAGATGAGCAGATTGTCGAATTCAAAACTCAGGCTGTATTTCAGAATTCTGAAACGTTCTAATGGTGTGTGTCTTTTTCTCTCCTTTTAGAATGGTTTCACTCCGCTCTATATGGCTGCCCAAGAGAATCATATTGACGTTGTGAGATATCTTCTGGAGAGTGGAGCTAACCAAAGTACAGCGACTGAGGTAAGGGAATCTATTGTAACATTGCTTTTGATGGACTCTCCTTGAATGACAAATGCCCTTTCTTTTTGTTTCTATTAAAGACATTCACATTACACTATTCTGATCCATGTTCAAAGCATTTCTCCCAAATGATTCATTCAATGACTATTAACAGATCATATTACTTGTGCAAATTTGTCAATTGGATCGAAAGTTAGTTTCAAGAAACACTATAAAATAAACACCAGCTCTGGAGTTTGACTGCATGTTGAAAAATAATCCATGTGATCACCAGAAAAAACCCCACGATATAAAGCCCCATTTCTGCCATTTCCAGTGTTGATTTCACTATTATCTGTTTTGTTACCTGTTCGGGGAAAGGGTTCTGATTGCTTTGTGTAAGCCAATACCAAGATGTATGCCCTCAGGGTATGAAATCCAATACGAATTTTGTTAAATAAACTAATTCATCTCATGTAAATTTCAGTAGGATGTATCAGTCACTTACATGACAAAGTGACAGTATGACTCCAGGCGTGTTTCATAGACCACTGGACAGAATCTTTTTTTCTTGTTTAATTTTCTCCCTCCCCCCCCCCCTCCTCTTCTCCTGTAGGTCTTTTGGCTGCTTTTTCTTTCTTCTGGGAGGTATAGGCACCTGTCACCGTCTGATACCATGCCCAATTGCTATTATCCAAGTGTGAGTCTTGACATTAAGTGTTTGCAGGACATTTGATGAAGCTGGGGAAATCATACCAATGCTTATACTAAAATATAAATCTGTCGACCTTCCAGCAGCTGTTTCTTAATAGAGAATGGGAGCAGGAACCTTGACTGCTTTTTCCTTCCCAAATGCATGAACATTGAGGCCTCAACTGCTTTCCAACAGAGAAGCTAAGTGAGCACAAGTTTCAACTGGCAATCTATATATGATTATATGTAATGACACAGTGCTGAATTAGGATAGTGTGTTTCCTCATTCAACCACGAGGGAGCTCAGAATCAGTCATTAAGTCTTTATAACATTTTTGCCAGTCACTCTGAATCATGGCTCAGCTATTGGATTGGTTATGCGACCTACTCCCAAGCCCACCACCATTCGGTTGCTGGCTTTTTCTCACTACCTTTCGGAGCTCATCGCTGATGTCCCTTCAGTAGCTGTGGCTGTAAATTGACCATATGAGGAATTCCAGTACAGCCTCAATTTTACCCATTCATTAATAGTGTGCATTGGTATGCGCTCTGCAAGTGTAAAGAATTTTGCTCCCTCTCGCTTTCTCTCTCCCTCCAAACAATACAAAGAAGCAGCACTTAGTAAAATGCCATTAATATGTGCCCTTTAAGTATGTTTGCAAGCAGATCAAGTAAATAATGATTAAAAGAATAAGCCTGTACTAATTTTTACTAAAAGTATTACAGCTGGTGTATTTCTGTAACATATCCTGGAGGATTCCACACACTTTAACAGTGAAATTGCCATGATTTAAGATTTATCTGAACACTGAAGCTCCTTGAATAATACTTTGTTGAAGTTATTGCAACTGGGTTACCTTGATCTAGGAAAAACCTCTCTGCTGAACTGAAGCAATTCAGTGGACAATGATCGATTGGTTTCATGTTTCGTAAAATATGAATTGTAAAGAAATGCGTATTTCTTTATTGTCTGGCTTGTTTCTACAGAAAATAAATCTATACTTTCTCAGTTCTATAATGAAAACTGGGGAGATTTTATTTTAACTTGGAGAGAGACATTTTTCTCCCTTCCTTTTGTTCTTCTCCGGATTATGTGTTAACTGCTCCCTTGAGGACCTGTTTCCAGTTCTCTGTCACTGCTGCTGAGTGAAATAACAATAATCTTGGCATTTGATATAACGCCTTATCATGTCATCTCAATGTCTCAAATTGCTTCACGGGATATACTATAAAGTGGATTGACTATGTATTTTGTGGGCGAAATTGCAAATTGGCTCTCAAATAGATTGATCAAATCATTAGAAGAAACAATACCAAATAGAAGAATTTTTGACCTTCACTGTCAACATGGCAACTTTCGCCAAAACAGTGGATGGTCTGGGGAAGAGACCTACCTCATGGCCACGAAACATGCAAATTGATTAGAAACCCATTGCCGCTTTTGCAAGAGATGCAGATGCCTTTTTGTGGTTTCCACTGCCCATTAAGGAGAGTCCCTTTACAGCA
The DNA here is from genome assembly GCF_018977255.1 of Callorhinchus milii. Taxonomy (NCBI): domain Eukaryota; kingdom Metazoa; phylum Chordata; class Chondrichthyes; order Chimaeriformes; family Callorhinchidae; genus Callorhinchus; species Callorhinchus milii. The sequence goes on along the minus strand of NW_024704742.1, from coordinate 33,345,953 downwards.
GGATGGTAGCTGAAATATCCATCAGCTTCTCTGAAAGCAGCTGACAACATTTGCTCACAATAAAGCTAGGAAGATTCAAGTGATGGATAGCCCTGGGTCCATATCTTTCCCATGGGAGGCACTATCTACAGTACTGGATATACCCGTGGGTTATAGTGAAATGATGAGGCTAATACGTTGAATAAAGTAATGAAGGTAACAAACCATGTTAAAGGATCTCCATTATCAGCTGGATATAGGGTGATTAGCCTCGGGGATTTTCAACTCATTTAGCATTGGTCATTAAATGATTTTATCATTACATGTTCCTTGGACTGTGTTAAATGGGAAATTCATTTCTTACACAAAGAAGACCTCATGCTTCTTATTGTGTCATTTGTTGACAAGTGAATGATCTGTGTCTGATTACAACATATGTGGAAACATTTAAACTGAGAAAAGAACTTTGGATGAGCTGTTAAACCAAGCTTCCTATTCAGGTGGATGTTAAAGATCTTCACTGTTCAAAATGTGCAGGGAGTTTCGCCCGGTGTCCTGGCCAACAGTCCTTCAGAGAAAATTGTTGATTTGACTTCACGGCTGCTTGTGAGACATTGCTGTGCGCAAATGGACTGCCATGCTCACTCACAAAATACACAATTATTCCACTTACTGTATATCCTGTTAAGCACTTTGGGGCATCCTCCTGATGCGGAAGAAGCTATCTGAAGTTCAAGAATTATTGTTATATATACTAAAAGTACAAATTCCTCAGTAAGAGCTACTGATGGAAAAAACATGGAATTACAAACAGCTTAACAGGGTTACACAGTCATCAGTTGGAGTAAATGTTTGTTAAAACCGACCCTATTGCCCTTTTGTTATTTTCTTCTATCATGTTTTGCGCTGATAGACTGTGATGGGTGTTGCTGATTTCAAAAACTGGCCATTAGAGCCCATTGTGCTGGGAGCTCCTGGCTGTGATATGTTTTAACATTACGGCAGGTGTGAGATATTGTGGACTGGAGTGTGATTGTTCGGGGATTGTGGTTTCACGGCCCTTCTCCCACCTGCTCCCTTTGTTGCACACAATTTGCATCTGTAATCTTCAATGGCATTTCAGAAGACTGAGCCAGCAATTGCTGGTACATTACTGCAGCTGTGTGTTTGCAGAAATAGGCAGCATTTGGCCTGACATATTAGTGTGAGGGATTATAGTCATTAACTCTTGTCAATTCAGTCCACTGGCAGCAGTGCTGAGGGTAAGAGACCAACAACATTTCCCTGAAATATATATAATATATAATTTAATAAATACTTGAAAATACTTTTCGAAGATTGGCTGTTAAACTCTTTTTGTTCCTAAGACCTGGTCCCAGCATCTTTTATGACCTTTGAACAGTTAGGCAAAGGAATTTTGCACCAGGACTAATGGGATATTTGAGTTGCTGAGATCTGATTTATGATATTTCTTAGTGGGATTCATCAATAGGAAGACCAAAACATTTGGTCAAACCACAGGGTCTGTGTTAAGAGAGTATATTGCATTGGAGTAGAGTTCCCATAGGTCACCATAGCATACTTCTTGCTATTATCTCATTTGCATTAATAATAGTTTGATATAATATCAGGAGGACGTCTCAAATCACTTTACAGGAATGATTATAAAGTATAGTGAATGTGTATTTTGTAGATATCACTCCCTCCTTGTGGTAAGCTTTTTGGCCGTTGCACACATCCCAAAATGAAGTGAATTTACAGTACAGAAAGAGACCATCCAAACCATTGTGTCTGTCCTGATGCCAGTTTCCCCAATTCAACAATCACAAGATTGGTTCGGATGAAGAAAGCCCTTCAGCCCATCTGATCTCATCCTTCCAAAATACTCACCCTACCGTCCTTCCGTCTCATCCTTTCAAGCTGCTTTTTAAATGCAGCTTCAAACACCTTCCTTGGTAACCTGTTCATTTGTTAATTACCTTCTAAGTAAAGGAAGACGTCTTGATATCTGTCCTGAAATTGCCCAGGGCAACTTTAAACCTACGTGATCTACTCCATTCCCTAACCTCATTTATTTTTCAGGTATTTTTCAAGCTCTTGCCTTCGTTGCAGCACCACAAAAACAACCATGACACTGGAGCCATTAAAACATTGTTGTTTGTGCTTTGTCAGGACGGGTTCACACCCTTGGCTGTGGCACTACAGCAGGGTCACAACCAGGTGGTGGCCATCCTCCTGGAGAATGACACCAAGGGAAAGGTGCGGCTGCCAGCCCTCCACATCGCCGCCAGGAAAGATGACACCAAATCTGCAGCGCTCCTGCTGCAGAATGACCACAATGCCGACGTGCAGTCCAAGGTAAGGCCATCTCCTCCTTTCAGTGGCCTTTTCGATTGTAATTCCAGTTAAGCATTATCTGTACCTGCATTGAGCAAGTCAGACACTATTGAAATTTCCTCCTTATCATCACATGCCACCAAACACACTGTATGGAGCAGCGAAGGGAATTTCATCCCCTGGGTTTATAAAAGTGGATGGCATAAATATGCATTTTCAGTTTCAGTCACTTGTCAAAGGCATTTCTAATAAGATTAAATCTTTTTGTTCCAGGTTGCTTGTTTCTGTATTGCTTCTGTTCTGAAAACGTTGCCCTAAAATATTTATGTTGATTTTGTTGTTCATCCCACTCATAAGAAAGTTATTATATTTATGCATAAAATATTATTTTATTATAATCTTATCACACACTTTCTATCCTTAAACACCCCCTTCCCCTCACCCCCCAGGGGAGAAGGCAGGCTGGAAGTGATCTGCTAGCAACTTGTCCAAGCCAGTGCTGTTCTATAGCTGGGTCATTGGAGGTATGGGGTTATGACCTGGGAATGACCACCCTTGTATTTTCCCTCTATGTTTGGCATGTTCCCTCAGTTTAGAATCATGTCAACCTGTACCCAGCACCGTGGGGCCAGCCCGTGAACAGGTGCACTTCACAAAGACAAATCGTGTGAATCACAGTTCAGACATCAATTTGAAATAAATAAGAACACGGTATACCCTATTGGCAATAACTGCTCACCTGATTGGCAAAAAATGGGGACTTAGACCTAGGAATTTGTGGAAGGATTCATAAAGATGGAATCCTGTAGGTACCCAGATGTGGCTCCTGACGACCGGCTGGAATTCTGTTAAGATGCCCAGCTTATTTCTGACTTACGTCCAAGGAAGGTTCCTGGCACTCAGCAGGAATTTGTGTCTGAGTAGATATCCAGCAGGTCACGTAACACACATCCAGATACATGCAGGGTTCTGTCTATCTATATTTATAAATTATTTCACAGATCACCCATATTAAATCCCATTATACATTATATCCATATGTGGAAATATTGTACCTTTGATCATTTTCATTGGTATCAAACACACCTTTTCAGTTTCTAAATGACTGTGATTTAAACCACTGAACAGATGTATCAATGACCTAATGACTTTGAAGTATGGAACCAAACCTGTTTGCGTGGTAATATTATGTTTACTACATCCAGGAAGGTTTACAACATTATATCATGACTAAATATTCATCATCATAATCGTTGTAACACTATCATTGGCACCAGTTGTGGAGTACATTCATGTTGTGATCACTGTGGAATCATCCGACCCAGGATAACTACAACATCCTTCTCACTGCTGATGTGAATAGAAAGTACTCCCTGGTTCATTAGAAGAACAGAACATTCTATGTAAAAAGAAAAAAAAAAAAAAAAACCCCACAAAATACTGCAGATGCTGGAAATCTGAAAGAACATTCTACGTGTAAGGAAGCCTGGACAATGAACTACAATATATCTACAATACAGGGTGAAATACAGAGGCCTGCCTCACAAGCACAATACATGTTAAGCTACACATTTTCCCATTGAGTATTCTGTTTATAGGGTTCATGTTTAAATGTAATCAAAGAAAATATTTGATTACATTAGTTGGTTGGCTGCATGATTGATTGAGTGTTTGGTTTGTGTGTAGTGATTGGGGTAGTCAATTCACTTTACAGTATATTCTGTGAAGCGCTTTGGGACGTCCTCCTGACGTGAAAAGCGCTATAACAAATGCAAGGATTATTATTATTATTATTATTATTGACCAGACAGTTTTAATGGAATGTACATTACCTTGGAATGAAACTAGCAAAAATTGTAATTGTGCTAATAATAATAATAATATTATTAATAGTGCTAAACAATTTAAGGAACATTTTCCATACAATGCAATTGAAATTTATTTATCGGCTTTCACATCGGGAAGACATCCGAAAGTGTTGCTTACCGATACTGGCTTGGCACACGAGCTGGGAGTGCAAGCCGAAGGGGCCGGGGAGGGTAAAGGTGACGAAAAACATGATCAAAGAGCTACATCTTGAGACGGACCTTGAATGAGATAAGAGAAGGATCGTGTCAGCGGGTTTCCAAGATGGAGTTCCTTAGAGTGGGTGCAGCTAGCTATAATCAGTTGAAGGAATAAACTGGATGGGCTAAATAATCTTCTTATTGCTTGTTTTTGCCAAGGGAGCACCTAAGGGACATGCTCCTGAAGTTAAAGGTGCCATATAAATGTAATTTGTTGTTGTTTATCATTTAATCCATAGATGAAAAAAATAGAATGGCTTCAAAAAATATGTGTGTAGTGTTATGTTGTGTGTAGTTGTGATTTTTTTAAAAAGGGTAAAAGGAAATAAACATTTGCAATATTCCTTTTGGTTACAGATTTGACTAAAACTACTCAAAATAATCCTGGATCACTTTCAAATCCATTATATTTACCACAATTTCCTTACAGCACCACCTTAAAACTGCAGCCTCTTTTATAAAAGATGTATTACACAAGTATGTTGTATCTGAGAATATAATAAAAAGTTATAAGAACAGACACAGTTGATGAAATTGCTTATAGGAACCCTATGGTAATGGTTCAATCCATATTGAAGCAGGGATAAATCACTTATGTGATGTGACTAGCCCCAGCTACAAGTGTGGGTTTTAAAGTTGGATTAATATCCCTGCAATCGGTTGATTTCCTGCAGAAGTCGGGAAGAAATTTCACAGTTTTGTCTGCTTAAAAGATCACGTGGGTTGGTTGGTGGCTTCCTACAGGAGACTGAGTGTGGTTGGTACATTTCTGACAGGGCAGAGAAGCAACTGGCAGTGCTTGACAGCCAAAAGGCCTTTGCTCATTCAATTAGATGTTGTCACTTCTATGCAGAACAGCTTAAATACTCAGATAACATCTGTAAATTTAAATATACATTTAAAAAATTTATATTTTTGAAAAAGTACCAATAACGGCGTTATAAATGCTTCAACGTGTTTATAAGACTGTTGATACTGGGATTCCTGCTTATCCAGTTCTCTGAGATGCTATCCTGCCTGCTGGATGCTATATTAATGCAAATTGTTGTTGTTATCATATTCATCCCATACATGCTCGGTCATACAAGTTAGTGGACATTGATGCCTATCATCGACTGAGCACTAACCCTGACCTTTTCCTTTCACGATTGGTTTTGAAAAAATCGCTAGTGTTAATGATGAGTGTTCGATAGACCCCAGTGTGTTTGCTGTGTAGATTTCAATTTTGATGTAGAGAATTGCATGTGTTCTCTGCAAGAAGTGCTGTGAGTTTTGGTGCTGCTTCCCGGCTTGAGGTTTACGTTTGTCTTTACTCTCTCACAATACTGTTTCTGCTTCTTCTCAATGCTGCCCCAGATGATGGTGAATAGGACCACAGAGGTATTTATTTTGACCTACTCACTTTTTCCTCAGTCAGTTTGAAAATTACCTCTAATAGTCGTATAATTGCAATTTCTTCAGGTGGAAGAAAGTGGTTTGTTTCCAACCTTAACGGAGCAACATGCCTTACACAATGTGCTTCAGGATATTGATATCCTCCAGTGAAAAACATGCACTTTCTGATTTCTGTCTCATTTCTGCCCTTCCAGTCAGCCACCGCTGTTGATAGCAGGACAGGCAGGTAGCCTGGATCCAGAGCATTACAAGTGCCATACTGTGAGCCACGTTAATGCTTCTTTAAGGATATTCCTTTATTCCTCTCCTTCCCCTTACAATGAAACAATCTGTAGGCGTTCCTGTGTGATAAACCAGGAAATGAGCGGAGCGGGTAAATCCCTGCACTGGCTATTTTACTGATGTCAGATTTGTAATCCATTTGAAGTAATCATATCAAATGAGTTAGACTCAAAAGCAGCTAAATGAAGCAATCAACTTTTTGTTTGTTTTTTACTCACCCCAACTCTCTTCACTGTAAATTTAACATGAAGATGCACAAATAAAGTTCTGTCAGATGTCTGCTTCCCACTTGAAAGAATGATAGTTGGAATCTCATCTGCTTTGGTGTCCTGATGCATTATGGTGTTTCCAGTAAACTTTGAGGCTGTATCCCAGGGGCCAGTGACAGCCAGCATTCCACCCAATTTTATAGTATACGATTTTGCAGAATTGTAGAAAATTCTTAAATTCAGTCTTAATTCAGAAACTGGCTTGCCACAATTCTTAAAAAAACTGGATTCCCAATTGAGTCTAAATTGAATAATTTTCCATAATTGTGCGTGATCTTAAATTTTTAGACAAAACAGATTTATGGACTAGTTTGGTTGAATTTTGTGCTACTCTTCATAGGGATGTTTATGTGTTCATCGAGATGATTCTTTAGGAATTGGATGAGAAAAAATGTGTTTGTGAGTCTGGGTATCAGAGTTAAACGCTGGTTTATGAGCTGGTTAGTTTTATGTTCTCAATGTCTTTTCCTCCTGTTCACAGAGTGGCTTTACGCCTCTGCATATTGCTGCCCATTATGGAAACGTGAATGTAGCTACTCTGCTGTTAAACCGAGGAGCTGCCGTGGATTTCACAGCTAGGGTAAGTTTTTATTCCTATTTGATTTCAGTTACTTATTGTTATTCTCTCAATCTCTGCTGTTTCCATAGCTCTACCTTGTCTTCCTCTGGAGGGGTTGAGTAGCAGTGCATTTAACAGCCTTGGCTTATCTGGATTCTATCATTAATATTATTTGTGAGTTTGTCTGAATTGTGAAGGAACAGATTTGCCAGGTTGAACTCCATCAGCCTGTAATCTAACTTGTGCAATAACAGGCTTAAGATATGGACTATCGTTTTGGATTGCATAATTCATGTCATGTGAATTATCAACAACCTAAACTTAATTACATTGTTATTTAATGTTTATTAAAAATGTAATCATTAAACCTTCATCTTTCAAACTAATGGTATTTTGTAAAGGCAAATTAGCAGTGACACATGAGGGAGTTGGGAGTAGGGGAAATATATTATGTTAATGCTACAAATTCCAATATTTGTCCTAAATAGGTCAGCCAGTCATATTTTCTAGCATCAAAACCCTACATTAAATGAAACAAGAACCTCGGATTTTTAATCAATTCACTCAGCAAAATGGATATGTGAACAATTTTGGATGCTGTGTTCTCTGTAATCCACAGAGGATGGTTCTTCGACAAGCGGTAAATGTATTGACATTCTAAATAAATAATTGTTACATTTGAGGTGTAGCATCTAGAAAGTTAAAACGTCTCGAGTCTTAACAAGCAAAAGAAATGCAGAAGCCGAATTGCACGCAGGAAAGTCCACAAACAACTATAATGTGGAGTCCTGTAGCTCAGTGGTTAGAGCACTCGCTTTGCAAGTGGGAGACCTGAGTTCAATTCCAGGCAGAGGGCGAAACCTTGGGCAAGTTTCCTTACTCCACACAGAGCCTAATAATAATCCCTCCAAAAAAACAAAACAATAATAAATTGGTCATTTTCAATCTACGACTGTTTGTGGGACATTGCTGTGCGCAATTGGCTGCCGCGTTCGCCCACAAATATACAGTCAATTCACTTTACAGTGTGTTCTGTGAAGCGCTTTGGGACGTCCTCCCGACGTGAAAAGCGCTATATCAAATGCAAGGATTATTATTATTATTATTATGAAGTGAATGATCTGGCTTGTTGGCCAGAGAAATTCCTTTCTCTTTTCAAATTGCATTTCAGAGCCTTCAACCATTCACCATACATTAGTGGGGGATGCATCTAATTTTCTGCTGGCAGGTACACTTATTGATCTTGACAATGTGAGCTTATAAAGGTCAATTTTTCATTCTAAACTCAAAAGTGATCCGATGGGTAAATTGTCAGTGATTGGTAAATCAACTCAAGAATGTTGCTGAAACTGTACATTTAAAATTGTTCCTTTGTTAAAATATATTTCTTTTATATTTCTTGATCACACCACTGCTATGGTTGGGGAAACCTCTGGTGTAACTTTTATTTATTTTAAATGACCATTAAAATAAAAAAAGTGATCCTCACAAATGATAAAGCTAAATTTATTGAGGGACATTTCCAGGTAGCGAGAGTACAATCTTTCACCTGTCTCTCACACTTTGTCTCAGCAATTGTAATTCTCAAATCACAAATAAATCATGCAACTTATACTGTAATAATTGAATAATAAAAAATCTTTTAATTTTATATTAAGCACCTTGAGACATCTAGAAGACGTGACAAGCACTATGCCAAATGCAAGGATTATTATTATTATGTTGCACGTTTCACGTTGGAAGAACTTCTCAAAGCGTTTCACAGAATATACTGTAAAGTGTAATAACTTTAGTATGTAGGTGAATGGGCAGTCATTTTCAGCACAGCAAATGTCTCACAAACAACTATGAAGTGAAAACCAATTTTAGCTTGGGATTGTTAGCCAGAACACCAAGAGAAAATCTCATCTCTTACCAAACAGTAACATGGGATTTTTAATGTCTACCTGAACAGACAGAAGAGACCTCAGTTTAACATTTCATCTGAAACCAGGCACTTCCAACAATAAACAAAAGGCTATGATCCTCCTATTCAATCCACGACTGTTTGTGGGACACCGCTGTGCACAATTGACTGCCTCGTTTCGCCCCCAAAATATATAGTCAATTTACTATATTCTGTGAAGCACTTTGAGATGTCTCAAAGACATGAAAAGGCGCTATATTAAATGCAAGCATTATTATTATTGCCTTTTGTCTTGCTCCATCAACACCTCTTATCTCATCATTTTCTGTCCTCCATCTAAACACGTTTCCTTTGTCTTTCTTTCCCCTCCCCCTTCTCTGCTTGTACTTATAATCTGCTGTCTTCCAACATCCCCCAGTTCTGACGAAAGGGCATAGACCTGAAATGTTAAATAATTTTCCTCTCTCCATGGAATCTGTCTGACCTGCTGCATGTTTTTAATGACTACTGTGTTTATGGAGTTTGTGGAGTCCTGTAGCTCAGTGGTTAGAGCACTCGCCTTGCAAGCGAGAGACCTGAGTTCAATTCCAGGCAGGTCAGGGCGAAACCTTGGACTAGTTTCCTTACTCCACACGCCTAATAATAATCCCTCCAAAACCAAAACAATAATAAAAAATTGGTCATTTTCAATCTACGACTGTTTGTGGGACATTGCTGTGCGCAATTGGCTGCCGCATTCGCCCACAGATATACAGTCAATTCACTTTACAGTGTGTTCTGTGAAGCGCTTTGGGACGTCCTCCCGACGTGAAAAGCGCTATATCAAATGCAAGGATTATTATTATTATTATTATTATTATTATTATTATACCTCCAACAATGCAGTGTATCCCCAGCACTGCCCTGGGGTGTAAGCCAAGACTGTAGTAATTTGAAGCCCCAGCATGTGGATTGAATCCACAACTTGCTGACTCAACAGATGAGAGTACTACGAGGCTGGCACACATTTGAACTGTAACTGCAGTTTTCTATTTTCAAATTGTTTTCCCTGTTCAATCTTTGCTTTTATAGATGGAAGAAGGGAGGGAAAAAAGACTTTTATCAAGTGTCATTCCTACACAATGGGATTAAGACACATTAGAGAACATTTAAATATAACCCGGATTCTGATACCATATTTGCTTTGAACTTTTTGCTGATGTATTATTTTTTATCCTTCCCTTCCCCCAAACCAGAATGGAATCACTCCGCTCCATGTAGCTTCCAAACGAGGAAATACCAATATGGTGAAACTGCTGCTGGACAGAGGAGGACAGATTGATGCCAAGACCAGGGTGAGCCGTTCAATCCAAGAGCCGTAAAGCTAACGCTTGTTCAACTGCTGACTTTATCATTTTTCTAAATTGCCTGTCTTGTGAGCTTTGGGAAGAGCTGTGTCTTTTGGATGTTAAAAGACAGGTTCACTGGGGTTAAATTAAAGATTAGAGAGCCTGCAACTGCAGGACAGATCTTTTCACCAATGTACCAAGTGTCCAGCCAAGTTTGGTATGACAAGAGAAGGAATCCTTTTGTCAGAAAAGCTTGCAATAAACATTGAAAATTGTATCCAATTTGCACAACATTGTTTTTTTGAAGACTTACCAGACTTTGCTCAGCCTTTTCAATCTTTTCTTTTGTAGATGGGAGAAGGGAGAAAACAAAAGGCTTTTCCAAGTGTCATTCCAACACAGTGGAATTAAGAAACATTGCAAAACATTTAAATATAACCTATAATATCTGAATTGTTCTTCTATAGTGATGTCTTAAATCATACCCAGAGGTTGATGTATTCACAGTGAATATTTGAGTGGTTCTAATGTACTTTTTAAAATTAATAATATTTTAAATTCCAATATATTTATATTAAAATCAAGCACCATTTGTTTAAACCTCTCAGAAATCTTCCAGGCAGTATTTCAGCTCTAAAGTCTAGCAAAGTTCCGAGCTTTAAATTTATTCTGAAAAAAATCATTAAGGAAAGATCCTTGGCATATTCTATTCTGCAAATATTATATTCTCAAATTTATCATCAAAACATTCAGTTGTGTAAATTTTCAATGAAAAATAGTTGCAACTGTTTGAAAAGCTGGAAGGGTAGGTCAACATTCAGAGAGTTAATTTCCCATGTTAAAATAGAAAGTAAAACCTGAATAGGACATAATTATGTGTAGACATTCCTTTCATTAGTCAGTCATAGATGTAGACCAGCATAAGCACTCACTGAGGTTGAATATTAGAGCCATTTTACCGCTCTTCTTGTGCAGTGCAGATCCAGTAGACATATAAGGAAATGTGCATTTCAACTGCGGCGAGTTCCATGTTTCCCTCTTATTTTATTTTATTGTTTTATTTACTGTAAATTATAATAAAAATAATATTATTATTAATGTAAATTTACCCCTATACTAATATTGCGATCTTATTATTCAGATACACCAGTCATACAAGTGATCTCAGCCTACAGTATTTATTTGAGAAATAAGGCTTTATTGTGTGAAATGCAACCCATGTTCCATCAGGAATAAATCCTAGTGGATCATATCTCATCCAAACCCAGAGAGATAATATTCGTGCAAAATCTGTCATTTTTAAATATTTTAAAAGAAATAGAATATTTTTTTCACTTCACAAATTTCCGATCTCAACTGGGCACTTGACATGAAAGAGAGCATAAGGGTCATGAAAACATGGTGTGTGGTTTATTTATATCATGTGTGTGTGTTGCTGAGGTGACATTGTTTTGACACTGTTGGTGTCTCTTTCTCTTGCTTTGACCGCATGCCATGGGTTTGATATGGCCATGGGTTTGTAGGGTATTACTGAGGTAGGTTCAGTGTTGCATGTCTGTCTGTTGCATTTAAAGGGGAAGACACCTGGCTCCTCCTTTCCACTTTTCCAGACTAACACTTCTCTCATCTCGGAGTTGCCAGCTCTCCTGTGAGGCAGGCTAACAATGGAAAAGACTTGATATACAAACTGCAACATCGACAGAAAAACATCTTGTTATTTATTCAGTTTCGGTTGATTCACAACTGCAATGTGTTCTGTGCTCGTTGTGCATCTGTTGGATATATCACCACCATATACTGTCCAGTTAGTAGATCAGACTCCTTTATCCTTTATATGTTATTAACCATTCACAAAACGTCCTGTCACTCTGGAGTATCCATTGCTCTATGCCCATTGCTGTTGCTCGAACCTGCACAAAAGAAAGCTACATCTCAGCAAATTACAAGAACAGGTAATCCTGTAAATCTAAATTCAACTTGTCAAAAGTAACAAAACAGAGTTTTAACTTTATTATAGCAACAACTACAGTCAAATTTCAAATAATATCAAATGCAAGGGTTATTATTAATATTTAAAAAACCCTAAAATGGTCCAGAAATGGTTAAACGTATTGTTCAACAACTGAAGTAAAAGCAAACTTATACTGCAGCTATTCACGTCAATTTCATTTTAAAAATCACCAACCCGGAGGCGCTGTAGGAAGCAGGGAGCATCACCATTGAATGATGCTAAATCCGTATTGCACCTTTAGCATTTGTTTGTCAAATGTACCTGGGATAATAGATCAAACAGTGGTCGAGGACACTGCAGTAGAGGAAAAGTACTGTATGTCATTAGAATTGAATGAGTTTATTTGACTGAATTTGCAAAGCGTTCATGTACCACTGATGGGGACCTCAGGCAGGATTTGGATCAGTCTGAAATACGCCCAAGTTAATTGACCAAAAAAGAAATTCTGTCATTTTACATCAGCTAATTTCATGGAAAGATAAGACAACAGTTAATGACCTTACTAATCCACATGTTATTGGAATATCAGCTTGTTGGTGTGCTGAGCTGTGCCCTGCTACAGTTCATATGCGATTTGACAGCAGCAATGAGACCATCTAGATGCATGACCAAAATACCATCAATTATAATGATTTTATTTCTGTTCCTGTTACCTTGCAAACAAAAGAGCACTTCCCTGTGTTATTTTGCAACTAATTGTTTTATTATACACTGTCTATTGGAATTATCTGTTGCTTTCATTGTTACGCCTGTACCCACAAGGTGCCTATCACATAGGGCATCCCGCTTCAGCGCCAACATTTCCATCGTTCCCAACATTCACATTTCACATGAACTTTATTTATTTTTCACATGTATTTATTTAATCCTCAGCCACATTGTGTCATGCTTTCTTCTGTCATTGAACTCTTATTTTTAGCCAAATACTAACAGCTATGGAAATGTGTCTGCTACCTTCCTCTTTGAGTGTTTCATTCAACATTCTTCAGCTGTTTCTGCTGTGTTGCAAACAATCTGGGAGCAAGAGAAAGATCACCTCGTCTTTCCAGTTACGCTGTGACTTCAGAGGCAAGGTAGTTCTCCAGTGCAGCAATTTTAGCAAAGACATGTCTCTTCCTGACTTGCCTTGATTGTTAGCATTGGCTCTCAGAAGAATGAGGCTCTTTATTCTGACAGTTGCAAAAAAGTAAAAATTCACTCTGTAGATATAGTTGAAAGTAATTACACCTTATTGAAACCTAGCGGCTCAAAGCTTGTAATCCCGAATCTCTCCCCCACCTCCTTACATTTCATTGCCAAAGGTTGGTGCTCTCTGTATTTCACTTGGACATTTCAGATGTGTAGGCCAGGAATTGAACATTCAGTTCATTGCAGCTGAGGCTCATTTCAACACGACAGTTGAGGGCATGGATTTGGTAATAAAAATAATGGCAATATATATTCAACATTTTGAAAGTTAACATTTTAAGTTTTATGAAGGGCTTTGATTATTTCTCAGAATATCTTCAAACAAATAGTTCTTAAAATGTAATCATGGGATTGAAGGTGAAGAATATTGCTGATTAGTTTACCGCAGATGCTCTTCTGCATTGCAGTGTCTTATTAAAGACCTTGACCATTGCATCCAGCCACAAGTGGCTAACTTGTGCTCTTCCTTTACTTCAGGATGGCCTGACCCCCCTTCACTGTGCAGCAAGGAGTGGACATGATGGAGCTGTAGAAATTCTGCTTGAAAGGGGAGCGCCAATGCTTGCCAGGACAAAGGTATTCAAATAAATACCAATGATTAAAACTATATCTTAGATTATTTATGTATAAATGACAGAAATAATGAAATAATGTGGTTTCCAAGGTGCAAAATCCATTGTTGCAACGCCAATTGTATCAATTTGTACAAATTTGCTAAAGTTTCTATTAAGATACTGCCCCATGGGAAGAAGCTCCATTAAATGGGTGAATGCTCTGCTGAGAAAACGCTAGCTGAAAGGAAGCAATGAAGAGCTGGCTTGTTTCTCCCTGTGTGAAAGAATGTGATGGTTTCAGTCAGTAATTTAATGATAATCACCTCTTTCTCCCCGTCCCCTTTGTGTGGACAGAACGGTTTGTCGCCACTGCACATGTCTGCACAGGGAGATCACGTGGAATGTGTCAAGCACTTGCTGCAGCACAAGGCTCCTGTGGATGACGTGACACTTGACTATCTGACTGCGTTACACGTTGCTGCTCACTGCGGCCACTACAGGGTCACCAAGCTTCTTTTGGACAAGAGGGCCAACCCCAATGCCAGGGCGCTGGTAAATACAGTTCTTGTATAAATTAGCTTCACAAATGCAGTAAATGTATCAGTAGTTACATATATGAACAACTCGGCTTGTTACAAGTAAGCTTATTCCCACAATCACACTTAATTGGGCTACCGTAAGTAGTCCCTACGATCTGAATATGCTATCAAATTCTGTATGCCATATATGTTTGTGATTGTATATTTATATTACGTGGAAATTTTTAAATGATTAATTCAGGCTTAATTTGGAAGTTTTATACAGTTCTGTTTTAGATTTTCCACAAGTTCTGCACACTCTTCAATGATAACCCAATGGCCTATCGAAAGGTTCAGACCATTTTCTTAAAGTGAGGATTTTCGGCTCTCTGAATATTTATTTCCATTCATATTCTTATTTGCTCTGGATGAACATCCCAGCCTCTGAACAAATAACATGGATTTCTCAGTCTGCAGTTAGTTAACTCTAAAGGAATCATCGCACCTCAAAGCAAATTTGACACATTTTGTAAATTAAAAGGAATCATCTTATTTAACAGGCACTAAATTTGAAAGAACTTCAATCCATAAAAGTATATAGCTGTAGATGTCACTGACACAGTACATAAACGATCATGACTACGTGGTACTTCCAGTTACTGAATATATTATGTTTATAAGGGGTCTGAAGAATACCAATTTCTGATCAATTTGATTTGTTTAGTTTATTGATTTTAATGGTAAACCGAAGAATGCACCTGAGCATTGTTCCTTTCACCTGAAGCTGAGGTTAAGAGGTTGCACAAAGCATAGCTATTATGTTAGCATCAGACAAGCTGTTTCATTTCAGTGTGATTTATTTTCTTATTATTATCCAGATGTACTTTCAAAGTTAAGAATGGTTGGGTAATGACTTTCAGTCATGCATTTAATTGAATATTTAAAATCTCAGACCTATGTTGCTTATAAATGCACTGCATGCTGCAAGTGCAAAAAATTAATTCCTCCCCCAAAAAAACATACAACAAAATGTCCCTTTAACCTCTATCACATATTCTTATGGGAACAGTATTTGTTATCTGTCTCTATGTAACATTGGTGCATAACAAAGGCCTGTAAATTAATAGATGATTAATATTTAATTTTTTAAGGATTTTACTAAGCTAAAATGTTGCAGAGGCGCAAAGGTTGTTGATGCTTCGATTAACACTTTGGCAGAGAAAATATAGTTTCACCTACAAATACAAATCTAAGCATGGTGCTGGCACTGAATTTTCAGCGAAGCTGTGTGAAACCAGTCTCACGAAGTTAAGGGCAGCCTGAAATTCCAGCTGGTGCTCCATGAGGCGCCTTAGGCGATGTTAGCTGCGAATGGGAATTTCCCCCATTACAATTGAAGAGACCTAAAGCGAGATGCAGAGGATAGGTTTTATAGGCATGTTGAACTCCATTTTCTGTTCTGGTGATAACTCCATTCCTTATTTCTGTTCCCTTTGAGGCCCACTGTGTAGAGAATTTCATTAGACGTTTTTCTTTGATCAGGTTGTGCCTTCTAGCTGTCAAGTTTTGACATAAAAATGTTACCTTGGGATGTTGTGAATTATATGCATTGACGTATGCACCACAATAGCAAATTGCTAGGTTTCTACCTGCAATTGGAGCTCTTGTGTTTGGAATGCCTGAGGCAGCAGAAGCCCCTTTGAACCGAAATGATTTCTGATACCTATCCAAATGACCCCATCAACATGCTGGAATTGTGTCCGTCTGACAGACAATAAATAATTGCTTTCAGAGAACTGTAGAAATTTACAGCATAGAAGAAGGCATTCAGCCCACGAGGAAGAAGGAGTTGTCTGCTTATGCATGCGAGTCATTTACATTAATGCTGGAGCATATCATAACAGCACCAGTCTACCGGGTTCGTAGGAAGATAACTGGTTTGCAATGTTTTGGTAGTAAAATATTAATTTCTGTTTATTTTATTGAATGGGTTATTTATTACATTTATATTTATTAATATTACTTACAATTAAGTGCTGTGGGTAATACAGTAGTAACTAAGATGAGTGAGTGTTGGACTGAGACCTGTTCAGTAGAAGTGGATTTAAGCTTTGTATTCTGAAGCTGAACCTGCACATGCAAAGCGGTGTTCTGAGTCAGTCTGATAGGAAGGGCAGTAATTACAAGGCAACATCAAATGCTAGAATTAAACATGGAAAGGGTTTTTGAAAGGAGTTACTTTGTGAGTTTTGATAAGTTATAATCATATTCCTTGAGCTCGGGAGGCAGTCCCAAAGCATTTCACAGGATTTTACTGAAAAGTGTAGTGAATGTATTTTGTAGGTGAACTGAGGCAGACAATTTCCACATAGCAATGTCCCACAACACCTATGAAATGAATGACCAAATTTATTTGGGGGACCTTTGGCAAGGACACCGGGAGAAATTCCCTTTTTTTTTTGAGTAGTGCCATGGGATTTTAACCTGAATAGGCAGAGGGAACATTCATTTAAAAATTCATTCGAATGATAGCACTCCTGACAATGCTGCAATCCCCCAACACTTTATTAGAGTCAGTCTAGACTGTGAGCTCAAAGTCCCATCATGGGGCTTGAACCCACAACTTTTTGACTCAGAGGCAAGAAAGCTCCCGACCGAGCCAGGCTGATAACTAAACGTTTCAAAGCTTGTCCATCAGAGGAGCAATCGATCTAAGTATGGTTACCTAACAGATAATATTAACACAATACAACTGAAGACACGTTTTCATTGACAACTAAAGAAAAAACGCCTTGGATTATAGACAGTGATGTAGTATGACATGTAAAAGCATGATGCTAGTGTGATGTTTTGGGCATGGTTTTATGTGAATGCAAAATGCTAACCTGATTGTTTTTTGTGCAGAATGGTTTTACTCCACTACATATTGCATGCAAGAAAAACCGTGTCAAAGTGATGGAGCTTCTTGTGAAATACGGGGCCTCAATCCAAGCTATAACAGAGGTAGAAACGTTTTAACCTCTAACTATTTCCTTGGTCATACCAATTTAAAATGCAGAGGAGTAAAACACCTGTTGCTTTGTTTCACAGTCTGGCCTTACACCGATACACGTGGCTGCCTTCATGGGCCACTTGAATATAGTCCTACTTTTGCTGCAGAATGGAGCGTCTCCAGATGTTTCTAACATTGTGAGTATGGCTAGCTTTAACTAAAAGAATGTGCACAACAGATTGTCTAGTGATTTACTGGTATATATTCTGTCTGCATGGGATTTCTTCGTAACCCCTTTTACAAAATAATAATCTCATCAAAATCAATGAGTTTGCTGTGTGCAGACTGGTTAAGAACCAGATGCACAAAACATATCTTTGTGGTGCCATGGACAAGCTACTCTGGTGGGAGATTCCATGGGCTCCACCAAATATCTAAGAGGCAAAGAAGTTAACATTGAACATTTTCAGGGCAACTCTTCAGAAGTGGAGTAGATTATCTGCTTCATAGGAACAAGGAAATATAATAGATCACTTGATCCATCAAGCCTAATATGGAAACTTATTCACTGAAGATAACTATTTTAATCCCAATTCCTGGCTCCCTCACTTTATATTCGTCCTCTTCAAATGCCGTAGCTGCATTAGCAGCACAGAAATTCTGAAAAGGTTAGTAGATACATTTCTACAATTGTCAGAGAAAAATAAATCTTCTAATCACTTGTCTGACCGGAGACATTTAAATTTTAAATTCATACCTTCTAGTTCCATTCTTGCAGTCTTAAGTCAAACAGCCTGCATACATTACATCTTAGCAGAGATGATGTATTGTAAGACCTGAATAAAGCCCCCTCTCCATCTTCTTTTCAATGAAAACAAGTTCATCTTTGCGAGCTACTGTTCGGAGTGAATGCAATGATATTGGAGCATTTGCAGTTTAATTAGATCTTGAAATTTGGTGACATTTATGCAGATAGTAGAATCTAATTTATAACATTTTATTACAGATTTACTTGTGACATATCAAGATTGTCATGAAGTGTCACAAATTCCATCCAATGCAATATTAAACAGCAGTAAACTAATTAAGTTAGAACTATCATGGGGTTATCTGCTGGTCTATTCTTACCTAAAATTATTACTGTTACCATACTTGCCGTGGGCAAAATTACACTCAAAATACTTTTAGTCTATTTAAGAAGGCAAACTGCCTAGATGATGGTACAACAAAATTTGCCTTAACTCTTTCCATTGAGATCATTCGACTGAGTGCCAGAGGCATTACAGGTTGACACTTTTACATACACTGACATACTTCAAGTATGTGGGGTTAAGTCACTTCTCCCTGGTCAGTAAATCAGCGCTGAAGTTAACCAGGCAACTCCACTCAGCCCACAATAGTACTCACACCCCTTAAGAAATCTCATAAACTGAAGAATATTCAGTTCCCAATACAGGTATATTTAACGTAAAATATCCTACTGAATGTTTCTGATTTTGTGCGGCTTATCATGTTGAACTATTGTGTTGATAGTTGTCTTTTACAGCACAGGTAGGTGTCGCTGAATGAGATACCTCCTTTATTTGTTTTGACGTCCTTTTCTTTCTTCAGCGTGGAGAGACTGCACTGCACATGGCCGCACGAGCAGGGCAGGTGGAAGTTGTTCGGTGCCTGCTGCGCAATGGGGCACTTGTCGACGCTAAAGCCAGGGTAGGTTTCCCAGCAAAAGGCTGAAAGGTCTCTGGTGTACTTAAGAACTACACTAAAACCGATGGTGACACCAAGCAAAGGTGTATGAGTCAAATGTTGTTTCAAGCAATGATTTAGGATCAGCATGTTGAAAGGGCATGATGATGTGAGTTACCCTTTGTTATTGTAAAGGGGAATAGATTTCAACTGTTTAGAGGTAGTTGAACTTCTGATCTTCACAAGCATCCCAACTTCTCACATCCCACAAATTTCCCTCCGACAACAGAACTGGCAGGACCACTTTTATTTGAAGGGGGCAACATAAAACGTTTACAACCGATCTTTCTTTCTTCCGTTTCTTTCATCCCTACAGTGTTCCTATCTGTACAGAATCATAATGTCAATTAGTAATTTGTAACACTCTGACATTGTACACGTCCTCAATCATCTTAGGAAACACGGCAGGAGGAGGCAGCAGAGAACTTCCCAGCAGGGGGTAAAACTGAATTTGTATTGTAATACAGTTGTCACAACAGGACTTTTAGATCTGGTACAGCCACCTCTTGATGACAAGTGCCTCAACTGAAGGAGCAGAAATTAAATTGGTTCTCATGTTTAGCCTGCATTCGGAAGCCTCTATTCAAAAATACTCTCATCCAATCACACTAGAAAACTGTTCCTTAAATTTACAGTAGAAAAGGTGAGGAGCTGAAACAAGTCTTATGTCCTGCCATGTTCCACGGTCAAATTAGAGCTCAGCGTGAAGGGGAAGCAAAATCACTTTAAATGTCCTTTATTGAGAAGCAAATCGTTGTGGTTTTTAAGGAATTGTAAGGCATATTGTGTATTGTCATTGCACATATAAAAACTAGTTGGTCAATAGGTTATTGAATGGTTGTTAATCCCAAACCAGTGTGTGCCTGTGTGAGGACGCCAATTTTCTATGGCACATCATAGATTTAGCAAACTATGTAATTTGCTTCAAAATGATTCAATACTACAGGGTATTATGAGTAATACAGAGAATGAATCTTGTGTTCCATCAGAGCAAAAGGTGGTCTAAGTGATTTCTGACAATAGCTTGAAAATGAGGAAAATTAGTCACATTCAGCTATAAATGATGCATTGTATTGTGGAAGAGAAAGTTCATTTTACTTTACTCTACAGAGAAAGAAAGAAGTAGATATCATTGCCATTGATACTAAAAAATACACATTTCCTGAATACAATCCCATAACTGGCTGCTTCTGCTCTTTGGCCTGCTTTATTCATCTCAAGAGTGGAAGTTTAACTGGGCTGTGGACTTCATAGTGACTCTAGATTCTCTCATTCATCAGCAGGGAGGGAGTGGAACAAACTGGTCCTGCAAACCTTTTTCTCTTCTGCCTCTTTCTGAGTGGAAGCATATTTGATCACTACAACATGCTCTCTCTTGTGCTCAGGCCAAAAAAGCTAGCAAATTTCTACCTCAGAAGGCAGTTACAGTTTCTTGTGTTCTCCAATGTCATTGTTTGTAGCCTGTTGCAAATAGATTACCTTCAGTAGCATGTTTATACTGGCAACCCACTACTCTGCAATGAATACAATTCCAAACCAATTTCAGGAATTGCATGGAGAATTGGAATTTGTGCATCTGTTGCTATTCTTCCACGTGGACAGTAGATGGAGTTGATTCAAAACTTGCTAATATCCAAACATTGCTTGTTTGTTATATAATTTAGGGCACCTGCAGTTCCCTCTGCACACACAGGACCCAATGGGCCGAATGGCCTTCTTCTCTGCTGTAAGTTTTCTATGGCACATGATAGATTTAGAAAACTAAATGATTGGAATTCAAATGAATTATTTAAAGTAATTGTCCCAACTGTTTATTCCAAATTCATTTTTATTTTGAGTCTGCTAGGAAGAATTACAAAAAAAATTGTTTCAAAAGTTGTTAGGTCTATTTCCTTTATCCATCCTTAGACTAGAAATTCAGGGTATGGTGACTCTAACTGGAATTGTGCAGAAGGTAAAGGATTGCAGTAGCAGATTTAATAGGGAGTTTACATGGAACTTCACACAGAGGGTGGTGAGAAGATGAATCTCACTGATGGAAACTGTGGTTGAAGAAAAAGCGATCAATGTATCCCGCCCGTTCCCTTCGCTCAGCCGGCTCCGACCTACTCCACGTCCCCCGACTCACCCGCCCCACCGTTGGCGGGAGAGCCTTCAGCCACTCTGCCCCCAACCTCTGGAATTCCATCCCCCAGTCACTCCGCCTCGCCCCCTCCTAAGCCTCCTTCAAGTCCCGCCTCAAAACCCTCCTCTTTGACCATGCCATCAGCCACTCCCTTTCCCCTCCCTTCCCCCCCAACCCCAGCTTGGGTCTGAAATGCTGTACTCTGTCCAGCGCCTTGGGATATCCTCCTGACATGAAAGGCGCTATACAAATGTAATCTTGTTGTTGTTGTTCGGAGAAAACTTGATGCATACATAAGGGAGAAGGAAATAAAAGGACTTGTGTAGA
The DNA here is from genome assembly GCF_018977255.1 of Callorhinchus milii. Lineage (NCBI taxonomy): Eukaryota > Metazoa > Chordata > Chondrichthyes > Chimaeriformes > Callorhinchidae > Callorhinchus > Callorhinchus milii. The sequence continues at coordinate 33,324,371 of NW_024704742.1, read as the reverse complement.
GTATAATACTGGTATTGAGTAGTTGGGCTGAATAGACTGTTTCTGTGTCTTTTTGTATGTAGCTGTAGGGTCATAAACCTGCAGAGCAATGTTGTGTTTTATTTGTGTGTTTTAAACTAGGCAACTTTGGATTTAAAGTTCCCAAGGCTTTCCACTGTGTTGGTAAACTAATCCATCCAGAATTAATGGCGATCCACATCTCCATTATGGTAGCACCAGACTATCAGGATGGTAGAAGGTGGACTAGATGGACCTTAGTCTTTCTTCATTTGGCAATTGCTATGTTCCTATTTTCTCAGGAGGACCAGACCCCTTTACACATTGCCTCGCGCCTGGGAAAAACTGAGATTGTGCAGCTGTTACTGCAGCACATGGCCTTCCCTGACGCCTGCACCACTAATGGCTACACTCCGCTGCACATTTCCGCCAGAGAGGGCCAGGAAGACGTGGCTTCTATTTTGCTTGAGGCTGGTGCTACTCATTCTCTAGCCACAAAGGTAAGAGTTCATTCGTTCGGGGAGGGAGGCAGAAGTCTGGAGAATATATTTTTTTAAAAAATGTAAAACAAGTTTTAAAAATCCTAATGCAAGAAGAAATCATTGCCCTCATACATTTGTTCACATGGTCATACAAACAAAGCTATACGGATTCATCAGTCTTGAAGTCGTCAGATTCGAGGGATGACTTGGCAGCTTGAGGATAATGAGTCTTCTCTCTTGTTGTACACATGACTTTTTGGACATTAAAGTGAGCGGAAATTTTGCTGGGAAATAGAACATTCTTCCATTCTTCACCAGCACATTACTTGCCCTGATAACACATGGTCAAGGGTGGAAACATACCTGATTACTAGCCCATTAACAGCTTGTGAGCATCACCACTCTGGCCAGCCTCAAATCTCTCATTATTCATTGCTTCTTTCATTGACTTTTTATTCTCTGTGATCATCCAAACTCTATCGCATATCCCCATATGTCTTCTCGATCAGCTCCTTAGGCCTGTGTTACATTAGTTTAGAACAAAATTGCTTCCAGTTTAAGGAAACCTCTTTTTTGGCAAGCAAAGAAGATAATTTAGGAGAGTTAAAACACAATAATTCCAACACTGTACATGTCCCTCAGAAATACACCTGCTGCCCAGTGGGAAATTTCCTTCCTCACAGTGTGTGGCAGAGTTTAATTGGCGAATTCAGTGTAGAGCTTTCTGCTGCTGGTTCAAGTCCAGCACTTGTGAGGGTCACAGCTGATTCCATTTGTGAGGCTTCAACACCATTTGAGAGCGGTGACCTTCAGCACTCTGTGTCTGCGTTCAGTTAGATATGAAAGTTCTAGAGGTAAAAGCTAGTTGTGCATGTGTCCAGTTGTAATCACAGCCATCATTGGAGCGAGTTCACCCACACCGAACAGCACGCAATATGCTCAGGACAATAAGTTATTGGGCTTAAGACTGTGAATTTCATTCCTTTGAAATTTGACATTTGCGTAAATTTTGGAAAATTCTTAAATTTGATCTTAACTTAGTACCCAGCTTCTAATTTAAATTGGAATTTGTCTGAATTTAACAATTTTCTAAAATTTGTGCGGTCCTAAATACTTAAGATAATGGTCTTATGTATGATCTCATAAATGGTCTCCTAAATTGCTTTTTTACTTGCCAAAAAAAGACTTCCTTTAACCTGGAAGCAGCCTAAAACTGAAAGCTTTCAAACCTGCGGTATACTTGTATATAAGATGTTGTAATGCTCTGCTCCTGAAAATTACACTGAATACAAATCTCTGACCCTCAGAAACTGCAGGTAGGCAAACAGACTGAGTTGACCTGAATGCATGTCCTTGACAGATACCCACTCACCAGACTGCATATGTAATCCCACCTCCAAGCGCATAAGAGACCAACAGCCACTGATCCCAATGGAAACCAGACTGATAACACAAAATAAGAGGTCATTCTTGTCAGTCTCCATCTCCAACCTCCCTTTCCTTTCCAAGGTCCTTGACAGACTTGTTGCTTCCCAGCTTCACTCTTTCCTCTCCTGCCACTCCCTTTACAAACCCCTCCAATCGGATTTCCACGCTGCCCATAGCACGGAATCATCCCTGGTCAAAGTGACAAGTGGCATTCTGTTCATCTGTGACCAGGGCTTCCTCTGCCTCCTCGTCCTCCTCGACCTCCCTGCTGCCTTTGACACTGTGGACCACTCTATCCTCCTCCACCGTCTCTCCTCTCACCTCAACCTTCAAAGTTCTGTCCTTGAATGGTTCAGATCCTATCTCTCACACCAGCATTTGTCGACTTTGTCTCCACCAATGGCTTCTCCAGCCCCTGCACTGTCTCGTGCGGTGTTCCTCAGGGCTCTGTCCTCGGTCCTCTCCTCTTCAACCTGTACGTGCTCCCATTTGGTGTTCATCTGCAGATATCATCCGGTCAACTTCCACATGTATGCAGATGACACCCAACTCTATCTCTCTACCTCCATCCTCGACCCCAGGAGCACTGATGTCCTGACAGACTGCCTGTCAAACATCAAGTCCTGGATGGGAGCCAACGTTCCACAGTTGAACGTAAGCAAGTCTGAGGCTCTCCTGATTGACTCGCGCCAGCGCCTCCGCACCTCAGGCACTGGCAATATCAGCATCCATGGATGCACACTGCACCTCACCAAGCCAGTCAGGAACCTGGGTGTCTTGTTCGACCCTCAACTGTCCTTTCTCCCCCACATCTATGTTATGACCAACTCTGACTTCCTCCACCCCCGCAACATTGCCTGACTCCCCTGCTGCCTCACCCCTCAGGCTGCCAAAACACTCTTACATGCATTCGTCACCTCAAGGCTCGACTATGGAAACTCCCTCCTTGTCGGCCTCCCCAACTCATCCCTCCACAAGCTGCAGATCATTCAGAACTCTGCAGCTTGTGTCCTCTCCCACACCAGGCTCCGTGATTCTATCACACCCACCCTTGCCTGGTTCCACTGGTTCCCCATCCCTTAGAGGATCGAGTTGAAAATTCTCATCCTCACCTTCAAGGCCATACATGGCCTTGCCCCTTCCTACCTCTCTGACCTGCTAACCCCTTATCAAGTTGTCCGCTCCCTCCTCTCAGCAGGCTCTTGCCTGCTGCTTGTCCCCCACCCAGTCAGCCCTACCATTGGCAGTTGGGCCTTTAGCCTCTCTGCCCCCACTATCTGAAACTCTATCCCACATTCCCTTCACCTTGCTCCCTCCCTTGCCTCCTTTAAGGCACGCCTCAAGAACGTCCTCTTCAACCACGCCTTCGGCCACTCACCTACCCTCACCCTCCCTGCCCTCCACCCTCCCCAACCCCCGCTCGGGTCCTAATTACGGACTGTTCAGAGCCTTGGGACATTCTCCCGACACGAAAGGTGCTCTACAAATGTAGAGCAAAAAACTTGTACTGTGCTTAGTGGGATTGAAGTTACTAAAATGCAGTGTTTTACCTTGTCTTCCAATAATGATTTTGTGACATGTTTCAAGTTCATGCAGCATCCTTGGGCACCTTACTGAGTCTTGCAGTGAAATTGAAGCTGTGAAATGGGCATGTGTGAAATACTGATTCTTATTTAGTGGTGATGGTGAACCCATAACATCCAGGGGAATTAACTTGCAGGAGAACTGTGCATGTGGTCATCAGAGAAATATTATAGGCAATAATGTGGAACCCGGCTGCTCACTGCTTGTGTTTGCCTCACTCAGTAACAAATCTTTATAGTTAGAGTACAGTATTGAACTCCTACAGCCAGTCTTGAGAGGTATTTCGTTCAGTTATAGTTGTGTACATGTGTGTCAAGGAGTGGCAGTGAGATCTCTCTGCAAGTGAGGTTGACTAGTTCATGAGAGATTAAGTCGCCAAATAGTTATGAGCAGTTGCAGGAGTGACAATGCTGATCACATCTTACTGCTTTCTGGGATAAATTTGAATTCCACCACGTGTTTAAAATACATCTTTCGAAACAGATATGTTTAAAGAGACAATAGTCATGCGGAAACATGAAAAATATCTGTCCAGTTATCATGTCACAATGTGCTATAGAATCAATATTCTACGCATAACGATAACCACTTCTGCTTCCATTACCCATTACCACTTCTATTTCCAATGCTTGAGTTTCAGGTCTTTCTCACTATAAAATTCCCATTAAGTGTCACCTATGTATTTCACTGATAGAAACCATCACTCATGGTAAAAGTACCAGTATTTTACCATTGTGTACACTTCCCTATTTATTCCACTGGTGTAATACAGTATAATTTTATCTCTGTTTATTATTTATATTGTATTCCAAGCATGCCTGTTTACTAAGTGGCAGTTGTGTCTATCTCTGTCCCCTATTGCAGAAGGGATTTACTCCACTACATGTTGCAGCTAAGTATGGGAGCCTGGAAGTGGCAAAACTCCTTCTGCAACGCTCTGCTTCTCCAGACTCTGCTGGCAAGGCAAGTTATTAATGAACTTCAAAAGTTCAGTCTGGAAATGTACACAAGACCTCAATTTTATCTGTAATGGAACAATTAATCGACTAATGCTTAATTCTGGTTGATGAAAATTACAGCTTGCGCAAAGTAAACTGCAGTTTCTGTTTAGAAGATTCAAAGTGAGAAATTCCTCATCCTCACACCAAGTGTGGTGACTTTGACAATGTGCCCTTAAAGAAGAGATTTTCCCATTATGTAAGTGAACACTGTCAAAGGTGCCACTTGTTCTTGTAGGTGGAATTTCACTAGCTTAGTGTTTTATGAATTAAATATCCATTCTAAAATTGAACTTTCACAAGAAACGTTCAACTTTTGGGCCATCCCTTAAAAAAAATCCAATCGACTTATTCCTTGCATGTTTCTCTTATCCCTTCCCCCTCTGACCTGAAAGGCTGTATTCACTGCTGGGACCACTCCTTTCCAAGCTTGATTGCTCCCCACAGCAGCTCCCTGAATTTCTGCATGAAACAACAAACCCATTTTATGTTCCTCTCTTATCAATAACACTCCTCTTGTATTCTGCCTGCTTTTGCACTTTCTGTGTGGCCCCCAAATATTTCCAAAAAGGAATTCAGGACCTCTTGTGCCTCACCGAAGACACGTATGATACATTTTGAAAAGATTCTGACTGTTCAGAACTGTTTTCCTTGAACAGTGGTTAGCGTGACCTGAGTCAGTTGAGCACTGGACTCGATACAAAAAAGGTTCTGGGTTTGAATCTCACTGGGTCCACTTAGCCCTTCTTCCTTCAAAGTATGAAGTGAATTGGCTGACGGAAAGCTAGGCCAGATAGCCCCAGAAGGTAAAAAGTTCAATCACCGATTTGTGCTGCGTTGACTGAAACCAGCCAGAGTTAAAGGTGTTAAAATTGACCTCAATATGTCTGGGGGGGGGGGGGGAGAGAGAGGTTCCTGATCATGATTGCTAACCACTGTTGGAAAGTGACAAGTGAAGATACTGGGTGAGGAGAGAATGGAGCCAGCCCTGTAGGATGGTACCCTGGTAAGAGTCAGCGCCTGCAGGAGGGGGCACAATCCAGGTGGGGAGAAATCCAAATAGACCATGAGGATTCTTTTTCTTAGCTGGTGGTGGACCTGCAGAGTATCCATGTCATTCCTGTACTTCTCATGTAGGAGAGGTCAATATTGGGCATTTGAGCATTCCAGCAAAGTGGGCAAAATAGTATCAGACAAAGATTGAAACTAAGATTGGAATATCCTCCCGGTGGCCCATAGTTGCACATGGCACCACTTTGAACAGATTTGTGTCTTTAAAGATGTCCATTAGATATTGTATTCACCCAGTCTGTACAATGAAACCAAGCTCTTACTCCACTCTATTATCATTCTCAAAGTAAGAGAGACTCCTGACTTGTGCAATAAAATGAAAATTGTACTGTTTCCCCATTGTGGAGTCCTGTAGCTCAGTGGTTAGAGCACTCGCTTTGCAAGTGAGAGATCCGAGTTCAATTCCAGGCAGGTCAGGGCGAAACGTTGGGCAAGTTTCCTTACTCCACACAGAGCCTAATAATAATCCCTCCAAAACCAAAAACAATAATAAATTGGTCATTTTCATTCTACGACTGTTTGTGGGACATTGCTGTGCGCAATTGGCTGCCGCATTCGCCCACAAATATACAGTCAATTCACTTTACAGTGTGTTATGTGAAGCGCTTTGGGATGTCCTTCTGACATGAAAAGCGCTATATCAAATGCAAGGATTATTATTATTATTGTGGATAGATAGACGATTTCTGTTCGAGACAGTCAATCATCTGAGTGGCTTTGTTCCCAAAGTTAGTCGTCGACTTTAACTACTTTCTTCCACATCTAACTTCCTATTGTTGATAGGTTTGTGCAGATATAAACTGCTTATAGTTGTCTTTTTTTCTGTATTTGTGGTTCACTAACACTTTCTTTAAGAGCAATGTCAGTCCCTATTAACCAACACAAATTCTTACAGAATGGCCTAACCCCACTCCATGTTGCTGCTCACTATGACAACCAGAAGGTGGCGCTGCTGTTGCTGGAGAAAGGTGCCTCTCCTCACGCCACTGCCAAGGTACTAATAATTGATGTAAAACCTGTCAATAACTTCAACATAAAACATTGTAGAGGGTTTTGTGTTTTCTGCACTTAGCAGTAATATAACTGACAATTGCAAGGCCCCTTGCTAACAGTGTAATGCATAAACTTTAGTGGATCATGCAGGCACTGTCTTCATGAAGAGGTTTGTCAGGTATTTTTGGTTGCGAAGAGACAAGATCATGATGATATTACATTCAACAAACAACAACAAATTGCATTTATGTAGCACCTTTCACATCAGGAGAATGTCTCAAGGCGCTGGACAGTCAAGGGTTTTCACCTGAGCTGGGGGTTGGAATCAAGAGAGGTGGAGGGCAAAGGGGATGGGAGGATGTTTGCCGAGTGCAGGGAGCGGGCAAGTTGGTAAGGTCAAATGACATAGCAGTACATTCTGAGCTGTAATCTCCAAGTCTGTTCTTAAATTCCAGAAATGGGCTTTTCCAAAATTTCGTTTTTTATGTAGGGATGACCCTCTTGTAAATATAACTTGGATGTTCAGAGTATGAGCCATGATAAGAATGTCTTCTGTTTGGTGATTGCGAATAAGTTACTTATATAATGGACACTCATTCAAAAAAATGTTCACAGACGCATAGCTGGTTTTATGGATTAAAGTAATTTAATGAAGATTTCCAGCTGTGAGGCTGGGGTATTATTGTAGACTGTAGTCAGTCTGAAGGTCTTTGTTCTGGTTTTTTGTTAGAATTCATAGACAGCTGCTTGGTAGGAGGGGCTGGTAGAGTTAAGTAAATAACTCATCTGATCACAAGGGATTAGAGGGTTTGTGAATTATGTTTTTAATTCATTTGCACATGGATTGACTTTTTGTTTTGAATATCCTAACAAACATGCCTCCTAATCCAAAGTATTCTTTTATAACTTAATTTTATTGTGATGATAAAGCCTCTTATTTTTATATTCAATATGCCAAAAAGAATTTTAGGTATAACCAGACCTACGATTTCCACTCATTACACCAGTGGACATCCCAAAGCTCTTGAAAATTATAGGCAAAGGGCTAGAATGGTATACATTTTCAAGTTAGTCAGATCAGAACAGGTGAAATTAAACTGTAAGGTTAACTCAAATGAAATGAAAAGGACTGAAAAGGAATATAATCAATTAGAATTATAGAGATGTGGGGTGGAAATTTTGACCTGTGATATGTGAATGAACACCATTGTTAATTAATATAGCTTTAACAATTCCACCCAGTTGCTGACAATAGCTGGTCTAAGACTATGATCCTTCTGGCGGCTTCACAATGGTTGAGCATGAATGTAGCATCTGATGTACATTGGTTAGTGACATATTGGCTGTACTCCCAATTTTTTATATTGAGTAAAGCCAGTTTCCCACTAACCAATATTCCAATGTTTTTAGGAGGTGGAGACCCTTCAGTTTACAAGATGGGATTTCCAACGATATGTCAATTAACAGGTTGCAATTTGAAACCCATATTCCAATCAGCAATGTACAAAATTTGGTTGAATTCCACGTTGTTTTGTATTTAGCAAAGGGAATTTGAGCACTGAGCGAAACCCAGCAGAGGGTAAGTGTCTCTGGTCTGATTCATGGTTTTACAGAACGGTTATAGTCCTCTACACATCGCTGCCAAGAAGAACCAAATGGAAATTGCCACCACCCTTCTAGAATATGGAGCTGAGACTAATGCACTGACAAAGCAGGGAGTGAGCCCACTCCATCTGGCTTCACAAGAAGGACATGTGGACATGGTTTCTCGTCTAATGGGGAAAAGCGCCAATGTAAGCTTGCTAACAAAGGTAAGAGTGAAGTCTAAGTGTGCCCAAGACGTTTATCATTGTTTTGGAATTTATAACTGAGAATAAGGCAATATTACAGTATTGCCCCACTGGGCTGTCTGATTTTTTTGGGTTTAGCTTACTCTTTTATTCTCTGGCATTTTTCTCCCAAGCGAAAGGTGTTTTGTGTACCTTTTTCTTTCTACATGAGCAAGGTTCCAAAAGCATTGGGGACCCTCAGAGTACTTCGTCCAAATGGAATGTGTGAGTTTGCACAGAGTGCAGGAGGCTGTAAGGGGAGGATTTGAGTCTTTGCCCTCACTTGATATCCACATACACACACAATTGTGATCTAGAGTGGAAACCCTGGATGATTTTGCCTTCCTTATGGCAGGAGTGCTGAGGCCAATTGTAGCGCCCCCAACGGTTGCTCTGGCTGAGATTAGGCAGCTCAGAGCAGGGTTTGAACCTCTTAACTTTCCAATCTGTAAGGCCGAGTGCTCAGCAGGCACCATGTGATTAACATGTGATTTTACTCACTGCACGATCGGGGAGCTCACTCCCCAATGCTCAAGAATCGAATGCACTGCCAAAATGAGTGGTGGAAACAGATTCAATAACAACTTTGGACAGCGAATTCCGCAATCGGACTACTCTCTGTGTGAAAGTGAATGATAAAGGGGAAATCAATCATGTTATTTATTATGGATTCTCAGAAAGCATTTGATGAAATGCCACATCTGAAATTATTAGCTGAAACTAAAGCACACTGGGAGTTAAAGTCATGGATAGGAAATATTGCGTCATGGATAGGAAATTAGTTGGGTGATAAGAAGCAGAGGGTTGGTAAATTTCAAATATTAAGAGGAATTAACAGATTAGTTTGTAGACAACTCTTCCTTCTGGTAGAGAGATCCTTTTATAATGGGACAGAGCCTTAACATACGAACAACGACAGTTACAACTGAAGCATTTTCACGAAAGGCTATGAAAATGTGGAAAGTTCTGCCCCAGAAAGCAATAGATACTCACTGTCCTAAGCAGTTGAATCAGAGAGTACAGGTGCATTTAAGAGGAAGCTAGACTTTTGTTTGAGGAAGAAGACAATAGAAAGGTATGGGAGGGAGTTAGGAGTGGGTGGACTCTGGAGTAAAAAGTGGGTGGAGACTTATGTGGAGTGTAAACATCGTCACAGACTGGCTGGGCCAAATGGCCGGTTTACATTCTTTGTCAATCTCTTGGATCTATAAACCTCTTGGGTTGGAGTTGTTTTGGGATGTTATGCTGCACATGTGCATGTTCAGTGGTGGTCAACCGGGACCGAAGTACTTAATTACCATTCTGCACAAGCAAAAAAAATCCAATGGACTCATTAAAAATAAAGATTCAAAATTAAGAATATCACTCAATGGCTTTTCTTTGCGATTAACACTGACATGTTCATCTATTGTGTTTTGTCAATGTTTAGAGCGGATTGACAGCACTACACCTTGCAGCTCAGGAGGATAAGGTTAATGTAGCGGACATGCTGGTACAAAATGGGGCAAATCTTGATGTCCAGACTAAGGTAACAACATCATCTTTTCCTGTTTGTATTATTATATTGCAAGGCTTTCAGGTTCAGAGCTGTTCATAAGGAAGCTTCAAACATTGTCAACTCTACTGTTCACGTTGAACTTGAGTGTTTTTAATGAAGACCTGTATTAAGAGAGAATGTATAGTATTGTTTATTGATCAACCATGACAGCACAGAAATTATTTAACAAGTAACGTTTGAATTGGTGCCTTGTAATGTATCAGTGCTGTTGCTTTATATAATACATACAGTACTGTTAAACACATATTTTAGAAATAAAATTGCAACTCATTCCTTTGATTAAACACTATAGTGACATCTCCGTGTTTCTCTATTGCCCAAGAATATTTATTGAAACAGGATTATTATTCTTTGTAATCTAATGGCTATCCATAAAAAAACAAGGGCTTTCATTTGTATAATTTCTTTCATGTAGTTAAATGTCTCAAAAGTACTTTACAAAGCAGTGGGATTCCAAGCAAGTTGGGAGATGAAGGCTGTCGAAGGGGAGATAACTAATGGCACAAGCAAAGAGATTGGGGCACTACAGGAAATCATAGAGGTAGAGTGGGCATGGTCAAGAGCAAGGAGACATTTGAAAAGTCATGAGACTCGAGACAGGGAGACAATGGAACTTGGTCCACATTTGTGGCGTTCTGCCTGGCGGGTTAAGTTCTGATGAAGCTTCTTTCTTTCAGCTGGGCTATACTCCTCTGATTGTGGCCTGTCACTATGGAAACATTAAGATGGTCAATTTCCTCCTGAAACACGGTTCCAACGTCAACGCTAAAACCAAGGTAAAAATAATGAGCTTCAAAAATAATTTGTGGCATATAAAATATAAGATTGATGGGAATCAAAGAAGCAAGAATTTTTTTGAAAAATCCTTCAGAAGCCACTTGTTCGTTTTTTGGCATTGTAGTCTATTCTACGTTTATTACAAAAAAGCAGTGAACTTTTTGGTCTATTTTCATAATGACCTCGTCAAAAAAACTCACTATTTTTAACATTGAGTGTAAGAGACGTCCAATTTTTTTACATTATCTGTCTCAGAAGTGAGCAATGCACATCGATGAACATCTGATTATTAGAAATTGTGGTATATATTTGAACATTCATAATGATTATATTTCTTTCAATGAACTGACAGACGTGTTATTGAGGCCCTCAAATGCAGAAACTAATAGTAAAATAGTATGTAAAAGACTGATGTTTTACTTCATGAATTACCATGGGACGTAATATTGTAAATTCTTGTTTGTTTTTTGATGTGAATGTCATGGTTGGGGTAGTGCAATAGATAAAGTGCCTGCTAGCACAGTGCTTTATTTTATAGTTATAGTGATTTCAGTTTTGCAGAATGAAATATTTTCATACTTTTGCCACCCAAATCTGAACATTTAAGCATTCTCAGGCCAGATGTAGTGAAGGCCAGCTAGAGAGTAAATCTCCTTTCACTGGCTCCCAAATTGTACCTTAACTTATGGCCAGCCACAGATGTGTGACGTCCATGTGTCATTTTTTCCCCCTAAACCAGTCACCTAATGGCCTTTATGAATAAGATATGGCCTAATTTGCGGTCTAATTCACTTTGAATAGGCTGGAGAGAGATCATTTACTTTGAGGCTTTCTAAAACCTAGATATCAATGGTACATAGTTATTCTACCCAACAGTTGTATCTATTCCCGACTTTCTAACTGCTGCCTTCTCCAATGATGGTTGGGGTTTAATCTTATCAAGTTTTGGAATGGTATCCTGCAAATCTTTCATTCACCGTAGAGCTATTGGCTGACACCTTCCAGTCCGAGTACACGTGAGCAGTTTTCCTGTGGACACATTCTCAATAATGTGAAAAGTCCCTCCGTGCAATATTATAATAATCCTTGCATTTGTTGTAGCATCTTTCACATCAGGAGTATGTCTCAGACAACTTCACAGGACTTACTGTAAGGTGTAATGACATTTATAGGTGAACAGTATATAGGCAATATTACATTAATAATATTTGTATTTAACAATGGTCAATGAGCAATGGTACATAATGAGACACAATCATTTTCTCATTTATGCCATATTTTTCTTTGTCTTCCTGAATGAACCTGTCTGCATGATCAGAATGGATATACACCTTTGCACCAGGCAGCTCAGCAGGGTCACACCCACATCATCAATGTTCTCCTTCAGCATGGGGCCAAACCCAATGCCATCACTTCAGTAAGTCTCTCTCTCGTTCTCTCTCTCTCAGCTCAGCAGAGATACTGGAAGGTTTCGTGTGTGCAGGATTGTGCACGTCGTAATGTACACAGCATTGATACTTTGTGGCATCCTAAGATCATAATTTATTGATTCCCACATCTACTCTACACTCCAGAATGAGCTGCATGTTTGCTTAGAAAATTATATATCTTCTGTTCCGTTTCATTAATATGCTAATAAATTCAGCTCTTGAACTAAAATACCCGGTAATTATTTCAATGGATTTGGCTGTGTTTTTTTAGTAATCAACCTAATGAACTCTACTGTAAAATAATATATTCTTGGCTTCTGCTAAATAGTGAGACATGTCCGAGCAAGTCAGACAGGCATAATAAGTGGAAAGTTTCAAACAGCATCTCGTTAGGATGTAGAGATTGCTTTTAGTGAGACATCAGTCCCCACAGGAAGAACACTGGTGAATGCAGTACATTGAATGAATTCTCCTCTTTGCAGAATGGCAACACTGCCTTAGCAATTGCCAAACGTCTTGGATATATCTCTGTGGTGGATACCCTGAAGGTCGTCACAGAAGAGGTCACTACCACAACCACTGTAAGTATATATTTAGGACAATACTGTCTCCGTTTTTCTGAGCTGCTCTTTTCTTTGATTTCAGAATAAACCTGTGTTGCTTGCTTCGGCTTGTATTGGACAACAGTTTATAACATTCTGCGTTTGCAAATCTTTGCGTCAACACACATTAAGCGTTAAATTAGTTAACAGAATGCTTTAGATAAGATTATAGATTAGAGACATACGTTTTTTAAATATAAATCCTGTTTTGCTAGCTGATGAGATGTCTCTGACGGATGCAAGCACAATATGTGTTATGTGGAGGATGAGAGCTGTGTTGTAGGCTGTCTTGATGGAGGTTTATATATAGCTCAGAGCATGTAATATTAATGCAGCAAGATAAACGACAGTCTGCTGCAGAGTCCATTGCAGCGGAGCTCTGTTTGGAATGTTGTGAGGAGAAAGGAAAGAAGTGAAAATATGAATAATCGCCATTGAGTAGGTTGATTTACAAAATATTCGATGAGGCAAAATCATTCCTCTCTATGAGAACATTATGTAATTTCAATGGTTCCCTTGCAGGCCTGAAGACATGCTGGAGTATGGTTCCACATAAGCTGACTGACTTTTGATACCTTGAGCCCATATTTGCTTATGAGAGAGCTCACACACTGAGTGTTGGCAGGCAATTTGACTGCCACTGATTTTGTCTTTACCTGACCCCTTCACGCACACACTTTCTAGTAAGAGATCACCTGATGGCAATCGAGAATAGAAGCTCAGAATGCATTTGTGTTAGTCTAGGGAGGTAAGGTTGAGGCCAATTTTAGCATTCCTATTGCTACTCTGGCGTGGACCTGCTAACTCAGCACAAATCAGAGTTTGAACCCAGGATTTTCCTAGTGTGCTTGATTCAGTTCTACTGAAATTATCAGTGGAGCATTGATGAAAGTCTTTCAATTATATTGAGGGATACTATGGCCAGTGGTCATCTGCAGATGAAACTGTATAAATCCAACCAAACGATCTTAGCCTGGCCATGCAAATCACTCCTTTGCTAAATGGAATAGAGAATGTAAATCCAGAAAAAAAGAGGGCATAGGTTTAGGGTGTGAAGGGCAATTTGGGGTCAGACATCAGGAGGGTAATTAATGACTGAAACTGGTTACCAAAAAGATTGGTAGAGGCCAGGTGCTGAATTAATTTAAGAAAAAACTTGATGCTGTAATGGGAAGCCAACAGTGTGAATGTTCTGGACGGATAAGATCAAATGGTCTGAAGTGTTGTCTTCATCATCCACATCTCTCTTGTCTTGGGATCTCTTGTGATCCTACCCTGCTGATGATCACTGTCCCCTTTAAAAAATGGTATAGTGACAAAGTGGAATTTCTAATTGCAATGACAGCTACAGCATTCTGCATTTCACTAAAATAACCAAGTTAATCCAGATTGATTTGTTAGCCTTTAAGGAGATGAGTCTGATCCATGACGTGCTCGTGGTACTGATCACACTGAAACAGATTATGCCACTCTCTCTGCAGCACTTCAATATTTTATAATTTCAGCTACCAACAAGTCTTATTGCTTCTGGATATTACAACAACAACTTGTACTTATGTAGCGCCCTCCAACCTGGGTAGCGTCTCAGGGCATTTAACACTAGCGGAGCCTGACTCCGAACCGAGGGAGATGGCCGTAAGCATGGTCGAAGAGGAAGGTCTTCAGGCGAGAGTTGAAAAAGGGGAGGGGGCAAGGCGGAGGGATTGAGGTAGAGTCACAACAGGAATAATAATAATTATCCTTGCATTTGATATAGTGGTCTTTTCACTTTTGAAATGTCTCAAAGCACTTAATTTTTTAAATCAATTTGTAGGCAAATGTGGTAACCAATGAAGTGAATGTCGACAATAACAGCAAAAATTATATTGGTAAAGCGCCTTTCATGTCGGGATGACGTCCTAAGGTGCTGTTGAAAGTCACATTTTTAAATGGGGTTGTTGGTCAAGGCAAAACTGGGAGAAACTTCTTTCTCTTTCAAGTAGTGCCATGGAATCTTTAACATCCACCTGAACTGGCAGATGGGACCTCAACTTAATGTCTCATTCAAAGGATGACACCCCCAACAATACATACCATTTCATACCATACCAATGGTTGTATTTCTCCCTCATCTCTCACAGCCATCACCAACATATGAAACGCACCACCTGCAGCCTTGAACCCCTCTCTACCCAACTGCTGACCACCAAACTACTCTGCTCCCTGCTGGTGGACACAGTCAACCTGTACCTCTCCTCAGGCTCCATCCCACTCCCCCTCAAACTGCTGTCATCATCCCCTCCTCATAAAAGCCAAGTTTCAAATTTTGCAAACAACTGTGACACATGGCTGTCCTGGTAACTGAAGGTAACCCCAAAATGTTTGGAATGGATTACAGGGGCCCTCTATTTTTTAAACGGCATAGCTTGCTGAAATCACTGTCTGGCAAGCTTTCCTGTTTCTTTTCCAGCTAGGATCACCCTACCCATTAGGGCTTTAGCTTGCAGGGTCAACAGGAGCTGAGATGGCCCAAGTGACTGCCTTGTTCTTCCAAATCGTACTGATGAGCCAAGCTGGCTGTGCTGTCATCAGCAGTGCCCTGGAATACTGTGGATCCACATGGCTCAGGAACTGGACTACTGAAACCACCACAGAGGGTTGGTTTGGTTCTTTGCCAAGCAGGTCACCTTGGAGTCAGTTCAACTCCAAGGAGAACCCGCTTCCTTCCTTCCAAGGAGGATAATCATTATTTGGTCATGTGTCCCTTTAAAATTAATATCTGTTGCTCATTAATAGAAAAATGCGTCTGTCAGTTCTCATTGGATCCATTATAACAGGTAATTTGATACAAAAAGATTTTATTATAGATTTAAAAAATCAATGTGGTCAGCCAGGCGTCTGCCAAATGCGGAAACCCATCACCGTGCTTCTGAGTATCCAAGCCAACCTGAGAATTCCACGGCATCCCACCTATATATACATACTTCTCTCTCTGATCCCAACCAGCAGCTCGGGTACAAACCCCACATTGTCCAATATCTTGAGATGTTCCCCTGACATGAAAGGCGCTATATAAATGCAATTTGTTGTTGTGGTTGTTATTTAGCCTACGCTGTCCGTGCTGTCTCTTTGAGAGAGAATGCGTACAGACTTATAGGTTTATGCCATTTCTAACACAGTTTCAATCTAATCACAGCTATGTGTGCATTAAATGTCCATAATAAACACTAACAACAAAGGTGTATGGTGTGAGGATGATACTTATTCTAAGAAGTTCTTTGTTGGGGTTGCTGCAGCAGTTTCATTGTTTGTTTTGGAGATTAGGTGGTTGCAGCCAGCTTTGAAATGCAAACAAAATCAATAAGCGCGGAGCGGTCGGTCACTGCTATGAATATATTGTACTGATAAGAGAAGGATTGTTTGTTTAATTAGCTGTGGTGACCGACTGTTGCAGGTGCATTAGCGCTGCACTTTGGCAGAGTGACAGGAGTTTCATAATGTATATCGTACAGCATAAGATTAAACCGCGGCTCCTGTGTAGCCGGTCTGCCATCTAGAGCATCTTCCCAGGAACAGTTAACATCTTCCTGAAGTCTGTATTTCATTTTTTGCTTATGGCAGACTGTGACTGAGAAACACAAGCTGAACGTACCCGAGACAATGACCGAGATCCTGGATGTCTCAGACGAAGAAGGTGAGAAATGATTTTTCCTTCAATGTGTCCTGTGTATGATATATTGTACTGTATGGCTTACTAGCTCATCAAATATACTGAGAAATAGTCATTCCTGTTCCTCAATATGATGCTAAGCTTTTATTTTTAAAAATACAATGAACCACAAGAATATAAATCCCAGGACTAAAATGTCAGACGGTATTATTCGGTGGCATACATAAATGAATTGCTTTGTATTTTGTGCTCAATGTGAAGGTGACAAATAGAAAGAACTGTCTATATGGACAATCTGTTGGGTCAGGTGCTATGTCTTCTGTTGATCTATGCTTGTTCGGCTTTTAATGCATGATATTTTATTTGTAATGGACAAGTTGTGCTGAGTCATTTCGTCCTGTAGCTTCGATCATTTTTAAAGGGTACTTTGCCTATTCTATAACTGATGAGCGCTGAATAGGTTTCAGAGGAGAAATTGATAATGGTTACAGGAGGTACCTGGAATCAAATTACTGTTGTGGGTTCAAGGAGAAGTAAAAGCCCACATCACACTGCATTCATGAGGAGACTAGTACAGAGATTACAGCTTTCATGGCAGTCTTTGATCTGAAAAGTGCCACTTGTCACTCCTGCTTGTGCACTGGCCTATGAGACAGAACAATAAAATGGATGAGAACCACGCACTCGGCCTGTAGCCCACACACCATGACCATGTCCTCCATCAGAATTTAAAACTACGGAGGGTAATGGAATCCGAAATAAAAGACAGGAAATGCACAACAAGTCAATCAGAATCTGATCCGGATCGATAGTTTAACCTCAGGTTTTGTCTCCACATCAGTCTTGGAACCAGTAGCTTGGAGGAAACCCTTAAAGGGCAGGCAAATCAAAGTAGACCAGAACACAAGAACAAAGCATTTAGAAAAGGGCAGTGTTCTAGCTTTCAATGTTTTTGTCCTTTTATATCAAGCTTTAGTACTACAGTCGTGCTTGCCTTTGTCTTACCTAAAGGATCTTTCAATATATTTTGCTGAATTGCACAACGTAGCAATGGTGAGCCCATCAGCTGCCTGTTCACATGTGTATTTGATGTGTTTATTTTTTTACCTCATACTGTTGTTTTCACGGGCTGGTCCTTCTAAATCCAACTAATATGACAAGGGATCAAGGCTAAGGCATTGACTTATCTTTCTCTTACAGATTTAGCTGCTGTGCAACTTCCAGTATTTTCTGAATTTATTGTAGATACCAACATTTTTATTTTCTTATCTCAAGGATAGGTTGGCAACAGCATTGGAGATTGTCAGGTTAGTTAGAGATTCAGAGGAGGTAATACTCCACAGGACCTCATGAGCTACCTCCTGGAAGCCTCGGAATAGAGGCGGAGTGGATTATTACAAATGGAAGAAAATAGGATAGAATAGGCTGAATAGGGTGATGTTTGCGATGGGGAGTGAGTGAATGTTTTTAGAGTCTTGCTTGATTGCTTCTGGGATCAAGAACATTAATGCATGAGACTGAAGACACAGGTTGTGTGGTCTTGTGTGGTCTATGAAGGGAGCCAGCTTGATGGGCCAAATTAATGTCTCTCATTCAATGTTATTTTTCCTTTAATCACTGATATTATTGAACACAATTACCTCTGTGCCTTCTCTAAATCCAAATAGACCCACTTCATGTATAATTTGAGCCAAAGTACATGGATAACTCAAAAAAAAGGTCACTGAGTGACACTATGTAAACAAGCAGGGTGGTCTCAATTCAGTTTTGGTTCTCAATATAAATTAGTTTATGGCATATTTCTCGGCCACAGAGATGTTTCCAATTGGTATTGTTAGCTTCTGCAATAACCTCAGGACAATTCATTGGAAAGAAATAATTAATTGAGATACTGAATAAGGTTTCACTTCAGGCGATATTTGTAACATAGATGTAAATTGCAGTGGTGAACTGTAGAGCATGGATTCACAAGATGGATTTAAATCACTGCAGTGAATTATAGAGCACAGATTCACAACATGGATTCTAATCACTACAGTAAACTTAAAAGCCAGTAGAGTGTAATATGGATGTAAGTCACTGTAGGGCCATGTAGAATGAGGATTCACTCAGGGAGTTTACAGAATCAACACAGCACCTGTGAGTTTGTGGCTGATTGTTTTTCTTTTAGTTTTAGAATGAATCTTCAGAAGCGATGAAACAAAACGCTTTCCAGTATTTTTCTGCCACTAAATTCCTTTGGGCCTCAATAAATATTTGTTGGCTTTAAAAACATGATCGGCAAATTTTGTTTGCTGCACTCATAGAGATTTTCGTCCTAATAGGAGGTTGAAAGTGCTTGAATATCAAACTCTGATATTACCAGGCCCTACTTCAGAACTGTGGAGTCCTGTAGCTCAGTGGTTAGAGCACTCGCTTTGCAAGCGAGTGACCTGAGTTCAATTCCAGGCAGGGCGAAACCTTGGGCAAGTTTCCTTACTCCACACGCCTAATAATAATCCCTCCAAAAAAACAAAAACAATAATAAAATTGGTCATTTTCAATCTACGACTGCTTGTAGGACATTGCTGTGCGTAATTGGCTGCCGCGTTCGCCCACAAATATACAGTCAATTCACTTTACAGTGTGTTCTGTGAAGCGCTTTGGGACATCCTCCCGACATGAAAAGCACTATATCAAATGCAAGGATTATTATTATAACTGGTACAGGGTAAGATGGGGCAACATTCTTTCTGTAGAGTAGAATAGGCAATTTGGGCAGAATGCCTTCAATTGTTGGGAGAATCTAGCAAACTTTGACGTTTGAATTTAGGTATTATACTGGCGCAATTACATTTTTAAGAATCTTAGGCACCAGAAGTCTGACTGGGAAAAAATTGGGGTTGAAAAAGTGCTCTACTTGAAAAGGGTAATATTGGTCATGTCTCAACACTGGAAAACGCACTTTGTGACAAACTGCAGCAAATTGTTCGAGATATCTTTGCTTAGAACCGATATCAATTCAAGCCATGAGTTGGTGTGATGTTCATGAGCTTCTCTACATGAGACATGGTTTATGTCACAAGGTGCTTTTCCTTCCGCAAGGTTCCAGAAACAATATGGCTTTCTTGAATGTTTTTCAACCATATTATAGTGGGGATACTGCTTGAGTTTAACCAGTGGAATCCGCATAGCTTGCCACTGAGAGCACTGTTGGGCAAGCTTCCTACTACTTGTCCAGCTGGGATCACCCTATCCATTAGCTTTGGCTTGCAATATTAACAACAACAACAACAACAACAAGATTCCATTTATAGAGCGCCTTTCACGTCAGGAGGACGTCCCAAGGCGCTGCACAGTTGGGTCATGACCCGAGCAGGGGGGAAATGGTCAGGGTGAGGGGAGGGAAGGGAGGGAGAGAGGAGGGGGAAATGGTCAGGGTGAGGGGAGGGAAGGGAGGGAGCGAGGAGGAGGAAGAGAGTCGAGAGGGGAGACGAAGGCACGGTCAAAGAGAAAGGTTTTGAGACCGGCCTTGAAGGAGGAAAGGGAGGAAGCAAGGCGAAGGCACTGGGGGATGGAGTTCCAGAGCCTCGGGGCTGAGAGGCTGAAGGCCCGACCACCGATAGTAGGGCGGTTGGGGCGGGGGACGTGGAGCAGACCGGAGATGAGTGGAAAGAGTCCATGCTACCAGTGACGAGTCTGCCCCTCCGAGTCCTGCTGATGAGCCAGACAGGCTAGATGGTTGTCAGCAGTGCCCTGGAGTAGTCTAGCTCAGGAACTGGCCTATTGAGACTGCCACAGGGGATTGTAATCAGCAATTAAAGATCATACGCACATTTGGACTTCCAGTAAATCAGTAATAACAGTTGCTTTGCTTATCGGCTTGAATCTATCGAACAAAGAGGAAAGCTTTTTTACTCAGATCTGTTAACATGCTCTCTAGTTCTGTTGATTATTTGGGGTCGATGTAACATTGTGACTGATGTCTGCGACAGACAACATTTGCAAATTATTTTTATGACTCATTTTGCTGGAGTTTTCACTGCCTTGTAATCAGACTGCCATATTCTTATCTGACAAAAGTTAATGTCTGGTTTATTGACTGGATCAGGGAATGTATTAACAAGTTGCTCAGCCTGGCTGTCCACATAAACCATCCTCTACATCCTCCAAAATTGATCAAAAGTACTACAATATATATATATGTATATGTATATATATATATAACGAAAAGGTTCTCAACAATGGTAAATTGATTCATAATGACTTTGCTAATAGCTTCAATTGAAGCAGGTCTGAATTTGCTTACCTTTGGTAAGCTCCATTGCTCACTTACTTAAGAATTGGTTCCATAAATACAGTGTTGTTTTCTTATCATTTGGCAGCATAATAATATAATAATCCTTGCATTTTATACAGCAGCTTATTACATTATCGAGAGATCTCAAAGTGCACAGGATATACTATAAAGTGATGTGATGTATGTATTTTGTGAGTGAAGATGGCAGCCAATAGACACACAGCAACGTCCCACAAACAGCCATGAAGTGAATGACCAATTTTATTTGGGGATTGTTGGCCTGGACACTGGGAGAAAATCCCTTCTCTTTTTAAATAGTGCCGTGGGATCTTTAAGGATTCTTCAGTTGGTAGCACCCTCACCTCAGAGTCACAAAGCTGTGGACTCAGGTCCCATGTTGGGAGACTCTGCCAATCTGTTCTGGTGGATGTTAATGATCCCATGGTACTGTTCGAAACGAAAAGGGAGTTTCTCCAGTGTCCTGGCCAACCGCCTCTCAAATAAAAATTATTCATTGCTGTTTATGGGATGTTGTGTGCAAATTGGCTGCCGCGTGCTCCCACAAAATACAGCCACTACACTTTACAATATATCCTATAACAGTGTAATACTTTGGTCATGTGAAAAGCGTTACACCAAGTATAAGGATTATTATTAAGTTTGTACCTAAATACCATCAGGCAACATGTAATCAACATGTGATCTTCGTCCAAAAGAAAATTAAATAATTTGTCTTATAAAAGAGTGGATAAAAATGAAGCCAAAGAAAAATAATCTTTTCTTTGTTTGTTACTCAATTTCGCTCTGTTCCTGGATATTTCTGATTAGTTTCTGGTAATCATTAAGCTCAATGTTCTTCTTTCTCTGTGACTTATTCTCTGTCCCTTCATTTTTTTCTACATTATTCCTTTCAGGTTGAGATTTGAAAATTAATTGCATCTCATTTGTGAAAATGAAAACGTCTAAAATTGTTTGAATTTTTTTTGTTTAATTCCTCATTTTTTTCTAAAACTAACATCATTATTCATTACTTCATTANTTTTTCACCTACAAAATATGCAGTCATTACACTTTATAGTGAATCCTCAAGCATTTTGAGACATCCTTCTGACGTGAAAGGCGCTATATCAAATGTAAGGATTCTTATTATTGGTTAGAGTGAGTGGTTAGATCAATTACAGCCCAGAAATAGGTCATTTGGTCCAACCAGTCTGTGACAGTGTTTATACTCCACATGAGCCTCCACCTCTTAAACCCCTCTCATAGCACTTCTCTTCCCTTTATCCTCATATATAAGCCAAGTTTCCTCTTAAATACATTGTTTTTGCTTCAACAACAGCTTCCAGTAATGAGTTCCACATCTCCCCATGCTCTGCTTAAAGAAGTTCCTCTTAAACTCCTAAATCTGCTGCTGGCTATCATATATTTAGGCTCCCTTGACTCACCATTAATTGCAAACAGCCTATTAACATCCATCTTATCAAATTCTTTCATAATTTTAAACATTACTTTTGGGTCCCCTTTAATGGAGCAGAGATTGTGGAGTCCTGTAGCTCAGTGGTTAGGGCACTCGCCTTGCAAGCGAGACACCTGGGTTCAATTCCAGGCAGGGCGAAACCTTGGGCAAGTTTCCTTACTCCACACGCCTAATAATAATCCCTCCAAAACAAAACAATAATAAATTGGTCATTTTCAATCTATGACTGTTTGTGGGACACTTCTGTGCGCAATTGGCTGCCGCGTTTTGCCCACAAATATACGGTCAATTTACTTTACAGTCTATTCTGTGAATGCTTTGAGACGTCGAAAAGACGTGAAAAGAGCTATATCAAATGCAAAGATTATTATTATGTAGTTCTCCTTGGAAATGAAACACATGCCCAAAAGGCGATTGCAAAGTCCAGTGACATTAAGTGACAATTATCCCACCAGACCTCAAGGAAACTTGACCACATATCGTATTGGACATTGGAAAATGTATACACCTAATCTCATCAGACTGACAAGTGAAATCCAGCATTTACGCAGCAAATGGTCAGGGGGAAGCAGACAAACTGACACCATGGATACATAAAAACATAAAAATAATAATAATTCTTGCATTTGATATAGCAACTTATCACATCATCAAAATAAATTAACCAACTCTTTTTGCACAGCTTCCAAATGTTACTTCACATTGTGCAGAAGGTGCAGAAAAGACTCAATTTGCCTCAGGAAGCTTTTGCAGTGTCAGCTTATTGGAATAACACAGCTCCGAATGGTCAAAGCTGAACTTTTTTTTCATAATTTTTACTTCAAATTCAAAAAGCTAATGACTGTCCTCTTATTGTTCAAAATAAATTTAGCTTTGGCATTCAGGTTGGCAGCTGATCTCATTCCTTAAAAGGTAAAAGGCAATCTGTTGCTATAGTGACAGTCATAAAAGCTTTCCACACCTTTGTGGACAAAGAGGATTTTTACTTTGATCAAAGCTGACCTATTTATCTTAGGTCTAACCCTTTTCTTATCTGGACAGAAATAGAGCACAGGTTGTACATTTAGTGAGTACTTGAAACGCTAAAGGTGTAATTATTTTATAGTGTATTGTTATACGGTGATCGAATAATAGGCTTTGCGAGTCCAAATCAGATACAGGTTTTGGTTTCCGTGCCTTCTACAGAGCAGTGGAACAGTTTCAGAAATACATTGGGGTCGTTCTTTAGATTTGTCTCACTTAAGTCTGTTGCACAACCTCTTACTACACCTGTTTGCCAATTATCGCTTGAGCCAATGTGGTTAAGCAATGCAATAAGGGACCTCTCGTCAATATTTCTTTCAAATATGAAAGAATTGTCTATTTTTGACAGCACTTTAAATATGTTTAAATTAAACAAAATGTGCTGGTGACATCAAGGGGAGAACTGACCCACCTTAAAACCAAGGCCATTACCCAGCACGGTTGTAGTAGTGACCAAAGATTCTAATTAGATGCAGGTAGTTTTTTTTTGCTTTTTTGGTACGGTTGTAGAGTTCTTTGTTAATATTGCAAAAGATTATTTTGTGCTGGATTCTAAATGACAACTCTCTAATCATAATTTTTTTCTTTGAACTCTTAACTGTTTTAGGTGAACACTTTTATCCACAATCCTCTCAGGAAACAATTCTTCCATACAGTATGTTGCATTGCTTTTGTTTGATCTAAAGCTTCCTCAGATCTGCAATGGCACAGCTAGTTTGAGCAGTAGTGAAATTAGCCTTGCTGTGCTTTATATCTACTGTCAGTGTGATACCTCCTTTAATTTAGTTACCTTTTCATTATAGATTGTTGATGTTCTGAAAATGAGTGATTGTGAGTTTGAACAATGCCTGCACATTAATGATCGTATCAAAGACTGAAGTGTCTACTAAATGGCCAAATGTTAAGTAATTGTTATAGCATTTTAATTGAGGTACTATCGTTTTATCCTTCAACTGTTGCAAATAAAATAAAATCAAACAGATGCTCTAAAACGCGTAAAGAAAATGGCTGGGGTGGATGTTATGGAACCAATGAGTCTCTACTGTTGAAAAATATATGCACAATCTCAATGGGGAGAAAGGCACAAATTGTTATCACAGGATGATAGTAGAGCATGCTGAGAATAAACAGAATTACACTACAAAGTCATGGACAGGATGGAGAGCCGGGGGAGAGAGAGAGAGAAAAGAAAACTAAGGGGAGTTGGTCCACTTCTCCATAGGAAGAAAAATTAGACAGTCCAACTGGAAGAAAATTGCATTTATTGTGTAAGAGGCTTGGGAACACTTTATCTTGCCATACTCTTCCAAAAAAGGGACAGTGACTGGCATGGGAAGACCTTGTGAATTAACAATATCATTATGGAGAGGTTTTGTGCGGAGGCCAATGACCTCCCTACAGGTGAGAACAAACTTCAGAGGGAGAAGGGGAAGTGACTCTGGACCTCTCTTCCACACATTCTACAGAACCCTTCGGAGTGGGATTGACAGAGACCAGGAACAGTTTACCAACTAGCCCTGGGATGCTGTAAAGTATGGGGACACCTAATAAAAGTTGAAAATATTGAACACATAAACTGTGGTATAAGTAGAATATGGCACGGGAGAAAAGCTGTGTTGTACAGTCTTGTAATATAATTAAGGGTATATGTTTTCTGAGAATCAATGGCAGAATGTAGCTGGTAAAGGTAGCTGATATTACTCAGCTTATTGTTGCTTTGGCTGTGTTATACTACATTTACGGTGCTTAAAACATTAAGAAAATTGAAAAAAAAATTCCTCAAGGTTATCTCTGACAGTGACATCACTGTTGCACATTTCCTCTCCATTTTCACTTCCACTAAATGGCATTCTCAGATTAATGATCCTGTAGATTAATTTTACAATGCCCAGAAGTAGGTTAAAGGAACATACAGCTTGTTTGGTACTTGTCTGGAACAGTCAGCCAAGAGTTTTAATGGTGGGTTCCCAGTAAACTAATGAGACTCTGTGCACCTAAATCACATATTATCATTGGTTAGTCCACTTTTCATCCACATAAAACAGTTTAATACCATAGTAACCAAACTCATTATTGTAAAACGTATGGTTTATAATTAAACTAGATTGATTTCCATTATTTGCTTTTGAACTGTGAATATGTTCTGGAAAATGTGCCTGATAATAAAAATTAGGTCTGAGTGGGTTTTAATTGGATTGCAAGCTCCTTAAAGTCAGCTCTTTGCCAAATGAAAAAAAGCGCACATTTTAATTAACATCTGTGCCTCATTTTAATCTACACTTTGCATGTTTAGTGGGATTCATATTGACAAATTGTTAAGAGTCTAGTGTGGGATCAAAATTGTGACATGTGTAACCACATTGAGTGAAACTGTGGTCAAAATTGTCAATAGTTATCACTAACAAGAAGGCAAGAAGGGGAATGATGTTTATTGACTATTTTTTGACCACAATGTGATAATTATCACCAGTGATAATCTGTAACAGAAAATAGCACCTCAGATTTAGATTACATTTCAACTACGTTTAATGATGAACAACAGTATAATAATAATAATCCTTGCATTTGATATAGCGCCTTATCGAGATGTCTCAAAATGCTTCACAGAATAAAGTGAATTGAATTGTGAATTGACTGTATATTTTGTGGGCGAAATGCGGCAGCCAATTGAGCACAGCATTATCCCACAAACAGTCGTGGATTATATCAGATTTACTGGTCCATTGACACAGTATGAAGTGAATGAAGTCTAAAACACGATACTTGTGATGGGCGTGGCAAATAGCGACTCTTATCTCTGAAAACCTGCTTCCAAATTAATACGAATTGAAGTTGTTTCCACATTTCTATGCAGTATTAACTTTTAAGACAAAGTTATCTTGCGAACTAAGACTAAGTGAAATTTCAGATCTGCTGTCAGCGCCTGGAACTGTGACACTGCGGAATTTCTTCCCATGCAAATGCCAGATTCAAAGAGGTCCTGGAGTACTTAAGCTCAAAGACAGATAACATCTGCTTGGCTGCCTTCCCTTCCTTCCTTATTTTCCCCAGCGACCCCTTTCTGCATTAATGACTCTTTCCACCACTTCTCTTACCACTGCCCCAACCTACATTCCTTTGCTCCCATTTCTCCTTCCTCCCTCTCTTCCTCCATATGAAGCCCATCATCTACTGCCTCACCCCCAAACAGTTGCCTGTCACCCAACTCCCCCTCCTTTGCCGCCTGATGGTAAACACAATTGTCCAGTTCCTCTCCTCAGGCTCCTTCCCACTCCCCCTCAAAGCCACTGTCATCACACACTCCTCAAAAATCCCATCCTCAATCCCTCTAACCTGAAACTACCGGCCTATTCACAACTTGTTTTTCCTTGCTAAAGTTCTGGAATAGATTGTTGCCAATCAACTTCGCTCACACCTCTCCCTCTACCCCCTCCTTGAGCTCCTTAAGTCAATTTGCGCCCTGCTCACAGCAACGAGACAGCGTCTTGTTAAAGTCATAAATTATGGCCTCTCTCTCTGACCAGGGCTCCCTCTGCCACCTTGTCTTCCCGGACCTCTCTGCTGCGTTCGATACAGTCGATCACGCCATCTTCCTCCACTGCCTTTCCTCCCTCATCCACCTCAGTGGGACCTCACTCTCTTGGTTCGAGTGACACTCCTCCCATTCCCGCAGGGTCATCTACATACAAAGACCATCTGGTTACGCAACCTCTTTCTACCCATTTACAACAAACATGATCAAGGACATTAAAGTAATTACAAGACACACACAGACATTACTCATTTTTAAAAATTCTGATGCTCACAACCAAGGTTACATAATATAATAATCCTTGCATTTGATATAGCGCTTTTCACTTCTTCTAGACGTCTCAAAGCGCTTCATAGAATATACTGTAAAGTAAATTGACTGGATATTTATGGGCGAAACGCAGCAGCCAATTGCACACAGCAGTGAACCACAAACAGTCGTGGATTGAGTGACCAAATTATTATTATTTTTTTTGTTGAGGGATTATTATCAAGCGTGTGAAGTAAGGAAATTTGCCCAAGGTTTCGACCTGCCAGGAATCGAATCCAGGTCTCTCACTTGCAAGGCGAGTGCTCTAACCACTGAACTACAGGACTCCACAACGGGATCAATTAATAAATTACGAAAATATTTCTGCTTATGGGGGGGAAATGTATAAGCAGTCAGATTGAATTGTGCAATGTCAGCTATAAAGAAAAATGATCTGTGTATTCCAAGGAAGGCTAGAATTCTCTCCTCTCAAATCAAACCCACCTCTGTAATCAGCGCAGATCATGAATGTTCATATCGTGTCCAATGCCTATTTTTGATGCAGTTTAATAGTGAAATTCACAGGTGCAAATGTTGAGTAATTATTCATTTTAGACAAAATATATAGCAGTACAACAGCATAATGTTCAAGTTAACATAGTTTCATCGATCCACACCTCCTCAGTAGTCTTCACAGATTCACCATTCATAAAATCCAAATAATTCAAAATTCCACTGCCTGTATCCTCACTCACACCAAACTCTGTGCCCCCTTCACCCCAGTCCGTACTAGGCTCCACTGGTTACCTATTGCAGAATGGATCAATTTCAAGATCCTCACACTTGTGTACAAATCACTTCATGCCATGGCATTTCCCTACTTCTCCAATCGGCATACTCCCCACTCCGCAATCCGACCTTTGATCAGCTGGCTCCCGCCTTCTGCACGTCCCTTGTCCGCTCCACCATTGGTGGCCATGCTTTCCACTATTACAACCTGAAACTATGGAACTCTCGGCCTCAATCCCTCTGCTTTGTTTCCTTCTTGCCATCTTCAGATCACACCTGAATCCCTTCCTCTTCTATCATGCTAACAGTCACCACCCTCTTTCCCCGGCTAGGCGTCAAGATCCACCACTGTCAAGTGTTCTCTGTGAAAGATGCTACATAAATGCAAGTTGTTGTTGTCATTGCAACCTACCTCCGAGTGAAAGTTGGCGCAGGGCACCCCTAGTTATCAGCAGGTGTGACTCTTTGTGTTTGCAATTCCTGCCTCGAATACAGTGTTTTAGCCCTGATGTCACTTAATACTGCATAGATCCCCTACTAGGTCTGATATTTTACTGTTGTTCACCATTGAATTACCATCACGATTCATGAATATTAATAATAATAATCCTTATATTTGGCATACACATATTGTGCAACTAATATAAATAAACAAGACAAAGTCTCCACAAATATTTTTGAGTGAGTGAATCAGTTGTGTACAAGCAAAAACAAGTAAATGGTTATTAAAATGTAAGTTGATATGTCGCTTATGTCACTATCTGATCCATTTTTTTTATATAGGATTTTTTTCCCTCTTGTTTAGTGATGAAAATAGAGAGGTTACCAAAATGATGCAAATTAAGCCTTCTGCACATACTTCCATTTCAAATCAAAATGAGGATGTTTCGGCTAAATTACATGATACAAGGTGTCATCTTTTCTAACAATACTATTTTCTAATGAGGGAAGTTCTAAACCCTGGTTGAAGCAAAACACCATCATAAAACATCCCTGTGCTCAACAAGCACTGACCTGTTTTATGTCTATCGCTCTACCAGCCACACCATTAGTGGGCAGGCTTTTAGCCTTTCTACCCCCAATCTCTGGAACTCCATCCCAGAGGGCTTCCGACTCCATCCCTCACTTTTTCAAGGTTTTTCTGAAGACATCCGTCTTTGACTATGCTTTCAATCATCTTTCTCAGCTCTCACCCTCAGCTCAGGTGCCCAGTCAATACTATTAAGAGCTCTAGGATGTCATCCTGACATAAAAGGTGTGACATAAATATAAATTTGTATTGTATAAAGGTTTTTTCAGTTCTGTTTGTATTTCAAAGAAATATTATTGTTAATTTACATTCAGAATGTAGTAAGTTGATTCTTAATTCACTGCAAATGAGGTATTAATTGATACACTTACATCAACAATTTCAGAGTTGTTGATCATGAGTGGGAACACTATCAATCATTTGATATGGAAACTATAATAATTGACATTTCCTACCAAATTCTTTTCGTGACTAAAGGCTCAGATCATAAACTTGTCATCTTTACCCAGAGGGAATTAATGACTAAAACAGGTTGCCTGGAAGGGTGGTTGAATCTCAAACTGATTTTTTAAAATATTAGTGGTTGCAGTTTCAAAATAGTTTCAGAAAAATGTTGACAGTAAAGGGATTGGGGGATATAATAATAATAATCCTTGAATTGGCTTAGCATGTTTACTGAGCTAGCAAAAGATGTTATTGATAATATTTGAAAATAGCTTCCTTACTATTTAAACAATTGGCTGCATAAACTGTGGATCAATGCTACATAATCTTTGCATTTGGATTTCCTTGCATTTGATATAGCGCCTTATCATGATTTTGAGACGTCTCAAAGCGCTTCACAGAATATGCTGTATAGTGAATTAACTGTATATTTTGTGGGTGAAACGTGGCAGCCAATCGCACACAGCAGTGTCCTACAAACAGTCGTGGATTGAGTGACCAAACTATTGTTTTTAAAAAATTGTTTTAAAGGGATTATTACTCCCAGAAAAGTGATCCACCAATCGACTAACAACTGGGATCCTCCTTACTGCTAGGTGAACATGTGGAGTAAGGAAACTTGTCCAACGTTTCAACCCTGCCCGGAACTCAAACCCAAGTCCTCTCACTTGCGAAAGGATCTGGGTTTGATTCCTGGGCGGGGCGAAACGTGCAGAATTGTGTGTTTTAAAGGTGTTTTTCTATGTAAGAAGCATTCCATGACTGCACTATCCTGTGGATCTGATCACCGATTTGAATTAGACTATTCTAATAAAGTTGGACATTATGAGTCTTCTCAATGTATAAAAATCTGACTAAAATGTTACAATTGCTAGAATGCTACAGCTACATTGAGACCATTTTGACGTTTGATTGTTTGTGGTCAAGTAGATTTCCTTTTTTGCTCCACATCTTGTCAGGATGTGTACAGTGTCACTCTGATTCATACCTTGTATTTTAGTCACCTGTCCTCCCAATTCTGTGTAATGGAGAGAATCCAACTTACCTCAGTTGCTGTGTGTTTAATTGTTGTGATGTATTGCAGCCAGTAGGTTCTGTTTATACATTTTCTTAAGCCTTTAGTGATGAGCACTTCCTGCTTCATTACCGCATTGCCATGAGTGGCTAGTTTCCAGCTGCGTGGTTTTACTCTGGGATTGCATAGCAACCGACGTACGTCTCCTGACTGATCAAACTCTTTCTTGCTCCCAAGGAGATGATACAATGACTGGAGATGGAGGAGAGTATCTTAGAGCAGAGGACCTGAAAGAGCTTGGAGATGACTCTTTACCCAGCAGTCGTTATCTGGACAATATGATGTACAGAGGATTAGGGCGTTTAGGAGAGCGCTCAGACAGGTAGTCTTGCTTTTTTTTATTGGGGTGGGTGGGGCTTGATCCGAATGCAATGTTAGATCATGGATGTTTAAAACACTGACCGAATACAGGTGCAATATCCACTGTGCAAGTTCACTTCCAGAGGAAAACAATTTCATAAGAATATGTAATCCAGCAGCAACTGGGCCATCGCTAAATGTTCTCATGTCAACTGGTGATTTTGGTTTTTGTGCTATCCGAAAGGATTCAGTGGTCCACTGCCACTTCCTGTTCTGTGTTTTGAATCATTGAACCTGTAATTCCAATTAACCATTTGACAACTGACAGCTGGGGAGATACCTGTCCCTATGGGCAACTAATTCTGTATGTTTTTCAGCTCATGTCCTGTTATGTTCTATCCCCATACGCCCCCCCCAACATACAAGAATATTAATGTAATAAACTTACCAACAGCATTAGCAATGCAACATTAACCCTGTTCTACTGATATCAATTGAGGAAATAATTTGAAATTGAAAACTTTCTGAAACCTTTACCGTTGTTTGTCCGGTTGCCCTTTTCCATTCTGTGTTGTCCTCTTGTCCATACTTTCTCTGTTTTTTTAATTTAACTTTATCCTCAATATTTTACAGCTACTCTACGTTTAATAAACTCATCATTTCCTTTTCTTCTATCTTCCTGCTTCCACCACACGTTTTGGATGTCGGACTTTTTCCCCACAATAAATTAACTGGCATTAGCTGTCAACCAGCCAATGTTTTAACAGCCAATAAACAGTAGCAGAGTAACGATTAGTAGGGTCAACCAAAGCAATCTTTAATCAGAAAATTGTACAAAGGGAGAAATGTTTGTGTTCAAATTTTTTACACTTACTGATGAAGTATGTCCACATCTAATTACTGTTTATCAATCAGCTCGGTATAACACCAAGTACACTGTCTAGCTTTACACTAGATCACGCGTCACATTCTCTAATAGTCATGGTAGTTTATTTATACAAATATGTGGTAAACTATTCACTTTTGTACTCACTGTTTCCACTTAAATAAGCTTGTGATCATTTGAGCGCTCTCACACTTATGACCCATTTACAGTATTATTTTAGTCTGATACCTCTACTCTAAAAGGAGCCAAACTTCATAACATCTGCTCATGTGTGCTTGACTGTTTGCAGTAATATATTAAGAGTGCTATTCATAAATGGAGGTCTAATGATGCTATTAGGTTAGCAGCAACAAAGACAATATTTTTCAGTCTTTGCAAGATAGGTGCAAAGTGCTAATTGTGACTTCTCTTTTGCTTTCAAATTTGCAGTAATATGTAATTTCTGAAAGCTACCACATTGTTACAAAATACCTGGAGAAGAAAACCTTTGGCAGTTTCTGAACAGCGTATTTTTCTGTTAAAACTGTCATTTTGCGAATCTCACAGAAAAGAGTGTTAGCCCGGCTCAGTGGTAAGCACTCTTGCCTGAGTCAGAAAATTGTGGGTTATTGATGTGCACAACTGGCTGCCTCGTTCGCCCACAGTCAATCCTTTTTACAGTATAATTGATCAATCCTTTTGAGATATTTCGACAGTTTGAGTTTCCAGGCTGATTTGAAAGTATGCAAATGAAACCCAAAAGTTTGCTGTTCGTCAGAGAACGGCCTGTGAGAGTGGCATTTTGTCAGCAATAGTGGGCCACACTTTGAGAATCAAGAACTTTTTCCACTGCAATTCCACTGTGAATCAGCCAAAATATAACAATAATAAATACACTTGATATTGTGCCTTTTGCATTGGGACGACATCTTAAAGTGCTTTACAGGTTTTACTGCAAAGTGGAGTGAAGATATTTTGGAGGCAAATGAAGCAACAATTTGTAGCACAGCAACGTCCCACAAACAGCCATGAAGTTAATGACCAATTTTATATGGAGGATTTTTGGCTTAGAGATTGAGAGAAACACCCTTCTCTTCTTGAATCGTTCAATGGGATCTTTTAACACCCACGTCAACAGGCAAAAGGAACCTCGATTTAATGTTACACCTGAAGGATAGAACCTCCAACCATGCAGCACATCCCCTTCACTGCATTGGAGTGTCAGCCTAGACTATGTGAGTTCAAAGTCTCAAATTGGGGCTTGAACTCGCAATCTTCAGATGGCATAAATGTGAGCTGCTGGGAGCCACAGTATTCTTAAAAAGGGATTTCTGGTGCAGATCAGAGTCTACTCATGAGACTGGGATATATTGGGCAAGTTTCTTACTCCACATGCCTGATAATAATCTCTCAAGAAAAAAAGAATAATAAACTGGCCACTTCAATCCACGATTGTTTGTGGGACACTGCTGTGCGCAATTGGTTGTCACGTTACGTCCACAAATATACAGTCAATTCACTATACAGTATATTCTGTGAAGCGCTTTGAGACATCTAGAAGACGTGAAAAGCGCTATATCAAATGCAAGGATTCTTATTATATATTATGCCATTGCTACCTTAATTCTTATCCCTCACTACGTTTTCAAACTTAAACATGAATAATACATAAAATACTTGACATTTTCTACAATATCTATTAAAATATTCAAGTTCCCTTTCTCCCTATCTCATTTTCTTCCCATCCCGCTCATCCCATGGGTGACTAATGCAACCAGTTATCCAGTACACAAGTAAACCTCTTAACTGAATCAAGATAGGACTAGCAATTCAATAAGTATAAGAGATTCAACACAGATTAATCCTGCTGTATGTTACCCTAAATATCACTTCAGTGGATCCAAAGGCTGAAAAGAATTTACCTGAAAATGCTTACTTCATGTTTCATATACTTACAACAACAACAAAATTACATTTGTATAGCGCCTTTCATGTCGGGAGGACATCCCAAGTCGAGACAAGATAGTCAGTGTTTCGGTCAATTATTTACTTAGGGTAAAATAATTCTAGGCTACACAATAGATGGAGGTTAGAGTGGAGTGAAAACGGTTATGTCTTGAGATTGTTCTGATCTTTAGATATACAGTTCAAGAAGATATTGCTCATGTGACCGCAAAACACGGTAGTAATGTAAACATATTTCTGTATTGCTACTGAGATATAACATAACATGAAGTTATATTCTAAAAAGCAACATCTAAAGCTGCAGAAAGCTACGAATTCTGTTTAGCTGCTTCCTATTCAAAACCTCAGTGTAATCCTCACATGATAATTGCACAGCATTATACAAAGCATTGCCAGTGGGTTAACCAGAGAAAGCTCCTGGGGATTTTTCCTGTCGACAGCATCTGTGTTTGCAGCAATCTAGAAACCCCAGTACCTTTGCTGAAGGGTGCTGCTCAGCTTCACACTTTGAACAGCTGTTGTTAGTTTAGCAGGACAAAGAGTACAGGCGTTTCTGAAGTAAAAGGTTCCCGTCTGTCGCCAGTCTGCTACTGAATAACTGGCAAGTTTGCAACAAAACAAAATCATATTGACAACATAATGAGCTCCTACTCCACCATTTTGTAGAGAGAAATACACTTCGCTGGCAACCAGACTGCTCTTGTCCCATCTTTGATCTGTCCATTCTTAATCTTTGCAGTAGAGCCCAGATGAGAACTGTTCTTCAATTTTACTAACAAATGGCAACTTATCAGCTATAGCCTTCGCTCCCCCCCCCCAGTCTTGCTTAATGATTGTGAATTCCCTGAAATCCCATGTCACACACTGCCTCTCATGACCACAGAAGTTTCATTTTTTCACCCACTCTCTCATTTTTCCACCTGCTCTCATTTTCCCCACCCACACACTCTCTCTTGTTTTTTCCCACCCACTCTCTGGCTCTCTGATTTTTTACATTTACACTCTCTTTTTACTCACCCTGTTTCTCTCTTTTTTAATGTTTTCCCACATTCTCTCTTTATCACATACACTCTTGTATCTCTCACCCTATATCTTAATTTCTCTTATCTCTCCCTCTCATTTCCCTCTAATTTTCCTCTCTCTCATTTCCCTGTCTCTCATTTCCCTATCTCTCTCTCATTTCTATTTATCTGTTTAATTTCTCTCTCATTTTCCCCTCCTCTCTTTATTTCTCTCTTGTTTTTCTCAATCTCTCTTGTTGTCCCCCTCTCTTGTTGTCCCCCTCTCTTGTGTATTTAGCACAGGTATGGTGTCCCGATGATTCTGTTCCAGCCCATATAAAAGGGCTCCTTGCCATCACCTGGCATTTTACTTTTGTTCTACAAATAACTGGGTAAAACTGATGAGCTATAAATGTGTGACAAGGCCACACCCATGCATTTGCACAATACATTTTAGTTGCAGAACACAGATTGAGCACCAATTTAATAAAAACGTGGTGTGCCCTATAATCCTACTGCCTGTCATGGTTCCCTACAGCACTACATGGTACGTTGACTCCAGCACACCTCCATAGGATGGGTAGCACATGGGGGATTGTGCTCACAATAATGAACTCCTGCAACACTCTTTTGTAGAGAGGAATACAGTTCACAATTTCATGGAGGAACCCATTTCCCCATAAGGAAGGATACAATTTCTCGATGTGTACTGTGAGATGTTATGTGTTTAATCAAAAACAAATCCATCCTTTCCAATTATCAAGGTAAATGGAACATTGTTGTGAGATAAGGTGTGTCGGTCAGCTTTAGTGAACAAATCACCATGGTGTCTAAGGTCTTGTTTTTCATATGTATCTTAACCTTGTCATTCTATACTTGTGCATATGTGTATGTGTGCGAGAGAGAAACTGAGAATAGTTTTACCATTGTTCAACCATTTTCCCTTCATTGTTGCTGTTTTCCCTCTCCTTTTCATATGCTTTCATACAGTGCCGTTCACAGGTAGGTGGTCTCCGACACAGAGAAATGTCACAGTGCAATGATGTCTCTATCTGCAACCCACTCTTTAGCTGAGATAATGCTGCTTGGGTGTGGGAGGAACAATGGATGTGGGATGAGGATGCTCACCCTGTGCTCTAGAGCAATTTTCATGGCTGCATCACTTTCCGCGGTGTCTTCTTGTGTTCACTGCTAAGCTGCACACATTGGGCTGGGCTGGGTCGACGTGAGACTGATAATGCTGTTAGAGCTATCACTATTGCCTTCTGCTTGTGACTGCTGGTCTGATATTCGGCAGCTTGGATTATTCAGCTGGATTCTACCATTGATTGACCAAAGGGAGCTGTGGAAGCTCAATTATTATTTTACAATTGTTTCCTCCTCCTCCCCCCAACCCCCCACCACCATTCGATTGCTGGATTTATATTTTTAAGAGACACGTTCTGGCTTCAAGAGACAAAATATTTCAACGTTCAGGTATTTCATGTGGAAAATATATAAATTGTTTGATTTTTGATTTTGCTGTTTGGCATTTACTGTCAACACCTATTTACCGTTCATGCTGAGAGTTAGTGCTATCTCTCTCTCTCTTTGATGCACCGTTTGGCTGTTAAGGATTTGACAAAGCATGGTGCAGTGATTTCTTTTATTTTGCAGGCGTGACTGCATTCTTATTTAATGTGAAGGTTTTAACTGTGGAGATGACTAAATCTTGATTTTTATGTCATTAATAATCATTGCCATGTTACAAAGATTCCGCACTGACTCCATTCATATAGATTGCGTGGAGCTGGTTTACTTGGCTGCCACATTAAGGTAACGCTAGAGCTCCGAGTGAGCGGCTGCAGCTCTCTGCCTTCTCTCCCATCTCCATCGCTGCACTCGCTGCCTTCACACTCACCAACACTTAACTGTTTAAGAGCACATTTCTAGCTGAGTCACGCGGGGCGAAAATAACACAAAACCAGCTCAGTGAAACTCAGCTTAAATCCCAAACCCGCTCAAAAAATTGCACTAAGAAGAAAAAAAAGAGGTTGACTTTACAACCACTTGCTATTGATTGTTTTTCTTATCTATGTGACGTTTCCAGTCTCATTGCAACAGTGCCCTTGGGATTTGTAACCTCCCCACACGGTGGGCAATCGCACCTGCAGAATTATCATTGTTCACTTTGACCCCTTTGCCCCACCATTAGTGACCGAGCTTTCATTCATTATGCCTCGACCTTGTGGATCTCCCTCTCTAGCCTCAACCCCTGCCTAACGGTCTTTAAAAGCCTCCTGAAACGCTACCTTTTTGATTTTGCCCACAGTTATCTCTCCGCTTGGTCTCCAAAACCATTTATCTGAAACACTTTGAGACACTTTGCAAGTCGTTGTATCAGTATGTTTTTGAATACCGTTAATCATTTTGTGGTGTAATTATTCTCACAAAATGTGAAATAGATTCTGAAACTATACTTTCAACTGAGACTTGCTGAACACACATTGGATTAAATTGGGTAAATTAAGTCACGAAAACAACTCCCCTCCGCCCTCCCCCAAAAACATTCTCACAAATACATGGCCGCTGAGGACAAAGATTTTGATTTATGCTCTTCCCTGCATGGATTTTATTTAGATATTTGTATTTTACATAGAAATAACATTCATTATTATTATTATTATTATCATTGAAGGTCAAATGATGTACACTTGTTGCCAGTGATTGGGTTAAAAACCTCCATAGGATTCCATTATATTATTTTTTATGTTACTCAATTAACTCGAGTTCACTATGTGAACTTACAGGGTTGAAGGAAACTAGAAATTATAGACCTGGAGCCATAAAACTCTGTAACCGCTTGGGACACAGCACAGTCACATTGCTTTAAAAAGCATATGGTTGACTTGACTGTAGCTTGGCTCAGTATATCTTCCAGGGGTTTGCACAAGAGTGCGTGCTCAGTGTCTAGGTGCCTAATCAGTCCATACAGAATTAAAATGAAGCCCCTGAAAAGAGATGACTTTAAGTATTGAGGTGAACATTATCTAATTAAATTTCTCTGTTAAGATTTTTTGTGTTATGGTTTATCCTCTTAGATTGGTGATAGTTTGAATTAATGCAATGTTATTTAATTATTTTAATTGCATGAGATACCTGGTGCTCTTTGCTGCACAGAGATTTGTTTATGTATTGGGTCACTCACCCAGCAGAGAAAATAGAGTGGCTCTAAAAGCCACTTCAGTTCCTATTTTCAGAATCATTTTAGTCTCGAGAGAGAAGCAACATAGGTTTGAGCGAAACATCTTGTCATTTCTACACTGGGTGAAATTTGCGCCATTTCACAAGGCATTCCTTGTGATAATCTTCACAAAGATTATGCTATTAAAATGCCACAAATTTCACCCCAGTTTCTTTTATGTATCATGTGTCCGAATAATCGCTTGCTGAATTGGTTCAACTATTGATTGGTTTCCATCCATAACCAAAACTACCTCCACCCCAATTTGGTTCATCCAGTGGTTAATGATGGTTGAATATTCTGTCTATTTAGTGCTGAATCTGATGAGCACTGTCAGTGAATTCACTTTTCTTTATGCTAATTCCCAGCCCCCTGGAAGTTGCATAATATGCTAACCGCATGCTTTCTTCATTCCCCTGCCCATCCCATCATCATCGTGCTGCTCCATTTTCATGGCAACCTGCCCACCCATCCATTAGCCTGCGATCCTTCAGTTCAGACAGGTCCAACACACCAAGCCATGGCCCATACCAGAGGGACAGTGCCATGATCGAGGAGTTCGTCGCTGCTACTAACAGCCAGGTATGAAACATTGTGTTTCCAAGATTCAGAATATCATTGTGATGTGCTAATGGTTATAAATTTCTGGGGAATGCTTCTCTGTGACGTTTTAGTGACTATTTATGTTGTTGTGTTTGGTCTGCATCTTGTAAAAACAACAACTTACACTTGTATAGCACTCTCCACCAGGGTAGCGTCTCAGAGAGCTTAACAGTGGCGCAGCCTGACTCCGAGCCAGGGGGGAGGTGTCCATAAGCACGGTCGAAAAGGAAGATTTTCAGGCAGGACTTGCAAGAGGGGAGAGAGGGGGCAAGGCGGAGGGATTGAGGGAGAGCATTCCACAGTTTCGGGACGTAATGTCTGAATGCGCGACCTCCAATGATAGAGCGCAGGGCACGAGGAACGAGCAGGAGGCCCGTACCAGCCGAGTGGAGGCGTCAGGTGGTGGATTGGGGAGTGAGGAAGTTGGAGAGGTGGGGAGGTGCCAGAGAGTGAAGGGATTTGAACACAAGTGTAAGACTTTATTCCTTTTCAGTTCATTGAGAAATATTCTCTTGCATAGGCATCTTAATGTACTTCTTGTTATAGTTCATTGTAATTATGAAGACAGTTTTACAAAATTATCTGTTTACGTGGGTTATAAAAAGCAAAGTCAGTTGCTGAACATTTTTCTTTGATTAAAAGTGTAAATGTGTTGGAGGATGGGAATTGTCTAGTTATTGTGTGGAGTAATGTTAAACTGAAATTGATTTCTTTTACAAATGTAGAATTAAATGCTATTACATCTATTCAAGTGAATCATTACTATTTTTAAATATGATTTAACTTTTTAAATAGCCATTAGTATTTACAGAGACAACTTGTTGCCTCAAAGAAATTGTCCATTTGTGCATGCAGGTACTTCTGGCCAAAGGCCCAGATAAGGATTCCACCTACCGCTTAAATTGGGAACAGGAGAACTTGGACAATGTGGCTCTTTCCTCCAGCCCAATCCATTCAGGGTAAGCAACAAATAAGAAAATCTATGTATAAGCTTGTGAGTGGAGCCTGGTGAGGCATGGAAATGGGGGGAAGGAGATGTGAGGAGGAGAGTTCGAGGCTATGTTATCCTGTTCTGTATCAGCAAGACATGCTTCCTTCATCATAGGATTTACAAATTATTTGAGTTTTATATTGTTCAACCTAAAATAAGACAAAAAAAACATTGTTAATTAAACTGGTTGTAATTTATTGTCAAGTTGCTAATTTAAGCATTTTCTGTGATAGTTTCAAAGCACGCTTAATTCACTTTTGAATCCCCAAACAGATTGTTGTGTAAACTGTGCTGACCATAATTCTAAACTAGCACCAACTACATAACCAAATATATAAAACCCTATATAAAGCATTGTTTTAAACTGGAACTGAAACATACGTTTTATTGCTTCGTGAACTGGATATGAAACTCTGAGTAATCCAGTCAGAATATAGCACACTTGTTGTTTGGGCAAAGAATAAATGTAGATTTCTGAATACATTTAGAAACTAGAGGGAGAACATTACAATGTTTGTAACAGGTTGATATTTCATCATATCTGTTAAGGGACATAGAATTTTCACCCCTTATTCCACCTGAAACATTAACCGAGGTTTCTCTTTCAGATGTTGATGGGTCTGCTGTGCTTTTCTGATATTTTCTATAACTTTTACTTCTTAATTCATGATGTTCGCAAGAAATGAAGGACTGTGATCTTGTTAGGTATTCTGTCAGTGTTCAGAGATGTAACAGTAGTTTTATAAAGATTATGGCGACTGCTACAAATTACAAGGCTGCCAACAAACAGACATTTTGGAGGTAGTTGCTATGTCCGGAGAAGCATACGGATTTTGCAGCTCTTTCAAAGGAGCAATGGCAAATACAGCATATTGAGCACCGTGGGCTTTGGTTGTAGTTTCCAGAATATTGCAGCTCACAGTCATCTCCTATCTGCTGCCGTCTCAACCAGCAAGAAGCCAACATTTTTTAATCACTTTTGTCAAAGAATGGATGGCAAGTGACTAATTAGTGACTGTCCTCTCTTGGGGTAGATGGAGGAGGGAACCGATGGACCCTGGGGGCTGAGCTGGCTCCAAGGTGACGTGCTTGGCAACTAAATATCAGAATTGAGTCAATCCTCTGTGGTTGTTTTGGTAATCTGGTTCCTAGACAAGTCTGCAGTACTCCAGGACCCTTTTGATGACAGATCATCCTAGCTTATCAGCAGGATTTGGAGGTACAAACCAGTCACTGGAGATGGGGATTCTTCTCACTTGGCTCCTGTTAGTCCTACAAACGGAAGTCCTTGTGGATAGGGTGGCTCTAGTTTAATAAGTATTTGGAAGCTTGCCAGACAGTATTGACAACAGTAAAATGTGTGGTTTGGGCTGGTTGAACTCTTGTAGGACTCTCAATGCACAGTCTGGGGTTTCTAAATCTTGGCTCTTGCCCATCTGCACCTAATACTCTCCTGCACTAGGAAAGTAGGATGCATTCCTCCAGGGAGGGAGTATGCTTTCCATTCCAGACACAGGGAAATTTCCCTCCACAGATGGTAAAAATATGTGCAACTCTGTGGTTTTGATACTCTTTCTACATCTGTTAGACACCTGATTGACCAAACAAACAATGTAATCAAGCTCAAGGATAGTCTCAGTAAACTGTGTAAAATTCGCACTGGAAATAACAGTCCATAAATCCCCTTATTTTACAGCTCACATTTGGGGAAAAAGTAGTATAGACAATGTTTATATCAGCCTTATTTTTCAGTAGTTATTTTCTGCATTCAGTGTTTATTTCCTTCTCTGCCAGATTTTGTATTAACTATTAGAGTGATTAATCACACGCATTTGACATTTTTATCTTTAAAAATATCTTGTACCTGATAGCAATGTGTTGAACATAGCTGTTGATCTAGTTCTCAATGATTGACTGCATAAACATATGAGGACCATCAAACAGCATCTTGTGTGGATATTCAAGGACTGAACAAAATCAACCAACACCAGATCACGATTAACTTATTTCCAAGAACATTTTGAATGAATCAGTATTCTTAGGCTCTGTGCATTTCTCTAACCTGCTTCATGATACTTATCTTTAGAAATTTTCAGAAAATCAAGGCTGGACGGTGGCGTGGGCCATTGGTGCTCCAGTGCCAAGAGAGTGGGCAGACAACCTACTTCCAGGGCTCTGCTA
Source organism: Callorhinchus milii (assembly GCF_018977255.1). Classification (NCBI taxonomy): domain Eukaryota; kingdom Metazoa; phylum Chordata; class Chondrichthyes; order Chimaeriformes; family Callorhinchidae; genus Callorhinchus; species Callorhinchus milii. The sequence continues at coordinate 33,282,946 of NW_024704742.1, read as the reverse complement.
GTGACACTCTTGAGTCACCTATTAGGAGGTACACAACAGTGGCCCTGGATGCCTCTCCCTCTGATTTTACTGTCCCTCCCTATGGGTAAGTATGTGGCCTCACCACCTCCTCTTCATGGCATGGGGAACTGTGAGGGGCGAATTTGTTCCCTACCACTCCATTGAACAGTGGACTGGTACAGTAACATACTGCAGCACCATGCCCTCCTATTAGTGTCGTACGGAACGGTCCCCAGACCAACAAAGTTCCTATGTTTCATAGAAAATACAGACCACTTAACATTTCCTTTTGGGAAAGAATTGGGACACCAGGAATTGGAAGGCAAATCTTTTCTGGAATGAAAGCTCTGCTCATTTCAAAAATGTGTCCAAAAGAGTCTTACCTTCCTAAACTGAAATTAATGATGTACAGTATTTTGCTGTTCTTCAGTTAAAGAAAATATTGATTTGAAATGGGTGGCTGGAAGATTCACACCCAAGTTGCAACAAGTGATATATAGCATGCAGTAATGGTGTACCAGATTTCAAGTGTCTGCTCATTCAGTTCATCCCAGATGCAATTTTTCAGCAAATGAACCATTTTGACATAATGTCACCAATTTAAGTGTCCACTTAAATGACTTAAAGGCTGTGTAGGACTTTTAAAGGAAGAGCAGATGGCTGACTTTTGAGTACAACTTTTCATGATCATCATTCATCATGGCTTCAAAGCGAACACATTCACAGCAGAGCAGCTGGTGACAGAACAAATCAACAGTAACTGTGGTGCAATAAAACATGAGAGAGAAATCCAGGGAGAAAAAAGCGTGATTTTTGATAGGTTAATAGCTTCAGTATGGACAGAATACCCATTTTTCTTAAATGGAAGGACCACAGCTACTTTCAAAAATATTTAGAAATAAGTATTCTCCTCCCACTCTCCCCCCAACACACACACACACACACACACAGTCATGCCTCATGCTTCAGTTTCCAAAACAAGCCCGTGAAATGAGTGTCGTTTCCCACAGCTCCAGTTGGGATTGACCACTGGAAGGTATGGTTTTATATGGAAAGCTTCGTCAATCCAGTTCCTTATCTTCACTCTCTCCATCTTGTCCAACTGTGTCCATCCCCAACAAGATTTTCGTGCTCAATCTAATGAGGTCCAAGCTCTCTCTGTGACCCCGGAGCTGCATGTGACCCCGGGGCTGCATGTGACCCCAGGGCTGCATGTGACCCCAGGGCTGCATGTGACCCCGGAGCTGCATGTGACCCCGGGGCTGCCTGTGACCCCGGGGCTGCCTGTGACCCCGGGGCTGCCTGTGACCCCGGGGCTGCATGTGACCCCGGGGCTGCCTGTGACCCCACGGCTGCCTGTGACCCCGGGGCTGCCTGTGACCCCGGGGCTGCCTGTGACCCCGGGGCTGCCTGTGACCCCGGGGCTGCCTGTGACCCCGGAGCTGCCTGTGACCCCGGGGCTGCCTGTGACCCCGGGGCTGCCTGTGACCCCACGGCTGCCTGTGACCCCGGTGCTGCCTGTGACCTGCCTGCGCTCATGATTGAAATTGCCCCAAATAATTTCATCGGCAGAAGAGGGAGGATATTTCTAACTCATTGGTTTAGGCTGCTTTTGAACTCACCACGTGAGTTGTCCTAGGTTTTGGGAAACATCCTTCCCTCCACTTGCTATAGGTAGATTTAATTAATACTTGTTGTTTCCTATCAATACTGCAAAACTTCAAAGGGAATTTGGGATATTCAACAATATATATGGATTCGTAGAAATAATAGGGAGATCTATATATTATTGAATATCGCAAATCCCTTTTTGAAGGTTTGCAGAATTCACAGTAAACAACAGAGATGAATTAATACCCCCACCACAGTGCCTCTGATTATCTTGCTTAGCATTTGGTCAGTAAAGCATTACTTTCAATATTATTTCCAGGGGTAAAATCAATTTGAATGTTAATCACCGTGTCTACGAGGTGGAAACACCTCTAAAATGTGGTGGTGCAACGACTGGATTGAGAAATATATAACGCTTTGATTTGGTTGATGTCTTCCAGGCCTAATGGAATATTGCATTTTTACGCACAAACTCACTGTGTGGGAGAAAACATAACAAGAAAGAAACCAGAGAAAAGTTCAGAATATGACATTGTTCTGATTATAATTAAAATCAGAATGCTAGAAGATTAAACTCTGGACTGCGAGTCCAATTCATTGCCTGCAGATAAAAGTATAGTCATTATACTTCATAGTATATCCTGTGAAGCGCTTTGAGAAGTCTTCCTGACGTGAAAGGCGTTGTAACGGACATAAGGATTATATTTATTATTATCATTACTGCAGACTCCTGTCGGTTGGTGGCCATGTGGAATCACTACATTTTCTTTATTACTTAATTGAAAGAAAAAGTAGAACATGGCAATAGACCAGAATGCAAACTTCTGATTGACAATATGAAGGCAAAGCCATGTTTAACCCTTGGGCATTAGGACAATGAATGATTTCTTAAGAATCCTTTACGTGCAAACAATGCTGTGGTTTAATTGTTGTTGCCTTGCAGCGATATCACTGTCAGGTAGCTTTTCTGTGAATTAACTGCTGTCATCCTGGCACCATGCTTTTCTCGTGCTCATACGCATCTTCTGTTTCAGCTGCTCCTCGCCAGTCCCCGAAAGTGAATCGAGGTGAAGATTTGCACTGTGCCTTCATGCACTTCCATTGGCTTTCTTTGTTTTCTCAGCTCCACGTAACCCAGCCTCAAAATTCTTCAGTGCTTCGACGTACATTGATGAGCCTCCCCACCCTGCAAACACAGGCACCTGACAGTGCTATGATGTAACTCAAGCCAAGTCATCCAGAACGGAGATGCCTATAATTATCCCATCAGTTACTTTGAACAAGCAAATGCGTTAAAAAAGAAGCACAGTAGAATACAATGGGGAAAAGGGGAAAAACAAAATCGACAAATAAGACTATAAGACATCTTATAAGATGATTGGTTTGCAACAGCACCAATGTGGTTGACAATTTTCTCACATTTTGCTTGAATTATGGCGACATAACATTTCTTAATCAACTAAGCTGTTTCAGTTGTATCTTTAGTTACTTAAAATGCTCATGCTTTCCCATAGGAAGGGTTAGTACCCTAGGTTTACGGGCCTCAATAATGTAGAGCACTGACCCATTTTGAAGCAATCACACTGATTCCAGTGTCTGTCTCTCTTTATACAACTGGTGCTGAGATAGGTGAATGCGGCAAAAATACTGCTGTTATCCCACTCCGGTGAGACGGGAATATTCACTCTCAGATTTCTTACATAAATCTGCTTTTCCCAACCATTGAGAGGATCACATTTATGGTCGATTATAAGGAATTGAGCAGCAATCTTTCTTCCCCGTTTTGGCCTCAGAATTTAAAAAATATATATTTTCTGTTTTTGGAGCCATGTGGTATTCAAGATTGCTCTATGATTCATGTTTTGTCATGACTACGACTGACTCATGAAGGGAATAATATTTGAAGCTGAAAGAGATGGTGACTTCCATGGTTAAGTGGATTTTCAAAATTGCAGCCCACTGTGTTTTAACGAGAGGATACAGCTTGTTCACGTGACAGGTTTGGCTCTGGTAACAATCACCATTTAAAACAAGAGAAATAAATCAAATCAAAATTGATGTATAGCGAACCATCTCCTCACCCGTTGTATCAAGAATATCAGCAAGGACTGGCAAAATATCTGGTTTATTCCTCTGTGAGGATGATCTTTATAACTCACTTGCTCCTTGATAAAGAAATAAGCTGGGTATTCTGCTACTCCCATTCTGTATCCGCTTCATAATTTTGTATTAACACTTGAAATTTGCAGTTTTATTTTCCCATAGGAGTGCACTAATTAACAAAGAAATAACTGCATATCTTATATCTTGGAAATGAATTACACAGACAATTTGACCTGTGTTTGGTGTGAAAAATCTTTGTTTTCCAAAGCGTGACTGAAATCAGTGATTGAATGTATGCTGCATATTTGTGACTAAATAACCACTGAAGTAAAAAGAAATGCAAACGATTAGAGGAGTAGGGAGGGTAATGGCCTTTGATGAAATTTGCTTCACAATTCATGTTGATCCGTAATCCAATTGATGTAGATATAGGGAGAGAAATTTTACCTGTGTCTAGATTTTCTCTATGAATGTGTCATTTTAGAACGCCTAAAATTTTATGAATTCTTAAATATAGACAAATTTTGAAGCCATTGTTTCTGTAAGTTCTTTCAGAACTGGAGAAAACCATCTTCAAAGTTAAGGCTGAGATCATTGTTCGTAAAGTAAATCCAATCCAGGTGGAATTTCTCCCTAATAATTGGGTACAAATTCCGTTTAGACTTTTGTGAAGTTCTATCAAGAGCCTACATGTCGAATGATGATTGATGTAACACTGAAAGCAATTTTTAACCTTAATGTTCTTACTGTTTTTTTACCTGTTACTATAAATTAACTGTTAGTTCTGAGAGTTAATGCAACTAATGTAGAGAAATGCGCAGCGCAGGTTTAAATTGTATTTGATCTATATGGGGCTGGAAATTCTTAAGGATTCAGATTATGAACCGGTGATCAACTGCGATTTTAATGTCATCACATCACTGAGCAGTGGAATTATCAAGCACCTATCTGTATCATGTTTTTAAACATTTGCATTTATCCAGAAGAAATTAATAACTAAGGTAACATGATGGCAGTGTTGGGGGGTTACTGAAATAGTTTGAAGCAATTATCACTTTGCTGGGTTATGGAGAACCAAAGTCCCAATAGGAGACCTCAAGTCTGGATGTCTAAGAGAGAAAACTGTAAGCCTTTTAGTCTCAAAGCTGGTTTATTGCAAAGGCTCAGCTCTTGGAGGAAAATTCAATCAAGGAATAACAATGGCAATATGATCTCATTAATCTGATGCTCATGTAAAACAAAGGGTCATTTCCAGTGGTGTTGGACCTTGTCCTATGTAGGATGGCATGGTGTTCCCAGAGTTTCTTTCTAAACTAGCTGCTGTACCTGCATGATGTGAAGATGATATTTTCAGAAACTCCCTAACGTTTACAAAAAAGAATGCTTCCTTAGAGAGGTGCCAGTCCCAATTTTTCTATGAAACTGAATTGCTGGAAAGCAATAATCATGCAATGTTTGGAAACTTATCTGAATGAAGGATGTTGAAGACCATTGCACCCACAGTAACATGAAAAACAATCCCACTTTGTGGATTTTATCCATGGAGCAAAAATAAAGAACATTTTACATAAGGAAACTATCCTGCATGTTACCCATTTATAGTGTTTGCTAACTTTTTGCAGAGGACTAGGTGACAATGTTGGTAACAATGGTGGGCTGAGTCTTTGGATTAGAAGTGAAGGACCACAAGTGAAAGATGTTTGTTGTCAGAGTTTACTCTTCAGTGCACATGAACCCACATCACCTCGGTGGTGCTAAATCTTTAAAGGTCGTAGTTTTAATGGCAAAAGTGAAACCTTAGATCAAAAACAAGTCTTTACCACTGAATTGAGCAGTTGGAAAGAAGATCTGATGTGGCTTGGATTTGAAAGGAGGAGTCTCTTTACTGCCTCTAATACAACAGCACAAAAAACCCTGAATTTATCACGTAGATCAGAAGCTCACACTTAAATGAGATATCTGACTCAATTTAGGAGTGCCAATGTCACCTAGTCTAGCAGAAATTGGAATTAATTTTAGCTGAGGTTACATCATCTAGGTGAAGTGTGGGAACTCAACCTCAGCCCTTCACTCATGTACCACACTTGACCTAGGAGTATTCAGAGCTGTCAAAGATTGCATGAGCGTTCCTTTATTCCATATTCTCCCTCATCTGAACAGCCGGCAACTGTTTTCCTCCCCTGAGAGACAACTAGTCACTGATTAGAAATAAGTGGCCAATGGATAAACCCTCTGTATTCAATTGCAGGTTCCTGGTTAGTTTTATGGTGGATGCCCGTGGAGGATCCATGCGGGGCTGCCGTCACAATGGACTTCGCATTATCATTCCTCCCCGGAAATGCACGGCTCCAACCCGTGTGACTTGTCGCCTGGTTAAACGTCATAGACTGGCCACAATGCCCCCCATGGTGGAAGGAGAGGGTCTCACAAGTCGACTGATTGAAGTGGGACCATCTGGTGCCCAGTTCCTTGGGTAAGTGTTTAAATATGCAAATAATTGCAATTGAACGCCAGCTCTCTTGTCTGTCATTCAAATGGTAATGTTAAACCCATCATGACCTGATTATATTTGAAAGGTCCCATATTACATTCTCCATGAGTTTGACAACACATATTTGTAGAAAGTGGAAGAAACAGCGAGTGTAAGATGCGATGTTTCAGAACAGATGAAATATGGATGACATTTGCCTGAAAGTTCGCATTTACCAAAACAAAGTTCCTTCCATAAGAATCAGTCTGTCACTACAATGCAGTTACAGCAGCATGGGGGCAAACGTATGAAATTGGGCAATGCAATAAACATGCAGCTTTATGTAATAGACAGTTAAAGCCTCAAAGATGAATTTCGGTTTGGCAAAGAAAGAATGAAGCTTCAATGGGATATCACTTAATATTGATCTCCATAACGTTTGATCTCCACACATTTCCACAGCAGAACCCTGTGCTTCATTATAAGATTATAACATTATTGTGTGAATGGTTGGTCGTCCTTGATGTTTACTCACTGGAACATTTCCAGACCTATGGCCGACTTATTTCAAACCACAAAAAAAAACCACGAGAAAATGACTAACCTCCAGTCATCAGGACAGAAGTCAGCTATATTTTAGCATGAGAAGCTAGTTGGGGTTTTGAACAGACAACTTTCGGTGCACATGCCCAGTGAATGCAGACGGGCATCGTGCTCAGTTATGAAGTGGGTTGGGACTTTATAGTCCCCAAGCTACTGCGTCACAACTAGGCTGCACTATAACATTCTGCTGCTAGATGTGGTGGTGCTTTATGAATAATATAATATGCTGCATTCGTTTTACAATATTTGCTCAGGACATGAAGTGTATTAAAAGGATACTTCTACTTTCAGAACTTTCTCTTCACTCACCTGGGAGAGGAGGCGGGTTTTGCAACATGATAAATTAAACAATTCAATTGGTTTTATGGAAATCCTGTGAAATATACTGTTGGTATAAGGTGAAATAAATCCAAGACAGAGACAAATCATCTATGGTGCAGCTGGTGATGAAAGGTTCAACAACATTAATGTCTGAAAACTCATATAAAAATTGAACTGCAGATATATGCCCAGATAATCTATCCTGGTATTTGGTTAGAAATATCCTGCACATGGTGGTAGAAGTGTGTTATGCTTCATACCCTCCTGCCATTCCTTCCCCCATTCTGCCCATCAGCTTTTTCTCTGCTCTGTGGCTTCATCACTTATGCAGGTAAGAAGGACTTGTTAATTGTTGGAAGATTTCAACAGTGGAAGCCTCTGTGAGCTGAGCTTCAGTGGCACAATAGTGATCACTGAGTTACCCAACCTGCTGCAGTGAAGCCAGGGCTTCACCAAGTGGCTCAAAACAGTGTGGAGAACAAGGAAGGAAATCAGGAAAGTAAGAAAGTGTTTAACTGTTTAACTGTTTACTCGTATTTTGCTGACTGTTATGAAAACAATTTCTCAAAAGATAAATTTGTCCACTCCTGAAACATAATACCAAATAATTGAGTACATTATTGATTGGCAATTATTGTCGGTAATGAAAGCTTTGACTGCAGTGGTATATACATTCCAAATATTAAAATTGATTAAGCAAATCATCCCAGGGAAATAACAGAGAAGGTACTGATTGCATTTTGATTATTACCAACAGAAGAGCAGACCTTCAAACATTTGAATAGCAAAATAAAGGGGGAAGAACAATGAATGTTTTCTGTAATAAAATCCAGTGTGGTTTGATATCTTCACCTTCTCTCTTCCATTGCTGCTTGGATGTACTCAGTAAGCTGCACCTTCCTAACTCTCCTCCCCCTCTAAATGAGGGAGAAAGCTTGGTTAGCCGAATCCTGCAGCTTGGGCCTTCAGGAACCAAATTCCTTGGGTAGGAGAGATTAACAAAATGTTCAGAGAAGAATTTATTGGATGCAGCCTCGCTATATCCCCTGCACCTTTCACAATATTTTTTTAAATTTGTTTTGTTCAAGAAGATCTTTTTTCCTGACTTTATCCCTTACATGTTTTTTTTTAATATTGTATATGTATATTTTGGATGTAGACACGTTTGAGCACATTTGCCAGATGTATCTTGTCATTGTGATGTTATGTGGCTTTGTGTTGTGATTGTTGTCATAGTTGGGAATGTGTTTATTTAAAACCAACAAGGAGCCTGCTCCCCTGTTCTCCACCCCTCCCCTCCTTTTGTTAATTCCTCATGTGTTTGTTGCAAGCTGTTTCCGCTTTATTTTGTTTTTTCCCTCTCCATGTCAAACAGTGTATTAAACTGTAGTCTGTAACAAAATGAACTGGAAAGAAGTTGAAGTGCTGTTGTGAGCGATATAACTCAAGTGCAATACAGTTTATGTCTTGTTTCCTGCTTATAGGCCACGATCCTGCTAGGATTTAAAACAGTTAAGTCCTGGGACTTAATATGACTTAACTTTTTAAACCCCAAAGTTTAAGTCCAAACCAGTATCTTGCCTATTCATTTACAATGTGCAACTATTGTCTCTGTTTTCCCTTTGTCTATTTCTGTCCTGTAATATAATTTTTCTATCTTAATTATTCTTTCTCTTTTCATTAAATTTATTTTTAACATGAAGTCACATTAAGATTAGCAGCTAGCATGGGACACTTGGGAAGGAATCAAGGGTGAAGGAGGAAAAGTAACAAAATATATGCACAAATAATAATAAAATCAATACTTGTCTTTTTAATTCTATTTTCCACTACTTTTGTTGCTATTTTCTTTAATATCTTTTACTGTTCATTATCTTCTGATATACTTTGCTGCTCTATTTTGCTGCCTGGTTCATTTATTAATTTGGACCTACCTTGTCTGCACTAAGTAGACACAAATGTTTACCCATTTACCAAATTAATTGCTTTCTCTTATAGATTCACACTCTTTCTGCTTTTGTTTCTGGTTTTTACTTTGTTTCACATTCAACTATTGTGCCACTGCTTTTTACTGTCTGCATTCCACATCTGATGCTGTTTCACCAATATTCCATGGTTTGTGAGAAATTGCAAGGTTTGGTTAGCTCTCCAGTTAGCCTTCAGTGAAAGCCCATGTCGCTGACTGTCTGTTGATCTGAACTTCCAAACGTTGTAGTGTTGACAGTCAACAAACAGACTGGGAAGAACATTAACAGGACTGCCAAACCTCAGTACTGAATCAGTGACCCAGAATTGTTACCATTAGTATAGAGCATCACCAAGAGATATTGTACTCTATGCCAGTCAGAAAATACAGAGGTAATATTTTATTTTGGAATTAATTTATAACCATGGCACTTGCAGAGTTGAAAACATATTTGCAATTTTGACTTTACCGCAGATTAATGCAGATTTGACTGGGTTTGGCAATTGTGCCTCTTTGGAGTCAGTTCAACCTCGTTTTGCTCTCCCTTCCTGTGGACCTATTGTTCAGACAAGGTATTGATTTTATGAACCTCAGAATAGTGAAGAACTGATTCGACTCACATGTTTCAAACTGAACCTTTCAGTACTAAATCAACTGGAGAGCGATTTTACTGGAGAATATTTTCACTAAGGTATTTCGCTATATAAATAGTGACTTGAAAAAAAATTGAGACAAATAAAAAAGACTGGTTCAAATTTTAAATTTTTTTTAATGTTACTTAAGGAGGATATAGATCTTCATTACATTGCAAGATCCAGGTCTTTAAAAGATTCAATAGATAATGTAAACATAGCCAGACTGCATCATTTGGAACATGAATACAAAAGTATAGAATATAGTTTTACAATGAATAAGATTCAAGTAAAACTAGAGATTAAAAGGACCTTTTTGCCCACAAGTTAGTGGATGTCAAGTCAGACAGCCAACAAAGGCAATTAACATTACATTGCTTAATTCTTTTGAAAAAAACTGGAAAATTAATTATCTTCCAACGTATTACATCGGAAGTTATAGGTTTGTTTGAGAGAAGCAGGTCAGGATTGAATGGTGTAGTTGTGGCAATGGAGTTATTGATTTTCTGGAATTTTACCTTGATCATCTTAAGGGAACGGGAAATTTATACAGAACTTTTCCCCAGGATATTGAGTGAATTGGCTATATAATCGGCTTTCTAAGCCCATAATAAGGTAGGATTTGTACAGTTTGTGGAACGAGGAACCTTGATAGGCCAAATTCTCTTCTTGATCCATATTTTGTTTCTGTTCCTAATCTTAATCAAGAAATAGCTGAAACAACCTTATTGTATTTATTCATTAGTTTTAGAATTGTCCAGAGTATTATTTTATTTGTAGAAGCTGTAAATTTGTGCCGGTTTACCAGGGTTCAGGATTGCTTCTGATTCTTGTGCAGTACATATCCAACAGGAAGTACATATTGCAGGAAGTACATATTACACACCTTTATGATGCAAGTAAACACTGACTGAATTAATAAGCATTCTGATTTTATTTCTGTGGTGTAAGAGATCAGATTATTGAGTGTTTTATGTGTTGTAAATCAGTTTAACTCCACTGTCTGTCATTCAACTCCCAATTGTTAAGTTCTAGGGATCATTAGGTGGAGGATCATAGGAGGAAGGTTGCAGTCACCTAAAAATCAGGGTTCCTGCTCAATCAGATGCAATAACTAAACTGAATTAAGCTTTTTCTAATCTCGATACCAACTGCCTGACCAAGAAGTACCATTGGCAACAGTCATGGTGAAGGTTGAACAGATCCCACTCTTGGACCTAGTGGAATGAGGTTTCCTAGAAATGAGTTGCAAACGGAGAGAAAATAAAACTTGAAAAGAAAGCCAAACATGATTTCCTTTAACTAGTTTTGAGTTTAAAAATGCTGCTTCAATGATACCACAGCTTTCATATCCCACATAATTTGAGATAAAAGTCAGACACTAAGGCAGAATTTTCTGTTCTGTAATTTCTATCTGATTACCTTGAACCTGCATTGAACGATGAATGCCAGCTCACTTTGTTACAGACTATGCATGAAAAATGCTAGAGAGTAGAATTGAGACATTCCAGAATTGGGTTGTTTTTTAGCAAGTCCCTCGCTCACTTTTCTGACGTCTGGTGTGACAGGCCAGTGATTGTGGAGATCCCACATTTTGCTGCGGTGCGTGGGAAGGAACGAGAGCTGGTGGTGTTACGCAGCGAGACCGGGGAGATCTGGAAAGAGCACCAGTGTGAATACACCGAGGAAGAGCTGAATGAAATATTGAATGGAATGGACGAAGGTAACTGTTGCTTGGGGATGGGCACAAATAACAAGGTTATGAATCAACAAAGGATACATCTAATGATCTTGAATCAAAGCTGCTCAGTTATGGGTCCAGCATACTTGGTCCATTTTGTATTTTGAAAAATGATGTGACTATTCTGCTGCCTGGCGCACAATACTCTGTACGACGGACTTGGATTTTAAAGCAAGTGTTTTCTCGAGAGCAAAGCTTTCCTGTGTCACTCCTGTTTTGCTCCGTTCACTGATTTCTGGGTTGACAACTTGCATCAGAGCTGCAAGGAGAACGTCTTCTAATAATATTAAATATTGTGTGTCAAGTCTAAATTCCCGTATCCATGATTAATACAGATTTATGCTTTAGAATTAGAAGCCTAATAATAATAATAATAATAATCCTTGCATTTGATATAGCGCTTTTCACGTCGGGAGGACGTCCCAAAGCGCTTCACAGAACACACTGTAAAGTGAATTGACTGTATATTTGTGGGCGAACGCGGCAGCCAATTGCGCACAGCAATGTCCCACAAACAGTCGTAGATTGAAAATGACCAATTTATTATTGTTTTTGGTTTTTGGAGGGATTATTATTAGGCTCTGTCTCTCATCCTCACCTACAAGGCTATTCACGGCCTTGCTCCCTCCTACCTCTCCGACCTACTATCCCCCTACCTACCTGCCCATAACCTCCGTTCCTCTGGCTCCGGTCTGCTCCACATCCCCCGCCCCAACCGCCCTACCATCGGTGGCCGATAAGTAGCAAAATTGAGTCCAGACCTTGCACCTTAAAAGAAATAGCACTTGAATTGCCTTGTTTTGTTCTTGCTATAGTGCTCGACAGTCCAGAAGAACTTGACAGAAAGCGTATTTGTCGCATCATCACCAGAGACTTTCCACAGTACTTTGCAGTGGTGTCCAGGATCAGACAGGACAGCAACCTGATTGGACCTGAAGGAGGTATACTGAGCAGTACTGTGGTACCACAGGTCCAGGCAGTGTTCCCTGAAGGAGCCTTAACCAAGAGGATTAGAGTTGGACTTCAGGTAAGCACGGCTTCTCAAAGTTTAAAAATGTATAAGGTTTGGTATAAGTTATTAAACACACATTCAGTTTGATGTATAATTCATCAATGTGAACAGGGAATATTAATAATGTAGTGTATTTTGCAGACACTATTGAATAAGAGTATTAATTACTGCTGTGTTTTCAATATCAAGGCCCAGCCTATGCATATTGAACTAGTCAAGAAGATTCTGGGCAACAAGGCAACCTTCAGCCCAATTGTCACCTTGGAGCCCAGAAGGAGGAAGTTCCATAAACCTATTACTATGACGATTCCTATTCCGAAATCCTCTCCCGATGGACTGATGAATGGTTATGGCGGAGATACTCCAACTCTCAGGTTACTTTGCAGTATAACAGGTAAGATATTTGACACTTGGTTTTAAATGGCAGAGATACACACCAAGATTGTGGTCTTGAAGAAAAATTCAGGCATTCATAGTTAAGGGTACACTCCGATAAGCACAGGTCCTACATTTTGTTTACAAATGGGAACCACAGTCTGAGGAAATTAAGAAGAGAAACCTCATGTATTACTCTTTTGTGCTGTGCCCAGCATCACAGCGGTGTTGAACAGGAGTCTGGATTTATATTGCTTGTTTATACATTATTTTTAATCAGATTGCAAAGAAAAAAGGCGATCCCCAAATTGTCTTTTTTTTTAACATTACTAAGAGTTGGTCATACATTTGCCTCTTTAGAATAGTAAAATTAACTTTGTTCAAAGTCCCCAGGTTGTGTAATGCATGGTCCAAGGGCTTTGATAGAGAACAATCTCCAGCACAATTCACACTGCCCGAGACCTCATTTATATTTGCATATTTAATGATAAATCTCTGTCAAAGCTACAGTAATTCACTGCTAGATGTGCAATCAACATGAGTTACAAGTAGGCATTAGTGTCGAGTTGAGGAATCTGAATCTGTTATTTGTCCATCTTGGTCACCATCATGAAGCAAGTCTCTTATGACTGAAATGATGCTGTCAAGCAGTTGCCACTGATGAAGACAGTAATCAAGGGGAATATACTCACACTGTGTGAGTTATCTTCAATTACAAGTCCAGCATCCATACTAATTAAAGAGTAACATGGGAAACCCTTATTATTCCTAATGGATGGTAAGAGTAAATAGATTTATAGAAATTAAAAGGATTGCTCGTAAATTAAATGATAACCAGAATGGATAAGCCTGGTTAATAAAAGCCTGGACTCTGGGGAAATCAAGCTGCTAATTTCCAGGGGAGGAAACTACAACTCACTCAAATTGACAATAAGAGACCACAACCATGATTTTTGTAAGAACCAGCAATGAAAACCACAATAAAATGCACAGTACAAATTTATATTTATATGATACCTTTCACACCAGGGGAACATCCCCAAAAAACTTAAGTTAAGAAATGTAATGAATTAATTGGAGAGTTCTGCCATGCTGTTTTTTAAGCCCAGTTGGATACAATACATTTTACATTTATGCAGCGCCTTTCACATTGAGAGCGAATCTCAGAGGCTTTAAAGTGCTCCAATGTGTTACTCTCTGTGAACTGTACTATATAAATACAAGTTGCTGTTGTATTGGTAATATTAATCTCGTGATTTCAGGATTTGCTTTTCTTTCCAGGTGGAACAACTCCAGCCCAATGGGAAGATATAACAGGAACTACTCCTTTATCATTTGTTAATGAATGTGTTTCTTTCACAACAAATGTATCAGCCAGGTAAGGATTTTCAAGCAGAAATTCATTCAAGCTTACAATTGTTGACAAGTTTTAATTGTTAACAAGTTAGCATGAGCACGCAACTTGCACATGTCCTTCAGATGAGATGTTAAACCAAGATCCCATCTGCCTATTCAGATGATAAGAGTATCCATATCTTCTAGTATCCTGGCCAACAATCCTCCAGATAAATCCTTTGGGATTGGAGTGAAAAATATGGTGGGGTGTGATGTGATAATTATCACTGGTGACCATCTTTGCTGCCACCACTTTCATTCCCGCTGTATGGAATATCAGCCAAATCTGATTTGGCTACGCTGTGTTCCTTTCAAAAGGCAGAGGATTTGTATGGTTGCAGGGTGTTCATTCCTAATCATATTGATAGTTCAAGACAAGTGTGATCACACTTTGTGTATTGTCATTATAACAATCCTTGCATATGGAATAGCGCCTTTCACATCAGGATAATGTTCCAAAGTGCTTTACAGAACAACTGTAAAATAGTTATCACATCACAAATTATCACATTGTTTAGCCCAATTTTCACTTCAGTGTTCTGGTTGCAGTCTCATGATCACAGAATTGCACTTTCGCAAACCAAGCATTAAGAATAAGGTTCTATTCCAGAGGACAAATGTCCCTTTAAAGACTTGACTCTCTCATCAAAGTGGCCAATAAGAAAAATCAGATGCTGTAGTATCACTCGTTCAATCTGATGCATTAACAAATAATTTAGAGCATTAAAATTGAGATGTACACAGCTCAGAAAATGAACCCTGTTTTTTTTCCAGATTCTGGCTCATAGACTGTCGGCAGATCCAGGAATCTGTTAACTTTGCCACACAAGTGTACAGAGAGATTATCTGTGTACCGTACATGGCCAAATTTGTGGTGTTTGCTAAATCACTGGATCCCATTGAGGCCCGTTTGAGGTGCTTCTGTATGACAGATGACAAAGTGGACAAAACACTGGAACAACAGGAAAACTTCACAGAAGTTGCGAGAAGCAGAGATGTTGAGGTAATGGAAGGAATATTCAACAGGTTTGGCGATATGATGTCCTTGGGCACTGATGGCCGACTGCATAAAGACACGGACCAGTGAGCAATTGTCAGTACTGAGTAAACTGATCTCAGGTGGGACAGCAGATGAGGTACTACAATTGACTTAAGGCTCCATGAGTTATGGAGGAGAAAAATAGTCACAGTTACCCTCCCAATTGCTAAAGAGAGACACCCACTGCAAAGTTTTCTTGCGTGGACAGAATTGGCTATGATGTCCATTGTGGTCAAATAGTTTGCTGACACTTACTGTCAAAGCTATGAATATTAGTCATCAGAAGACAGCAAGTTCCAGGGGAACTGTACGGCAATAGAAGGAAAAGAAGGCAGATGCCTTCAGGAGAAGAGGAGAAAAGAAAATAGAAAAGAAAAATTGGCTGAGGATAAAAATCCTATGGAGTCCTTAATAGCAAACCTGTACTGTGCTTTTCATAATGATTTGCTGCAAAAATTGTGCCAAATTAACACCAAAGATCACAGTATAATCTGTGTTTAACGTGCAGTCATTTACTCTGAAGTCCAGCTGCTGAGACCATCAGTGTAATGCAAATCGATTCGGCCCCTGCTCAAAAATGTGTTTCTCAACCGATTTAGTGGACCATTTGTTATGTTATTAAAGAGGGTTCGCTGCTCTCTGCTGTGCTCAGCCCCACAGCAGGAACAAGTGGAAATAGGTAGATATAAATCAGGTCTTCTGGTCTGATCCTCTCTGCTGTTGGAAGAGATGGAGCAGTTTAAGTGAGTATAAGTGCTGAAGCAGTGTATTAAGAAGGCCTGCTTTAGTCCTTCTTTTCCAGTTAACCACTTTGATCTTAACCCCACAAAAGAAAAGGAATATTTTAAAATATGCAATTGTAAAGCTGGACCTGTAACACTGAACTCAAATGTTTTAAAATGCAAATTAGTATTTCAGTCCAGGTACAAGAGTTATTATTTCTGAATTTAATAAAGTTGAACTTAATCAAACATTTGCAACAGGTAATTTAATGGCAGCAGCTAATTTCTGAAAGCTTGAAGGAACGTTTAATATTCTGTGATTTAAATAACTCTCCTGTGAATATGGAATGTTTATTTTAACGGATATAGGGTTCCCAGTATCTCAGTATCCTTGCACTGAAAGAAACAAATCAGGGGAACAATTCTATACAGCATTACTTGAAAATGGAAAATCACTTTAGTGGCTCACTAAACATGATGGCAAAATGCTGAACAGAATTGTTTTGGACTGTGTCCTTAAGTCAGCGTAGCCTTTCAAAGACATATTCTCATCTCACTGGTAAATTTATCAACTTTGGTGGTGTAATGTGATAATGTGAAAATTAATGTTCAAATATCAGAAAAGAGTCATAGCTACGAAGACAGAATACCCTTCAATGTGATTTCAGTAAATGGATTAATTTGGGGATAAATTGTAATGTGAGGGAAAATTGGGAGGAGATTCACTGCAATGTTTCATATTAAGATACTATTGTACTTGATCGCATGACTTTCTTTTACAATGGTGTCATGTACAGCTTTATGAATTTCTGCGGTGGCTCTAGCACAGTAATAAATCCAACAGGGAACAGGAAAATGATAAATCAAAAGTACTGTTTTCCATCATGAATTGTTTATGACTGAACAGGTTTTGGAAGGCAAGCCTATTTACGCTGACTGCTTTGGTAACCTTGTACCTCTCACGAAGAGCGGCCAGCACCATCTCTTCAGCTTCTACGCTTTCAAAGAAAACCGACTTGCATTGTTTGTCAAGGTAAAATAACTTAACGATGTAATGCACTTGCTGTATAAATACAGATATATAAATATTGAGACCTGAAGCTCATTGATCACATTAACCCTTTATTTTTCTAAGTCAGTAAACTAAAATGTGGTATACTACATACATGGCACTTGGGCTTAGTTGTATGAAAGATTGTGTGTAGTTCTTATACAAATTGTGGTTGTCAGGTCTAGGCTGTTGAGAATTCAAATGGATTCCTTTTCCAAAGGCTGGAGTCGAGGACATTACCAGAATGTGTAACCATCTGCCAGTTTGGCCACAATTCTGTCTTGAGTTCTCCAGTTAGGGCAGGCTGGTATTGAGACAGTTTGAATGGGGTTAGATACCTTTTGATGTAAGATTTTAAGGTGTCTGTCTGTAATCCTGCTGCAGGCAAAGAGACAATCTCCAGACATCTCCTATTAGTGATATCTCAGGGTTATTTTTACAGGAGCTTTTTGTATCAAAGACTATATTGCAGGGTGCCAGTGGAGACATATTTATGGGGTCAGGGAGGATTACTGATCTCCCTCTGTTACAAAAAGGAAAGCTTAATGAGGTCAGCTTCTGTTGGATTGTGGAGAGCACAAGCTGGATGTTTTGAGGCAATGTTGGATATGTCATTATTTTAAATGGACACTATTTTCATGAAAGTGGCAACACTTCTTTGTTGGAGGAAGATGGGTGCACTCAGCACTTCACTCTTTCAGCATTAATAAAATGATCAACATTCGTAGAGTCTTAATGGCTAAAATCACTCCAAGAGACACTACAGACAAAGCTAACAGATCCTCAGTAGACTTAGATATTGTTGGTAGTTGACCAACCTGCCTATCTGAACAATGAGGCTTGGAAATGCAGATGTGCCCTCAACCCTTTGAGACAGTGATTTAACAGGTAAGGTGATCCTAGGTGGCTGGATCAATACCGCATGGTTATAATTATTATATTGTTATGGAAACAGTGCTTGTTTAACTGCCGTTCCATCTGACAACCCAAATTCTTTATCATAATAGATACGAGATACCACTCAGGAACCTTGTGGGCGCCTATCCTTCATAAGAGAGCCAAAGTCCACAAGAGGCCTTGCACACCATGCTATCTGCAACCTAAATATCACACTTCCCTCTTACACCAAGGTAAAACAAAATGCTATTTTACTCTACATCTTGTTTGTGGATCATCACTGTATAGAACTCCAGGTTCTCATTATTGTCAATTAAATCCGAGCTGCACACTTACAGCATGTGTCTAATATGGACCTGAACTGACCAGAAGTTCACTGTGCCCTTTTGATGCTGACTAGCCAGCTTGCCATGCTACAAAATGCCTAATGTTTGTGTGATCTCCCCAAAGGATCGAGTTCAAGATCCTCATTCTCACTATTAAATCCCTCCACGGTCTTGCCCTACCCTACCTCTGTGACCTTCTAAAACCCTACCATCCTGCCTGCTCCTGCCGCTCTGCAGGCACTCACCTGCTTAACATCCCCCGCTCTATCCCCCAAAGCATTGGCTGTTGGGCCTTCCAGCCTTTCTGCCCTCACTCTCTTGGCTTGATGAGGGACATTTCTGTGTGCAAATTGGCTGTTGCGTTCACCTACAAATACACAGTCATTACACTTTACAGTAAAAATCCTGTGAAGCGCATTGAGACGTTTCAATGACGCGATTAAGGGCTATATAAAATATAAGGATCATTTACATTATTTATATGTTTAACTCTTTTCTGTAGGAATTACTACAGGATACAAGTAGAGACTTTGAATTGATCCAGAACACTTAAAGCAAAGAAAAGCACTAACAAAAGCAAAGAAAATGAAAACAGTTGTGGGACATTCATAAAATTTAATTTAACAGTAGTTATTTGTGGATGTGAAACCGTTCAGATCTGCAGATTACTAGAGTTAATCCATTATTTATCACTTGATACCTGAATTTTTTTTTCAGCTTCATCCAATTTCTGAAGAGAATCAGATCGTTTCTGTTTTTCTCCTCCAGCAAGCAGAACAATCCATGCTTTTACTAATCAGCCCATTAAAGCAGAAGCAAGTTGCTTTACACTGCGGATTGATTAAAAAGCACTAGCCCTATATATCAAACTCATTTCATTCTGTTGAGGCTTTGTACTAAAACCCATGTTTTATAGCAGAACTTTTTTGCTGAGCAAGTTGTAATGTTAGTGTGTGTGTTGTTTTGATGCTCTTTTATCTAGGTGTTTATCTTTTTTCTTACTAATCCACCCTCTGCCCGCTCTTGTTTTTTTTCCTGTAACCACCTTTGGATGGAAAAGGAGTCAGAATCAGATCAGGAGCAAGAGGAAGAGGTAATTTTAGCACTCATAACCCAATTCTGCTTACATCATTACTAACTCAGGCCCAGAATTTCCAAAGCATGAAAGTGATGTTGAGGACTATTCAAATCAGACTTTGTAAAAGAAAGAAGAAAGGAAAAGCTTGGTTTTATAGCCTTCTATCATGTTGAAATGGGGCAAAACTATTCACAAAAGCAAGTGTAGTGACTAATTAACAATTCTGGTGACGTATGGTAACAAGTGACCCTATTCCTGCAAGGGTTCCATTCATTTTCTTGGTTCCAGCTGAATTTTCATTAGAATTAAATTAGGAGCTCCAACCTCAATGAGATAAGTGATGTTCTTGTTTTCCCCATGGGTTTATAGTTGTGAGGTTGTGCTGTATGTGGTAGTAAACAAGAATTTCACAAATTGTGGCAAAAATTTGGTTTTAAAGGAACCACTATACTGCCACTGGTACTATTGCAGCTAAGTACTTTTGTTAAGAGTTTCCCGAGGATTTTTTCACCTGCCTGAGCCCTTTAATCATCTGTTTGCAAAACCTGCATGCAAAGATCCATTTCACAGAGTTGGTGTAGTGTAGATATGCCGCAATGATGCCAGGCTAGGGGTCCACACAAGGCAGCATGTCCTCAATTGATCACAGTAATCACATAAAACCAACACCGCACAGTCTTGTATTAGCTCTTCCATTTTGCTCATTCCTAAACATTTACTATAACTACTGTTAAGATTTTGTGATATTGCAGTATGATAAGGTACTTAAGAAATATAAGCTCTTTACTAATTTTGCATTACTGCTCCTACATCTCTTTTCATTCAGTGAATATGTGTGTGGGTTTCCTACTGTTGACGTCAGATTTTAGTAATAATAATAATAGATTTTAATAAATACGACAGACGGGTGGTATTATTGTGAATGATGATAATTATGACATTGATCTAAAAAAGGCGGTAAGGTTAAATGGCATGAATTATAACTTGACATAAATATCACTGACTGCCAGAGTGAAATTGAAAGAACTAAACTTCTTTCACTATAAGCCAGTATTTGTGAAGCATTCACTGAATTGCTGTGCTGACTGTGGTACTGTTCAGAAACAGATCATTTGTCCCATCCCGTCCAGCTGGTGTTCATACTACACCCAAGTGCCCATCCTAGATCCTATCCCTAGTGTCATAACCCAGCATTTTCCCCATATTGCTCAACTTTATTCTCTCTTATCCATGTGTCCAGTATATTTTTGAATGTGTACATGGTTGCTGTCCCCAACAACTGACTGTGGCAGTGAAGTCATTCAACTAAACATCCATCCAGGAAATCTGCAACTTAATCCACGACTGTTTGTGGGACACTGTTGTGCGCAATTGGCTGCCACGTTTCACCCACAAAACATACAGTCGATTGACGTCACAGTATATTCTGTGAAGCGCTTTGAGACATCTTGAAGATGTATTAAGGCGCTACATCAATTGCAAGGATTATTACTATTGTTGACTGAAGCCTGTGTTCATCATCACTGAGAGGCTGGGAGGACAAGCAGGTGGGACTCTGCCAAGGAAAGTAGCTTGAGCGGGCTAAGAGATTCAGGAATGACTATCCAATTATTTCACCCTCCTGGAATCATTTGAGGTACGAATGGTGCCGAATTTTGGAATACCTTCAGTGGAAAGCCTGCCTCCAAATTAAGATATGTTAAGAATTTTCCAGGCATAACAAACTCACTGAGATTAGGACCTCAGTGGCAAGGGGAGAGTGGATAGGAGCATATACTCACTTCGCACCATTGTTGGCCCCAACCATAGGACCCAAGTTTAGAAATGTTTTTTTAAAAACAGAATGCAAAATACTGCAGATGCTGGAAATCTGAAAACAAAAACACAAGGCGTTGGGAACACTCAGCAGGTCAGGCAGCATCTATGGAGAAAGGAAAGTGAGTCAACGTTTCGAGTCCCCGACCCTTCATCAGAACTGAAGGGTCGTGGACCCGAAACGTTGACTCACTTTCCTTTCTCCATAAATGCTGCCTGACCTGCTGAGTGTTCCCAGCGACTTCTGTTTTAGAAATATTTTAACCAGCTCAAAATGATGTAATGTTTTCCACACTAATTTTGCATCTGTTGTTTCACAGACGACCGGAATGCAAGAAAAATGTAAGAACCTTTTCTATCCTTATATTAAAAAAACTACTAATGGAGATCAGCATAAGAGTGTGAAAGTTTTAAAACAATTTAACAATTTGTTACTAATGCTTTTAGAAGTAACAGTAATTCAAATTAACAACTGTTAAATCTATAACCACATAATAGTTCGGTACAGTATTTATATAGAACATTAATACTGAATTAAATTATATCATCTAAGTATTCATTTTCCTTTGACATCCCTTATAGTCCTGCTGTGCCTGTTGCACTCATTATGAAATCCTTTCAGTTCTTCATGTTTGTCTTGTTAACTTTTTTGCTCTTTGATGAGTAGGAGACATGGCTGCTCCCATGTCTCACTTGACATTTACCTCCATTTTGTTCAAATGAATGTTTAATCGTCACAATGGCAACTGCTGTGGTGAAGTACAGTTTGGTCTCTTTTACATTTAAAAACACTAACGCACATTTGCGCATAATTGTAAAAGTCAAATGATAATAGGACAGGAGCATTTGGTGGAATATCCCATTATTTAGGCATTTCTATATATCTATAAAACAGTCCAAAAAGTGTTCAGATGTGAATACTATTTAAGAAGTACAGTTGATCCTACCAAAGCATTGGGAGTTTTAACAGAACACATTACCTCTATTTTGATTGAAAACAGTTCATTAGCTGTGGTAGTTTCTGTTTCAGAATTTATCAATGACTAGTCTGATTTCATCCACAAATGACACAGTCACTGCACTGTAAATCTAATGAAGCCCACCCACCATGGATGGTGTTGCACCAAATGTAAGAATTATGAGAATTATTTTACAGTCTTTAGCGACCAGCTCAGTTTTGTCCTTTCAGATAATTAACCTATTAATATTCCTGAAACTCAATTAGTGTTCATATTATCATTAGTATTGATAATCGCTTGTCTAGCCACTGAATGCACCTTGAGTCTGTTAAAGACCCTATCATCAGCTGTAGTTTGCAAGCAAAATAATTCTGTTGACATGATGTCAATATGTAAGGATGTAATGAATTTGCAGAGAAGTCAATAACAGAGTCAGTAGATTGGATTTGCAGCAAATTATTTCAATAAAATTGGATTTTCTCATCCAGGTATTTTTGTGAAGATCCTGATATGGAGAATATTCAAAATAATGTTTATTGTAAAATTAACACAGGATTCAATCAGTGGCCAATCATTTTTAAGATTAGTATTACTCTGCTATTCTCTATATGATCCTCATATACTGAGTATTATCACGAGGAATGTCTTGCTTGCCCTAAACTGCATTGATACTCTGGATATAAAATAAAAGCTTTCAAAAGTCACATTTTTCACACATAATTTGTTTTAAGTTCCTTTTATATGTCTACTCAAAATTGGCATATAGATGTATAAAGCTAGTTATTTTAGGGAAATGTACATTTAGCAATGTTTCGCAATATATTATCTAATAACAACAATATTAATAGAATTAAAAAGTAGTCAAGGATTTTGATACCAGATAGCTAATTTCATTTTGGATAAAGTTCATCAACTTTTCATAAAAATGATAGTTGTTTATAATCACAACTTACTTCACAAAAAAAATACCCACAGATCCCTTTAAAGTCATCAGTCCTTCAGATTTTCAGGTTTTATTTATTTCAATAACAAAGTCTGTTTTATTTTTAAAGTGTTCTTTCAAATTCTGATAGGAATACAATTTTATTGAATGCTGTGAATTCACTTTTAAATGTCCTGTGTCAAACTAACCACTGTACTTCATTGCAACGCCACACAATGTTAAGTGTCTATTCTCCAGCGTTTACATCAGGCTGCATGTCCAGTGCTGCCAACACTTTAGTTTTGCATGGAAATAACTTTGCTTAAGTGTTATGTGTGTTTGTGTGAGTGTTGCAAAAATTTTTGGTTTTGCTATATCCACCGCATTATTTTCCTCTGAATTCACTTATTGGTTACATTTTGAACTCTTCTCTGTAGATCTTTTTTCGTTGATCCATTTTGATTAATTTATTTGCAATAATGTTAGCTTTTTTAGTTGTCAGAACAACTAGGATGTTCCAAGGAAAGAATCTTACTTTCCTTAAATAGCTTTTTCTTTACTCTGTGCATTTAGGTTTGAGATTCTTCTTGTTGAAATGCCGGTTTGCAGCTGGTTCAGATAATACGACATGTCATTGTAGGGTTTTCTTAGCTCCAGCTCCTAAAAATAATATAAGCTTTTACTTACAATTCTATAGAAATAAAGAGAGCTACAAATGTTGTTCTGACAGTTTGCTAGTACTGGCTTTCTTTAAGAGGATATCAGCTTTCAGTCGTTTCTGATCTTTTTCTTTAGACATGAATCTGTTACATCTGAACAATCTTGAGATGCCTATCTCTGTGTAAACCCACTGCTCTTATTTATTTCTGTTTATTGATCTGTTGGTGTCCTGGTTAATTCGGTTTGTTTATTGCTTTGGTGTTGTCCGTGGTGTGGATGTGTTCTGGTGAAAATAAAGCAAGTTATTTCCTGCCTGTTTCTTTTCCTGTTTATGAGTTGGCTTCGCTTTGCAATTGTATCCATCCTCAGACCATGTGGACCCGACCTACCATCCAAATCCATGTTTTATTTTTGACCCACCATTTCAGCTAAAGACTCTGTATTGTGTCATCCCTGATTACATTTTCCAATCTCTGTTTTTTGAATCCCATTTTTTTGTTTAAATGTTTTTATTAAAAATGAAGATGAAGAAGAGGGGACCGAATCCATTGAGATTTCTGCAGCAATAAAATCTCATCTGGTTCATGATATCCCTGTACTAGCAAGCCCAGATTTGCTTTCAGATGTGTCTGACATGAAACAAGATTTGATCAAGGTGACTAAGCTCTTAAAAACAGACTCGACAGCAACAGGTAAAGGAAGCCCCATAGAGGTAAAGGAGGTAGGAAAGCAAACTGAAGACGAACCAGGAGAGCCATTTGAAATTGTAGAAAAAGTGAAGGAAGATTTGGAAAAAGTGAGTGAAATCTTAAGAAGCGGAAGGTACGAAGGTGAAAAATCTAGGAAAGCAGTCGATGATGGTGCAAGATGTGAAGAACCATGTGAAGACTGGGTTATTCTCAGCGATGAAGAAATCGAAGAAGTTAAGAAAAATGTGCCAGCAGACGTCTTTGAACCTCCATTTGTAGAGTGCAAAGTTGATAGGGGAGCTCTAGCAAAGACAGTAAAGATAGAGAAAGACATGAGTGGAATGTTGAATTATTTGTCTGAGGACCTAGGGATGTATCTAACACAGCATGAAAACAATGCACCTGCAACTGTTTGCCAAGCAGATATTGTTCAAGAAACGTTTGATGCTGTTATTGTTACCAAGGATATTAACAGTGGAACTTACAAGGTTATCTCAGAGTTTGTAGGCTCAGTGGCGAAGAAAGAATTGGACACAAAAGACCAAACTAGATCAGAACCCAGCAAAACTAAACCAGTACTTCGGAGATTCACGGAAGGAAGCATGGTAATATCTTTTACAGATCCTGCACTTAAAGGCTCAGCTACTGAAACTTGGACAGAGGTTAGAAAAATGCAGCATGAAGTTACGATTAGATCTGATGTCAGTGAGTCATTGAAAGAAACCACGTTAGTACCTCCACCTATTTCAGATGCTACCTCGCCTCTAGTGGAAGAAACTCCCATTGGTTCCATAAAAGAGAAGGTAAAGGCTCTTCAGAAACGTGTAGAAGCAGAGGAAGGCCAGCGCAAGCAAGTAAAAGTTCCTGGAAAAGAAGAGATTTCTACAACAACGAGTAAACGGGCACCACACAAAGAAGAACCCCCTGTTCCCTCCACTGTGACAGAAAGACTTGAAGAGACTATGTCAGTGCGTGAACTCATGAAAGCTTTTCAGTCAGGACAAGATCCATCCAAGAAAATGAATCGACTCTTTCAGCACTCATCTGTTACTTCACAAGCAGAGAGCCAAGATTTGGAGGAATTAAATAAGCCTAAAGTGTCTAACGATGAAGGTAAAGGAAAGCTTTTGTCCACGGAGAAAGTTGCTGAAGGAGCTCAAGCAGATGTGGTAGAACTTTCATCCGAAGTACATCAGTCAGAGATGCATAGAGACCACAGTGGAAAAATTGAGATTACCCAAATTCCACTTGATGTGGAGGAAACAAATGTAGAAATGACCTGTTCAGTTCAATCTCAAGAAACAATTGGAATACCTTCAACCAAAGATACACAAGCCATCATAATATCTGTTGACAAACATGATGTGTGTTCTGAAGTGGATAATTACGAATTAGTCTTTACTGAAGATCTTGAGAGGCAAAACAAAATCTTTGTGACGAGTGATGACCATCATGATAGTGATCTACAGATCAGTCCGGACAGAAAGACATCCACCGATTTCAGCGATGTCATAAAGGAGGAGTTGGAAGATAATGACAAATATCAAGAGTTTAAGAAAACGTCAGATACTCAAGAAGCAGAAGTTTACTTGGAGCAAGTTGCGACAAGTCCAATTCAGCACGGTCTAAACATTAGTTTCCCACAAGAATATGTGAAGGATGCATTTCTGTCAGACATAGGTTTGTCAAATGGTGCTCTTGATGACAGCTCAGAAAGTTTAAAACACGAAGGCATCGCCGACTCTCCCAGTTTTAGCTTAGGTGATGGGACACCTCAGATCAGCTCGGAGGAGAGTTATAAACATGAAGGTCTTGCTGAGACTCCAGAAACAAGCCCAGAAGATTTGTCCCTTTCGCCGAAGAAAACTGAAGAGCCAGCACTGGACAAAAACAATACTGCAAATGTTGCCAAAATAGACAGTGAGGATCAACCAATCCAGAGTAATGAATCTTCTACACCACCAATTGACAATTCTGCAGGTATAAAAAAAGATGTTCATTCCAATAAAATTAAATCTGGCATAAATGATAAGTTTGCAGTGACTGCCATAGGATCTCAGGAGGAAGCAGACGTATTATCAGAAACTCACAATGTTGGCTCAACTGAACCATTAGCAACAAAAGAGTCCTTTGACTCCACCGATAATGACCTTACTGCGGATTCTGGCTGCGTAGTATATGATGAATTACAGTCAATGGAAACGACTCAAGATGATGTGGATGAACAGACCATGAGTGAATCAGTCTCTGTCCTTAAAACAGACAGTGGTTTACATGTAGATAACATCAGTGGTGAAGGTACCCATACGCCTTCAGACACCGTTATGCAACAAGAAGCAGAACTGCTTGATGGTCATGACATTTCACCGGACAGCAAATCCAAAGACAAAGACTCAAAATTCCCTGTTCCTATGCCAAGAGGAATAATGAGAGAACCTGGTGCTGAAAAAATGTCAAATGATCAGACCTCTCTAGAGTTGAAAGAAGAAAACGATCAAGAAAAGGTTTCATCGGTTAAACCTCCAGTTGTACCAGAATACACAGCAAGAAATCACGGAATGGAACTTTCCCTTACTGGAGTGTCTATTGATACTGACAGTCTAAGTCCAATGGGAGACGAATCTCTGGCCATCAGTCATAAAGATTCCCTTGAGGCTAGTCCCATGCAAGATGATGGTGATACATTTTCACACAAATCCCCAGATTCACTTGAACCAAGCCCCATTAAAGAATCGCCATGCCCAGACTCTCTTGAAAGTAGTCCTGTAGAAAGCAAGCTAAGTGCAGCTATTTTCATGGCACAACAGAAAGAGACGTCAGCTCCTGCAATGCTCCCCGAAAAACCTAGTGGCAGAATGGACATTACTTTGGATGCTATACCGGTAAGGAGTAGAGTTTTCAGAGACATGAGGGGAGATGGACCTCCAAGTAGAGAACCAAGGAAGCTTATGTCTCCAGAAGAAAGTACTGAGGAAGATAGCTTGGATCAAATATCACAGATGGAAAGTTCAGGGAAAAGCCCCCTTTCACCTGAAACACCCAGCTCCGAGGAGGTCAGTTATGAAGTTACCCCCCAAAGCCCTGATGTGCATGTGTTATCAGCTGCTGAAAAGCCAATTGCCATTCCGGAGATCCAAGAAGAAATTGACGATGATTTCACAGAGAGTGATTCAAAGAAGAGATTCACACCCGAAGAGGAAATGTTTAAAATGGCAGCTAAAATTAAAACATTTGATGTTTTGGAACAGGAAGCGAGAATAAAGCGTGAATTCAAAAAGGAAACCAAACCATCTGAAATGCCCATTCCCTCTTCTCTCACTTATCCTGATGAAGCAGAGGTAATATTCAGATCTCATACTGAATGCAGAAAGAGTTCCTCATCTTCAGAAAGTGAACCAGAACTGACTCAGCTAAGCAGAGAGGCTGAATCTGGGCTTCTTATGGATCCAGTTATTCGGGTAGAACCGCCTTCTCCAGTCCCACCAGGAGCTGATGGTAGTTCTAGCCCTGAAGATCCTGAATTTCATCCGATAGTTAACAAAAAATACACATTTAAGATTATAGATGATGAAAAGGAGTCAAAAGAAATTACAAGCGAAGAAATATCCGATGACAGAGATGATGTGATCCCAAATGAAGAATGCAGAAGCCTGGATTCGGAAGGCAATATACTAGCTGACTCACAGTCCTGTCCATCAGTGCCCAATGTTGTTACTCTTGGAGGTAATGAAACTGATAGTTCATTGGATTATGCTGCTGCAGTCTGCTCTTTTACAGCCACTGGTGACTCCACCAAAGACACTGAATCTTCAGAAATGTCACCTTTTGCTCCAGAGGTGGAAGCGGAAGCGAGTCTAGTCGAGGAAGATGCTCCGCACTTTGAGCAAACAGCAGAAGAGAAAGCTGCGTTGTGGCTGGAAAGCAAACGTCAAGGACTTCAGGTAATAGCAGAGAAGGAAATTCAGCTGAGCCAAAGTGACCCTACGTTAGGAGACATGCCCTCAGAAGAACAAGCTGAAGAGCAGCTTAGCAAAATAATAATAACTAAGACTGAACCCGATGTAGACACATGGAGCACTATCAGAGAGGACGATGAAGCATTTGCAGCCCGTCTTAAAGAGGAAGAGCAGAAAATCTTTGGTCCAATGAATGATAAACGGTCCCAGGGAACAACTCCGGATATTACACCTGTAAGAACCCCCACTGAGGATGGTACACCCACCAATGAACAAAATCCTTTCTTGTTTCAGGAAGGGAAATTATTTGAAATGACCCGAAGTGGTGCGATTGACATGAGCAAAAGGAACTACACAGATGAAAACTACCATTTTTTCCAAATTGGAGAAAACCAGGCTGATGACTCTTTTCCGTACGCATCCCAAATGGAAGGGGCTGAGGATGAGATGACGTTTGCTGAGCCTGAAGCCATGCTTGTTCCCACCGCTCAGACTGAATCTGAGCATTATCAGTACTCGTTACCAGATGTATCACTTCCGGGTGCCTCAAGTGGTGAGCCTTTCATTGGGTCAAATGCCACAGATGAACAAATAGCCACAAAAACGGAACAAAAGTCACGAATTCCAATCAAAATGGGGATCTCTGCATCAGCCAAGTCCTTAAGGAAAGATTCTGCTCTACCTGAAGTGGCTGAAGTGAAGCCCTTCACTTATGATGGTGATGTGGAATCTCCTACCTCCCTTGAGTCATCTATGACTCAAGTCCAGTTAGACTTTTCTATAGTCACCAGGACAGTTTATTCAGAGCAAGCTGCAAAAAGTGATGATGATTCATCAGACTCGTCTCCTGAAGAACAACGATCGGTGATTGAAATTCCTCCTGCTATTGCCCAACAAGTTCCCATCACAGAGTCTAGATCGAAGCTTCCTGTCAGACATACTGCTATTGTAACAGCAGTACCTCGAGCACAACCGACTCCAAGGGACAGGGCTCTATCACCTTCTCGCCTATCTCCAGCAAGTCCACAGGAAGGACCAGCGGACGATACCATCAAATCAAAATCCAGAATTCCTGTTAAGGCCGGTGCACACAGAGTAGACTACCACTCTTTTACGTCTACAGAACTTGAAACAAAAAAGATTGTGGAGTCGGTCAAGTCTAGACTTCCAGTACGGCTGGAGCCCAGGAGCAAGTCTGAATCTGACACTGTTGCTTCTGCAGAGATGAAATCCAAGCTTTCTGTTAAAGGGAAGAGCTGTGACACAGAACCAGAGGTAAAGGAGAAGCCAGACCGTACTCCCGCTGGATCAGAAACACCAGAAAGTACAAAGCCAAAATCATTTCAATCAAGACTTCCAGTCAAGACCAAAACTAGCCAAAGTTCACAAGCAACATCTACTTCTGCCAAAGGCAATAAAGATAAATTTTTTGAACTCTATAAGCATTCCATTGAATTTTTTGAAGAGATAAGTGATGAGGCCTCGAAATTGGTTGAACGTTTGACACAGGAAGAGCAAGATCATGAAGCACTATCAGATGATGAAAGTAGCACTTTAGATAGCTCTGTTATTGAAAATGAGCAACCCACTGAAATACAGCAACCTCTTCCTGAAGACTTATTTGACATGAGACCTATCTGGGATGAGTCTGTTGAGACTCAAATTGAAAGATTTCCTGAAGAAAGTGGCCATGATCACTTTGAAGGTACCAGCCGATCTACTGGAGTTCTCTGTGGCCTAGCACATCAGAACTTGTAGTTAGTTTTGCAGTTCATTGAGTTAATGCTTTTGCGATCATGTGGTCTTGTGAGTGTCTGTGCTGTGGCATTGTGATTTTCATGTTTTGTGATGTGCTGCTGGACCGATCTCAAGATTGGCAAGCTGGAAAGGCAAAAAAGGACAATCAAAATGATAATGGTAGCAAAGAAACATTAACTCTATAATCAGGGAGCACATATATTTCATAGGGAACCTTGCACATTTTTGAGTTTTGATTTCTCCCGTTTCTGCAGGGAACAAGTCAATCAACCAGCAAAACTGTTGACGAGAAGTTGTCAAATCTAAAATTCTATGTTTATACAAAATTGTAAAATGTGAGAATTACTTAAAATGCTATTTGTTTTATAATAATCTGCTCTCGTATGTCCAGCTGTATCAACAGGAATGTTTCAATTTCTTGTCTGAAAAACAGGGTTAAGAGCAATTTATTATTTTAAAAACAAAGAAAAAAAGTACATTTGGAAACCTCTAGTTTCAATACATTTACTTTATTTCATATAATTTAATACAATTTATGAAAATTGGCTAGACTGGGAAAATTGAAACTCAAAAATCCTGACACTTCAAAGCCAGTCTTGTTGATAAACTGCAGGGACCAAAGCTCTAATTACACTGATATGACCAGTCTGGAGTGGGAGTAAACACATTTCTATTGCATCTCTTCAACCAACCAAGTTTTCCAGATACGTTTCTCCATCTCTAGCAGTTGAGGTTTTTTGGTAGTTTCACTGGCCTATACAAGATGTTTAGTATAGTTTCTTTCTCTAAAGTTGTAAGACCATCACAAATGTGCATTTAGGGGATTTGGAGTGTACACTTTACAAGATCAATCCGAGGGAAATCAATACTGGAAGCCTCATAAACCTTACTTTATATGTTATTGTTATATGATTCACTATCTAAGGAGATAAAATAATGCCTGATCAATCTTTCCTTTCTTAAAAAAAAGTCCCTTAAAACAAAACCTAATAATGAGTGATATTAATTTAAATGTTTTTAGGCTGTGTAATATGACCTGATTTGCTGATTTGAGATTTTCTGTTACTGTCTCCAGCCATTCTGGACTAACAGTACTGATTATAATGATAGCTTTGGTATCTGAATCTATTTCACACGAGAAATAGTGTGAAATACATGTGATTCACAGTAAAGTAGGGCTGATCTAAGTTTAAATTGTGCTCTAAATCTGCTGGGAATACATAAAATACATAGAAACAGGAGTAGGCTATTCAGCCCCTCAAGCCTGTTTCACAATTCTATAAGATCATGGCTGATCTATACCTCAAGTCCAGTTACCTGCCCTTGCCCCATATCCCTTGATACTCTGACCGAACAAATATTTATCTACTTCCATCTTGAACATGTGAATGGATCCAGCTTTACAGCATTTGTTACTGTGAACATCTTTGTCTAACACTATGTTTATGGTGAGGCCCCTATGCTGCATACTCAATTCTGGGCAGGTAGACTGAGTGCTGTTTATAGTGCTATATCTCCATTTATTTTTTTATGTCTTCTTGTGCATGCCTATGGATTCTATGCGTGTATACACAGCATGAGTGTGCATGCATGCACAAGTAGAATTTTAAAAATAAAAAGGGACTAAATGGAACACTAGTCCAGTGTCCTGGCCTCAACCACCGTTCCTGGAAAACTTGTTGCAGTGCTTATTACCCTCTACATCTGGAAGTATTGTTCTAAGTTTACTTTCTCAAACCCATTTAAAATCTTCTGCACCTCTATAAAAGTCCCCTCTGAGATGTCTCCTTTCAAGCCCAGCTTGTCTGATCATTACTCGTAGATCATTCTTCAAACACTGGGGGTGACTGTTGTTGCTCCTCTTTGTACTGCCTCTGGTGCATGGGTAGTCTTCTTGTGTCGCGATCACCAGAACTCTATGAAGTATTCCAGGTCCAGCCTGACCAAAATACTTTGTAGCTTGAAAATGACCCTGGGAATCGGAACTCCACTGCTTTTGCAATATAGCCAGAGTTCTGTTGTGTTGTTTATTGTTGCCACACGCTTTTTTGACATGAATCAACTACACCCTAGAACGCTTTCAGCTTTCCCCTTGGAAAGTTCTATCCCATACATGGCGTGTTTGCGTTTCCTATTCTTATTTCTTATTTGTAGCACCTCGCATTTAACTGTATTGAACTTTACTGTGCCCCGAACCTCTGGAACTCCTTGCCTTAATCCCTCTGTCTTGTCCCCTCTTTGCCCATCTTCAAATCACACCTGAAGACTTTGTTCTTCAACCATACTTCCGTCACCTCCCCTCCCTTCACAGCTCAGTGACACTGCTCCAAGACACTATCCGCATGAAGGGAGCTATTTAAATGCAAGTCGTTGTTGTTGATTTACCAGTCATCAGCCCACGTGCATACTCCATTAAGCTCTCTTTGTAAGACCTTTATTGCCTCCTGATTCCCAGTTTCCCCCCAGTTTGGTATGATCTGCAAACCTTACACTGGATCTGTGAATCCAGGTCAACATGTTTACAAGGAATAGGAGGGTTCCATTACAAACCCCTGAGGCACCTCACTTAATACATTCCTCCATTTTGTCCCAGCTCTCCTAAAAAGATCTTCTGTTTATTTCTCTTCAACCAGTTTTGAATCCTTGGCTATGTCTTGCTTTTGAAACCCAGTGATCTTAGTTTGTGAAGGAGTCTTTCATGTGGTACCTTATCTACTTCTTTTGGAAGTCCAGATACACTGCATCATATGGGCTCTCACAATCAAATTAGGCTGTCATCTCCTCAAAAAGGTCTATGAGATTGACCAGACAAGATCTACCCCTTCTGAATCATATTCACTGTAATTTATTAGATTCATTTTGTACAAGAAATCTTCCTTTTTTTCTAATAATTGACTGCATTGTTTTCCATTTTTTGAGGTCAGGCTAATGGGTCTATATTTATCAGATATGGTTTTCATGCCTAAATTGATAGTTTGATGAAATCTATAATATAGACGAGTGGATTATGTACACAAGCAGGTTAGTCATTTTCGGCATGGTATAAATTTCCTTTACAGGGAAAGAAAATGTAACCAGGGCAGTTAGCTCCAGTGGTTGAGTGAGCATCACTTTATACAGTATTTGATGGCCTGAATGGCCTATTCCTATGCCTTAATTTCTATGGACTTAGGATCTCTTTCTGTTACTTGCTGCTAACATCAAATTACTATAAAAACACATTCAACTTTAGGATCAAGAATATTGGGAAGGACTGTTGGACGATCTTAATCCTCACTAATTTTGTCATCACAATAATATATTTACCTTGGCATCAACCTTGATCTGTATAGGAATGTCATTTAACCTAACACTAAAATGCTGTCAGTTGTTGAGGGTGTACTGCGCTAACACTATCTTCATAAATGATTTGAAAATCAACTGCGAAGAACATTGAAGAGCAGGTAAGGATTCCATTCCATTACCTTTCTGTTTTATAAAGCAAATGATCACACATTGAATAGTGCAAAGCAATGACAGAAACAAATGGGAAAAAAGTAGCCTTTTTTGATGAAAACATTTCAGGCAGGAGTCAGCTTCTTTCACTCCAAACTGGCTTGTCAGTGTAATTCAGCTGATCAACTGTATTTAAAGGAGAGGAAATAAGGACATGTTTGATATTAGACATTGTTAGTAACACAAATAGGTAGACTGTCTTCCAAGTTTGGATACTGAGTACATTGTTTTGCTGTAACTGTTATAGACGGTTGTTGCTATTCTCTCTTAATTTAAGCTGTAGATGCTCAGGAGGATTCTGAACGAGCTGAGCAGAGACTGTACCTTATCGCCGACCACCTTGGATTCAGCTGGACAGGTAACACCTAACAAACTAATGAGCATGCTTCACATTGCCTTCTGGAATGAAAAATTCAGGAAATCTACCACTAAATATTGGTTTTATAGACATTCTCTTTGTTTCAAACTTTACTGGCGAGAGAACAGATGACTCTGTTTCACTTTATTTGTTTCATTCTCTTCCCTGTCTTTGGTTCTTCCAATTCTTGAGCTTAGAGGGCAACCAGGCTATCGCGTCTCATGCCTTTTTCTGTGTCACCCTATAAGTGGCAAATAAGAGGTACATGTGACTGCCTTTGGCTGGTTCCCCCTCCCTCCCTTCAGTGCAAAGCCTAATTTTCAGTCAGGGCAATGTAAGCATGCAATGAATTCAGGGCTTGAAACGGTGCCATATCAATGCATCCATTCACATGTCGAAGGGCTAACTCATTTAATTGCCTCAGTTCATCCCAACATCACCATTGGTGACATATTTTCCTAAAATCCAATGTCATGAAGGGAGTTTCTTGGAATGTCCTGGCCAATAATCAGAAACGCTTCCCGGTGTCCCTCCGCCTCACTCCTCTCCATCTTTAATACCCACCTGAAGACCTATCTTTCAACTGTGCTTTCAGCCACCTTTCCCTCCCATCAACTCCCCTAGCACGGGCTCCCAGTCAGCTGTGTGAAGCACTTTGTGACATCCTCCCAAAGTGAGGGAGCCAAATAAATGTAAAGTACTGTTGCAATGTTGCAGTAAGATCCATAATTACGCTGATCATTAGCACAAGCAATATCTTTCCCTCATGTTTTTAACTTGGAAATTATATTATCAAAGACTTAGTGAAAGAATTGCTATCTTTAGCGAACAGTCACATCACCACACATTTACTAGATTTTTTTAAAAAAATAATTTGCACAAATTTGTTTTGAAATTAAACACATTTAGTATATTTTAATGAACTGAACGCTTTATGAAAGTCAATCTGATGTCTTATTTTTTCTATTTTCAAGGCTTAATCTCTCATGGGTCCAGATGTCATCTATCGTTAGCACTATTTGCGTTTAAGGTTTTCCAAATAATTTGCCATTTTCACACAGTATTCATCTGGGGATGAGAAATGATTTCCAGCCCAAAATGTAATACTTTAGCTAGCAATTGAGAGACTTGGGGAATAAACTGCTCATTTGCTAAAATGTCCATTTTCGGCCACAGAGTGTAATGTTTGCCCCTCCCCGACAGATTAACACTGGGAAAGAGGTATTAAACAAACAAGATGACTTAACCAGGTAACTTAAAAAACACTCTCGGGCTGAAGTTTACGATTACACTCACAGTCACATCGGGAATTACAGAGATGACTGCGGTCCAGGTTTCAAGAGGAATCTTTCATTTCTCTGAGATGAGCATTGCCATCTAGTGGCTGTTTATCTGGTGTAGATTTAACACAAATCCAGGTTTAAAACACTGTGTACTTTACCTACCATTCTAACATTTGTCTAGGTTTTTGTGAACTCCAGTTGTACTTGATTGTGAACCATAGACAAGTTGATAAGATTTATATATAGAACAGTATATTTTTCTAAAATCTAGTTAAGGTGCTGAAGCACCAGATGTGCACTGTATCAACTATAATGCTGCCTTATCGATGCTCCCACAGTAATCGCCTTTTCAGCACATTTTTATTCAATTAAAACCTGTTCTAAGCGTTAGCTAAAGAATAATTTCAGGGTACATTTAACCTATACAATTCCTTCCGGTCAGAACAGTTCTCAGTAACTTAATTGCAAATAATTTCTTGCTAAACTTGCAATGATGTGGCACAATTGACCCGCCTGACTAATTCAGCCATGATTCATCAATTAATTAATTAATTCATTAATCATTGTCATCAATTCTTTTAAGTCAGTACCTGGTTAAATGGCATAATTCAACCTTTGTTGACCAGACTTCAGTCAGCAATGGAAACATGTATAAAAATAAGTGACTGCTATTGGAAAACAGAAACAGTCTGTGACTATTATTGTACATATTACAAAACATAAGTTTTTTTTAATATTTTAAGTTGGTATCCACACAGCTTCAAAATGTTACTGCTGAGCTAACCATAATAATACCTGGGAATACTGTGAACTTGCCTAGTTTTGCCAGCTAGAAAAAAAACGATAGGAAATATCCAACCATCCCTCTCCCCTTGCTATAAAACAAAATCACACTTTAGTTGATCTTATGATGTCACTCCAAAGCATTGAAATCCATTGCTGTGTTTTCCACAACCGTAAATATAGAGCACAACAACTACATTTCCATGTCTACTGAACGGATCGAATTCAAGATCCTCACACTTGTGTTCACTCTCTTGCACCTCCCTACCTCTCCGACCTTCTTACTCCCCAATCTACTACCCGGCGCCTCCACTCAACTGGCACCGCCTCTTGCTCGTCCCTCGCACCCTCTGCTCCACCATCAGAAGTCACGTATTCAGCCACTACGCCACAAAACTCTGGAACACTTTCCCTCAATCCCTCCGCCTTGTCCCCCTTCTCCCCTCTTTCAAGTCCCACCTGAAAACTTTCCTATTCGACCGTGCTTACGGCCACCTCCCCCTCCCCCCGGCTCCGAGTCAGGCTCCACCACTGTTAAGCACTCCTAGGCGCTATCCTGCATGGAGGGCGCTATGTAATTGCAAGATGTTGTTGTTGTAAAGTGTCTTCCTGTGAGAGACCACTGAATAGATTTCATTATTCAGGCACACTTCCTACTCTTTCCACTTCTCCCACACAAACTTCACACTGACGTCACTAAACACTGCCACATCTCATCGCCAGTTCTTTTACTTTTAAGAAATAAATGGAAATATTCCTTGCATTGATAAAGCACCATTCACAACAGGGGGGTATCTCAATGCGCTTCATAGGCTTTGTTGTAAAGTGTAGTTACTGTGTATTTTTGAGAGCGAACGTGGCAATGAATTTACGCACCAGCAATGTCTCACAAATAGCTATGAAGTGAATGGCCAACATTCCCCCAGATTGAATTGATCATTCATTTCATGGCTGGTCGTGGGAAGTTGCTGTTTGCCAATTAGCTGCCATGTTCATCATATAAAAGACACAGTCACTACATTTAAAGTAGACACTGGGAAGGATTTTGAGGTGTTTTGATGACATGATATCAAATGCAAGATTTATTTATTTCAGGCCTCTGAGGTTTAATGATGATCTAGTGCTGAAGAGTAAGGTTTTATAATGATCCATTACACTAGGTAGATTGTCATTCCCGGTAAGCTTTCATTCAAACAACTTGCCACATTTTATTAAAATAGTCTTGATGAAGCTCAGGGAAAGGAAAACAAAATGGGATCTGTAAATAGTGTTTGCAAATATATTCCTGTTGTTTTCAGAGCTGGCCAGGGAACTGGATTTCACTGAGGAACAGATCCATCAGATCAGAATTGAAAACCCCAATTCTTTAGTGGACCAGAGTCATGCACTACTAAAATATTGGATGGAAAGAGATGGCAAGTATGCTTCAGGTAAGCTGTGCTTCGTTGGAACCATCTTCACTGGAACAAATATGAAAAATAATAAGTTTAAACAATGTGTACACTGTACTGTGATGGACTAGTTTTTAATTTCATCTCTATGTCGTGTCAGGATAAGGTTTGTTAGTGATAATGTTTGTGATCCCATTCATTATTTGAAGAGGAAGGAGTTTTTTTGTGGTGTCCTGGACAACATAGGAAACGAAGTAGGCCATTCAGCCCATCAAGCCTTTCCCACTATTTCCCCGGATCACGGCAGATGTGCAACTCAATTCCACCTCCCCGCCCTCTCTCCATATACCTTGCAATCCCTGTCTATCTCGTATTTATCTATTTGCCTTTTAAATTTTTCAATTCCACACTCCCACGACCTGCTGCCTTAAAGCCGTTTAGCCTCAAGTTTCAGACTATGGCCTATAGTCTTCAATTCTCTTGCCAGAGGAAATAGCTGCTCACTGTTCAGTAATCCTCCAGATTAATAGTTTACCACTGACTGCTTGTTGGACCTAATTACAAATTGGTTGCCATGTTTGCCTGCAAGAACAGTCATGATGATTAAACAGTCATTACCAGTTAAACATAAATCTTGTATTCAAAGATCACAGGGTCAAGGTTGTGAAAAGGCAGATACCAGGAAGCGCCAATATACCGGAGAAATAGTCTTCAGAGGGGTCTGCAAGAGAATTGTTTTGGTCAGCAATAAACTCAATAAATTGAATTAATATTGGTGCAGAGAGCACATCACAAGATGCATCCATTAAAGCATTTTTTTTGTTGATGAACCTATTTCACCTTTTGAGATAGAAAATGTTTAAAAAGCAATATCATGTGTGATGTTAACACTAATGCATGTTAAGTGGATTAAAAAGACAAAAATGAAATAAAGGAATCTAATTTGCTTTCATAACAGAAGATGTTAATATCAACTTCAAGTTGCAATTCCAAGTTAGATCTGAAAATGTGTCTCTGACCCATGACAAGCCTCCTCTAACGTGCCTGGGATAACTTCAAATTTGCTTGGATCATTGTGATAGATTTCTGGTTAGCGCTGGATTCTACATTATTAGTTTACCTCCTGTTACACATTGCCATAAATTAATCTACAATTTTCCCAACCTGAAGATTTCTTCAGTTCCTTAACAGGTGTAGTGTAAAGCCATGATTTCTGCGAAGCTGTTTCCCCATTTACTTTTTTCTGCCTTTGATTTCAAGATGAAAGGTTACTGCAGACACTTACCAAAATTAATCGCATGGATATTATCAACTTGCTGGAAACCACACAGTCCTCACCCAGCAGAGAACATCTCTCTCGCACTTACGCAGAAATTGAACAGACCATAGCGCTGGACCACAGTGAAGGTAAACATATGCTGCAGTTATAAAAGCACCTGTATATAAGCACCTGTATGATAACAAATTGCCTTAAAAAAACCAAACTGGTCTTTCACAGAGTGCAAGTAGATAGGTATGCATTGTTTTCTCTTATTTTTATGAAGAGTATTTTTTGGTTGCATTGTCAATAATATCATGTTAATGGGATATGATTGTGTCTGACTGAAATACAGACCCAAAATGAATGGATGGTGAGTTGCTTGTAAAACTAATATTTTGATTTATTTTTACTTCAAAATGGATTTGAATAGACTTACAGTATTTTTGTTATGACCCAGTATTTTAATGAATAATTTAGTTTTTTAATTGAGTGCAGGTAGGAATAACCATTTTGTTTGTGAGTGATAATAGCCTGAATTTGTTGCTGTGCGCTTGTAATGTAAATAACTAATCAAAATTCGATAATAAAATTACATATATGAATATAAAATCTCATTAAAGTTATTTATAACCAAGTTCACAGAGAACAGCAGGTGGTGTTTATCCCTGAATTTAAAACATCCAGGGAACAAAATGTAACTCATTATTACTCCAATGCTATATAATGACAGCTTGCTTTAGACACTTTTAAAACCTGCTGCTGTTTTTCTACGCCTAGGTTTCTCTGCTCTGTCTGAAGATCTCTATAGTTCAAAGGCAATGAGGTTTGGGCACACAAAAGCTAAAGATTCAGCCAGAGTAGGACATGATCAACAAGTCGACAGCTTTCAAGCACAACCTCCACTCGTCTCTGAGGAAGATGTATCCATCAGTTACTGTAGATCTCAGGAAGCCAGCCCCAAAATCAGAACAAAGCTGCAGGAGGAATTTGAGGAATCAGGGGAAGAACTATCAATCTCGGAGCTCTTGAAACAAACTCAAAAGGAAAGAGAGGTTGAGGTGGAGCAGAAGCCACTTCCTGACAATCAGACTGAAGGACCCAAGTAAGCTTTCGTCTTCCATCTGGCTCATAGTCAGGAAAAGGAACTATAGCATTGTTCAGTTATTGTTTCAAATTGTAGTTGTCATTTTAGTAAATTTTAACTTTGAACGAAGATATTAAATAATTGCACGTATGTGTTGGGACATTGGGACACCAATACTATTTCTGCCTGGTGTGTAGAGATTTCAATTCTTCACGTGGTGGCTGTCAAAGCTCAAATCAGCATCCTGCAGGTTCAGTCAAGGAGTGAGAAATATGAGTGAGTGGAATACCCAAATTTCCAATTGGATAGCATATATTACATGCTCCTGTCATTAACACCAGGGCGGCATGTTAGACACACAGATATTTGAGGCTCAGCATTTCACGTGGTCTTAGTCTTAAAGACCATTGTTGTAAAATTTAAGATGATGCAATCATGCAGAATTTTGGAAGCTTCTGTAACTTTGTCGTAATTTGGAAGCTGGTTCTCTTTTAAGACCTGCGGGGAAACCAGCTTTTAAGTTTAGGCTGAATCTGAATAAGGCCAGTGGGTACTGCAGAGGTGAAGGATGGTGAGCAGTGGAAGAGTTCCAAAAGCTAACATTTAATCTCTACTGTAGTCAATAATGTCCAAATAACTAATATTCCCATGATATGAAATTCCATTTCACAGAGTGACCAGCCCTGAGGCTGAAGACGAGGAGCCAGAGACGAAGGACACTGCAGTAACCAAGCTGAGGATAGAGGAACAAAGCCCCATTATCCAGGAGCCTGAGGAAATTCAGATGTTGGAGAGAGTGCAAGCTCCACAGGCAGCTGGCCCTACTATAATGGAAACAACAGAGGAACATCCACAGGTCTCTGAGAGAACCATTGAGGAATCACTGGAAAAGGTAATACAGTAGTAAGACCCTTATGAAGTAGGAAGAGTAACACAAGGACAGGATGTTTACCTATTTCTACCATGCAAAGCCATGTTATTGTTTGTGATTTGATTTTCTGCTAATGGATGCTATGTCTATTCATGCATCAGGCTTTTGGTTTTCAGCTGATGCAGAGATTGGGTGATAAAGAGCTTCATTCTCTCGGGAAGAACTAACAGCTTAGGAGATCAGGCTAGACAGAAGCAGGTCTTATCTCCACCACCAAAGCATTGGATGTTCCTCTCCTCAGCGTAGTTATGGCCCGGAGCTCCCTTCTCAGTAGAACGATACTTCTTAAAGAAAAATACATCTCTCTGAGTAGGTTTTGTGGCATTATTTTCTGGTGTTCTCTTTCTCAGCAAAGCATGAGGAAAATGAGCATCAAGAGTGTCGAAGGACAGCTCAGTAGATAGGAGAATCAATTAAATTAACCTAAAGTTAGTTAAGTACAAACAATGAGTGAGAGTGAAATGAACTTTGTAGGGCGATAGCGGATTTATTGATGCAGAATTAGGCATAATTCTGCATCGACAATATGCCCATGATGTTAATGTTTGTGCTTCTTTTTTTTGTAACCATTTGATCAATGGGGGTCAGTCTAATAGTACATTCAATACACATTACATTGAGCATAGACAGATGTGTGGAAAATGGACCTACCAATGCAATCATTAGTGTAATGCACCCACAGCTTTGCACATCCAAGCAATAGATTGTAGCATAACTGCTGGTTATCGGAATGTCAGTTTTTGAAAGTCTTTGTGCGAAATATTGAATGGACCATTAAATTGCTCAATATCTAGCAGATTAGGCATGTTGACAGATATTTATTTTTGACAAAACTAAATTAATTTGATCACATCATTTTTAAAGTAAAGATCCTCACTGACTTTGATACTGGAACAAATGAATCATTACTGCTATCTTTAACTGCAAGGCAAATACCATGCAGGTATTTGTTCATACGATCAGAAAATCTTCTCGAGTTTTCCTGTTTCACTGGACAGTGTGGAGGAAAGTGGCTTTGCTAAATAGCGAATGAACTCATAGAGAACTATGAACTAGCTGAAATTCAATTCAACTTAACTTCACCTGCAGAAAATGTTTCTGAGGTGGGATAGGCAGTGGAGATGAAGTGGCATATAGAGTGAAAACCTTTTAATGTTTGTAATTCACTTAATACAAAGTGGTCACTTACTCGTCAGAAATAGTGCTTAGCAGGAAATGTTTCAGGGCAGCTTTTAGGAATCAGTAGTTTTACCTTTACTGAGGAAGCGTTGGAGGCTATGTCCACTAAATTTAAGAGCTATGAGAGTTTCTTCAGACACAGCATTGTAATGGTTGTTTGACTCACTTGTTTTTTACTTAGAACAGGCTGTCTCTGGCCAGGTAAGAGCAACGAGTTTTGGGCTTGATTCTAGTGGCCTTTTCATAGCAATAATGAAGGAAGCCTATGAGCAGGTTGACTGTACTTGGGCCTTGGTGTGAGTGTAACCAAGAATGGAAGATAAACTTGCCTGTACACCCAGGAAACAAGAATCATTTAAAAACCAGTGACATTACCATTGTTATCTTGTTGCGAAGATACTATCAATAGAAAATGTTTTGCCTTGTCAATGCTCTTCACGAGAAATTCACAGAAATGACTGACTTGCATCTCAAGTGACAGGAGGATGCAGATTTTGAAGGCTGGACCAAGAATCCAGCATTTAAATCAACCTACAGATGGCATGAAATAACCTCTCAACCGAAAACAGTTTATAGCAAATTACAGACCTAAAATGGGTAAACCTATGGCGAATAATAGTGTGGGGGGGTTCAAGTCTGTCAGATTTTGCAATGCTGTCTGCTTCCCTGCCTTCACCAGGAGATAGCAGAAGAATTGGGGGAAGTGGAGACCAGTTCAGATGAGGAGACTGTAACTACCCGGGTCATCCGGCGACGGGTTATCATTCAGGTACCCAGTGGGAGGAATGCTGGATTCTGCCTTTAAATCAACACAAGAGTAGCGACGGATTGCACCAGTTCTGGATCTAGACCATAGTTGCCTTAAATCCATTTTGCCGACGCTTATTCAATAATGCATGTTAGGATTGTGTGTGGCTTGTCGTGTGTGACTGCAGCTCTTGGCACTGGTTGGAATCTTTACTTTGGTAAATTTCACAGTTTAAAGACGTAGGAAGCAATTCTTGTCTACGCTTGAGATTTATTTTGTTTTGCCTCAATATGCAAAGTGCCCGCTCTCATGGAGCAAACCGATAACGTCTCTTGTATTTTTCCTGAATGTTTTGACATAAATTTAATCACAAAGTTGTGCGTAAGTGTAAACGAAGAATGTTCCCCTGTCAGAACATATACCTATCCCTGGCTTTTGACTCAGAGACCCCGTAAGATCAGGAAAAAAGCAAGGAAATTACATGTACAGAGACCACACCAGGCTTCGGTTTTTCAGCTGATGCAGAAACCAGGTGGTAAGAGCTCCACTCTCTTTAAAAAGCCAACAACAGCTTGTTGAGAGCTGCTCCTTTGTTTACAGAGTGTTCCAGGCTTCAAATCTTCCTTAAGCATCTTTGGGGTGAAACTTGCAATGTGTGATGTGTGAATTAACACTGGTGGTGCTAATTAAAACGTGTTAAAAATGCAAATTGGTGGAGTTCAGACATTGATTTCATGACCTTTTCAATGGTTGAACCAAGAAGCCATGCGTTGGGTGTCCAACTGACTGATCACAGCATTAGGCTGAAAAATACCATGTTACCTAAAATGATCAGAGTTAAGACAGGATCTTGCTACTGACAGTCTAATGGGAGTGCCTTTTAGAGAAGATATCAACTCAAGGTTCTTCCCACCTTTTCTGCTAGAGGGTATTAAAGCTCTCATAGATTTATTTTGAATAAGAGCTGGTCAGTATCACGGCAAATATTCTTCCTTCATTCAAATTCACAAAAAGATTACAAATGTTTATGAGCCATGTTGTGGGGTATTTACTGCCACAAATTAGTAGCTACATTTGCCTACAGAACAATAATCACTTTGGTTCATTCGAGTCATTGTGTGAAGCGCCGTGACTTGTTTCAGTGTGACAAGGCACCATATCAAACAAATGCAAGCAGTATTGGGACTTAGGAGTTAAAGTGGATAAAGTGAAAACCTGCATGGTTTCCCTCCTTCCCAATATAATCGTTACATAGCGGTCAAAATTGCAGGGTTCACAGCAGGATTTGGAAGGCATTTGATTCGGAGTAGAGTTTCTGTGGATTGGTGGGAGGCACACCTGATTACTGGAAAGATTCAATATTTACAAATTATTTGATAATCCTGTTATGGCTTGCATTTTTGGCCCCATGGGACGATTCGTATAGTATATATTCTAGGTTATCTAAGTAAAAGTATTAATAGTGTAATTCACTTGCTAGGCTGATGACATGCCTGATATTCTACCAGAGACAGTGACAGAAGAACAATATACAGATGAACATGGAAATATTGTTGTGAAAAAGGTATTGCATTACTGAGGCAAATAAGCTCTGTATAACCTTTTCTTTTCTTTAATTATACCTAGGCAGGGACAAGGAGACAATTTATCTTTTGACTTGATGATTAAAAAGCAAAGTGATGCTTATTGGTGCTGTAAAATGAAGAGATGAAGAGGTGGTGTTGTTTCTAGCACTCTTGTATCTGGTCAGCGAGTTGTGGGTTGTCTATTTTTGGTCAGCCAGGTATCTAATAGAAGCCTAGCGCCATAGTTAAGATCAAATTACTGAGAGTTCCACATATGTAAAGGTTTTGTTTGTATAGCATAGGTTGTGGCACTGTTCCCACCCCTTTAAAAATGGCTGTCATCACTCCTATCCTCAAAAAACCCTCCCTGGTCCCATTCCTGCTTTCAAACTACTGCCCCATCTCCAACCTCCTTTTTCCTCTCCGAAGTCCTGG
This sequence comes from Callorhinchus milii, assembly GCF_018977255.1. Lineage (NCBI taxonomy): Eukaryota > Metazoa > Chordata > Chondrichthyes > Chimaeriformes > Callorhinchidae > Callorhinchus > Callorhinchus milii. The sequence goes on along the minus strand of NW_024704742.1, from coordinate 33,238,332 downwards.
AACAAGTCATTGCTTCGCTCCTTCCTCTCCCGACACTCCCTTCACAAACCCCTCCAATCGGGTGTCCATGCGGCCTACAGCATAGAAATAGCCCTGGTCAAAGTGACAAATGATATTTTGTCAATAAGAGAAAGTGTTTGTGCTTATACCTTTTAGCCATTCACCTTCATAGAATCATTACAATTATATCATTCATATCATAGAATCATTACAATTATACAGCACAGAAGGAGGCCATTCAGCCCACCGTGTCTGTGCCAGCTCTTTGTAAAGAGCTTTCAAATCCCCTGCTAACTCCCCATAGCCCTGCAAACTTGTCCTCAAATAATTATCTACTTCTCTCTTAAAAGTTGTTATCGAATCGGCTTCCACCACCCTTTCCAGATCTGAACAATTCGCTGTGTAAAAAAATTTCTCCTCACCTCCCTTCTGTTTCTTTTAACAACTATTTTAAATTGGTGTCCTCGGGTTACCGACCCACCCGCCAGTGGACCTTATGTCTGTTTCCCAAAAAAACACTAAATTTGACAGGAATTACATGTGAAGTGATTTGAAACTATTTGACATGAAAAGTTGCTATAAAAATGGTGAATAAACCATTTTTTTCCTTTTTTTTCAGGTTACCAGGAAAATCATCAGACGCATAGTTTCACCTGATGGTATTGAAACGGAGGAGGTGGTAATGCAAGGGGAAGAGCAGAAACCGATCACAATTGAAGATGGCGATGAGTATTCAAAAGTCTTAAAGAGAACTGTACTGAAAAGTGACAGTGAGCAGAGTGAGGTTAGCTTTAGCCCTCTACTCATAACTTGAGATTTGTCCTTTTTTTTCCTGAATTAATGCCTTACATACGTTCCTGTTAATTTGATACAAAACTAGTGCTAATTCTGTACTAAAATTTCAGTAGTTCAGTCAATCAGGTCTGAGCTCAATTCTACATTGATTCTCAACATTGCAGCATAATTACAGATTATACAAATCTCTGTTCTTAAATTTCTTGGGTAATCCATTGGATTGCCTCTCTTGATGCCATTGATCCAACATTGCCTCAGTGATCATTCTTCAACTAAGCAGTGAGTGTTACAGCCTATAGTAGCATCATAGCCATGCTCAATCATATTCTTGTCAGCAGATCTCAATTACATTTATGCATTCCAGCAGATGTCACTATACAGTGAACGGGAGGAGAAAATCCTCATTTCTTTCCACTCCCTAGTCCAGAAATCCAGAGGTGAATTGTAGTGGCCAACTGTGACTCCAGTTTTAAGTAACTAAATGACCACAAAATCAGGCACAGAATCTGAGACCTTTCTAATTTGCATGTTCAGGTCACATGGACATTACCTTTAGCGACTGAGCCATTGGAGCTATTTCATTTGGAGTAGCATCTATTTATATTTCTAAGAAAGAGTGATTTTGCTTGTTATTCTATAATAATAATAATCATCCTGGCATTTGATATTGTGTGCCTTATCACGTCTTTGAGACGTCTCACCAAAGTGCTTCACAGAATATACTGTAAAGTGAATTGACAATATTTTTGTGGGCGAAACATAGCAGCCAATTGTGCACAGCAGCATCCCACAAACAGTAATGGACTGAGTGACCAAATTATTATTTTTTTTGAAGGGATTGTTACCCCTGGAAAAGTCATCCACCGATTGACTGGGTTGTATTCTGCATTAATAACGTAAAGGCCTGTATTTGTATCTACAGGTAACCTTCTCAGAACCACAAGTGGCCTTTGGCTCTGAATTCCAGTCAGAGCAAGTTGCAGGTCGCAAAGTCAGCAGAGTCGTCAAGACAACCGTGGTCCATGGGGATAGAATGGAGAAACACCTGGGCGACCCCAAATTATCCTCTGACCTTCCCACAGCCAAAGATGATTTCAATATGGTACGAAAGATTTAGAACCTCACAATGTTCAATGTTCAATTTCTTGCCCTGCGTTGTTTATGCTGCGAAATGTAACTCAGACTAAAATTCTGTGCAGTGCATTTTGTAAACAAAGTTGTTATAAGGTGGGTCTTGAGGAATACGTCCCCTTTGCTCTAAGTGATCGCCTGCAAGATCAGGTTATTGGTGTGTTCATTAGATAAGTGAGATACATTGTAAAACATCAGAGGCATGGCAAAACAACAAAACTATAAATAGAAAATAATTGACTGACCAAGTGAAAGCCCTGCATTGCAGCACTTCACCTGAATAATTTCCAGACACTCCATGATGCCATCTGCTGAATATTGTGTGCACTACTTGCACCTCAGAATGCAAAACCTCAGTATATTTTGCCTCAGGTATTTCAAATCTCGAGCGTTTAAAATAGATGTAATAAGGTGCTATCTGTATAAGGTAGAAACTGATGTGGCTAATGGTTGTCTCAAAAGCAGCGTTAAAGCTTTTCATACAGTCGGAGATCCTATTCTGATCACAATGACACAGCACCTCCACTTTGATTTGCTGGAAAGATATGATCATTGCACCAATCTTTTTTTTCGTAAGTTCACCAGATCAGTTTGCATGAGGAAGGCTCTTCAACCTATCTGATCTCATCCCTTGAGAATACCCACCCTATCGTCTTCCCATAATATTCTTTCAAGTGGCTTTTTAAATGAGTCCAGTGTCCTGGCTTCAAATACCTTTCCTGGAAACTTGTTCTAGTCATTAATTACCCTCTAAGTAATAATAATAATAATAATCCCTGCATTTGATATAATGCCTTATCAACGTCATTGAGATGCCTCGCAGGATATTCAGTAAAGTGGAGTGACTGTATTTTGTGGGCAAATGCAGCAGCAATTTGTGCACAGCAATGTCCCACAAACAGCCATTGAGTTAGTGAACAATTTTATTTAAGCGATTTATTTATTGGTCAGGACACCAGGAGAAACTCCCTTCTCTTTTCAAATAGTGACATGGGATCTTAAATGTCCACCTGAACAACAACAATAATAACAACAAGATTACATTTGTATAGCGCCTTTCACGTCGGGAGGACGTCCCAAGGTGCTGGACAGTGTACAGCGTTTCAGAGCCGAGCTGGGGGTCGGGGGAGAACAGGCAGATGCTCTCGGTTTAAAGTCTTATCCGAAGGACAGCGCCTCCGACAATGCAACACACCTCCAGCACTGCATTGGAGTGTCACCTTAGACTATGTGAGTTCAAGACCCGATGTGGGATTTGAACCTACAACCTTCTGACTCAGAGGCAAGAGTGCCAACACTGAGCCAAGCTGCGTAAAGCAGAACTTCCTGCTATCTGTCCTGAAATTGCAACTCTAAACCTATGTCCTGTTGATCTACAGTCTTGGTGCATTCTAAAACATTGTTCTGGGTTTACTTTTTTAATCCCATTACAATTTTATACACCTCTATGAGGTTCCCTTTGAGTCATCTTCTCTCATGACTGAATAAAGCAGCTTGTCTAATCGTTATTCAAAACTCATTCCTGAGGATCAATCTCATTGTTTTCTACAGCACTTGGTTCAGTCTGATCAGAGCACTATATAGCCTGAATGTGACAGCGCTCTGCTTCTAAACTCAACTGATTTAGCAATATAGCCCAATATCCTGCTTACCTTTTTGATTGACTTCACTGAGAAGGATTGCACACATTGTCATCGCAGTAATATTCACACCTCCTTTAAATTTGTATTGTCTTCCATTTCACCCAGGCTTTAAGTTTTGCAGGGAGCCACGGAAAAGACTACATCCCAAATGTAGTTCAGAAAGAGATTGTAAAAGAGGATGGATCAGTTATTAAAAGGTTTGGGTTGGCTTGTAGCATTCTTGTTTCTCCTGCAAAGGAGTACCACTGACCAGCTAACGCTTGATGGAGGTCTGCCTGCTTTAGTGACGTGTGAACAGTTAGTGTTTGAACAGTGGTCACTGTTGTGTAAGTGACGTTGTGATCAGTATACACTAACCATTAACCAGGGTAACTCTAGAACAAACACGTGAAGCTAACTTGAGTTTACTGGAGGGTTTATTTTTTTTAACTTTTTTTATAGCAACCTCTCCCTGTCCTCTGGTACTGTTCCCACCCCATTAAAAACTGCGGTCATCACTCCTATTCTTAAAAAACTCTCCTTGGACCTTTCTCTACTCCCTAACTATTGCCTCATCTCCATCTTCCCTTTCCCCTCCGAGGTCCTGGAATGAGTTGTTGCTTCCCAGCTTCGTTCCTTCCTCTCCCTCCACTCCCTTCTCGAACCCCTCCAATCGTGTTTCCGTGCCGCTCACAGCACAGAAACAGCTCTGGTCAAAGTGACTAATGACATTCTGTCCATCTGGGACCAGGGCTCCCTCTGCCTCCTCGTCCTCCTTGACATCTCTGCTGTTTTCAACACCGTCGATCACTCTATCCTCATCTACCGCTTCTCCTCTCACCTCAACCTCCACGACTCTGTCCTTGACTGGTTCAGATCGTACCCCTCACACCGCCTGCACTTCATCTCCACAAACGCTTCTTCTGCAGCCCCCAGATGGTCTCGTATGGCATTCCTCAGCAGCTCTGTCCTTGGTCCCCTGTGCTAACGCTTGATGGAGGTTTAACTATGCAAACTTATTACTTGTCGGCCTCCCCAACTACTCCCTCCACAGGCTGCAGATCATCCAGAACTCTGCAGCCCGTGTCCTCTCCCGCACTCGGCTCCGCGACCCTATCACCCCCATCCTCGCCCAACTCCACTGGCTGCCCATCACATAGAGGATACAGTTCACGATTCTGGTCCTCACCTTCAAAGCTCTCCATGGTCTTGCTCCCTCCTACCTCTGCGACCTCCTAACCCCCTACCATCCTGCTCGCTCCTGCCGCTCAGCGGGCGCCGGCCTGCTTCACGTCCCTCGTCTCGCATGCCCCACTATTGGCGGGCGGGCCTTCTGCCACTCTGCCCCCACCCTCTGGAACTCCATCCTCCAGTCCCTCTGCCTCGCCTCCTCCCTTGCCACCTTCAAGACCCATCTTAAGACCCTCCTCTTCGACTGTACTTTCGATCTCCCTGCTTCCCCCCCTGCCCTCCACCCTCCCTGACCCCCAGCTCAGGTACGTAACTCTGTCTGTCCAGTGCCTTGGGACCTCCTCCTGATGTGAAAAGCACTTTACAAATGTAATTTTGTTGTTGTTGAAGCACAAAACTGTTGCAATAGTGGAGTGTACTCACAGTTGGAATTGGTTGTGACATCTATTGATGGCATTAAAACAATCTCAAGATGAATAAAATGTCTATAAGCTTCCGAGCATGACTTATCAATCATAAAGTTCAGGGGGAAACTTGTTTCTCAAGGGAGCAATTAGAATAACAAATCTGTTCATTCCAATCTTGTTCTGGATTAAAGAATGTTAATTTAAGACAAAGATTTCTATATAATGCATAGCAATAATAATACACCCAGGGTTACTGAGACATCAAGGCTTGTTTGGAATAAACGGTATCCCACTGTAGAAAACTGTCCTCACTCCTGGGCGTTCAGTATTTATAATGTATAAAGTATGTGATTTCTCAGTCTCAATAAGAATTTTTATTCTGCTTCAGCTTGTGTCCCATGGAACACTCATGACGACAGTTTCCCATGCAAATCAGAACCTACATGGACTTAGTACTAACATCCATATTCACAACATTTCTCAGAGCAGGTGAAGGTTGTAAATAATAACAAATATTGTACATTCAAGATAGCAGCCACCCTCCGCCTTCAAATAAGATCCACAAATTGCTTGAGGTTGAAACACCATTTACACGAATGACCAAAGATATCTTAAAATGATCACAGAGCATTTTTCTTTATTGTCTCTAGAGCATGATTGTTTACCTAAACAAGTTCCATCCGTCCAAAGAGAGAATGTGCATTTCTATTCGAGACTGAGAATTTCCATGAGTAGATGCCATCCTCGGAACTTTCTTGGATACTCTTAAGCACGGTGATGGGTTTCTGCACGTGTCAGACACCCAGCTGACACACAAAAAATTCCAAACATCTTCAGCAACCTGAGATTTAATTTTAGGGATGTTCATATCTTCATCAATCATCCTCTCAACTGAGGTACCATAGCCAATGCCAAAGTTGAAAGTGTAATATTAGTTCTTGAGTGAGGTTTATGCCTCGCCAAATACAAGTCAATTCAAATTCATTAAAAAAAAAGAAATTTTAATAAACTGACAAGGAACTTCAGAAATACTGTAGTATTAGTGTCATTGGTTACTCTTTCACTGAACTCTCTCTCTCCCTGGTTATCCCATTACACTTTAATACACTCACTCTTTTTATCTGTTTTGTGCTTCATTCTTTACTGTTTTCTTTACTAATTTTGGTTTTCTCTCTCTTCCTTATTCCTTTTGCTCTCCTTGTGGTTCTCTCGCTCTGCTGGATTTCTTTTCTTTCTTTCTTTCTTTCTTTCTTTCTTTCTTTCTTTCTTTCTTTCTTTCTTTCTTTCTTTCTTTCTTTCTTTCTTTCTTTCGCTCTTTCGCTCTTTCGCTCTTTCGCTCTTTCTTTCGCTCTTACCTTTGCTCTCTCACTCTTACCTTTGCACTCTCACTCTTACCTTTGCACTCTCACTCTTGTGCTTTCTCATCCTTTCCCTGGTCTCTTGGTTTCTGTCTTTGGTTTTATTACTATTTGGCTTTTGTTTTTCTCTTTCCCTCTCTTTATGTTGATTATTGATGTTTGCCTTACGCCTCTCTCCTTGGTTTCCCCTTTTCTCTCCCTCTGTCTTTTCAGGACGACCATGAGTAAAGCTAGCACACAGAAGAGGACTGTGGTGACGGATCGGGAGGGGAAGCACATACACGAGGAACAGCTAGAGAATGTGCCTGAAGCACTACAACATGATGACCTGAAACACGACCTACAAGAACTTCTCGGTCGTTTCTGTGGCGAGGACTGGATACAGGAGAGAAAATAAACAGCTAAGACATCACACATATCTATTCTGTCCCCACTGCTCAAACTACTTCACAGGAAGAATTGTATATTATTTTCCATCTGAAGACACTGAGGTATCCGTGAGGAAAGTAGAATTGAATTCGCCTTTTCTCTTTACCGTAAGCTAATTTGTGACCAAAGATGGCATCCATATCTTTGGATGGCTACTACTGTTTGAACACCAGAGCTTCCTCTTACAGCTGTACTAGGAACACACTAATCCTTGCTGCCTCCAATCTGCACCATCAGGTCCAATGCTCACAGAATATCAACTTCATCCACAGGCCTCTTCTCATTTTCTGTTGCAAAAGGACTTTACCACACAAAAAAACCTACATGGTAAAACCGTTTCAGCTTGCGAGACTAAGACACTCCTATCTTGACTACACAGATCGCCAATGAACACAAAAGTCCCTTCTTGATTGCCGAACAGAGAATTGCTAAGTGTTGCCATAGTGACAGATCGTGAGTGTGCAGGACTAATAGGGAGCAACTTGAGACTCTTGCAGTCCCTCAAATTTCTTGAAGTCGAATAGCTTAATAAATATGCTAGCATCTGTACTTAATGTATCAGACCTTTCTGCATCCACTGCATTAGTATGAATTTTAAAAGTGGCTACTACATTTGGTCGTGTAATTCATGCTGCCATTACTTGTTTCTAGAACTTGCAACTTTCTTCACTGCTTCCACCAATCCACATGCTCTTGTTCCTGCGGTTTGATTGTTTCTACTGGCACCTGCACTGTAGATAACTGAAACTGAGATGAACGTTACAAAAGGAAAAAGAACCCAGACCGAATACTTTGGTTATTTCAGCATTATTTAACAAGACTGGCTTCTTTTTGTACATGCATGTAGTATTTATAGCTGTGGTAATCATATATAGGCTTGTTTAACCATCTTTGCACTGGGGAAATAGTTCAGCTCACTGCCTCCGAAAAGGAAAAACAAAAACACGATCCAATGATATTGATTATATAGTATTTTGAATTGTTTGGTTCTCTCCTTTCTTTAATGTGTTCATGAAATCTTATTGTACATTTCTTAAGTTATTATGGATATTTGTTTAATATAAGGACAAAATTCGCTCAGTGCTCAGAAAGTTAAATAAAGAAATATATTGACTCGGTTGGACAGTGCAGGCAGATTGCCAGTGCTTATTTTGGTAGTTTGTACGCCTGCATTGACTGACTATGAAGACCGATGGAAGGAGTGCATATCTGTTCTAGCCATGCCCTGTGGTGTTATTTACAGCGCAGATGATGTCTCTGTAATTACATTTTGGTTTATACTTTTTTGTTTTATTTCACTTTATTTTATTTGCTGTGTAATCAAAGAACTTCAGACTGTGAGAAGAAGTGAATTTTAAGTTGACGACTCAGCATCTTGTTCCCAATGTGATAACAAATATTGTATATGATATCTATGAGGGCATGTATTAGAATAAGGATAAATGGAAACAAAATTAAAACACTAACAAATACATAGCAACTGCAATGTGTACGATGGCTGATTTAATTAAAATAAAATGTACAAGTGTTACATGTAAAGGGCGTGTGTGACTGCACTTTTATGAAGGACTGTGGTGATCTTGCAGATGCCTGGATATTCAAAGGTACCAATGGCAAAATGGACATTGATTGTTGTATTTAGCACTTAGGATTGAGGTCAAAGGGACACCATAGGGGTTCAAAGTATGCAAATGCTTTACCTGTCACTTATAAGAATCTCACCCTTTCCCCTTCTCACATTCAAAGCCTGCCACTTTCACCATGCTTTCAGCCATCTTCCACACCTCGCCCTTTTCAGATTTCCCCACCCCTTGTCTCGGGATTTTTGGCCAAGGTGACGGGAAAACAGGTACCAGATACCCCTAGGAGGAAGGTTTCAGTGTCTTATTCTTCATTGTGCTGCTTTTTTTCCCAAGTACATGTGTGATTTCAGAGGGGTAATGCTTATTCATTTGAATTAACTTTATGTCAAAGAGATCACTACCCTTTGGAAACCATCCGTGCTAATTTTCAAATAGAGGTTGCCAGTGCTGTACTGTAGAACGATCTGTCCTTTTTCCCAGATCAGGTACAATTTCAAAGTATTTAAAGGAATCTCCACTATGTTCAACCTCCCCTCCAATTGTGTTGGCTATAATCAATTTCTCTGTCCAAACTGGCCTCCGTATTTGTCTACAAAGAAACTCTCACTTAACACTAAAATCCTGTGAAGCACTTTGAGACATCTGAATGATAGGATAAGGTGTTATATTAAATGAAAGGATTGTTAATTATATTATACATGTATCGCTGGATGTGTTGATCTAAGCAGCAACAAGAAGACTCTATTGACTTTACTTGATGTTTATTGCAACTGAAGGGTTGAAGATTTTCAAATGACGAGGATCCCAAGCTGCTTACTGGCTGACTTGTTGATGCTGACTCTAATAACCATGTTGTTATGTTGCCAAAAGACATGCAACTATATTGGGATGGCAATTGCAATGATGTTACAGCACTGAAAATCATTTAGAGAATTAAAGGTTTAACACAACCTATTCTAAATAAAACTTGCATTTAATATTGCACCCTTGAAGTCAGAAGGACATCTCTTAAGTACTTCACAGGATTTACTGTGAAGTGTAGCAGCTAAAATTGTGCATCATTAAGCACCATTTACTTGATAATAAAAATAATCCTTGCATTTGATGTAGTGCCTTTCAGGTTGAAAGGACAAAACACTTCAAAGAATTTACTATAAATTGTAGTGATAGTATTTTGCAGGCAATTTGTGCACAGCAGTCTCCCACAAACAAATAAATGACAAATGTATCTATTTTGGACAACTCCCTTCTCTTATCGAGCAGTGCAATAGGATATGTAACGGGTCCTGTTTAGGCAGATGGGACCTCGATTTAACATCTCATCGAAGGGATGGCTGGTAAAAATCACTGCAGTCATAGCACCTAAGAGCTTGCACTTACTTTAAAGTGAGATATCCTTCGCTGGGTGAAACAGGAAAATAGAATGCAGTTGTAATTGCAATTATACCCATAAAGTAGTAGCTAAAACTTATTATGTAATAATTATTTATTAGTAGAAAGCTGAATTATAATCACTTAACACTTAATCAGATCAATATTAACCTGAATGTGAATTGCATGGCACTTCCATAAACCATGTAACATATAATTGTTCATCTCCCGCCAAATCCTCCAAGCCTTTAATCAAATATTGGATTGGAATATTGAGGCCGCTGTGCTCATTCGCTGACCTTGGGAAATGTTCTCTGAGATCAGGAAATTTACTGGCAAGCCAGGAGTCAAAATTAGATTTGAATCAAGAGCAAACCAAGAGCAAACGTCCAACGTGTTGGATTTTGCAATGTTAAATTAATTTCAGAAAGAGTAATTCAAGTCGAGCAGTGTTACAATCTTAACAACAAATGGTGTGCCACGGAATACTGTATGCAACTTGTCAACCCATGGGCGGTGTGCTGTGACAGGTGTGTATTTATAATGCATGTTCCAAAAGGCTATGGGATAATGAAATACATTATGAAAATAACACTAAAGGTCAGGAATAAATCTACTCGAGGCAGGATCGAAAACTATAAAGAGCACCTGAATTTTTCAAAAGCAGATTAAAAATACAAAAGGAGTTAATAACAAGCTGAATTATAGATACTATTACATTGTTGCTGGTAAAGGCATCTTTACCTAAAATATTCCAATTTAATGAATCTTAATGCATTTTTAAACATACGAACACTAATGAATTCTACTGGTGTTTGATCTTTTGCAAACAATTCCTTTTAACTTTTTTATGCGTAGTTTTTTTGATTTGCTTTTATCTCATTGCCTTCTGGGTGAGACGATTCTCAGTGAGTGAAAGAGCTGCTCAGCTTGACACCATCAACACTGCTTTCTGATGAGTTGTCATGAGTGGGTTTTGTGGGCACATAAGGGGGGTGATGACATATGTGATACATTTCATAATAATAACAATCCTTGCCTTTGATATAGAGCCTTTTATGATGGGAGGACATTTCAAAACACTACACAGGATGTACTGTAGAGGGAGACTATTTTTGTTGGGGAATGTGGTAGCTAACTTGCATGTAGCATTGCTGTGAGTGACCAATGTTATTTGGGAGATTGTTGCTCAGGAGACCAGAGAAACTCCCTTTTCTTTTCGAGTAATGCCCTGGGATCTTTAACATCCACCTGAACAGGCAGACAGGATCTTAGTTTAATGTCTTATCTGAAGGAAAGCACCTTCAATAATGCAACACTCCACCAACAGTGCACTGGAGTGTCAAAGTCCTGACTTGGGCTTGAGCCCACATATTTCTGATTCAGAGGAGAGAATGCTACCAACTGAGCCAGGGTGACACCTGAGAAAATGATTGAATTGAATCAATTAAAAAAGAAATAATAATCAACAGGTTTTGGATGTCGACACCAGCCAATATACTTCACTCCTCTCCCTCCTGATCTTAACACAATAATTTGACACAAAGGGTCTTTTCAGGTTGTCTGGTCGCTATTTTAAACACCAGCTGTGGGTGGGCCACTGATGATGCATACAAATATCAGGCTACTGCACTTTGTCCCAATTGGATCGAAGAAGTTCTTGTGCTGGAAGAGAATATTAGTATAACAACTTCTGAATGTTAGCAGCCAACAGAGAGTTGTTGGCACACAGAATGGTGATGGAGTCAATTGTGGCTTTCTAGAAGGAAATAGCTAGGCATACAATAGAGAGTGGCTTGAGGGCAGGAGTGGACTGACTAAATGGGAAATTGGATCCCACCCTCCTATTTAAGCCCATACACAATTTTTAAAAGAAAGGTTTTATGCCGAATCCTGAATCCTTTTGGGGAGTAAGTCCACCACTGTTTGAAGGGTATGGGGATAACACGGGGCAGTGGGATTGAATGGATCTCCTTGCTCTGTCAGCCAGTGGGTTTTAATGGGCCGAATCGCCTCCTTCTGTAATGTAGGTTTCCATGTTACTATTTTTTCTTATGTTATTTAGTTATCAAAAGATCAACAGAGATATTGACTCCCAGCAGATGTACAGCTTGAACTCAAATCATGTATCCTGATGCAACATACTGCATGAAAGTGCAAAGAAATGGAAACTGAACTGAATGTGGCCAATGTTTTAACTGTTATCTGCAGGTGTCATTGAAAGAGACGTTTATCAGTGGAAGAGAGAAAGATAAGAGGATTGACAGCCGACTGAAGCGATTGGAGTTGGGCTGTCAATCCGTGAGGGGGGCGGAGGAACGGGGAAGAACAAGGGAGGCAATGGGAGCAGTGGAATTGGTAAATTGGATTGATTGACAGGTGGAGGCACTTGTGAATGAAGGGGCATCGATTGAGAAGGAGCTGTACAATACGATACAGTACAATGCAACACAATATTAGATTTGCATAGCGTCTTTCACATGGGGAGGATGTCCAAGACACGAGAAAGTCAGGGATTTGAATGTGAATTAGGGGTAAACCGTTGCTAATTGGTCCTGTTGGCATCCAAGAGAGAGGAAGTGCTGTAGCTGCTCCTCTGTTGGTCAGGAAGAGGGAAGAGAACCTCAGGTAAACTGTAACACAAACTAACCCAGCAGCAACAGTGGATATCAAAGATTAAGTTGCCCCAAAATAAGTTGCTCTAGCTTGGAATGCCTTGCCACAAGTTGCTACTAACGTGTAACATCTGCTGAAGTAGCTACTAACATCTAACAAGAAATTTGAGGAGAATATTGAGAGAATCAATAAATAAACAGTCCAGGGAAAGAATTGGGAATTAGGATTAAGTGCACAGCTTTAGTGTAGCAACTAGCACCAGCATGGGCCGGATGATATCCTTCCTCCTTCTGTGCTATAGTTTTTCAAATTGTATGTTTTGACAAAAAGTTAATTGGACTTGATCCAGTTGCCCATTGAAAAAGGACAATTTACTTCTAAATCTGCCACAGCCAAGTCCCTCACACAAAACTCAAACACTACAAGTCCTGGGAGATGCATTTGGGTCTTGGAGAAATCAAGATATAAAAACAATAATTTTCAGATTGAGGATCAACCAGCCTTTCTGGGGAAAGGCAGAGTGAACACAATTCACTTTGAAAAGCAGTGTTCTGTACACAGAGAATATTTTTAGGCATTACAGGACATCGGCTGAATTCATGCTTCACTTTTAACAGCTTGCAGCAGCATGAGTTTAACTAACGTCAAGTAAGTTTTAAAAATAACCACTGTGAATATTGCATAGAACAGTTTTAGTGTTGGCACATCACTTTCAAATTCACTAACATAACAGCATCAGTCAGCAGAGCAGCTCATTCTCAGTAGTACTGCATTTGGAGGAGAGAGAGAGAGTGAGAGAATGATCTAAACTCTGTTTACTCAGTTAAAAAATGTTACACAATTAGTATTGGATTTTGCATAGAACTCATCTTTTTGACTACAAACGGTCAGGATAGAAACTTAATGAGAGTATATTGATTCATCTTTTAGGAGCCCCGCATAGTAAGTTCCTGGAAAGAGACTTTTTATTAGAGACTTTAAATGTTAAAATTCAGCTTAAATTTATTCCAGATATCAAATGGAATTACAAGATTTTTAAAAAGTAGAAATTGTGTTTTAAAAATAATAATTGCATTTGATATAGTGCTTTACTATCTTATTAAAAAAACTCAAAATGCTTCACCAGATTTACTGTAAAGTGAAATGATTGTATTCGGTAGGCGAATACAGCAGTCAATTTGCACATGGCAGTGTCCTAGAAACAGCCATGAAGTGAATGACAAACTTTATTCACAGGATTTGCTAGGACACTGCAAAAAGTTCCTTTCTCTTTTTGAATAGATCCACAGGATCCTTAACATCAATCTGGACCTCCAACAGACAGATGGGACCTTGGTTTAATATCTGGTCGAAAGGTCAGCACCTCTAACAATCAGCGCTCCCCAGTCTAAAGTGGCATTGGTGTGTCAGCCTTGACTACATTAATTCAATCTCCCAATCTCAGGCTTGAACACACAACCTTCTGACTCAGAAACAAGGATGCTGCCAACTGAGCCAGGATGACTGGAGAATATACTAAGCAGAATAACTTGCCTATTGAAAGGGAAATCAGAGAGTGGCCAGGCTCCTCTGGTCACGAATCAGCTAAATATTCTGACAATATGGTACCACTCTAGAGTCCGCTTTTGTCATTCAGACAAAGGAAATTAGCACAAGTCGGGGTTGCAGTGTGGACATGATCTTTACCAAGCTGAATTCTAAGCACCACAATGACTGACAGCTGATAAACCTATCCAGTCTGGGCCATTTTAAGGGACCATGAGCCCCACATTTCACAAGATGGAGCTCCTCCCACTTGAAGTTACGTCCCCATGTGACTCATTTTATTCATTTGTGACCTATTTTGTTTTTCTGTACAGGTGACATAGGTTTGTTATTGTTGTTTGGAGTTTATATTTCCTGTCATCCTTTTTAACCACCTACAAACATACCTCTTCAACTACAGCCACCTCCTATTCTCTTCTACTCCTTCTCCCTCGCTTGGTATCCAACTGCTTTCCTGGAGTCCTATAGTTCAGTGGTTAGAGCACTCGCAAGAGACCTGGGTTCGATTCCCAGCATGGCAAAATGTAGGGCAAGTTTTCTTGCTCCGCACGCCTCTGTTTACCTAGCAGTAAGTAGGAACCTGGTTGTTAGTCGATTGGTAGATCGCTTTTCCAGGGATAATAATTCCTTTAAAAAATTGGTCACTCAATCCAGACTGTTTGTGGGACACTGCTGTGCACAATTAGCTGCCACGTTTCGCCCACAAAATATACAGTCAATTCATTTTACAGTATATTCTGTGAAGCGTTTTGAGACGTCTCGAAGACGCGATAAGGCGCTATATCAAATGCAAGGATTATTATATTCTTGTGAAATGCTCCAAGACATTAGCCTTACATGAATTACACCAGATAAGATGTTGTTGTTGTTTCAGCACCTTGTGACATCCTCCCGACATGAAAGGCACTATACAAATGTAATCTTGTTGTCATTGTTAATCTTTTAACTTCTGAAAATCTATCAGGGCATGAGGTAGAAGGCATTTGTTTAGCTTGTGTTATCAACTATTACTGCGCCTTGGGGCGTCCTCCCGACATGAAAAGCACTTTACAAATGTAACTTTGTGTTGTATTTTTGTATTAATTCATGAGTGGATACACATTTCTTGCAATTGAATTCCGCATATCCCCTGGATTATGTTCAAGCAGTTCAAAGTGTTAGGGTTAGGTATAGAGAGATCACCAGGCGGCAACTAATTGTTGTTTCAGCTTGCTGCATGAGGTGGACTGATAATAATCAGCCAGGAAGGTTTTTACACCAACCAAGAGACTGCCATAAATAAATAATTACTGTACAAATCCCACATCTTGCCTAAGGAGCAAGCAGAGAGCCTAGTAAAAAAAAAGTTTAAATAGTAATGAAGCTGCA
Organism: Callorhinchus milii; assembly: GCF_018977255.1. Taxonomy (NCBI): domain Eukaryota; kingdom Metazoa; phylum Chordata; class Chondrichthyes; order Chimaeriformes; family Callorhinchidae; genus Callorhinchus; species Callorhinchus milii. The sequence continues at coordinate 33,222,916 of NW_024704742.1, read as the reverse complement.
GTATTTGTCCCACTGCATGGTGCCTTTAATCACACTATATTTTAATGAGGAGGCTCTGCTCTCTGAAACCAGAAGTGTTTGATTGAAATCGGCAGCTCAACTTCTTAAATCTTTTCACAGCACACAGGGCATTGACTATACCTGGTTTGTGTTTACACAGCAGGAGATTGAGATTGCTCCGGTGAGAAACCATCCTCTTGCCAAAAACACAAGCTCTCGAGTTTGAGCATTCTTAAAATGCTACCAGAATGACTAGTTTATAGTTAGGGCTGGTAGAAATCAGTGGTTCTTATTTTTGCTGGAGAAAATCACGTTTATCCTTCAAAAAATGTTTTAAAAGATGAATGCTACAAAAATGGTCGACTTCCAGGTCACTAGTGTATGTGCAGTGGACTGGAAGTGATATCTGTAGTGATTTGGTAACCAGCAAATTGATCAAATTTAGAGTGTAAAAAATTGATAATTGGTATTTATTTTTGTCGGACTGCACAACAAGCAATAAACGGCAGTATTAGTTTGGTTTAGCTGCTGATATTCTCATCACTGGGTCAGAGATTTGTGGGCTTAAGCCTCACATCAGGACTTCCCTAATTTCTAGACCAACACTACAGTGCAGTATGAAGGGAACACTGAAAGTTGCAAATCTACTCCTTTGGATGAAATGTGAACACAATAAGTCACTTTATCAACTGCATTTATTGCTTATTATGTTATGATTTGTAGCCAATACACATGCTTACAATATGCAGGGTTATGAATCATTGAAAACAACAACAGCAACAACAAAATTACATTTGTATAGCGACTTTCACATCGGGAGGACGTCCCAAGGAGCTGGACAGTCAGTGTTTCGGACCTGAGCTGAGGGTTTGGATCAGGGAGGGTGGAGGGCAGGTGGGGAAGGAGGGTTAATCGAACACACGTTCGAAGAAGAAGGTCTTGAGATGGGTCTTGAAGGAGGCAAGTGAAGGGTTGAGGCGGAGGGACTGAGGGATGGAGTTCCAGAGGGTGGGGGTAGAGTGGCAGAAGGCCTGCCTGCCAATGGCGGGGCGGGCGAGGCAGGGGACATGAAGCAGTGCCGGAGTCCACTGAGCGGAGGGAGCGGGCAGGATGGTAGGGGGTTAGGATGTTGCAGAGGTAGGCGGAAGCGAGGCCATGGAGGGCTTTGAAGGTGAAGACCAGAATCTTGAACTATATCCTCTGTGTGAAGTGTGATTCCAGTGAAGTCGGGCGAGGATGGGGCTGAGCCTGGTGCGCGAGAGGACACGGGCTACAGAGTTCTGGATGATCTACAGTCTATGGAAGGAGGAGTTGGGAAGGCCATCAAGCAAGGAGTTTGCATAGTCAAGCCTGGATTCTATGTATGTGTGTATGAGGGATTCGGCGGCCTGCAGTGTGAGACAGCGGTGGAACCGGGTGATTTTGCGGGCGTGGGGGAAGGCAGAGAGGTCAAGGAAGACAAGGAGGCAGAGGGAGCCCTGGTTGCTGATGGACAGAATGTAATTTGTCACTTTGACCAGGGCTGTTTCTGTGCTGTGGATGGCACGGAAACCCGATTGGAGGGGTTCATGAAGGAAGTGGCGGGAGAGCAAAGAGCGAAAAGCAACAATTCGTTCCAAGACCTTGGAGAGGAAAGGGATGTTGGAGATGAGGCAGTAGTCTGAGAGCAGGAATGGATCCAGCAAGAGTTTTTAGAAGGATAGTGCTGATGATGGGAATGGTACTCGTAGACAGGGAAAAGTACTTAGACAGAATAATAGATGTAATCTGCAAGGGGTTACAAGGAAATATTCAGAATAAACTGAATAAAACAAGACTGAAGTTCTAATTGGCAAATTATGTCTTATTTTTATTATTCCACAGAGTTAAAATAATGGTCGTCTAAAAATATTCTAGCAACGAAAAACTCAGTCAAAGGCAATCAGACAACAATTTCCACTGGTCGAGAAGGAAGGGTGGGGGGGTGGTGTGGTTGGTGGAAGCAATGTCTATTGATTGTATTGTTAAGATAATTAGCACTGATGATGATAATAATAATTCTTTTGTGCTTGACCATAATACCATATCCTGGAATTTTACTCCATCCAATCTCAGAGATAATTAAGCGAATCTCCAGATCTGATCTCTACTATTGAACCTCGAGGATATTACTCCCTCCTCCACTCCACTCCGGCAGCACAAACCCCTGGGAGTATCGGATCCTTCCTTTCATACTCATCCCTACATCCAGATAGTCATCAACTGCTTTTGTTGGAAATCTATTCCACGTATTCATTAGTCTATAGGGAAGAAAATATCCTTCTGATCTCTTGTCTTGCTCGAGGCTACAGACTCATATCCCCCAGTTCTACACTCACAGACAAAGTTGAAAAGTCTGTTTTGCATTTACGTCAACAACAGTTCTCAGCAATTTGAAGACCTGAATCATTTCCCACCTGAATGTCAAGATTAGGTTACAGACTGCAAATCGCTCCCTGTTATGCATTATTCATTGTATTTTTTGTATGGTTACAATTTTGTGTGTGTGTGTGATAGGGGGAGGGAGATTTTCATCCTGGATATGCATTGGTATTCACCCAAGAAGGTGTAACATTTAAATCTGCAGATATTATGTATATCACAGTCATGAAGTATTTATATTATTGTGAAATGTTTGCATGGTGCTTATCAGGCTTATCATGAATAAGTTAATGTAAAATAGGTTCCAAGAAAATGATTATGCAATAGAATAAGGAATGCAGGTTGCTCAGTGCTTAACAACCAACCACTTTGAGCGAATATATGTGCTTCTTGTTATATGTTTACACATTTCATTCTACTACAGGAATAAGATTTAAAAAAGTCATTTTCCCTTGGGGAGGATTACTGTAATGTGCCATTTTTTCTTATATTTCTTTCCTTAAAACTGAAAGAGGGAAGACTATTCAATGCACTTTGTCTGGAAATACGTGGAAAATTATATTCACCGCAGAAGATAAAAACAAACTGCTTTGTTTGTGCTGTTTATCATGAACAGTTGTTATCTTGGCTCATAATCTCACCTTTGAGTTCAAACTCCAAATTAAACTTCCATTGTCTGGGTTGACATTCTGATGCAGGGCTTGAGGTGTATCTTGAGATGTCATCCTTCTGTTGCGACCTTAACCTATGGTCCCACCTGCCTGTTGAGGTGGACATTAAAGATCCCATGACACAATTGGAAAAGAAAAGGGAATTTCTCCCTGTGTCCTGGGTAACAATAAATCCCGGCAATAAATTGGTCATTCACTTCATTGCTGTTTGTGGGAAATTCCTGTATGCAAATTGGCTGCTGTGTTTGCCTTCAAAATAAACAGTCACTGCACCATACAGTGAATCCTATGAAGCCCTTTCAGATGCCCTCTAGACATGAAAGGTGCTGTATCAAATACTCAGATTTTTTTTACTAAACAAACTGGTTCGTCTATGTCGATGTCAAAATTGCCAACCTCTGCACTTTATGATGAGTGACCTTTTCTTGTCCCGTATCAGCATAATCTAGAAGACGTGAAAAGCGCTATATCAAATGCAAGGATTATGATTATTATTATTATTATAATCAACCTTGAATGTTTTTTAATACAACAACAACTTGCACTTATATATAGAGTGCTTAAATAAATAATGTTCTGAGCTTATTCAAGTTTCCTCATATTTTCAATTGAATAAACAAACACCAGAATTCATTTGCAGCTTCATTCAGAGCTTCACCAATCTATATTATAAACAAAAACAGAGATCCTGGGAACAGCATCTATGGAAAAAAGAAAGTGGGTCAACATTTCGCGCCCACGATCCTTCGTCAGAACCGGGGGATGTGGGGATGGAGAGACTTTAAGGATTAAACAGAGAGAAGGGAAGCAGGGCAAGGAGGACAAAAGAGAAAATGGGCTGGAGGACAGAGGATGATGGGTTAAAGAGGTCTTCATGATGCAAAACAAAGGATGGTGGCAGAGACAGACCAGAGAGAGAAAAGGTGTGTCTGGGATGATGTGCTAATGGTCACAGAAGAGGGGAAGGGGAAGGTGAGCTGTTATGGGAGATGAGAAGATGGGCTCTGTTCTTATGGTCTGAAGTGGTTTGTTACAATATATATTGTAATTCATGATGATGAGGACAAATCCATTTTTTAAATAAAAATGCTTCTGAATCGAAACTATGCACAAATGTATTTTTTCTAAAAAATCTAATCCGTTGTTATGGCAATATGAAATTTGAGGCAGATTTTCATAATATCTCTGCTGTGCCGTAAATTAAAATAAACTATTCTTGGTTCGAATGGAATAAAGCAGAAAATCTCAAAAGCATCACATTTCTGGATGAATCACTTTACCCAGCTTGGTTACTCACATTCAGCTACTGTTCACAAGGGAAATAACCAACATGAAAAAATGGGCTGAATGGTCTCCTACTCTGTCATCCATTTCTATGGTTCTAACAATAAATAATAATCTTTGTATTTGATATAGCGCCTTATCACATTGTCAAGGCAACCCAAACACTTCACAACACTGTAAAGTGGAGTGACTGTATTTTATGGGGGAACATGGCAATTAATTTGCACAATGCTAAATAACTGTGAAGTGAGTGATCATTTATTTGGGAGATTGTTGGTCAGGACACTAGGACCAACTTTCTTCTCTTTTTGATTAGTGCCACGGAATCTTTAATATCTACCTAAACAGGTAGATGGGTCCTCGGTTTAATGTCTCATCTGAAGAACAGCGACTGAGTGGTATTGATAGTACAGGTACACTGGCACCTAATGTAAAATGATCTCTGCCAGGTCCACTTGAAGAACTGATTTATTTGCATTTACGATAAATTTGCTGGAAAGCAAGAAAGGTAGCAGTAAATCTTATTTCACTCCACTATGTAGTATATATGTTGACCACAGGATGGCAGACTCCTCCAACTGTTACTGGTTTTCTTGCAAAGCTAAAAATGGAATCAAAAGAAGTAAACACAAAAAAAAAGCCATTTGAATTCGTGAATCAGAGGCAATATATGATAAAGAGAGGTAATCAACCTACCTCTGATGACAAAATTATTCTTATACCCAGCATGATGCAGTCCTATTTGCACTGCAGATCAGCTTGGCTTTACAAGATTGCATCAATTCACATATGCCAATGCTCCTGTTTACCCTCGATCTCACCTTCAAAGCCTTCCACAGTCTTGCTCCCCCTACCTCACCAACCTCATAACCCCATTTCAGCCTGTCTGCTCCCTCCACTCAACCAGCTTCAGATCCCCCGCACTTCCCGCCCCACCATTGGCGGTCGGACATTCAGCATCTCTTACCCACCCCTCCCACCCCCCCATTCTGGAAGTCTATCCCGCAATCCCTACTCTTCACTCCCTCTGTTGCCTCCTTCAAGTCCCATCTAAAGATGTCCTCTTCGACTGTGACTTCGGTTTTCTTGCACCCTCACCCCCCCTACACTCCACGTCTCCTGACCCCAACTCCCATCTCGGTTCCAAAAATCCGTTACTGAGGATCGACTATGCAACTCGTCCCTCCACAGGCTGCAGACCATCCAGAACTCTGCAGCCTGTGTCCTGTCCCACATTAGACTCCATGACCCTATCTAGCCCATCCTTGCCCAACTCCACTGGCTTCCCATCACACAGAGGATTCAGTTCAAGGTCCTGGTCTTCACCTTCAAAGCCCTCCATGGTCTTGCTCCCCCCTACCTCTCCGACCTCCAAACCCCCCACCATCTTGTTCGCTCCCTCCGCTCAGCGGGTTCCGGCCTGCTTCACTTCCCCGCCTTGCTCGCCCCACTAGCGGTGGGCAGGCCTTCCGCCCCACCCTCTGGAACTCCATCCCACAGTACCTCCATCTCACCGCCTCCCTCGCCACCTTAAAGACCCACCTCAAGACTCTTCTCTTTGTCCGTGCTTTCGATCTCCCTGCTTCCCCCCCTGCCCTCCATTCTCCCCCACCCGGAACCTCAGCTCGGGTCTGAAACTGTCTGTCCAGGGCTTTGGGATGTCCTCCCGACGTGAAAGGCGCTATACAAATGTTATTTCGTTGTTGTTGACTGTCCAGTGCCCTGGGACGTCTTTCCAATGTGGAGGGCGCTGTACAAGTATAATTTGTTGTTGTTGTGGTTGTTTACTACCAAGTTGGTTTCTTTCTATACAACATGTACAATCAAATTTATATTTATGTAGTGCCTTTAATGTTGGGACATCCCAAAGCTCATTCACCTTGCGGGCTTGGCACCTGAGCTGGGAGTGGGAGCATAGGGGAGCGGGAAGGGGAAAGATGGCTGAAAACAAGGTCAAAGAGGTACGTTTTGAGAAATGCTTTGACAGAGGGAAGGGAGGGAGCAAGTTGGAGGGACTCTAGGATGGAGTTGCAGAGAGCAAGGAGAGAATAGTTGAAAGCCCACCTGCTGATGGTTGGAGATAAGGCACATTTTCAGATAGATGAAGCAGGCCTGCATTCAGTCAGCAAAGAAAGAGGAGCTGGGTAGGTTTGAACAAGATCGCAGAGGTCTAATTCTGAATTAAGAGGGGGAAATGTGACAAAAGATATCCAGTTTCGTGATGCGTCAACCAGCAGGTGCAAGTAGTGGAATGAACATTGTTTGGTCTTTCCAATGTCCTAATTACCATAATCAATCTCACAATTTTAGTTCAGTTTTACTGGATTTTGGTTGCCTCGGGGCCAACTGGTCTGGGGCAGAATTCAGTTCAGGAGGAGAAGCCATGAGAAGAAACATATTGAAGCTGCTGGGTTGAGCAGGAGTGAAACAAAAAATATGGAGCCTCAGGCATGTATCAAGGAGGAGAGTTAGTGGAGAAGGATAAAGTGGTCAACAATGTTGAAAGCAGCAGAAAGCTCGAGTGAGACTTGGAGGCACAGGGAACCCTGGTTACATGCAGACAGGATGTTGTTTGTGATTTTGATATATAATAGTTGATGTGGATCACTGGCCTCGAGCATATTTACAGCCCAATAAAATAATTTCTAGATTTATTCTTTTGCACTGGGATGGCATCTCCCAGGAGCAAAGTTGTTATTCCATTCATCTCAGAATGAAATTCATGACTTGCTGTGGGAGTAATTGATGAATGTGCCACCCATGCAAACTGGTAAATCAGACAACCATAATTGAACAAATCTGCCTTACAACCAAAAAGCCTTAATGTATCTGGTTCTCCCTTATTTCATGCTTTGAGCATTAGTACAACAACCACAACTACAAAATTACAATTGTGTAGCGCCTTTCACATCGGGAGGATGTTCCAAGGACGGAGGGCAGGAGGGGGAAGGATGGTGACTGAACCACGATCAAAGAGGAGGGCCTTGAGACGGGTCTTGAAGGAGGCAAGGGAGGGGGCAAGGGGGAGGACTGCGGGTTGGAGTTCCAGAGGGTGGGGGCAGACTGGCAGAAGTCCCGCCCGGCAATGGTGGAGTGAGTGAGGTGGGGGACGTGAAGGAGCCCACTGAGTGGCGGGTAGCGAGCAAGATGGTAGGGGGTTAGGATGTCACAGAGGTAGCGGGGAACAAGGCCATGGAGGGCTTTGAAAGAGAGGACAAGGATCTTGAACTGCATCCTCTGTGTGATGGGAAGCCAGTGGAGTCGGGCGAGGATGGGGGTTATAGGGTCACAGATGATGTCACCAAGAGGGAGCATATAGATATTGAAAAGTAGAGGGCCAAGGACAGAGCCCTGAGGGACATCACACGTGATAGAGGAGAAGCTGTTAGTGGCGACAAAGTGGAGATGGTAGGAGAGGTAGGATTTGAACCAGGCAAGGGCAGCAGAGCGGTCAAGGAGGCAGAGAGAGCCCTGGCCACAGCTGTTCAGAATGACCAGGGCTGTTTCCGTGCTGTACAAGAGAGGAAAGAGCGAAGCTGGGATACGATGACTCATTCCAGGGTCTTGGAGAGGAATGCGAGGTTGGAGAAGAGGTGATAGCTGGAACGTAGGGATGGGTTCAGGGAAGGTTCTTTGATGATAGAGGTGATGACAGCTAGTGGATAAGATTGATAATGTCGGTTAAAAGAGGGGCCAGGAGGTGGAGCTGTGAGGAGAGGGGTTTGGATGAGGTTGAGTGAGCATGTGATGGGCTTCATTTTGGAAATGATGGGAGATGAGGAAAGAGGGGAAAACAGGGTCGAAGGTGTGTAGGGAGGGATGCATGGGGGCCAGAGCGTGAGGTGTTGAAGGGGTAGCAGTGGATGAGGGAGAGGTAGCCGAACGAATACCCTCGATTTTGGATTCGAGGAAGTCCAACATCTCTTCGCAGTTGGAATCATTAACATGATTTCCTCGGAGTTATTGCTTTTTCTTTTCGAAGCCTCTTGTTTTGATGTCAGGAGATAAGCATTTTACAGTTACAAAGTGGATATTGATGGTATTTGATGGTCAAAAGGTCTTGTAATTTTATTCCGAGACTGCTCCACTTGCCAGTTCTATGTACAGTGGAAACTCATTTTATGAATGCCTAAGTCAGGCTGGTCCAACCTTTTGGCTGCCGAGGGCTGCACTCCAGGTTTGAGAAACATTAGCGGACCACATAAGCAATATTTTATCCTGATTGTCCAATACCATTGCTGGGCAGAGTCTCCCTGGCACCTGCATGTCGCCTATATTTGCTTGTCAGACAATAAAGATGCAAATGATCCTCTGGGCCAGATGCGGCCCTTCGGCCACCAGTTGACCACCTAGGCCTAAGGCAAATCTCTGTTCAGAATAAGGTCCTACAAATAGCCCTGAGATGAATGACAATTAATCTGGCCAAGACATCAGGAGAGACTCCTTTCACCATTTGTCATAAATAGCTGCCAACACCATGAGTAACTGAAACAGGAGTTGATTTACAAAAATTCAAACTTTGCATTCTTGCAGCATATTCCTTTTTTATATAAAAAAAACATGGAGCAGGCAGTCAGGAGAAATAATCACAAATTTATTTGTTTTAATATATCAATCAGTCATTTACCATTATGGCAAGAATTCTGTACACTGTGTCCCATGATAAACAGCAGCTTTCCTTAAATGACAGAATTTAAATATCATTTCAATGGTGCTGAAAAATCAATCGCTGCTCTTCATAACTTGGTGTGGAAGACAAACTGAAGTCTTTAATACTACTTTAACACCACATGCGGCATTAAAATGTTAAGATCACATTTAGATTTCACACACATATTTTACTACAAGTAGTCACCAAAATAGAGGTTTTTATTCTTTCACAGATGTTATTGGCAGATTACTATGGCCCAATAAATGTACATGCTTATTTAAACAGTTTCTGAATCCATGTGATGGTGACATATCATTTTCATCTATTTCACGACTGTATTCTCAGCAGTGAAGTGTGATTTGTTTAAAAGGGTGGATAGTTGACTAACCAACACACAAGTTGAAATAATACAAACATTAACCTCGCCAGGAATGAATTATAGGGCGAGAGTTTGATCGCTGCCAGCAATCATTGATTGAGATATCATGCACTATTCAGTACTGCAGTATACAGTTAGCCCTATATGTATACAAACAGTCAAGAAACAAATATTTTAAAAGTACCCCCTCCAAAAAAAACTTACACATCAGATAACCCGAATCGTTTACAAGAACACCTCACAAATACACAAGGAGAAGCAGAAGCAAAATCATCCTGTTCTCCATGTCAATAAGCAAATATCACACAGACAATTTTTTTCATTTAAAAAAATTAATCCCTTTAGATGCGGCATGAATTGGGAGAAAGAAAAAATGAAAAGATCGAGCTATCTGAGCACCTGCCTAAGGCAAGTGAATGGTATATATCGATGCATATAAATCACAGATCCACTGTACTATATTTCATAGGTTTAATTCCAAGTTTTGTATTTATTATTCAATCTGAAAGAACTATGAATAGCTACCAATAAGCAAGTTAACGGAGTTTCACAAAATTCTAAACCCTAATATTCCCACCAAAAAGCAATAGCATTTTAGACTCAAATCACAAATCTGTACATCGCCATAGAGAAAGCAAGCTTGATTTTCCAGAAAGATATTGCACAACAAAGTGAATTGAAAATAAAGTATCAACCTGAAAATGATCTTAACAGGATACTGATATGAAATACAAGAAGTAAAAGAAATCTAGCATGAGGATGTTTCATTGCTTTTTTTAAAAAAAAGATATTTTACCATATGTATCAGCTGGACAAAAAAACAGTAAGTGTCAATGAAGGTAAAAGGCTGTTCAGTTCATGCATTGAGACTGTTACAGCCAGCCCTGACTGGTTTTGGAATGGCAACTTATAGTGCCTGAAACATTCAGAACATTCCCTTCTATACTCTGTATGAATATGACCCACATATATATTCCCATACTGACCCAAAAAAGGGGCACAATTATTCTCCTTTAAAATGCAATTCAAATCTAGAAAAAAAAATTATCTTTTGATTTTATTTAGATGTTTACCGCTATAACAAGTTCAGAAAATTGGCATAAATAAAGGATTAAAAAGTACTTTCAAAAACTTTTCTTCCTTTGGTTTCATTCTGCCTGTAATGTTTCTTCCCCAAGAGGCATAAACAAACACATTTACGGATGGAATAAACAAAAGGACATGTCACAAGTGCACTGTCAGAGCTTCATGCATTCAGAAACATGCGTGAAAATAGACTGGAAGTGCCTGTTGATGTGATTGTAACCTTCCAGTCCATCAGGAGTGCTGACAATCCAGCAGTGGCATCACTTGTTTTTAGCTGGAAGAGAGCAAGATTTTAAAAATCAACAAATAAATAGATTAGAACAGAGCTATACTGCTGGCACTTTGGTCTTTGCATTCTCTACAAAATGCAAATTATTCAAGCCATAAGACCTTAGAATCCATCCTCCTTCGCCAACCCCCACACATTTAATGATAATAATAATCCTTGCATTTGATATAGCGCTTTTCACATCATCTAAACGTCTCAAAGCACTTCACAGAATATACTGTAAAGTGAATTGACTGTATACCTTGTAGACAAAATGCGGCAGCCAATTGCCTACAGCAGTGTCCCACAAACAGTCGTGGATTGAAATGACCAGTTTTATTTTTTTTCTAGAGGGATTATTATCGGGCGTGTGGAGTAAGGAAAGTTGTCCAAGGTTTCACCCTGCTGGGAATCGAACCCGGGTCTCTCGCTTGCCAGGCGAGTGCTCCAACCACTGAGCTGCAGGACTGAGATACTTTAACTGAGATAGAATGAATGATCAGAAAAAACTATTTACAGTATCTCTTGTGAGGAAAGCAACTATAATTTCCGGCACTCTCTAAAGAAAGAACGTATATCTTCAGAGAGCTTTATCACATTGAAACGTCTCAAAGCACTTCACAACTAATTAGTGAGGTTTAACTTGATATTTCAAATGCAAAGAGTATTCAGAACAACTCACAGGAACTCTGCTCTGGAAGTACAGCACAATAGAGCAGGTCAGTGTGACCCACTTCTGGTTACCAGATTCTTTTATTTTCTAATTGCCAGATTATTTTATTCTCCACATGTAATTATCACATGCAAATTGGCTGTCATCTTCACCTACAAAATACACAGTCATTACACTTTACAATAAATCCTGTGAAGCACTTCGAGACATCCTTCTGATGTGAAAGGCACTATATCAAACGCAAAGGATTATTAATTGATTATTATCACATGTTGGTTTCAGAGCAGAACTGCGGAGAATTTCAAAAAGGAACATATTCTGGGAAATTCAAAGCATTCCAGATGATATAAATGAACTAATTATAATACTAATTATTAATACAATTAATTATTGTAAATAAAAGAGACCATCTACTAATCTAGTTCAGAAATCCTTTGGCAATCTTGAATTTAAGTGGACCTCTAAATATATGAAATGTGATTCTGCCAAATGATATGAACTGATATTTGGTTTAACACATTGGTTATTAACTGTTCAATGTTACATTTTCACTACCCAATAAAAGCTTGGCTTCTTTTCTTCTCACTATTAACATTGGATGAATGGGAACTGTCAGAAGTTCGTAATCCTGAGTGAGTCACCTGAAATGTGATACCAGCTGTCTGCTCAGCTGGAAATAAATAGAAACCAACTAACTTTTGCAAAGTGACATTTCAGCCTGTCTCTGGTATTCCTAAGGGCTGAGGTGTCTAAATAGTCACATGCAAATCATTTAGCGTCAAGCAACTTGGAAAGGCATTTCTGCATGTAAAGGATTTCTCATTGCTTTGCTGCAGTTATTAAGAAACTACCTGCTCTTCCATGCACCAATGCATAAATCCACCTTACTTGACAGATGCGGATTGGGTTCCTGAGCGGTGGAAATGAACATTCTGCCACTTCCCATCACGGCGATGCCAGACTCTGGTCTCCTCAGTCTGCATGGTTTTTGGCATGCTGCTGCTGTCAATGTATTGGGTGAGGCGGATGTACGCTATGCAGGCTGCATCATCGCCGATCAAATGGACGTGTGGATTCAAGATGATGGTGTGAATTGGCTTGTTGTTCTTGGACAGAGCTACAAAAAGATGCATCACTTTTAATAATAAGATCACACAAAAAAAAACATAATTTATAACAACTGGAAATTGCATTGACCAATACCATTTTCAAAGTAGAATCTGTGGAAGTCCATTCCTTCTACCAGGTTACCCAGTGCTTCAGGTTCAAATGCTGTGAGACCTGGGTCACAAATCTTCCTGCAAAAGACACAGTTTCAAAAGATCAGTTATTTTCAAAATATGAGGATTGCTCAAAGTTCATAAGGATCTCACGCCATTCCCCCATCATAGATACTCGGGAGAGATAACAATCCTTAGAGTTAGAAAGACAGTCAAGCAAATAATCAGCAATGAATAGCAGACATAACATACTGTGCTACAGTAGCATTAATTATTTTGTGCCTCTGTGGTCATGGTAGCAATCTTGTCTCTAAGTCAAAAGGTTGTGGGCTTAAGCCCCATGACAGGATTTAGAACCCATATCTATGCTGACACACCAATACAGCATTGGGAATTTGTTGGAATGTCCAAAGTGATGTCCATCAGATTAAAAAAAACATTATATTTGACTCCAACAGATGGTGTCTCTGGATAATGGGTGTAAAATTGCCATAACCATCATGACCTATTAAATCTTCTGGATTGAAACAATGGTTTTCACTAGATCCGTCAGAGACATAGATGAACCATAAGAACATAAGAAATGCTACATGAAGAAAGGACCAAGGTTCATCTAGTTCGCCTTCCACCTTCCTGGCGGTCGCATGCACATATGTCCCAAACTACCTATGTACTATATCCTATAAATGTTATTTCCTAAAAGAAAACTATCTAATCTGTGTTTGAAAGAATCAACACTTCTTGCTTCAATCGTCTCCCTAGGGAGCCTGTTCCATAGGTTTACTATTCGCTCACTGAAATAGTGTTTGCATAGATTTGTTCTGAATTAACCCCCACTTCAATCGCAGGCTGTGTCCTCTGGTTTTACTATTCAGGAAAAGTTGAAACAGCTTGTCATGATCTATATTGTCATGCCACTTTAGAATCATAAAGATAGCAATCATGTTGCCTTTCATTCTTCTCTTTTCCAGCGTGAAATTGCTCAATTTACTTAGTCGCTCGTAATAGTCCAGCCCCCTTCCATTCCCTCAATCATGTTGGTTGCCCTCCTTGAACCTTATATGAATTAGACTTAATGTATTGTATCATGAGTACTGCTGAACTCTGAGGTCTGCCTGTTCTGGTGGCCTATAGAGATCCCACAGCACTATTCAAAAAGAGAATGGAGTTTCTCCCATTGTGCTGGCCAAAAAAAACACATATAATTGATCACTCACTCCATAGCTGTTTGTGGGACACTGCTGTGTGCAAAATAGTATTTTTCAATCATGTCCCCAATCAGAAATATTTCACTCCTGTCATGTAGTATCCCAGTGAAAATTTACCCAGTTTGTAAGAATGAGTCATATTACACATAATTACCTAAGATATTGTAATATAGTGCAGTAGCACTCATGATACAATACATTAAGTCTAATATATATTAGGTACCTCTATGGCTCTGGGCAAGTTTAATGAAGCTATTGCTTTAGTCCACAAAATTTAATAGATTGTGACGGTAATGGGAATTTTACACCCATTATCCAGAGGCAGCATCTATTGAAGTGAAATATAATATGTTTTTCTCTTTCTGCACTCTCATTCTGAGATACTGCTGTGCACTTCCTGGTGGTTGTTTATTAGGTAAAGCGGTGGATATGGAGTATCGAGTTTTCAGATTGTGCATTTGCTGGATAAGATGTTTAGAATAAGGATAACTAATTGAGAGGGTAAAATAAAAGACTGAAAACATCATATATGCACCAGTTTCCCTGAATCTAGATATTTAGAATGACTGGGAACCCTCAAGTATATGGTAATGATCGCATCTAATACATATAAAATTGTATGTAAATCTAACATTTTTGAAAGATTTCAATAGCTTTTGGAACCTATATGGAGGTTGGCATCAAGTCAATTGAAACATTTTTGGGGGGGTTGTATTTCCAAGAGAGAATAAGCAGTGGTTAAAAGCATTACTGTTCAAAGTCCAAACTCTTCAATTATGCAATAAGCAACAAAGCAACCAATTTTGAATTGTGGAAACCAACAAAAAAAGGTGCTTACGTGTAGGCCTCAAAATCTCCATTGTTGATGGCTTCAATCAGCTGCTCTGTAACTTTGATAATTTCTTGTTTGCGTGCTAAGAACAAGTAAGATAGATTGTTAATAAAAAAATGAAAAGATGGTACAATTGCGCTGATTTTCTACTAGTCTCTAAAAAGATTTCCCATTTCTCTCAGGCTACCACTGTTGAAAATTTAAAAATTTTAAAATCACTTATTTTAAAAACAAATAAAGTTGATGCTCCAAGTGCAGACATTAAGACTAAAAGGTATTCGAGGAACAACAAGCACAAAACGTGCAATCAGAATTTCCAAACCAAGGCACATACGCCAGTAAGGGTCAGTAAATTGTGTTTGGAGAATAACCAACAACATGCATCAGAATGAGCAAATTCGGCTGTCAATTTTCAAAGCACAAGTACCAATGCCACTTGTCATCTTCACTTAGTTCCTTTCTCTCCCTCCATGTGGAGACAAATGCCACACCTTATACTGTAGCAGGGCCTATTTTGACATCTTAATTCTTTCATAACAAGTGGATAGACGTTCATTTACATTTCCCTCAATGCTTGTGGACTTTGTTTTGTGCCGTATTTCAACACTGTATCTTGTCTTCCAGATAAAGATGCAAGGCCACATTATCAGGCTTAAATGGGGGATGACCAACACCACAATTGTAAAAATTTGTATCAATACTAACCAAGTTAAAAGTTAATTCTATAAATAACCTTATCCTTTCCTCCTTCCCAGAGAGGTCTAAGTTCTGAGTTGTGCTAACCATGCTTAAACTGTGAATTAACAGAAGTCCTTAATTATGCCATTAACCAATAGGAGGCAATTCTTGTGTATCTCAACTATCTAATAATCTAAATGAGCAATTCTTTCATTTTTTAGAATAAATTTGCTATTTATACTAAACTGATTTCAACTCTGACCTTCTGTCTGTTTGTTTGCTCTACACATCAGTTTGAAGACATAACTCTGAATGCTACTGTACTACATTTCTTCTATAGAAAACAAAATGTAATTATTTAGGCACTGATACCAGAATTACATTCCTAACAACATTGTCTGAGAACAATGCAGCACAGTGAAGTACTCAAGAGCCACCATGCTGTATCAGATTAAGAAGAAACATCTTTAATGCCAGTTATTAGGTCACAACCTTAATGCCCAATTACGTAAGATAAAGAATTTTTGAAGAAATCTTTCCAAATCATTCACAACTGCGAACTGCAAAATTTGACAAAAATAAAATTAAGATGACTACCTAGGAATATCCTGATAAGAACCTTAATTTTGATATGCTGGATATTGAAATCAGCAGCAGAATATTATATTTCTTCAGCTTGATTTTAGATGAAGTATTGTTTTGCAATGAGTGCAGCAGTATTGCTACAAACTGCAGTGACTGCACTCACACGGAACATCTATTCTTTGCATAATTTAATACAATAGCGAGAAGCATACTGCTTTGTAAACTTTTTTCAAAAAAATGATGGGTAACTGATACAGGATGGGAGCTTTTTACACAAGTCATTGTCACTATTAAGGCCAAAAAATATTTGTGTCAAAAATAGAGACGTACAACAACAAAATTACATTTGTATAGCGACTTTCACATACATAATACTGTTTTCATTACACCCTTTAAAAAACAGGGTGACAAAAACATCTGAATCACATGAGCATATTTCAGTCACTAGCAATGAAACACTCAGGCCTAAAAGTGAAATAAACAAGTGTACGGTTCACACTATAATACACATCTGTACCACAACAAAAATTGTACATGTAGCACTATTTACATACAAAAGTATACACATCACAATAATAACTGGTGGACAAAAAAGCATAGGACATAAAAATTGACATTTTGGGCATCATTATTTAGTTACTGTAAAAGTAACACTTTGTAAAAAGTCTTCAGTCCTATATATGGTCTAGTTAATCTTCTAGTCTAGCCACATTAATCTTCTATGGCAGCCATTCTCAAACTGGGTCCACAAGATCGTTTTGGGTGGTGGTGGGAGACGCACTGGAAGTGCAGAGGCTATGAAATCTATGAAAGCCTAGTTGGACTATGGAAGCAGCGCAGCCCGAGTAACGGATGAGAGACACCCGTTCCCATGGTTCTGGTGTGTGATTTGTTATTTCAGAGCAGCCTTTGTGGAGCCTGTGAGGGAGGGCAGGAGTAAGGTCTTGTTGCATCGCAGGAAGCCTGCGCTGAGTGTGGGGGCTAGTGGGTTCTCAGTCAGGGGTCAGGGTACCTAATGTCCTGGGTGGCTCTGAGCTCAGAAACGGTGGGACCTCTGCTCCATGGGACCACAGGGACTGTTGTGCTCTTGACTTACACTGGACAGAGGAAGGTGCAGGCTGTGAAGGATCTGACTCATGCGACTGATTCTCTGAATGTGCATTTGGGTTAACGTTTGCATTTTCTGTGCACTTGGTCGCTGAATTGATGGAAAGAAACACAACATATGAACAAATAAAGATGAAAAGGTAGAGGGTGACCAGGATCTTCAAGACACAGTGACAGCAGGAGCGACTGCTGGGGCAGAGCAAGGATGGAGACCAGCAAGAAGATATGGTAGAGCAGGAGGAAGAGGATGATGAATGATTGAAACATAACCTTCCTGTCTTACACTCCTCTGAGCAGTCTGTACTTGGAAAGGTGCAGATGTTGGGAGGGAGAAAAATGCCAGAGTGAAATAATGAAACAATGAATATAAATGAAGTTAATGATGTCAAAACTGCTGTCAAAAGGTTTTAATAAGTTGCATTTTCTGTTCTGTTCAGATGCCACAATCCCATTTCATTCAAACTACTCTGCATTGCAAGTTTTAACCAGCATTTAAAATGCTAAATATGCAGACAACAATTATAAGTCTTAATACAGTACTTCAATTCAACACACTCAATTGTGTTTCTCCTTCAAAAATAGAACCTTTCACCAGATGCTGCAGAAACAATGCAAATATGAGACTCATTTTACAATATTTTCATGACAGATTCAGTGCTTATGGTAAAAATAGCAATAACTCGAGCCACCTTTCTCAGACCCCGAGAGATGCTAATTTTGGACTGGAACATAGTTACCAATGCCCACAGGATAACAATCATAAAAGAAAACCCAGCTTGCCAGTAAAGTCACCCAATTAACAGCTCTGCAAGGTTGTCCTTTCATCAGGGCATTAAAGGCTAAATAGTTCAGTAAAGACTGAGTGAACCTAACAGTTACCCACATTGCTGACTAATATAACTAAATGAAGAGCTGCACTGTGCATGTTGTTTTGTTTCAGTATCAAACAAATGTGCCAAAGATACCTTTATCATAAGATTATGGATCAGGACTAACTGAACATTAGATTATATTTTAAAGCTCCATTGTTTTGGCCTTTCAAGCTTCCCAATTGTTGGTTTATATTTAAAACCAGATTTAAAAACCTGCCCCTTTCTTTTTCCTTCTCATTCTTGGCTTCCTGCTCTGTTCCCAGCAGCAACAATACATTTCATCTATACAGCATCTTTCACATCAGGAGGATGACTCAAGATACTGGACATTGAAGGATTTCCATCCGATCTGGGGGTTGGAATCAACAACAACAACAATCAAAAGGGCTGGCGTCAGGAGGATGACCAAAGGCATGGTCAAAAAGGAAGGTCTTGAGATGGGCCTTGAAGGAGGCAAAGGGAGGTGGAGGGGCTCCAGGATAGAGTTCCAGAGGGTGGGGGCCGAAAGCTCAAATGTCCAAGGTGGACCAGGCAGGGCAGGGTACATGAACAGGCCAGTACCTGCCGACTGGAAAGAGTGGACAGATTGGTAACGTTTTAGTAGGTCGCAGAGATATGGATTCATACGAATCCCAGACAAGGTTTCTGTTTACTTTTTCAATCCCATTTAAAATCGCATATACCCTACGAAATGTCTTTTTTTAAAGGATTGAAGGGCCTGAGTTCAATCATTGCACATAGCTCATTACTCTGGTGAACGGTATAATTTTATTTTACCCTACCCTCTCCTTCCACAATTCCTGCAAAATTATGTAGAATTATGCACAGATCTCAAAACAGTTAGTTAATTGAACCAAAAAATTTCAAGGCAAAAATGGGCAAGAATTTAATTTAATAGTTTCAAGTATGGACAAAATAATTTTTAAAAAAATTCTAAACCATAAATTATTGCTGTCTTATGTTATGTATTTCAGCATCAAGAAGCAAGGTAGAACCTTATTAAAATCCAATTTGGTCTGGTTAATGTAAAGCACATTTCAGAAATTGATAATGCAACAGCATTAAGGACAATGCATCAATCACATTTTGCAACTTTCCCACCAGAGGCTTAATATTTCTTGTGGTTTCAGCATTTAAACCAATTTTGGAAAAATCTGAAATTCTGCCTAAAAATAGAAGCCAGTTTCACAAGCTCCTCTTAAAAAAGGTGGAAAATGAGCCCCCAAATTTAATTATTTTCAAAAAGTTCTGCATGATTTTAAATTTTAAGGTAATGGTCTTAAATATAAGAACAAGGTAGATTTTGGGCCCTTGATGAATTAGCAGTCAATGCCACAAGAAGATGACTCAAATAGATAGCCATGTTTCCAATGGATGTAATAAATGGGTGGCATGCAGGAGCTTAATACTGGAGTCTGGGACGCTATCTGTTGTTGCAGTCGTCTGAGTGATGGATTTAATATTTATTACATCACATGCACCCAGATGTGGCAGTGGCAGATCTCCAAAGCTGATTTCTATGTCAATGTGACCCAGAGCCTTGGGACACCTCCTGACATGAGAGGCGCTGTACAAATGTAATTTGTTGTTGTTGTTGGATGAAGCTGGTCCACTGCATTGGAATTTTGGTTTGAAATTGAGAAAACTCGATTGTTATTTGGCAAGATACCGACCATCTTTTTAAACACCTCAGTGGTCAGTATCCCAAAAGCCAAGACTTGAACACAGTGATCTAGGGTCCAAGGCAATTCAACGTGTCCAGTCCCTGGCCCATCCCAAGTGCATTTGGTGAGACTAACGCTAAATATATTCACTAAACTGACCCAGACCGATATGCTGGATATAAAGTGAAATTCTGATATACATTACGATCACTAAAATTTCATCTAGACACAGCCTTTACAAAAGTGCCAATATGCTTTAAGAAAACTGGCATCTGAACAGCAAAGAACTGAAATACAACCAAAGAAACGGACATGAATATGGATCACTCCAAACGTAAATAAATGGACTCGGGAATAAAATAAAATACTCCAATCTCTCATAACTCAGTAGTCATTTCTCCATTAATCTATGATAAAAAGTTTGTTGTCAAGAAAATACAAGAGAATTAACTTTTCTTTCAAACTCCACCCACCCCCACCCGCCCACCACCAAAAAAAACATAAATTGGGACTCATTTTAGATCTGATAATAATTATTCAGGATAATTCCCTGCACACATGTTCTAATTGCAGAAATACGGTACTAGTAATCCGCAACACTGAATTAAGTGTTCATAAGCATTTATCACATTTTAATGGAGCCACTTTGATGCTATAAATACACTAGTAATCTGGTCAATGCTACTTTGAAGAGCACCACAATAAATATATGAAGACTAAGCAAATAGTAATGATTCTAAGTTACTTCTCAATCTCACTATACGTACCTTTCACATCTTCATCTTCAATGATGGTGTTCGTGCTCTCTGTAGATTCCTATAGAGAAAAGCAAACCTCATTTCACCAGTACAATATGAAACTATGCGTCCATGAATAAGAATTCATCAATTTTCTGTGTGAACTTAAAAAGCTGAGGCCACAAATACAATATGCAAGGTGAAGATTTGTGCAGCATTTTAATATATAAATTCTGTGGCCTTAAATTGCGGGCAGTTATTCACTCAAAACAATTTTTATTTAAATGAAAGCATCCAATCATAAAAATGTAAACAAATCTTAATGAAACATGGACAAAGTAAAACTAATGTGTACTGATGTAGCTTCATTAACCAATGAATATTATTGTATAGACACACAATGCAACTAAAGCAAAGTTTTATCTTTCAACATCAACAACAACAAGATTCCATTTATAAAGCGCCTTTCACGTCAGGAGGACGTCCCAAGGCGCTGCACAGTTGGGTCATGACCCGAGCAGGGGGGAAATGGTCAGGGTGAGGGGAGGGAAGGGAGGGAGCGAGGAGGGGGGAAATGGTCAGGGTGAGGGGAGGGAAGGGAGGGAGCGAGGAGGGGGAAGAGAGTCGAGAGGGGAGCTGAAGGCACGGTCAAACTTTCAGCAAAGTTTATACAATCTGATCTAGTACTGTAATATATAAAAGTGCGCTAGTGTTACTCAAGTGTTTTAAATTATACAGTAGTATTCTGAGCAAAGTACAGTTGTATAAAATACATTATAACACAGACAAAGAAGGGCATCATTGTTTCCTGGGATGCAGCATACAATCAGTAAAATGACAGTGGACACATACATTTTATGCATTCACGTGTTATGACCTTTTTCACTCACTGCTATTGAACAACTGGGAGAAAGTAATTTGCAGCAAACAGACGTACTTTCAAGCAAAAGACCACATGACTCCCAACGCAATCATAAACAAAAAACACCTTTATTGCCCTGTTGCACCTCAGGTATAACATAAAACATGCACTGAAAATATAACTGAAAACATAATTTTGTTTGAAGCCTGGATTATGATCAGAAAGCAATTGAATGGGACAAGTACCAGGTGGAACCACAAACTGCAAAAACACTCATTCTGCATTTCAACCCAAGCTGGCACAAGACACTGGACAAGATAACCAACACTGCATGCTGTATTGGCACTTTACGAAATCACCAGTTAACAAAGAAAAATACACAGAATACCAGAAGCTTGCTGAATACACCATAAAACACCCTCAGCCAAACACAAGGCCACAAAACACTGAAATGGAGAGTAGACGAAAGAAATTCGAAAAACGTAACACAGAATGCTACGATATTTCTGATAGTAGATTGTGTATATTTTTTTCCTTGGTTGGTACATTCTGCAGATTAGTGCTAGGCCTGCTGGCGAAACAATTTGTGTGATGCTTAAACTGGTGAACATATCTTGTAATACCTTATTTCCATCAGCAGGATTGTGGATTACAGTAGTTTGGGGCTCCTGAGCAAGATAAAAGAAAACTCATTGGTCAAGCTTATCCTTCGTCGTCAAAGTGTGAACGAGCCAGCTACAAGGATGATGAGGCTAAAAAGCAATGTCATGATGACCAAAAACAAATGATGTTTAAAAAATACATAAAATCAGGGATGGATCTAACACAACCAGCAACTCCTATCTGGACATCCTGTAACAAAACCTCCATCTCCTACAGTCATGGCATGCAGTTTCTCTAGGTGCATAGCAGCATTTCTGTTTGCTAGCTCCCTGATGTCAGTAGCCTATGCTACTGAATTTGGAGCAGGTCACATTTTGGTGCTGTTGCTGGCATCGCCAGGAGAACTAAAAACAACATGCGGGAAGGCACAGAGACCTTCCACTACAACATGCAGACTAGCAACTACCACCGTGTTCAGTGTCACAGCAACTACTGGTTAAAAATAAAAATGCACGCTGCCTACACAGATGGATTCCCCACAAAACAGAACAGAGACACATGACGAGCTCTCACATGGTAACCCCCTCAGAAAGCAAAAAACAAAACAACGGAGTTGAGGTATACCAGTGCTGGGGTAGGTACGGGTTCTTTTGGGCTGGTTACAACGTTGGCTTTGTTGTTAACCTGTGGGTATGTAAAAAAACATAGAAAATGCATAAGCCTCAATTTATTGTTGCAAAACAGGTTAAGACCGACCATGAATGAATCTCTTCTGATTGATGGATTGTCTACAGTCTGTCTTATGATCTAAACCTATTTGACTGTTTGCAAGTCATGTACAGTTTACAGAACTAGGAAATAAATGCATTGGTTACAATACACCATTTGGAACTGAGCCAATATACGAATTAGAAAAGATTACGACACAGTAAACACACGTTACGAGCAGTTTGTTTAAAAAAAGGAGTTTGTGCATTTTGTCTCCAGTTAAGCTAATCTAATTGATTCTGTGAAGATGCTTGAAAATTATAAAAGAATTGGAAATACATGAAGTTTGAATTCGTGATCGTGATTGAAGCTTGTTGGTAATACAACAGCCAAGCAATTTTGTATTAGTTATGACTGTGCTCTGAAATATGTCATTGGCAGTAAATATTGAACATAACCAACTATTATGTATAATCACTTTCTATGCAAGGATTTGGTACCAATATGAAGCAACTGTCAAGAGATTTATTTCTATAGGAAGGAAATCTTAAACAGATTTATGTAAAGTTATATACCTATGGGACGACTTTGAATGTATTCTACATTCTTTTAAACATTGGCAAATGTATTCAGTAAGCAATATATTATCAGAATTACAATTCCATGAAAACACACCACATAAGATATAATTCATTCTACATTCGGTAAGCATTGATTTAATTGAAAAGCCAAAGCCTTTATGGCTGTTTAATTTGTAACAGATGCTTTATGTTAGCCAACTAATGAGTATTTATCCTTTAATGATGCAGATCACAAATTCAATGATACTTTATTTTTGAAATGTTAACCCTAAAGACTCAGCATCTTGAAAGTAAATTCTCTTACAAGAGATCTGAATTGTGTTAGAAATAGCATGCGTGTTGCAGATTATGGCACTGAGATCTAAATATTATCTAATAATGCTCGAAGGACTGAATGTCTGACTCCTGTTCCTGTGTTAAGTTGATGAAACACAGCTTTGAGGACATTTCCAGCATGAACCTAAAATAACTGGCTACAGGTAATTTCTCACCTGCAGCCCCAGCAGGGCAATCACATCTGAAGAAGAATTTATCCATAGGGCAGTAAAGCATTTGTCTCCTTGTTTCATGTTGCTTTAGACAGATACACACCTACTTTGTGTACCAACATCTTGTATATTTGTTCAGCTTGCTCAGATTTAAAATATAAGCATGGTTAGTTCCAAACACTCTTGACACAGAATGTTATTTTCCAAAAAGAAAACTCAAAGTACAAATGCAAACAGCTAAAATTACCACCCAAACTCTCTGTTGTATTAGCTTGAAAAAGACAGAATTAATTCTAGACCACATTGATAGGATGGCATGCAAAGTGATTACCTTTCATGATTACATAGGATTGAAGGAAGAAACACCTAGGAAAAGTAACAGCAAGTCCCACTTTTCAATCAAAAGCAAAGATTTTTTAAAATTAAGGTCGGCATATGTTAGATATGTGCACGTCCACTTCTCTAAATCATTTTGCAACACTACTTTCTGCAAAGCAACTGCATACATTTTGAGAACATGGAAACAGAAATTTGCTTCCATAGGATTTCACAAACAGGAATTCTCAAACATTACCATGTTTGGTTTCTTCATTCGGATTTCTCTAACTTTTAAATATCAATGGGACAGCTTTCCCTTGGCCTTGTACCAAATGCAGTCAGGAGGGTGGAACAGATGAACTGTTTCTGCACCTTTGCTATTGTTCCTCTGAACAAAATACTCGCATGTGAAGAAGCAGGTTCTGAGCATGGCTTCCTTTCAAATTCAATTTCCCACCTTGGGGAAGCTGTTTGCATTTTAGCAATATGGGATATTCTCTCATCAATCCACTGCTTTGGATGTTTGTGCTCTAACACAATGCCCTACCATACCACTCATGGTTTATTCATTCAGTTGAGAAAATCCTTCAATATTGTATATATTAACATCAAGGAGTTTTCTCAGTCCCATTTAAAAATCCTCTAGCCATATTGTCAAAGGATATGCTTTCACGGTAATTAAAGTCTCACTGAGAGCTAGAGAAATAATATCATCAAAACTTCAAAATGTGTGCTTCTAAAAGGCGAGATAACATATTTATATTGCACATAAATAAACAGATTATGAATCATTCAAAAGTCTAAAACCAATGTTAAATCTTTTTCTTAATTCTTAATAATCGAAGGTTGACGGTCTCTCTTATTTCCAAGAGACCATCATAGAATGTACTCTTATTGGTGTACAAATGTAAGGCATATGAGTTAATCTCAAACAAAATAGAAGTTGCATTGGTTTAATGGAAGGATAGACTATTTATTGAACCATAAGAGCAAAATAGAATAAATTAACAAAACAAGTATATGATGCATACCACTTTATAATTCTTAGAAAAAAATAGTTGACATACAGACAGAACAATGATTCTTTTTAAACACTTCATTTACTCAAATTCCTTTCCTAAGTGTTCAAATTCCTCTCCTTTCCTGTACAATAATGGTTTAGAAAGTTAGCCTTCTAACCCTTCCCCCCCACCATGCTCCAAAAATATAGCCCAAATATTCTCCTACAGAGAGTATTCAGAACTGGAATAATGTAGCACTGTTTGGCAACTATAGAGAAAAAACAGACCAAATCCTCACAAAAGGAATTCATGAAAATAACTTGCTCTGGCCAAGGTTCATAATCCATGTCTACTGTACTCTTCCCTTCAAGGCCTATTTCAAGACCATCCTTTTCAACTGTGCCTTCAGTCATCTTCCTTCCCCACGCCCTTTCCGAACCCAACCCGCAGCTCGGATGCAAACCCCTCATTGTGCAGCACCTTGGGATGTCCTCCCTTCGTGAAAGATAATAATAATCCTTGCATTTGATATAGCGCTTTTCACGTCGGGAGGACATCCCAAAGCGCTTCACAGAACACACTGTAAAGTGAATTGACTGTATATTTGTGGGCGAACGCGGCAGCCAATTGCGCACAGCAATGTCCCACAAACAGTCGTAGATTGAAAATGACCAATTTTTATTATTGATTTTGGTTTTGGAGGGATTATTATTAGGCTCTGTGTGGAGTAAGGAAACTTGCCCAAGGTTTCGCCCTCTGCCTGGAATTGAACTCAGGTCTCTCGCTTGCAAAGCGAGTGCTCTAACCACTGAGCTACAGGACTCCAAGATGCTATACAAATGCAATTTACTGTTGTTGTTCAATGTTGGAGATGTAGAAACTCACAGTCCAACCTCAAGATTGTTAGCAGCAGCACAGGATTCGTTGGTGTTTAACACAGGTCTGTACAACTATGCCAGAAAATGGAATTGCTGTAACAGCAGTTCAACCCAAAGTAGCCACACAAAAAAAATTAACATTACTTCATAAATAATGTTTTCCTCTTAAATTCCCAGAATGTGCAATGATACAGAATTCTTTTCCTTGCAAGATTTTAACACACAGCACCACCCTTTCCAGAACCAGGATTTAAACTATAATTATGTAGAATTTTTCCAAATCTTCACTCTTGGCAACCACTTGACTAATTTGGAGAGTTTGCTTCTGGTAAATGATTTCTCCAGTTGTACCACCCAAGCAGCATCACAAAGCAATGACATTACCCTTTCACAATGTGATTCATCATTTTGAACATATAGTGAAAAGAACCACTATTTTTAATTATCCTATCCACCAGCCCCCTACATTGTCATTTAGACAGTGCTTTCTTGCAGACGTAGGAAGTACACACAAGAAGCAAATTGTTTTAAGCTAGTCAGAAAGATGTATTTTTATGTAACATCAGTGTGAAATCTATATTTACCTAGATTAAGAGACTTTTAAAAAAAAAAGAAATACCAGGTGAATAATGCAATTTTGTAACTGATTCAATATGATAATTATCACATCAAATTTGTTAAAAACATGAGAATTTCAGATTATAATTATCAATCGAGCTCAGGTGGGAATACTCTTTTGCCTACCACACCTGCTGGCACCTTTGTTCCTGCCAGCCATCATCCCCATTGCTGCTTCTAAATGTGAAGAATGGCATTTTTCACTGCCACTTCTCACTGCCTCCTTTTCTTTTCACTGCCAGTTTAACCTCAAAGTCCTGACTCCAGTTTCTCTGAACACGCTAATCAGAACACGCTGAACACACTTCATCACTTGTTCACACTGGGCACCCCAAATTCTTGTTAGGCAGAGAAGATCCAAGCACTCACAAAGAGATGGACTCACTAAGTATTCTCTTAATATGAGTACAATTAATGTATAATGGACTCTGGGATGTTCGATCAG
The DNA here is from genome assembly GCF_018977255.1 of Callorhinchus milii. NCBI lineage: Eukaryota > Metazoa > Chordata > Chondrichthyes > Chimaeriformes > Callorhinchidae > Callorhinchus > Callorhinchus milii. Next base: position 33,196,099 of record NW_024704742.1, on the reverse strand, counting down.
ATACTCATACTAGACTGGAGATAACACAACACTAATAACCGTCATGGTTCAGGCCACCAGCTTTTCAAGATCTCCGTGAAAGTTAAAGTCAGGAGTGGTTAAACATTAGCTCTATAATGTGAATTTCGCCTAACATGAAAGTTTTATGAAGATCTTAGTACAGCAGCTGCAATGCAGAGGTTTGTGCCATGGTACCCATCTCTTGAGAAATCAAACACAACTGCACTATATATGTGATCCCTAGTTTTGCTTCATTGAAGTATAAGGCAGCTTGTGTAACAATACTTCATAATGTGCTTAAACAAGGATACAAATAATAAAAACTATTTACATTTATATCAAGACTTTCACATTAAAGAGGATGAATCAAAGTGCGTCAGGCAGATGGCTGGGCACCTAAAGTGTCAAACTACTTTGCCACCGATTATGCTTACTCGTGAGACAAGGTTGAATGAAGTTCTGATAGGAATTCTGAATCATATTCCAAGACATATTTTAAACTGACATTATATTCTCATTGTGTACGATCAACTACGACTTGCATTTATAGAATGCCATCCAGGTAGAATAAAGTCTTGGAGCATTTCACAGGGTAAGTGTCAGACACTGAGGCAGGAAATACGGTGAAGGGAGAGTTGACCATGCGCACGGTGAGACAGAAGGGAGCTCCAGAGATTGGGCATGTAGTTGCTGAAGGCTCAGTCTCGGCTGGTGGGGCAGAGGGGTTGGGGGAGGCTCAACAGGCCTGAGTTAGCTAAGCAGAGTGAGTGAGCAAGTGGGGTAGTGGAAGATAATAACAATAATAATAACAGATAGGGAGGTGATAGGACATGAATGGATTTATAGGTGAGAGTAAAGACCATGAAATAGATCTGTTGGGAGCCAGGAGAACATTGTGAGGACTAGGATGATGTGCAAATGGACATTATAATGTAGTTTAAAAAAGCACCTACCAATGTCAAAAACGTTACCAGATCAGATATATACAGAGAATAAAATCCACAGCTTAAGCAATCATTAAAAGACGTTGTTAGTGTAACAAACGTAACGAGTTCTCTTAAGACTTTAGTAGCACAACAGACTTCATTGATTGCCCGCTGTAAATAAAGATAACACAAGTCAAGGACATGATAAAATCAAATCATCCTCAGTTGGAAATGGGAAAGAAAAGCTTGAGTAGTTCAAGTGGAAATTAATGTAATATTCTTTTCAGTAAAGGCAGTCGGTCACAGATCGTGCAGTTATTAGTTTCTGAATCAATTATATTGGTGCAAAAAAGGATGCACAGTCATAATTCTGCCAATCGGAATTAAATTGGGAATACATTTAATAGGGAAGTAATTCCATACTGCAAAGGCTGTAAATACTGGGTCAACTGCAATATTTGAGACAAAAAAAGTTGAATATTTGGTAGGCAGGGGGACTCAAGGAATATGGCAAAAGGGTAGGAAAATGGTATTAAGTTGCAGTCCAGCCATGATGTGTACAAAAACAAATTATACACATCTAGCAAATGCAGATGTAAAGGTTGATATATGTATCCATATTGATAGACAGGTATGTACAACTATAGTTATCTTCCTTATACCAAGGCAGAAGTGAAGATTTAGACGAGGGTCAGTGATTTATTTATGTTACTCTCTTTCAGCCATTACACTTTGCTGTTTATGATGTACATTAAGACGTTTTGACTGTGTGGTAAGGTGCTATATCAAATGCAATATCTCTCATAAAACAGCAAAAGGTCAATTATGTTGGAAAGGATGAGGAAAGTAGAAATTACACATATACTCATGGATTTGGAAACATAATGAGCTGCTGTTCCATCAAATGCAGGGTCACCGGCAGGATTGTCAACTAAGCTATAGATATTGACAGTTTAGACCTTAGCCTTGAACCACAGAAAAACAAATGTTGGCTGGACCGATATTGACCTCTAATTCAGGTACCTTTTCCTCTCCAGTCTGTTCTGAGGAGTCCAAATCCACACGTCTGTGACAGGCACAGCGGAGACTGCTCGCTAGGTGATACAGCAGTCTCAAAATGGATAGTATTGATCAAAGGGAGTGTGTGCATGTGTGTGTGTGTGGGTGAGTGCATCCGTGAGTGAGTGAGTGAGTGAGTGAGAGATAGAATTTATATTTTCTCGTGAATAAAGAATTAGATTGCACTGATGTCTGGGGTAAAGCTTGTGACAAACCCAATCCAACAAATAAAGCTGGCAGGGGAATATGATCTAGGGCAATTAATTATCCAAAGTCCTAGGCATTGCTTATGCCAACATGGACCTTCAAGAAGGAAATGATTTATTCATGAAATCAGTTGCTTTCTCATCTTCCAATATCTTACATCAACTTCTCAAAGTGTTGTGAAAAAAGCTGGATTTGTAGTCAAAGAGCAAGAGTACAGTCCTTTATTTTAAGACCAGGTGAGGTTCCAACTACAAAATATTTTCTTCTTCCTGGTTATCTCTGAAAAAAACTCACGTAACCCAAATGTGAATTGGGACAAATGTGTGACTAGTAATAATAATAATATCCTTGCATTTGATATAGCGCCTTATTACATCTTTTAGATGTCTCAAAGCACGTCACAGAATATACTGTAAAATTAGTGATTGTATGTTTTGTGGGTGAAACGCGGTAGGCAATTGCACACAGCCGTGTCCCACAAACAGTCATGGATTAAGTGACCAAATTATTATATTTTTTAATTTTGAAGGGATTATTACCCATGGAAAAGCGATCTGCCAATTGACTAATACTTGGTTCCTACTTACTGCTAGATAAACAGAGGTGTATGGAGTAAGGAAACATGCCCAACATTTCTCCCTGCCGGGAATCAAACCACAAAGCTACAGGGCTCCACAGTTCTGAGGAGTTGTAGTTGTCTGCTCTCTCTCCCTCCCTCCCTCCCTCCTCCCCAAATTCGCTCGCTTCCTTCCCTTGATAAAAGTCCGTATGATGTCCTACCTCTTTGACCGCGCTTTCAGTCACCTCTTCCCTCCCTATCCCCTTTAGCTCCCACCCCCAGCTCGAATGCCCAGCCAGCAGTGTTAAGCGCTTGAGTTGTCCTCCTGACATGAAACGTTCTGTATAAATGTAAATTGTATTGTACGGCACCTTTGATTATCACAGTAGAAATGTTTATAACTGAATATTAATTTTAGACCGACAGGAAATCTAGATGGATGAGACAACAAGGCGAATAATGATACAGTATTGACCGTTACATACATAATTCAATGGAACTTCCAGGTAAGAGGCTTATATAACTCATCCCTTAAACCAACTAGTGTGAACAATCTTATTCTGTACCTTTCCTTAAGGAATCCGAGCTATCTGAAAACTACATCAAGATGCAAGAATTTACTTTGCAAAAGCACATTGTTTCGGACACCAACCTTATGTGAGAGTATGTGAACCTGCACGTCCTCCTCATTAGTGATAAAACAAGACTAAGAACAAAATACTGTGGCCAAACAAAACCAAAGTATTAGAAGGAAGGGTTACATCACTGCATGTGGTTTCATTAAATTCCAACCTACCTTAACGCCATCGGTCTTCTTGTTGAGCAAGCTCTTTGCTGCTGTAAATGGATAACAAAAATCTAAATTAGACCTATCATTTCCCACAACAAAGTGAGCTTTTGGCAAAGCCAGTGCTTAACTCACAGCAACAGGAAAGAAAATGCTGCAGGCAAAATTTTATTTTGCTGAAAGCAATCTTGGTTAGGCAGAATAAACCTCAGGCAAATTTGTAGAAGGCAGGCTTCAGACATGGGTTCAAATGCAACACTTGAAGAGCATTTATTCTCGAAATAACTATCTTTTAAACGGTACGTACCACATATATATGTCTGAATGCAATACACGGGTCAAAACATGTCAAAACGATCACAAGTTCATATACAAAACTCATTGCATTAAGTAAAAAGTTTCATACGGATATTCTTGTGTGCGGTGACCATGAAGTTACTCATCTTTTTCTCCTCTGTATCTGAACTTGACTCAGCACTCGATGAAGCACGCAGTGATATTGATGGATGTTTTCGCTTCAGATGGTTCACCAAATTTGATGTCCCGCTTTTTGTACCGCACATCTGCAAATGGCAGTGTTTGCAAACTGCCTTAAATTTCATACCAGTGGCGTTCTCTGGTACATCAAAGTTCTCAAATACAGCTGAGCGTTTCCGAGACATGTCACATTACAGTTTGAGTTAAACTGCGAGGCGAACAACTTCTATGTGTAAATAGACTGCAAATGCATTTGCATCTAAATGTGCTCGAGACCAAAGTTACCACATTTGCATTTTTTTCTGCCCAAAGAGGAAATGCCACATCGGCATCATGTACATTTGCATTTGGAGACAACACATCATTTGAATTTGCATTTAAATGCACTCGTTCATATTTGAACCCAAGCTGAATTTCTAATCAGTAAAGTTAGCTGTGTGAAAGTGGCAGCTGACTACTTTGGTTTTTAAAACATCTCTTTTTAATACTTCATATATATCATATACAAATAATTATCTACATGTCACGTTTTGGAATGAATACGGCCTATGAGACTTTGGAACGTGATAGGCAGTACATAAGCATTATGACGTATATACAAGTGTCTGTTGTCTCTGTGTTGTGACTAAATGACATCTGTCTCAAGCACATTTAAATGCAAATGCAAATTCAGATGTATTTGCATTTGGACCCAAGTCTGGCAGTCTTAAATTCATAAAGCAAGCAGGGATTATTGGTCAATCAGGCAGTGATTGCTTTGAGTTGCAAAAATGCCCAATTAGATGTTTAGGGTCTTACCTTACAGGGAACAAATTCCAAACAAAGTGGAGAAGGGAAAAAGGGAGGAACAAAATGAAACATGTTTATGATCATTTCAGTGACTTTAACATTATCTAAAACAAATGGTTTTCACGTCCCATGCACTTGAACCAAATTGGCACAATGGCTACCACTCCTAATTTATCATTTCACACAGTGCTCTCGAACAATGACATGCAGAACAATTACAAAACAAGGGGAATCAATAAAGATTGTGCTTGGTTGAATTGCTAGCTGAATTTCTAATAAGTAAAGTTAGTTGTGTAAAACCCTGTGTGTGGCTGCTTACTGATTTAGTTTAAAAAACCTCTTTGTAATGCTACATCTACCCAGGAGAAAATAAATTTCTTGCAGTCAGATGCTAACACTGATAAATAGATCCAAAAACAGGAATTCAGCAAGGTAGCAACATCTTACAACTCAAAACATTATCAATATTTAACTATAATATATTTAAATACAGCCTGTTTTGGGAAACAAACATTCTATTACCTAGTTAAAATGCGGTCCATTTTTCCTGAAAGACTATTTGCCTGAAATGCACATTTCACTCTGTATTATTTTACTTCATATTATAAACTACTTGTTTACATGTGCTGTAGGATATATTGCTAGACTCTCCCAAAATACATGTCGAAATTATTAATTAGTAATTCATATTGCAATATCAATACCTTCTTAGCGAATAACATTTAGCACAAACTTTAAAAGAAACTGCTTATTTTAAGCTAATTGAGTTGCAAAAAGTCAGAGGTAATAGTAGGATCCAAAATGTGATGCTTCTTAGCAGGAATCCTTAAAAATAGAATCTGAGCTGCACAAAAGGGGATTCTGTTTGGCAACTAGAAAGAAATATGTTACTGTAACTCACAGGGACTTTGATCCAATGTGAAGTGACCCCTGAATTTATAGGGAGATTGGTAGATCTGGGGAATATCCTCTTGTGGTGGTTGAGACTGTTTTGCACATACTCAATAGGAGTGTATCCAGAAACAAGAGCCCCTAATGCTTGTTTTGGCTGAGGTAAAATAAAGATTCTAATTTTTACTTGGTATGTGGGTTAATTCCTTATACCAAGAGGATCATTGACAAGAACCCTTCCCTTACTTGGGAGAAACGTTATAGGCCCGACCCACATTTCCGAAGTGAAGTGTCAGCGGGTGGCCGAGAATTCCAACAAGATTCTTTATTAAGGAATCCCATTAAGACACACTGCATAGCAGACCCCAATATAACTGTAATGAGGCAACATGCAAATCATTTGTCTTTCCTCCAGACATTTTAAGTAAAAAACTATTAAGAATGGTAAATTAACCTATTTTGCCTTATTCATACAGGTAACCTCGGTGTAACCGGAAGGATCTCCCAGCTAAATGTCTTTCAACAATAAATAAGCCTACATCTTGAAGAGACAGGAAGAGAGGGACGGCAAGAAAATCCAAGAAAAGCTGTAAAATAACGATGAAAAACATCCAAATCCGTTAGTCCTCACATGAATTATTCGATAAAGTTATGGACTCTGCTGCAGGTCACTGAGGCATGCTAGAAGTTATTTGCCATGCTACTTTGTATTTCTCAACCACTCTTGTTTGCATTGCATAATGCAAGCTGACAACCAAAATTATANTTTTTTTATCAAGAAAAGATCCACAGGCACAATTTGGATTAGCAAGATTTGGGCCACAAATGGTCAGATCAGCAGTTACTACTTGCTCTTGGTATCGGCAAAACAACAGAAAAGTGTTTTCGCAAGTCAAAACTGGTTAGGGACTGTAAGTTATCTCAGAACAGAAAACAAATGAATGCATTGTGGGGTTTCATGTGCTGGCCAGTTTTTCAATGTTGTCCAGAAATCTGCTGTGTGAGAACAGAGAACGAACCAGGTTGCACGTTACATTGGTCAGTTAGTGTGGCAACTATTTTCTGCCTTTGTTAAGACTCTATTCCAGTGGTGGCCAACCAATGGCCCAAGGGCAAACATGTCTCGTGGGGGCATCAAGAAACGGCCTGCCAAACATTTGCACTAGTCTAGGCAAGTCTGTGTTAAATCAATATTTTGTTTCCAGTAGCTATCGAGTAGTATTACATGGTGTGGTCATAAATCAAGAAATATTCAATCAAGAAAAATTAGCTAAACAAAAATGTTGGCTATCACTGTTTTATTTCATACATCTGCTGGGAAGTATTACAGTTGCGTTTGAGACTTATTCATTCAAAACTGTATTTAGGTAAGAAAGTAAGAACCTACTTTTTATGTGTAGCACCTTTCCAAGTTGGATCATCTCAAAGTATTTCACAGTTACTGTTAAGTATAGTGACTGTTTCGTAGGCACAAACAGCAGCCATCTTCACCAGCAAGGTCCCACAAAGAGTGATGTGACTAATTAATCTGGGGGATTGTTGGCCAGGATAAGTGAAGTGCTTCACTCAAATTAATTTAAATAGCAAAGACAGAAGGAGATTCACTAACAACTTTTAAGAGAGAAGTAGATGGGTATTTGGGGAGGACAGGATTGCAGTGCTATGGAGAGAAAGCGGGTCAGTGGGATTGAGTTGGATTGCTCTTTTAGGAGCTGGCACAGACGCGATGGGCCGAATGGCCTCTTTCTGTGCTGTACAATTCTATGATTCTATGAGAGCCAGAAGTGGCCCCTGTATAACTAAGTCATTATCCCAGACAAGCTTTATTTTTCTAATACTTTTCCTCCAGTCGCCAAGATGGCTTTTAATTTCTGAGCTAATTTGCCATTTGCTGAGCCTTAAGATTCTTTTAGCCTTGCATTTTCTATTTTAATGGCTTCTGAAAACCTAAGCAAATTATATCTATTGGCTAGCCCTTACCTACTGGTTTAGTTAACTCATAAAAGGAAACTACCAAGTTAGTGAGACTTCCGCTAAATACACGTGGACTCTTCAGATGATTAGCATCCTGTATACCACTCCTGTATACCACTCCCGAGAATTTTCTTACTGCACATATTTAGCAAGATAACTGGTCTAAAGATTGGGCAATATTTATTATCCTGAAATCCTCAGGACCAGATTCTACATTTATGAAACCATAAAACTAACTGTAAACAGGTTAAAGCCAAGTACCCAGGCTTTTCTTGTTAAATTTACTTTATACAAAGGAACTTGTCTCTCGTACCTCTAACAATAGCTATTTCATTTTTTAACATCCTTTGAATCTAACCACTTTGAACGTATCCTCATAATCAGGATTGATTACCAGATAGCTACATTTTGCAAATCAGCTGTAAGTTTCAATACCCATGGTTTAAATCTATCGTTTTTAAAAAAGAGATTACAAGAAATGTGGTGTCTTGAATTCAATAAATTGGGATCAGCAAGTCTAAATTAAAATTCACTGGTGATTCATATATAAAATATACTTGAAAGTCAGTTCAAACAAGTACGAGTCAGACCGAACATAAATACCAGGATTCATATTTTGACTACTGCAATTTAATTTGTGTGTACGTGCTGGATGGGGCAAGTATGCAAAGAGTATTACGTTACCGACCCAATGCAAACATTTGGTTTTTCTGTTCCTACAGAAAGAGCAGCAGCATCATCAGTGGCGTAACAAGACCCCAGAAGGGCCTGCAAGAACCTAAAATGTTGCTTACCTTTGTCTCCTCGTGTTCTCTCTCTCTCTGACATAACTCACATGTGAAATAACTATATCGAAATGGGGAGTGAGAGACCACGAGTCATTCCGCCACCAAAGGGTTGTATCATGGCACCACTTGCACCATTGTTGTTACACCACTGCATCATGATATCAAGGCACTTATGCAAAACCATGATGCAAATCTCCAACTTTGCAGTTGGTGACGTCATTCGCAGACATGGGGTCAACTTCCACATGTATGTGGATGACACCCAACTGTACCTCTCTGCCTCCACTCTTGACTCCAGGACCACTGCTGTCCTGACAGAATGTCTGTCAGACATCAAATCCTGGATGAGAGCTAACTTTCTACAGCTGAATGTCAACAAGACCAAAGCTCTCCTGATTGGCTCCCATCAGGGCCTCCACACCTCAGGCGCTGACAGCATCACCATCTACGGTTGCACACTCCACCTTACTAAGCCAGTCCGGAAACTTGGGGTCTTGTTTGACCCTCAACTATCCTTTCTACCCCACATCTGCACCATGACCCGCTCTGCCTTCCCCCACCTCCACAATGTCTCCCGGCTCTGCCACTGTCTCACATCATAGGCCACTGAAACCCTCATGCACGCTTTCATTATATCAAGACTCGACTATGCAAACTCACTGCTTGTTGGCCTCCCCAACTCTTCCCTCCACAGGCTGCAGATCATCCAGAACTCTGCAGCCCGTGTCCTCTCCCGCACCAAACCCCATGACCCTATTACCCCCATCCTCGCCCGACTCCACTGGTTTCCCATCACACAGAGGATACAGTTCAAGATCCTGGTCCTCACCTTCAAAGCCCTCCGCAGTCTTGCTCCCCCCTTCCTCTGTGACCTTCGAACCCCCTATCATCCTGCTCCCTCCCTCCGCTCAGCGGACTCTGGCCTGCTTCACGTCACCCACCTCGCTCGTCCCACTATTGGTGGGCAGGCCTTCTGCCACTCCGCCCCCGCACCCTGGAACTCCATCCCACAGACCCTCCACCCCGCCCTCTCCCTTGCCACTTTCAAGACCCATCTCAAGGTCCTCCTCTTCAACTGTGCTTTCGATCTCTCTGCTTCACCCCTGCCCTCCACCCTCCCTGACCCCGATCCCTTGGGTCCGCAACTCTGTCTGACCAGCCCCTTGGGACGTCCTCCCGACGTGAAAGGAGCTTCGCAAATGTAATTTTGTTGTTGTAGTTTCTCCATCCGACTCCCACCCCTCTGTCAATGTCAGGAGTTTTATTCCAAATTATGAATGGAATAAATTGCACACTGCTCAACTAGAAAGATGTAAATTCACAATGATCTGACACATTGGGTGAGAAAAAAAAACGTAGTTTACATCTAGGTCTACAATCATAGATAATATCCTCACACCATTGAGGGTCCCGAAAAATAATTGTAGGTTTGTGGCACCTTTTATTATATATGTATTAATATAAAACTAATTATACAAAGGTTTAAGCCAAGTCATTCAGATTTCTCTTGTTAATTTTAGTTTATACAGATCAATTCCATATTATGCCTTTTAAAAAAGCATTTTTTTAAAAAATGCATCTCCCCTTTCCATAAAATTCACTGTCGTAAAGTCACAAATCTAATCCAAGTAGTTACACTATTCCAAACAGAGGTTAAATGGCTTTGCAGAATTCAAAGCTATGTTATATCTCACATTATTCTGCAAGTGAAGCAGAGAAGATACTGTGTACCATCTCAGGTTTGGCTCTATGTGGTAAAGACTCCCATAGGAATTCCTTCAATCAGATGGTTTCAACTGAGGACTTTCCAGTGGAGGGACAGCAAGTAAGTTGGACAAATTGACGATTCCACTGGTAAGAAAATCTCCAACTGCAGACACAATATAATGGCTATCGACTCCACTGTTCTCATCTCACCGAAGTATAGTATGGAATCCTGCAGAGGCATTTTAATAACTTAATAATTAGAGCAAGATAGTGTATGCAGTTTCTTAAGAACCTGTTTATGGTTCTTAAGAAACTGCATACACTAGCACAACCTTGGTAAGCAATACCATCACAAACAGTCAGAGAAATGCGAAAAGTATCCCAAATAAATTATCTTTAAAAAAACGAGTCTGGGAAAACCCTCCAGGCATACATGTTAAGGTACTTTCTCCACACAGGCTCACAGCATCATGAATATTTTGTAGGTAGTTTGACTACATTTAAATAGATGTGTCATCTCATAACATAAATTTGAGTAAACCAAATGCTTTACAATGATGAAAGTTCCACAGCACGTTGTAACAAAACAAGTAAGAAAAGCCGGGGATTTGATAAACAAATGCTTTCTTTACTCAAAACGTTTTAAATCTCTGCATAAGTATTACATAGACTGTGCACTAGCATTACTTGATACGCACCTGAGAAGTTCCTTGTGGCCAACATAGTTGTGAGAATAGCACCCTGAAAAGGAATCAGGAACAACTTCAGAAAAATTAGCTCAAGTATACATCAGCAATGTTTATTTAGGCAACAAAACCAGAAACACAAATGACCTCTCAATATTCCAGTCTGGCAGGCTTATTTTAATTGGCTTTTCAGAGTTTACATGTTAAATCTTTGTACATTTTGTTCATTTTATATTTACAGGAGCAGGCCTTGATTTGTGAAGGTTACGACATTTTCTTCTGGTTAAATGATTAATTCATTTTAGAACCAGTCTACTTTGTGATTCGGGTGGATTTCAGGAACCACCCTATTAATGCCTAGGTATTAGTCTGGCTCAGATAGCAGCACTCTTGTCTCAGAGTCAAAATGTTGTGGGATGTTACCCCACATTAGGACTTTGAACTCTCGTACTCTAGGCTGATACTCTAACGCAGAGGAACACTGAAAAGAGAAGGAGTTTCTGCCTGTGTCCTGGGACAGCATTGCTCTCCAGTCTTAGCATAGGTGCAAGTCCTGAGACATTATAAATTCAAAGTATGTGGTTTGAACCTTCATCTTTCCGACTCAAAAGGTGAGAGTGCCACCAGCTGAGGCAGGCTGACAATAGAAACCTTTCAATAATAAACAGGAATCACACCCACATGTATTTCATTCACCATGTTTGCTAACTCCACCTACATCATGTACACGTTTACAACTTCCTCATTGAATATGCATTCCCATACTTATCCTTATGTGTGTTAAACATTGTTGGCCAGTGCTCAGACAGTCTGGTCGTAACTCATTATCAAGTAAAGGTGGAATTTGAGACTTAATCTCCCTGCACTTTGCCGTTAAGTGTCATCTCCAGCAGCTTCGTCATCAAACGATTTTCCATGTAGTTGAACATCAGTTGACTTCAAGATACCTCCATAACCATAACCCATAAAGCTCCCATCTCTCCTGAACACACTGTGCTCTTTTCCATGTCTGCTTAAAATGTGCTACAGGACTAATGGACTAATGGAAGAGAAACATAGAGCATGCCCTCATACCTCCTACCCTCACCATCGTTAAACTGCTTAATACCTCTCCCCATTTTGAGCTATTACAAGAAACATTTTTATCAAGATCAAATGATTGGTAATTAAACTTCTAATCTCATGTATAAAACAAGTTGCTAAATTTTCACAATTTTCTTTTATAACAACAATTTGTATTTATATAGCACCCCTCATGCAGGGTAGTGTTCCAGAGCACTTACCATTTTAAAACATAACATGGTATAAAACAGAAAAGAAATGGAGAAGTTGAAACAAATATCTTACCTTCAGCTTCCTTCTGGCATTGAATTTCTTCAAGCATTCCACAGTCTCCTGTCTGTGCATGCAAGAGGCAACAGTAGATCGTTGCTGAAAGATAAAATAAATGATAAGCTTTACTGTTCCCACAATAATTAAAGACTTACAGTGCAATAGTAACATTTTACAAATCATTGAAGACTAGCTTACTTTTCCAGACAGTTTTATAACCTTGTTGTGATCATTTCTAAAATGAGAGTTTTAAACATCGGAATACATTTAAAGACACCAGGATCTAAAATTTCCAATGGGATTCCTTAAAAATAAATCTAAGTGGAGTCTCCTTCTGGTAAAATGGAAACAGCTATTATCCCTTGGAACTGTACTCTGAAAGTAGATCATGCCAGTGTGATGTTCCTCCAGTTTCCTTCTTGAGAAAAACTATTACTGTCTTTAGTCCCAACTATTGCAAACCTTTTATTAATTCAAATAAATTAAAAACATCAATTGTCTAGAAAAATCACTGGGGAACGCTAATTTCAAAGTCAAAGTAATTATTGAGCAAAATGCCCTTTATGGTGGCAGACCAAATTCACAGGTAGACGTTTTGTTCATGAACAACAAAGAAAAATAAAATTTACTTTCTAAACTGTAACTTGGTTCAATAAAATGATGCATGATTCACAATTGTGCCTTCAGCTACATTTTTGCATTGACTTTTCTGCGGCTGGGTTGCTGAAAACAATCTCACTGCAAACTAATATTAGATCTTCAACATCAGATGCCCTCTATACATGCTTAGTATGTGGTTTCACAAGGCTAATATTCCATACATTCAAATGTGTTTTTACCATGGGAACAGACTTTCAAACACAAATAAAGAATGGGGCATTTTTAATTAACAGAAAGCAATTTTAGACATAAAACAATTTAGGAGGGACTTGCACAATTTTCCCAGGGACTTGCACAATTTCTACCACATAAACGAAACGCTCACAACCAACAACAACAAATTACATTTGTATAGCACCTTTCATGTCGGGAGGCACTGGAACCAAGCTCAGGACTGTGTAATAACGCAAGCCTGATCCATCATTCTGCATCCATGAAGCATTCTTTTATGAGATTTTAATACTAATAAAGGCAGAAGCTAATATTTTCAGTCTCCTGTTTTTCAAAACTCTATATCCCATGATGTTTGATCAGTAGTGCATGATCAGTAATAATCTGATAGTAATACATTGGGAAGAGAGAAGCACTGGGGCAAAAGAAAAGGCAGCAACTTACACAAATCCATGGATGTTTGAGGGCTTCTGTGGCTGTGATGCGCTTGGCAGGGTTGATGGTTAACATTTTATTGATGAGATCCTTGGCTTCTGGAGTCACCGTGTCCCACTCCGGGGATGGGAACTGCAAAACAGACCATGAAATGAGAGCTAACTTTATAGAGCTAACCAAACATGATGTGCCCAAAACCTTTACAATTTACATTAGTGTAATGTATGTCTGGGGACAGTTATTCAGCTTAGTACTGAATATGAGGAAAGCCATATCACTGGATAAGGAAATTCTGTTCTGAGCTTTGGAGAACCAGCACCATTCAGTTAGGTGACCAGACAGTGTTTGCAGAAATGACATTGTGAGGGTGGTAGTGACACATGAGCAGATGATGAAATATTACAGGGAAGAACAAGCTTTTTCTAAATGAGAGCAAAATATCATTATTACAGATATCAAATGGGTTTCAAGGATAAAAGGAGATAGATATCAAGTACAGCGGAAAATATTTCTGGTGTTGCTGGGTCGTGAGAATGTAATCTGGGGGGGGGGGGAAATTGCCAGGTTAGAAGCATGCAGGACGTGGAATCAGCCATTTTAACATTTTTATTTAATTCTTGATGTAATGGGGTTATTTTTTTTTAAAAATCATTAAAAGTTCAATGCAGTAATTATCAAACCTATCATGAAACACTGCATTTTTCACATGATATTTTACAGGAAACTAGTTTTATTTTGATTTTCCCCTCAATGGATTAATCCATAATTAGCTGGATTATAAGTGATCCATGGAAAAAATGGGTTTGATAATTTGGATGCATGTGTTTGTTCCACACCATGATAACGACAGCATAAGCAATCTGAAAAACACACACGTGTATAAAGAAGTCTGCCAGAAACTGTCCCAATGGATCAATGCTTAAATATATCCAGGAAACCTAGTAATTCGATGCAACATTTGCAGCAGGCAAGAAAAGCAGTTAATGGCCTCAAGAGCCTTCTTGCAAAATTAGTTAACAGTAAAAAGGATACAAGAGACACTTGGATGAAGAGGGCACCCTGTGGATCAAATGATCCCATCCTTGCAAAATACCCACCCTTTTGTCCTCCCATTATAGCATTAGGCTTTTGTTTAAAAAAAATGATTCCAGCATTCTCACCACAACCATCCATCCTGGTAGCCTGTTTCAGTCGTTAATTCCCTTCTGGATAAATAAATATTTCTTGGTTTCTGTCTAAAAATTGTCCTTTGCAACCCTGTTGTTGTTGCTGTGCCATCTTGGTGAAAGCATTGTTCTGAATCAATTTCTCAAACTCATTTAAAATGTTGTTGTCTTTCCAAGGATCCCTCTAAGATGTCTATCTTCAAGATTGATTAGTCTATCTTATCTGATCATTGTACACACATAGCACGGATGTTCTGGGGTATCCTGATGTATAATGATATTTCTGCAGAAGCCAAATATATCACATCAGGAGCCAGGAAATTAAGGCCAAACAGACTCTTACCAAAAGTACAGATTGAAGTGGCAGAGTAAACTCCCCCCACCCAGACTCATTGTGCGGATGAATAAACAATTTCTAGTGATTTGGCATTTGGTGTTAAATCAAAAAAAGATGATGGCAAAAGCCATTGACATTAAGTCTGACAAAAAAGCAGACCCCTGATTTATCAGTGCTGGACTGGCCTGTTTAGCAGCTGGTATATTTATAGAACACAGGCACACCAGTAGATGAACACGGACAGACGAAAGGTGAGATAGAGCAGATTAATCATTCTTCATTTTGTGGAGGCAGTATCTCCTGGATTAATATCCTAAGGCCCATCTTCTGTGTAATATTGCACGATATTAATCTCACATTCACTGTCAAACACCTTTTGTAGATATGGCACCAAAGGTTATGTTCACTTCAATTAGATGAATGGTGTTCCATCAATTTGAGCCAGATGTCACTCTTGCTTCTGGAAATCCTCATGTTAACAAGATGTCTTTAGTAGATTTCCTATCTAAGCAAAGCATTTTATTGCTTGCACTGTTTACAAGATTGATGGGATGGTGACATTACACAGTTGCTCAATTATCATGAGCTTTGGTGTAGATGTGATCACACCACTAGTCAAAGGCAGCAGGTGCAGAGAAAGCTCAATTGCAGCTCAGGAACTGATGAGAGGGAAACAAATGAAACATATACTTGTGTCAATCAGCACAACATGGAAATATATCTTGTCATTTATTGAGCAATGCACTCAGCAAGAATTACATTTCTAATGTATGTCACTAACATTTCCCAAATCCAACAAAGACCTAGCAGGGTGTAGAGAACTCACTTACATCATACGCACCAGCCTTGATCTGCTGGTATAACCTGTGCTGATCTTCATCCCAAAATGGAGGATAACCAACCAGCAGTATGTACAGAATAACCCCTGTACAGATGAAAGAAAGCATCAACAAGAATGTTAACATTTATTAAGTAACCCAGAGTGCACTAAAAGCAATAATCAGTAGGACTAAGAGCTCAAGCTCAGTAATTAAATGGGTTATTTGTCCTATACACAGTCCATTGACCCTCAAACAACCAATACAGCTTTGATAAGTGTCAATGCATTTGTCCAGTTAAGACCTCCCTTTCCATCAGTGGTTTGTCTTGCAGTTTGAGGCTATGTCAAATGAACCCAACTGCTTTCAGATGTTCTCCCAACGTGAAAGGTTCCAAACATAAATTTGTACTGTATTGTGTATGTCTACTCAATGATAAGCCAGTCAACTGGTCAACTATTAACAGTGTCTTGGATTATACACCAGATACATATCCTTGGAACCAATTCAAACATGGGGATTCCCCTCATACTACCCAATCCAAGGAAGTTAATTTCATTGACCTGGGAGAAGTGAGGAGCTGACAAGGCAAAAGCTCTTAAATGCTAACAGACTATTTCTCCCATTCACCCCGAATCATGAGATGAACAGATGTGCAATGAATGAGAAAGGACATAATTTTCCAAAACAGATATACCTCTTCTTTTTAACATTGAAAAAAAATGATCAGCCATTTTGTGAATTAAATGGTTATTGATATTTCCAATCGGGAATCACAGTTATCACAGAAAAATAAAATAAACCTTGCTTTTGCTATAATGCCGCTCACATTGATAGGATATCACACAATATGCTGTAAAGTGTATTGACTTTTTGAACGCAGAATAGTTGCACGCCATCAGTGTTCACAAATAAAATTACTCTCGGGTGGAGGGGGGGCATAACTATAGAACACATTTCAGTGGTTTCTCTCAGGAAATTGAATGTCAGTAGAGTTCCATATTTTATTATGTATAATGTTCGAATTGTAACCATCCACAGTAATATTTAACAGTACAAAACAAAGTGATTTTTGTAAAGATAAAAAAAATTGCTATATAGAATAAGAATGTAACCAAAACTTACCACAAGCCCACATGTCCACAGGTTTTCCATATGGATCTTTTCTCAACACTTCAGGAGAAAGGTACCCTGGTGTACCGGCAAAACCTGTGAAGGATGAGTTTAATGAAAAATAAAGCTAAGGAACAGAACCAATATCAGTCACCAAATTGTTAACTGTGACTTAATTTGTCCAACCCACTCAATATTTTGTTTAAATTGCAGCACCACATTCCTCACAAGGGATCAGTTTGCTTATCATCCTTGCTTGCTCTCATAGATAAGTGTGGTGGCTTTCTGAATAAGCCACAAATTTGGAATCTAAAGCAATCCAAGGCTACTTCACACTGTACTTTGAACCACTAAGTTAGTCATTTCAAGTCCCAGCAAAGATCATGTTTATTTTTCTGGTATTACATATCATTTATAAATACGCATTAATTTGTGACACATGTGAGCTAGGGAGAAAAGACTCTTTCTGATGAGTTGGATTGGCCAATTGATCTCTGAAAGTTCAGTCAGGAGAGCCCAATCTGTCGGAGGAGGTGCTGCCACCCAGAGGCTGTTTAGTGTTTTTTTAAAAAAGAAGAAATGTCACAAAGTTCCCCCTAATTATACAGATCATTCCAATTTTCATATGTGATGAACATAATATAGTAGCTATTTTTAAAAAAAAACATATTGTTAACAGAACTTTGACTAGTGAAATCAGGCCTTTCTATTTAACCAAACAGAAACTATTTTCACGACTTACTCACCAAACCAAGCTTGCTGGTCTCCTTGAACTTCAATTGCCAACCCAAAATCTGCCAGCTTCACTGCCGCTCCCTTCATTTTACTGGCTAGAAGCAAATTCTCTGGCTTCATTTTAATGAGAAAAAAATCGGTTCAGCAGATATTCACCATATATTAGATGTTTGGTTTACCCTTAAATAAGCTTTTGTTTTCCTCATGTTAATATCACTCAACAATTCTAGAGATTTTTAAAAAATCAATGAATCAACTGTACTGAATAGTTAGTTAAAGATCACCAAACGAGAATCTTATTTACATCCCAGAGCACCAGGCCTACATGAGCAGTTGTTCTTGTAAGGCTCCAAACAACAAGGGTGTTGTTCATTTCTTAAATAGTAACTTATTTACATACAGCAGAGATTGATACATAAGAGGTTGAGTCATTATTAAAATGTTAATTTAAATTGTTATCAACTAGAGTGATTTCCAATTTAGCAGTGAACACCCATTTAAAACACATCAATTTCAAATAAAATTCTGTAATTAAGGAATCTGAAGCATATCTAACGAACTCAAGATTATTCCCTCTGATGCAATCTGCTTTCGCAGCGAGTTCTTGTGTTTCAGAATTACGTACTTCCAGTTTTTGGAAGTAGTGCCCATTCATATTCCTGTTTAATGAATCCAGTTTGAAATCACTACATTTCATACAATATAGAGAGTATGTCATTCATATAGAGTGCATCTTTCTTCAGCAAATCCAATCTGGTATAAACTCAGAATTTTAGTGTGGTTTGAAGTGATTCTCAGCCTTTACATTGTCATGCTTGTTTTTGGGTTCAAAACTGGACAAATCTGAAAAACGAACTAGTCGTTCAATTGAGCTGGTCTTAAAAATAATTCAAGACTAGCAATTTAAAAATAGTTGAAAGCATCTTCTTATTTGTGGTTACTGCCTTATCCAAAATACAAATGGTCGTTTTATATGCAAAACCATAATCAAAGATCCAATCAAATTTTATTTTTCAGTAAAAGCACAACAGGAATTAATGTTAAACCAGCTGATATTGATTTCTCTTTCTAGTCCTTAAACTGGCAAGTTTTGGGGAAAATAGGACATTTAGGTGAAATTCTGTCAAACTACTATAGGTAGTGAACCACCATTGTTTAAGAGATTGTCTTTAAAGTGAAGACCTGCATAATATTAGAGATGCTATGAGCTTTGCTTTCTAGTTTATATAGGACTTTTACACTGATTTCCAATAGACATGTTCTTCTGACAAGTTGGTCTCCACTGGATCATTTGCAGCTGATGCTAAAAAAAACCCTGAAGCACAATCTGAGGAACAACTGGTCATATAAATGGCTTAGCTCAAGGGGAGGCAAAGATGTATCAATTTTCAACTTTACTGCCAGAATATCCTGCACAAAATCGAGAAATTTCGACTGAGAAAGAGGAGTTTAAAAAAAGAAAACTAGCAATAATTCAACTTGACCCATTTACATCGACTGCTGAGACCAGCATTATAGACGGCCATAATAGACAAATAAGAAGGGTCACTTCCAGATTGTCTGGTGAACAACTGAAACGCTTATACATTTTAGGTGTTATTTCAAATTTTGTTGGCACAAAAGTGCATGTTTTTCTTATTTCATTAACACATAGCCTTCATGACAATCAAAATGACTTTGGTTCCTAATAATGAACTACTATACCCATAGGAAGAGACACTGCAACACTTTAAGTATCACGCACTTGGTGGTTAAATACAGGATGAAATGCACTGAGCATTCATCTTGTGTCAGCTACCCACAATTGGGACACAAGAGCAGAAATGCATAGGATTTTGAGACTGTGCAGCACAATAGATCTGGCAGTAGCTTTGTTGCTCAGCAGCAAAGTTAGTGGGTCATTCAGAGTTGCTAAAGAAAATGCATACGAATATCAGGCTGAAGAGTCAGGTAACTACAGTCATGCGTGTAACAGGCAAAGCATAGAGCTTAAAACAAATTGTTTTGGTTGATATGCATCCTGAAAACAATATTCTGATGCTTCCATCCATTTCTTTCTACTCATTGAAAGATTAAAAATACAGACAGTACATGTGTGTTCTTCCTGAGGGAATGGGGTCAAATACAGTTTAAATCAGTGGAACTGGAGGAAGATGGACAAAGATTGAGAGAAACATTACTACATGAAAGCGTAACTAACGTAGGGTCATTCTTTTGTCCAATCTAACACAGGTTTTATATTAAGCTGAGGCAATCATAAAGTCGAGGCAATTACAATGAGCATCATTAATTTATCTGACGGTAGAACGTTCTGACGAAGGGTCATGGACCCGAAACGTTGACTCACTTTCCTTTCTCCATAGATGCTGCCTGACCTGCTGAGTGTTCCCAGTGACTTCTGTTTTTGATTCAGATTTCCTGAATCTGCAGTATTTTGCGTTTTGTTTATAGTTCTACAGAATTCAATACATACAGAAACAAAGTCCTGCATATAGAAAGTTAAAAAAAAATTCAATGGATATTTTGAATGGATGGAGTGGAACTTGCCAAGGTGGAACCTAAAAGAAACCTAGGGGTATTTGTTGACTCATCGCTCACTATGTCAAAACAATGTGATATAGCAATAAGCAAGAAAACAAGATTCTGGGCAATATTGCCAAATCAGTTGAGGTCAGTGTTTATACTTCACACAAGACCCACTTCTTCTTTTCCCCTATCCTATATTCCTCTATTCACTGCTCCCTTGTGTAAGCAACATGTTTTCTCTTAATTACATCAATGTTAATTGCAAAAATAAATTGCTTTAATCATAGTTTCCGACAGTGAGTTCCACTGTCTCGCCACCCTCTGTGTGAAGATGCTCCTCCTAAACTAGATCTACTACAAGCTATCCTATATTTAGTATGCCATGTATAATTGTACACATGTTAAACCTCTTCTATCTGGCCCACATGTTTATTTGGAGCCCTGAGCAGTGGGGAAGAGGGAGTAGGAAGAAAGGGAAGGAATAACGGAGTACGCTTTTACCTCACGCATGACTGCAGAACTGTTTGACACTGTTCAAAATGTCACCATCTTCAATTCACTCACCTTCAGGTCTCGGTGGACCACACCCATCTGATGGCAGTGTAGCACAGCCTCCAGGATCTGCTGAATGCAATGACTGCATGCAAACACCAGGGGCTTGTGTTAGTTCCAAGCTTACACTCACTCTCTGTGTACTGTTGGAGAGACTGGGTTCATGATAAATAGCAAACAACTGGGGATTTCTGCATCATCCTTAATGGACCTAAACACACATGTGCTCCAGCAGAATAATGGTCACCTCATGAACCAACAAATAGTCCACTTTTTTCCAGTTAAGTGTAGACATTCTTCCCTTTTTTAGCAGAAAACAGCTAAAAGAGGAAAACACCATTGGTCAGGTATTCAGTGGCAACCATAAAGTAATAAATAGCCAATAAGAAAATAGTTGCTGAGGTGCGGCGGTACCTCAAAGCTTTAGGGAACACAATTGTTGTATTTACACTTGCTTCTCCCCCCCCCCCACCCCGCAACATACTCACAGTCTAGTCAACAGACAGGAGTAACGTTTAGGTTCAACGCAGAGCTTTGATATTTATCTCTTTGTTTTTAAAGATTTATTTGGCATGCCCTGTAGGCTGTTAATATTCCAGTGGAGTAATGTGTGACCAGTTGTGCAAATAGTTGCTATCATAGCCCAAGTCTCAGAACAGAAGTGGTGTTCAATTCACAGACTGCAATGCATCACAAGCAAGCATCTTTTTTGGAGGGTAGGGAACTTTCACAACACACTTGCACACCCACATTTTTCATCTTTACAAATCACTGTTAAAAATGCTCAGTGTTCAAAAAGTTTTGAGATTGAAAAGTCCTGCCGAGTTGCATTTCAAAAGGTTCGAGCCATGATGCATAGCAGATCTGTGGGCTTGCAAATCGAGAAGAGGCACCATGCAGATTGTGCTGAGGCAAGGGATATCTTTTAGATAGTTCTCCCACCCCTACTCAGTGTATATCTGCTTGCAGTTCATTGGTAAATACTGACCTTCAGGTCCCTGTGAACTATCCCATTAAGGTGACAATGATTTACACTTTCTAGAATCTGCTGTATACAATGACTGTGAAGAAACAAGGGCAGAATGGAAGGGAGAAAAAATTTAGGGTACGTTGTCACAGTACGAACAAAGAAACTTCACTGAACAGAATGCCAGCAACTTTAAGGAATAAAAATGGCAACAGTGAATGAAGCTACGCTTACAAGTTTTAAAAAAAAGTATACTAACAGCCACAGCAGAGAACACAGTTTTTAAAAAATATAAAAAAAGTCTAATACAGCAAAAAACTAATGATTTCCTCAAAAAGCTTTTTATATAAAAAGGCACAAACAAAATTACAGGCAATTGCTTTAAATATGTTTTGGAGACAGACAAACACAGAAAATTGCATTTCACAGTGTTAAAATAAACAATGATCAACTACAAAGATATAATATATTTGGTTGAATAGCTACAATGTTGTCCCTCCCATCATAAAAATACTATAATGTACTTTTACAATAATTGTAGCTTTTAGTAGCTGTCTCTCTTTGAGCCAGCAAAACAGGAATTGACACCCAAAATTATGTTTGAGCAATTAATCCAGTCATTAAAGAATCTCAATCTCAAAATACAAACAAACAAAATTGCCACCAGCAATGGGATGGGGTGTGTGTCCCTCCCATCATAAAAATACTATAATGTACTTGACTTACAATAATTTTAGCTTTTAGTAGCTGTCACTCTTTGAGCCAGCAAAACAGCAATTGACACCCAAAATTATGTTCGAGCAATTAATCCAGTAATTAAAGAATCTCAAAATACAAACAAACAAAATTGCCATCAGCAATGGGATGGGGGGGGGGGGGGGGGGAGGAGTAGGAGGGAGTGTGCGCGTCAGAAGAAAAGAAAACACCTCAAGACGTTGTCTCTTTAAGAATTCCATTACATGGCCCCACTGAATTTTACATAAGATCCTGCTGTGAACTGAACCCTTAATTTCGACTGGATGAGGCAGCATCCACATCCCAACTCCAATAGAAACAAAGTCACATCAGATAAAGAACCAATGGAAGCATGCACCAGCCAAAGTAAAGTAAATGGTGGGTTGGATAAGAGCTTCATGCAGGTAGATTGAGTTTCTGAGAACATGTAGACAGATCCACGTGTTAACATTTTGTCCTTCTAGGTTCAATAGGTTCAATTTTCCATTGAGAGGATCAATGTATTGCAGAAACTAGGGGTGCCGATCATAAGATCATGTAGAGGTCACCCTGACGCTTCAAAGCACTGAAACACCTACGGTTTTTGAATGCTCAGACAGAGCAGTAATGAGAGCATTATATCTATGCAGTTGTGAAAATGTCCGGAACACAAATGCCCAAGTTCAGTACCCTGTGCCTTTGTGAGCCACAAGAATATATACTCATCTTTCTCCTAATAAATACAGCAGCATAAGCATCACGTCCTCAGGCAAATTGGTCATAGCTACTATGAAAATGATTCAGGCAATAACATGATCCTCTGGCTTCCTCCACCACCACCTGTGTTGAAGATCAACGTCCTGCTGCTATGCAAGTCCACCCTGTCTGTGGTTGGAGTTACTGTGATGACTATACCTTGAGATAGCCTTTTTCTTCATCATACTACATAATGTGTTTCTCTGTATGAAGAAATCTGACATAGAGATATACATGGAACTGAGAACCTACACATTCCTTGAAAATGGTGGAACTGAGAGCAAATATCAACCAAAAAAACTAGGTGTAATCCACTTCCTCGGTACAGTTCATACCCTTCATTTTCTAGAAATGACACCTAGTTTTTAAAGTAATGGTCTTTGAATGATCTTCTGTTACTAAATGTAAAACAGCAATGTCCAATTTTTATGTGGCGGTTGAATGAATGAGGAAATAAAATGCTCAGTTGTGATGTTACCAAAGGAATGGTGAGCTGAGTGAAACTGTAATTGGCATTTGTGAATAATCTTGTGGAAGGACACCATCTATTCCCACCTCCATTCAGAAGCATCTTTTCATTTCATTCATCTTTTCTGGTTTAACTCTATTCCTTCTAGTTCTCGCTAATTCTGTAAGTATCCTCTTCCCAGTCCATTTTAAGCAATCAATTTATTGTAACCATAGTAGTAATATATTAATATGTTTTACTTTACCCATTGAGGGGAAAAACATTCATAAAACGGTTCTGATCTTGAAGTTGTGCGAATACACAACCTCAATAAACATAGTTTTAATTATTCTATTCTCAAATGGAGAACTTCAGGAAAAGTAATTAGCTGCAGGGCTATTTGATGGACAATTATTCAATTGTAAGTTATTAAAACCCTGATGTACAAATGCACCCTGATGCGTTCAGTGAAATTGTGATTCTTTTGTCACATGGCAGATGACACAAAGAGATGAATGGGAAATGTTACACAGTACAAAAATGCTTGCAAGTCAAGCACAGCTTTGCTTCCATAGTGTGCCTACATTCTCAAGAGAAGTCTGGTCCAAAGAGCAGTTGGCAAACTCAAATTAGGTATATATGACTCAGTCATTATTAGCAATGCAAGTCACTATATTAGCTTCTCCAGATAGTTACACTCAAACCAAGCAATGTGTTTTGAAGAAACATATGAAATGTGAAGTGTATTTGGCTTAATTTTTGGATAGCACCAGTTTGTACCAAGTGGGAATCCGAACAAACACAGGTTTTAACTGTTTGGACAGCTGACTGGGAACTGCACAACATTAAACATCTAATGGTATTACAGAGTTTGCAAATTAAATAGACTTTCTTGCTAGAATCTTTACTTCTCGCTCTTCATAATGTAAGCTTCTAACCTGAATTCCACAGAATAGTATCTTCATCTGCAGATGCAAGCTGTAACTTATATATTTAAAGCAATTTTTGGTACTTTTTAAGTAGATTGACCTCTGGAGCTCAAAAATGTTCTTCCTTAAAATGGAATGATTGATCTTGATATAGAAGTATGACCCTGAATATTTATTTAACCCTAGTCTTACACTTAAGAATATTTTGTCAGATAAGGAACAAATGGTCCCTCTACACTTAAATGTTCCTTTGATTCTACAGCACTTATTCATAGATAAGATAGATTTCAAGTATAAGCTATAAATCCAAAGTTGAAGGCTTGCATCTGGACTTGCACAAGTTGTGTCATCACTGGGAACCATCAGCGGCTTAGGCTGATTTACATGTCCGATAGAGAATTCATTTCCAACTCTTGTTTCAAACCAAACTGGTTACCAATACAATGACTTATGTTGCAACTCTGCCTGTACACTCATCCAGGCTTGCCTGAGCAGTGCTCTGAAAGTAGAGATTATATTCATTTCAACTTTAACCACATCACTGATTGAGCTGACGTGAGTTGACAGGTAAGTGACACCAGGCCTGTAAGTTAGGTAGTAATGCAATTTAAACAGCATGAGCTATAGATGATCTTGACATCTTCTTCTGAGTCAGAGGAACAACTTGACCAGTACAGTTGTACTGACTGAGCTGTTAACTTAAGATTTCTTTCTATAAGAGTATCAAAGTAGGCCATGCAAAGTTGAAGGATTTATTTCCAGGAAAGTTAAATGTCAAATAGCGATATAATCACTGCTCCAGTGGCAAAAGATGAACATTGTGGTTGGAAGATGATGAACATATTTTGTGGAGCTTGATGAATAATCTATGGATGTTGTAGAGATCTTGAAAACAGATAGTGGCACTGACCAAAGACAACCAAAAGCAAGCCAAGCCTCAAATGGTAACTTTAGAACAAGAAAACATGATCAAAGCCTGAAAACCATTGCGACTTATATGGCAAATTGTGCTAAAACCACTTTAGATATTTGAAATTCAACAAAAAGACGACAAAGAGAACACAAAATACCACAACATAAAAGGTCTGATGGGGGTATTAACCTTTTCATGGCACATTGACAGCTATCACTAATGCCAAGAATGGAGCTGTACTTTCAGAGCTAAGTCTATATATTCACTTAGTGATGGGGGAGAGAAAGTAACTAATATGTGACTAATATGATGTCTTCAGAAACTACACTTTTAAAGGGACAGTGTTCTAGTGAATGGCTCCAATTTGAAAGGTAGCTTCCTTATTTGTACATGGAGGAAGCTTTACGGTAGCTCATTTTAAATAGCAACTGCAGGGAAGTAAGTAACTGGATATAAACAAGATAATCAAAACCCAGAGTTAGATATTTAGAAATAGAATCACAAGCAGTGGAAAATGAAAATTCAGTTCTGAAAAAGACAATCCTTAATTAGGTGGTTTTAATTTGCAAAATATTTATAGTTCATCAACATTTCAAATTACATTTACAAGTGAATAAGGAATAAAGCATCAAAATCCTTTCAAGACACAAATGTAATTCAATTTGAAATATTGCTTCTGAAGTTGTCTTTCTAAAAATATTGTTTCACGTTCAACTGCTGCATTATCTTTGAGGGTCAAAAAGTCTTCTTCGATCATAGTTATTTCGGACGTGCTAATAAATTTGTTTAACAGTAAATTTGACAATAACACTTTACATTTTTTTAATGCTGAGCATTAAATTTCTTTGAAAATGCCAGTGTTGTTGATACTAATTAACAACAACTTGCATTGATATAGCGCTGTTCACACCGGGTAGCGTTCCAGAGCGGTTAACAATGGCGGAGCCTGAGCTTGATTAGATATTAATCCATCCAATTAATTGAACTGAAAGGCAAAAATATTTTACCCACAAAAGCTACAGGAAACAAGAACAGGACATTTAGTCTATGAGATGGTTTTATCAGTATATCAGATTTTGGCAGTTTGTTTTCATCCGAATGGCTTGCCCTTTTGCCCTTTTGCAATACTCCTGAATACCTCTATGACCTATATCTGTTTATTTCTCTTTTACACATCCATATTGATTCCACATCTTCATAACCTGAGGAAATGCTTCATGACCCCAGTTCTTACCACTTATGATACTATGTTAAGATGATGCCCCCTTGTAAAGAGTCGTGCACTATTTAACCCGAATCTTCCTTTCATTATTTTAAATACCTCAAGTAAATCACCCTTCAACCTTCTTTGCTCTAAGGAATATAACCACACACTATCTAGCCTCTCATTAAATGTAATTAAACTGTAAAATTTGTTTGGGTAGTTTTGAAAACTAATTATACATTTCAGATTTATATCAGAATTTTTTTGATCAAGATTTTGGAAAAAAAAGTCTGTCTTTTGCTAGTATTTAATTCCCGAAAACGTAAATTTGTCCACTTTATTGTTAGTCATTTCACTACTATGTATATGTTATATACTTCTACAGACATTTGCAAAATTTAATTGATTAAAAGTCTTCTGTTAAAATGGCTAAATACATGTTAACATTAACTGCATATTAAATCATTAGCTTCTAAAAGTCACTTCCTTTGCTCTGCACTTTTTTAAAAAAACTTCTAAGTGTAAAGTGGACAAATTGTTTTGTTTAAAATTACCTCAATTTTGGTTTCTTTAAGGAAATGAAAGTTAACTGTTTCCACATTAAGTTCGTACAGTAATTCTTGGGAATTTTTGAATGAGAAAACTGTCTTGTACTATAGCAGGAGATTTTGCTACCATTAAAGAAGATTCAGAAACATTAGTGCAGCTTCTCCTCCTGTGTCTAATCTCATCTCAGGCTACTTCAAACCGTTTACGTCAACTGAAAAAAAGTCAAAATCATTGACAAAATGCATGACGTGGTCACCACAAAACCCGGAAATAAATCATGATCAGAGGCTTACCTGGCATCTGCTTCACTATAATATTCCCTGGCAACAATGTCTTCAAATAATTCTCCTCCAGTCACTCTGAGAAGACAAGGGATGCAAGTAAAAGTTTAAAATCTCTCCTTAAACAAAACAGAACATAGAAATACAAGATATTTTGTGTATTTCACAAGTGTTTCAACTGGATTCTTTCCCAACACATGCAAGAAATTGATATGAGATTTCTTGATGATGCGACACAGTGAAGTTCCAGTGAAGTATCTAACATGTCCGGAGCTCTAAGCATGTTACGTCTTTAGGAAAGTGTACCTTTTTTTTAAAAAAAGTAAAATTACAGCAGCTACATTTTGCAGACAGCAAGCAGTTCAAAAATATATTTTCACTGATGCATATCAAAAGGTGCTAGTGTTCCTGAGGTAATTAGAAAGAGATGTGAATTGCCACCTTATCTGCTACATGTTCTGGATATAAATGGATGCAATAGCTGCAGTGTACCATTGTATTATAAACAACACAGGAGATTTGAGTTTTGTGATGGTGGAATAGATATTCTTCATTCACTTGTAAATCAACATGATTTACACAAAAAAATTATATTAAATAAGGTGGCTTATCTTCAAACATGCATTTTATGGAATGTATGGCTGTGTCTTGATAATACATGCACTTGCAGCAAAATAAAGATTCATTATTCGCTTCCATTACAAACTATTTGTGAAGCCAAACTAAGGAGCAAACAAATGTTTGTAGGGGACAATGGAGTCGCCTAGTCTCCCAAACCTAACCAGTAGATGGGAAACTATTGCAGGTGAAAATGTAATGCTAATGACATTGAACAGTAACATTATGACTTTCTGGCCCAATGAGACATATAAATATCATTTATAGAATGAAAATTATTTTAAAAGATTTTTTTTAGTCAGCTATGTATCAGGCTCTTGCAGATCTGGTAGAGAAGTCATTTCCAACCCTAAAGCGCTCCAGGACGCTACCGTGCGTGAAGGGCGCTATAAATACAAGCTGTTGTTGTTAATTCAAACCCAACTGGTTATCAAGATAATAACTGATGTCACAACTCTGCCCTTGCACTTATCCATGCACATCCCATTTGAGTAGTACTCCATGAAAAGAGGCGACATCAATTTCATTTTAACCACTTTACTCACTAATCTGAAGTCAATTGACAGGGAAGTGACTCCAGACCTGTAAGTTAGGCAGTCGTACAATTTAAACAGCATAAGATTGATTGAGGCTCAGATGATCTTGACATTGTCTTCCAAATCAACAGGGAATGTGACCTAACAGATATAACTGCACTGAGACATTACTTAAGTCTCTTTCTGTAAAAGTATCAAAGTAGGCCATGTAAAGCTGAAGGATTTACTTCTAGCAAATCGAATTGCCAAATAGCCATGTGACTAGTTTTTCATCACAGGTTTAATTGGAGAGATAGACCTGCTTCTGTTGGTAATACTTAATGAAAAGCAGCCGAAATTCTAGCCACCAAACTCCCAAAGACCATTACTGATGTCAGATATAGACAGCCTCTGCATCAAGTAATTGCTAGAAGATGATTGGCAATGGAGTGAAAAGATACAATGATAATTTTCAGATGTACAAGTGGCACGAAGCTGAATCACACTTCAAACATGCACGATTCCTTTCAAAGAGGTTTTCTCAATCATCGCTGCCTAATAACGGTAAGAGGGACCATGGAAAAAACGGAGACATCAGGATCAAGTCGCGTGATATCAAAGCACGTCTCCTGCCTTCTGCTCCTGTAATTTCAGTATTGGGAAACCTAAAATCTCACATATATATGAAGCTTGGATCATATGTTTGGCACAATGGGAATGGTATGGAAAACTAGAGTCCTACTGTTCTCGAATGTAAACCGGGAATCACTCTATACTCTTTCTCCATCCAGTTCAAGAATGAAAAAAAATGAATTAACCATTGAAAAATTCCCAGTTGAGTAAATTTGCTTTCATAAATATCAGCATCCATTTAATGCCTCTCAGTTCATTAAACATGATAAGCACAGTCTTGAACTAACCATAAAAGATCTGCCATGATCTTGTACTTCAGTTGAGATGTTAAACCAAGACCTCAAGTTAAAGATGCCACAGCACTATTCGAAAAGAGAAGGGAGTTTCTCCCAGTGTCCTGGTCATCAATTCCCTAAGTAAAACTGGTCATTGACTTTATGGCTGCTCGTGGAGTATTGCCATGTTCATCTGCAAAGCACAGTCACTGCATTTTACAATGTATATTGTAAACTGCTTTGGGACATCCTCCCAGCATGAAAAGATGCTATACATTCAAGAACAGCAGGATTCTAGTTTTCCGAACAGTGCATTGTGCCAAACGTTTGATTCAAGCTTCGTGTGTGTGAGACTTTAATTTTCCCAATACTAAAATTATGGGAGCAGAAGGCAGCAGAGGTGCTTTAATATCACACGACTTGATCCAAAGGATTATTATTGTTACTAAATTGATGGAAGACTCAATGAGCAGAATATCTTCCTCCTGTTCCTGTACAAGCTACTTCACCTTTTCCCATTGCTGTGCCACAACTTGCATAAAAGCTGTGGATAACAATGTTGTCCATTTTTGAGCAGGTGTACAACAATGGAGGCAAATATTTTATCTGTGAATTTTGAAGCAATTGAAAGACTTTCAAAAGATCAATGAAAAGATTCAGCTAATGACACCTACCAAAGTGCATCTGAAATTAACGTATTCATATGCACTGGTGGACAGCAGGCTATTAGATCATATCAACATTCTGCATGGGAAAGACACACTGAAGCACCTGACCAGCTAGAACGTAAAGCAAACAGCAGTGGAAAGCTTTATTTGTCCTGGTCTTTGTTAACAACATGAACACCTTTGTGGAGTAACAAGGATCTCTGATATTGTGTGCATAAGGTATGATTTTTATTTAGTGTGTGGCAGGTCGTGAAGCTTGGCAAACGCATCACTTCAAAAGAGAGCTGGGGTTTTAATCTGTTTTCCCAAAACTGGACAGTTCTGCTTGCTGACAATTGTATCTATTTCCAGAAAAGTTCATGGTTTTAGAAGGCTGCGGTGGAGAATGCTGCATGGTGCACAACAGAATTAACAGCTTGATGTATGTACCAACAGCTTCTTTCACTTATAATAATAATAATAATAATAATAATCCTTGCATTTGATATAGCGCTTTTCACGTCGGGAGGACATCCCAAAGCGCTTCACAGAACACACTGTAAAGTGAATTGACTGTATATTTGTGGGCGAACGCGGCAGCCAATTGCGCACAGCAATGTCCCACAAACAGTCGTAGATTGAAAATGACCAATTTATTATTGTCTTGTTTTGGAGGGATTATTATTAGGCGTGTGGAGTAAGGAAACTTGCCCAAGGTTTCGCCCTGCCTGGAATTGAACTCAGGTCTCTCGCTTGCAAAGCGAGTGCTCTAACCACTGAGCTACAGGACTCCACAAAGTGTTCATTTATTGCTTTAACAAGAGCTCAGCATTCAAACATGCTTATTTCTTCCAACAACTCCCAATTGGGGAGCAATAAATGACATTAAATACTGTATGTCAGTTGGAAGTGCTTCACATTTGACTTTTTTAAACCGTAAATAAAATGTCAACGGCAGGAATTTCGGCACAAAGCACACAGGAACTTCTAGGCTTCTAAAAACAAGTTTTCAATAGAAACACTGTGGGAAACCTGAACAGCTTTGAAAGGGTTCAAGAAGCCCAAAACCTCAGGGCATGACAAAGATCAGAAAGAGTTCTAGTGAAGAGGTTGCAAATAACAACAACAACAACAACAAGATTCCATTTATAGAGCGCCTTTCACGTCAGGAGGACGTCCCAAGGCGCTGCACAGTTGGGTCATGACCCGAGCAGGGGGGAAATGGTCAGGGTGAGGGGAGGGAAGGGAGGGAGAGAGGAGGGGGAAATGGTCAGGGTGAGGGGAGGGAAGGGATGGAGCGAGGAGGAGGAAGAGAGTCGAGAGGGGAGCTGAAGGCTCGGTCAAAGAGAAAGGTTTTGAGACCGGCCTTGAAGGAGGAAAGGGAGGAAGCAAGGCGAAGGCACTGGGGGATGGAGTTCCAGAGCCTGGGAACTGAGAGGCTGAAGGCCCGACCACCAATGGTAGGGCGGTTGGGATGGGGGACGTGGAGCAGACCGGAGCCAGAGGAACGGAGGGTACGGGCAGGTAGGTAGGGGGATAGTAGGTTGGAGAGGTAGGAGGGAGCAAGGCCGTGAATGGCCTTGTAGGTGAGGATGAGGATCTTGAAATCAATCCTCTGGGGGATGGGGAGCCAGTGGAGGCGAGCGAGGGTGGGAGTGATGTGGTCCCGAAGCCTGGTGCGGGACAGTACACGAGCTGCAGAGTTCTGAATGACCTGCAGCTTGTGGAGGGAGGTGGCGGGAAGGCCGGCGAGGAGAGAGTTCCCATAGTCCAGCCTTGAGGTGACAAAGGCGTGAACCAGGGTTTCAGCAGCGTGAGGGGTGAGGTAGTGCCGTAATCTGGCGATATTCCGGAGGTGATGGAAGGCGGTGCCAGTTGTGGTGCGGATGTGAGGGAGAAAGGACAGCTCAGGGTCGAACAAAACGCCGAGGTTCCTGACTGGCTTTGAGAGGTGGAGAGTGCAGCCTTGGATGCTGATGGTGTCAGCGCCTGAGGTGCAAATAACTGGTAGGAAAGAGTCAAGTCACCTAAAATATCAACAAATTGGTACAATTTAACACCTCTTTACACCTATCAACACGACACAAATGAAATTGCAAGTTTGGGAAGACAGTGAACATTTAGATTTTTAATCACAATGTTACAATAGAGATTTAGATGAAAGAAAGCCCTTAGGTCCATTTGTTCTTATCCTTCCAAAATGTAAACCCTGCCATTCTTTCATTATAAAATCAGGCTGCTTCTTAAATTAGTCCTATGTCCTGGATTCTACTATTATTTCTGAAAACCAATTCCAGGTGTCAACCTGCTATGTAAAGCATATTTCCTGAAATTGTCCTTCACTTGTATTGTCCCGAACCTGTGTCCCCTTGTCCTGATGCATTGGCATATCCAAATTGCATTCAGTTATTTCCTCTATGGCATTATATTAAAAGTCCTCAAAGGACGTCATGCAGACAGCTCGTCCAGCCAAAGTACGTGCTTACTGGTGGTAGCTTACACTCTGAAATTTGAATCTGAGGCATTTGACCAAACGCCAAAGTAAAAGCAGATTAAATGTAGCTAATCAATCTTCTGGTCAAACTATTTGAATAATTTATAGTAATAATAATCCTTACATTTGTTATAGTGAATGCCAAGAGGACGTCTCAAACCACTTCACATGATATTGAATAGCGCTTTGTCGGCGAATTTGGAGGCATTACCACCATTCTGATTTTTTTTCATTTGACAAACTTGTCCAATTATGGGACCTAGAATAAGGTGAATTCTCACCTGTTGCTGGAGTTTTTCAGCCACCTCCAATACAGAAAATCAAATATATTAGAGCAGAGAAAGAAGCTATTTGTCCGATCAGGCCTCTACCGGTGCCAGCTCCACGACTGAAACTAACCACTTTAATTGCAATTCTCAACTCCTTTCTCCTACTCTTTTACTCCGTTTCTCTTCAAATGTTTATCCAATTCCCACTTAAATGTTTTTTATGGTCTTACCCTCATTAGTTATTTGTGGCAAAGCAATTAATGTTTTAATAAAATGCCAAATACTGCAGATGCTGGAAATCTGAAACAAAAACAGAAGTCACTGGGTACACTCAACAGGTCAGGAAGCATCTATGGAGAAAGGAAAGTTAGAGAACCTTTCGGGTCCATGACTCTTCGTCAGAACTGGGGAAGGAGAGGCTTTTAAGGGCTAAAAGAGAGGAGGGAGGCAGAGCAAGGAAGACAAAGGAGAAAATGGGGTAGAGAACAGGGGATGATGGTTTAAAGAGGTGTTAATGGTACAAGACAAAGGCGGGGATTGCAACAAAACGGGAATAGAGGTGTTAATAATGCAGAATAAAGAAGGGTGAAAGGTTGTAACAAAATAGGCAGACTGAAGAGAGAAAAGGTGTGTCTGGAACCAAGATGATGTGTTAATGGTCATAGTAGAGGGGAAGGTGAGCTGTTAAAGTTACACCTCTTTAACCCATCATCCCCTGTCCTCTACCACTTTTTCTAAATGGGGGTCGAACCTGACGCCTAGGTTGCGTATGGATTCAGAAAGTTTTAGGGTGAGGTTGGGTAGGTGGAGGAGATGAGAACCATGGGATTTTAGACGTTGATGAAAGAGTATGGCTTCCGGCTTGTCAACATTCAGCTGAAGGAAATTCGCACTCATCCAGCTCCTGATGTCTGACAAGCAGGCTGACAGAACATCAGAGGACTGGGGGTCGCAAAGTGAGGTGAAAAATAGAGTTGAGTATCGTCCGCATACACGTGGAAGTGTACCCCATGTCTGCGGATGACATCCCCAAGAGGGAGCATATAGATCAGAAAGAGGAGGGGGCCAAGGATGGATCCTTGGGGTACTCCGTCGGTAACCGGGTGAGAGCGGGAGGAGAAGCCGTTTGTACAAATGTACTGCTGGTGGTTTGAGAGGTAGGACTCGAACCAGGCGAGTGCTGTCCCGCTGAGGTGGATGATGGAGGAAAGGCAATGGAGAAGGATGGCGTGATCGACTATGTCAAACGTGGCGGAGAGGTCCAGGAGGACAAGAAGGCAGAGGGAGCCCTGGTCACAGATAGACAGGATGTCATTTGAGACTTTCACAAGCGCTGTACTCTGGGCAGGGCGGAAACTGGACTGGAGGAGTGTTTGAAGGGCGAGTGGGAGGAGAGGTTGCACGGAGTTGATTTGCAACAACACGTTCTAGGACTTTTGCTAGGAAGGGCAGGTTTGAAATAGGGCGGTAGTGGCTAGGGTTTGAGGGATTTAGGGAAGGTTTTTTGAGGAGCAAGTATTAGAAGCAAATATTAGAAGCAAGCTGGCAAGAGTCGAGGTTTGGGAACCCCAGAGTGTGCGTGAGGGTGCTGGAATTTAATCAGCGAAAGCTGCACAGCTTACCATTGCTTGAGGGCATTGCCTGTCAAGTTTCATAGCTACTTGACCACCATACCCGTAAGGTCTAAACTGGTGGGAGAGGTAGGGAGGTGCTGGGCACAAAGTGATTTGTATGCAAGTGTGAGAATTTTGAAATCAAATCATTCTACAATTAGGAGCCTGACAAGCACTGGGGTGAAGGGGTTGTGGAGTTTAATGTTGGTGGTATTTTGAATTAATTGGATTTCAATTGGAGCTGGAAGACTAGCAATAGGGGCATCGGGGAAAAAAAATCGAGGTAGGAGGTGACAAACGCCTGGATAAGGGTTTCAGCTGCATGTGAGGTGTAGTCAGAGGCAGGTGATGTGGTGGAAGTGGTAAAAAGTAGTTCTGGTGAGGGATCCAATGTGGTGTCCCTATCATGAATAAATAATTGAATATCATGAATAAAACTCCTTCCTGTTCATAGTGATGCTAAAGTATCTTTTTTATTTTTCACATCGTCCATTGCTGTAGATAACTAGACTGACATTCACTTTCAGGTAGCAGCTGGGGTGACGGATGGTCCATTTTAAAAATGTCACTGGCAACTACTGCGGGAATCCTGAATGAATGCTGTATGAATAGCAACATGAGGAATTCAACAGCAGTTTCCTTACTTCAAAATGGGTCATCAACTCAGCTGGCTCCAAAAAGATCCCAGCTCCCTGAGAGACAAAAATGCCTGGAGCAGTGTTGTGTTCACAGTAGTGCAATGTCAATCAGCACACACCTACCACAGATATAGGAACTTAATTATGAATTTCGCACACAAAATATACAGTCAATTCACTTTACAGTATATTCTGTGAAGCGCTTTGAAATGTTCGAAGACGTTATGTCAACAACAAGGATTATTATTATCATGCAGAAAAACTGGGCTGTGGCAATTTTAGCATTCCTACTTAAACATCAGTGGGTGTTCAGCCACAATTCACCAACACATTCACTGAATAACAAAGCACAGTAAAACACAATCAAAGGCCAATAATATTTGGGATTTTTTCATCCGAGACACGTCCTGAGAGAAAGAGGATTGTTGCAATCACAAACCAGAGGTCACATCTGGTAAGCTTCTCACAGATCAAAGTCAAAAAAGCTCCCTTATCCAAGCCTTCAAAAGCAAAGAACATGTGCAATTTCCCTACCCATCGTATATTTTTACTCGTAAATCAAAGATTTGCTCTGTGAGCCTCTAATCATAATTTAGAAATGTAGCTGCATTAATCATCTTTGTCGTTCTTTTCTGTACCATCATCAATTCTTTAATGTTTTCTTGAAGATACACATTGCAGCAATAACAACAACAAAATTACATTTGTATACGCCTTTCACGTCAGAAGGATGTCCCAACAAGGCACTGCAGAGACCTGCACACAATATTGCCCATGTGGCATCACTAGTAATTAGGTAAAATTAGAACAGTTTATTTTGACTTGTAGTCAAATTCCTTCAAGATCCTAAATACAGTGATGCCCCTTTACAACACAATTCTGGTGCCCAATTTGGTTGCACTGTGGATCCCATTCACAGTGCCTGCACGCAGTAACCGCTCACTGCGCCCCGGCCAGTTTCTGCACTAAAATGGCTAAGCTCCTGGTTATCAGATTATCCCCGACATCAATTACTGTCTACCTCGCATGCGAATAAGAAGCGACAACGGTGGCCATCTGATGACCTAAAAGGCGGCCATTTCAGTTTTCTGAGTTAAAGAGAATATGGTTGACTTCCAGTAACATCAGGGAACACCAATGTTGCTTCCTGCATTGTGTGCGCACAGCAAACAGGAAGCAACATCAGGAGAAACCAGATGCCACTGAAGTTGGCTATTTTTTACGGCAGGAACGCTGCCTGAGATCGAGTAGGCATCGTGCCTCACTAAGACATGAGTTAAGATTTTATGGACCCAAATCACATCATAACTAAGCTCCACTGTTACAAGTGGCCTGTTTCTAAACACCTGCATTTGTCACCTGAAGTAGGATTAAATTCACAAGGGGGAAAAAAAGCACAAGTAAAATTTCAACCTTAAAGTTTACCTGCTGTTACTTCGACATTGACCTAAGTCATCAAAAGTACTGACAGTGAAAACTTAGCTCATAAAGTAGGAGAGCTGAAAATCTATGATAAAAAGTAAAAGCTATAACTTCCACAGTTAGAGATTTACCAAAGAAACAGCCGACTTATAGGATAAGTGGTTCAAGAGTAGCTTTGTGAAAAATAAATTATTTACTTTGATTCTTCCACATGGTTTTGCAATACACAATCCCCGCAGCTTGATGCCCATCCAAGCACATTCAATATGTATTGTATTGAATATACCTCTAAATTAACTCAATACCTATCAAACATTGCTGATCTCCTTTAGTGTTTCTCGTATGGTGATTTCCTTAGTTTACAAAACAACATAATATATACTTATGTAGCACTTTCCACATCGGGAGGATGTCTCAAAAGCCCTCGACAATGCTGAATGGGCACCTGAGCTGAGGGTGGGAGCCATAGGGGTGGGGAAGGAAAAGGTGAAAGAAAGCATAGTCAAAAAGATACGTTTTGAGGTGTGCCTTGAACGAAGGGAGGGAGGGAGTCAGAAAAACTGCGGAAGAGAGTTCTAAAGTGCGGGGGCAGAATTCCTGTAACACTGCCTGCTGATGGTAGAGTGAATAATGTGGGGGACATGAAGTGGGCTAGTGTTCACTGACCAAAGGGAGCGATCAGATCAGTGTGGAGATTACAGGCGTAGGGTGAGGTAAGGGTGTGGAGAGACCTTAAATGGAAACAAGGAATCTCTCAGAAGGAAACAATCAAGGTGAAAACCATTCCTTGAAAAAAAATTACAAAAAGCAAACTCCCACTAACACTACAACAGGCAATTCAGAATCCAACTTGGGTATTCCTGGGAACAAGCCATTTAACTGGCCTTTTAAATGGCAAAGAAGAAAACTTGGATGTGTCACAACTAATCCTCTGGAAAACCGATCCCAGTTTCGGCTTCGATGAAGTTGGCACCTGGAGCAGAGTTCCAGATGGTCAGTGGCAACACTCATAAATCCATTTGAAAACCTCACAGCTATTTTGATTGGGAAAGCAATAACTCTCAAACCAAGAAAGATAGATATGCAATAAAATGACACTGATGTCAACTGATCATCCTGAACAAAAAAAGCACCATTGTGTAGGGGGTGACAGCTGGTGTTAAGAGGGATTTTGCCCACAAAATACATAATCAAACAACTTTACACCATATCCCGTGAAGTGCTTTGAGATGTTCCCGACAACATGATAAAGCGCTACATCAAATGCAAGATTATTATTCTTAGGCTCCATCAATCACTGCATTAAAACGACAGTGTTTTTTTCATTTAAAAACAACACCTTCTGTGCTACATTTATCTACTTTCTGTAATTCTACATCATTATCTAAACCATTCCTAAAATAACCAATATTCACACAGCCAGACACAAGCTGGTGAAATCCTTATTGCCTTCATCTTCAGGTAGGCTGTAGCAGCAATGCTGCACTTGAGTAGAATATTTCCAATGTTACTTTAAGTAAGAATATTCATTACTTTTGTGGATTTGTACATTTATAAATTGCATTCATGTAGAATTCACCTTCAGACCACCTTTGCCCTGTACTGGTGCAATGAACACAAAGCATGCCTTGTGAATCTGCAGTATTATTTACTTTTATTGAGACCCAAAGTACTTTCAGCTACTAAGCCATCCAAAACATGCACAATTTCTCCTGAGGCTGATCAATAAGGATCATTTGAAGCATTAAGGTCAGCTTTATGATGCAATGCCCTAACCCAGCGAGAAATTATTTGAATGAGTTCTGAGCCAAACCATACATTCAACAGAATTTGAACATAAAACAGGCTTTGGATTGCTCATCTTTAGATGGATATGTCCTCCCTTCAAAAAAAAAAGCTAAGCCCAGAGCAATTTTTTATTTTTGTCCATTCAACACATGCAGGCCATGGGGTCAAACATCAAAGGATACATTTCATGATTATTTAGCAATACCTTTGGTCAGAAAT
Organism: Callorhinchus milii; assembly: GCF_018977255.1. Classification (NCBI taxonomy): domain Eukaryota; kingdom Metazoa; phylum Chordata; class Chondrichthyes; order Chimaeriformes; family Callorhinchidae; genus Callorhinchus; species Callorhinchus milii. Next base: position 33,157,512 of record NW_024704742.1, on the reverse strand, counting down.
GTGTCTTTCCAATAACTGAAAATATTTCATGTCAAACTGCATAAACTCTGTTACAAAATAAAAGTAGATTATTTTGGAGAGAAGTTCCATGGGGCAGCACATGGCCTTATACGTCTTTAATTCCTCCCATTATGAATAGTCCCCATGCCCTTAGCTAACGGTATCAATTTGAGCACAAGAATATCGAACAAATTACAGGGTCTACAAAACATCATGAACACAATCAAGCCTGTTCCCAAACCAGAAAGTGAGACAAACAATGAACACACTGATACATGACAGCAAACTTGTCAACAATACCTTTAAACCAAAATATTTCAATTGCATAACCAAAAAACAATATTCCAATCACTTTAAGATCAAGGGACACATTTTTTAATATCTCAAACCAATTCTACCATATGATAGGGAAGATGATCATAATCCATACAATACTTTATACCCTGCTTTGACATTTGAATCAATGCCAGAAAAATGATCAAATTTGCTATTCTTGGACCAAGTAACACAATTGTGTTCCCTAGTGTGTCTGAGAACATCAGCAAGGCGTAGGTTCATGCAGATTTACACCTGATGTTTTCTCTCTCCCACACTCTACGCTTTCATTGGAGGTCACTGTCTAAGCCTCTACCACCAACCAGCTACCATATGTTCAAGTGAAACTTCATACCTCAACATACGCTTTGTGCAGAATCACTGGGGGGATCTTTTGCCAATAATCAATTAAATTTCTCACAGTAGAAATTTCTGATCTAAACCAAGGTGTCAGGAGTTGATGCTGACTTCCATATGTGCAAAGCAATTTCTCCTAGGGGGATAAATGGAACTGACAAACATTTGCTACAATACCTGTTGAGCGTTCAGTTATCTTTATGGACACTCAGCTGCCACAGAGAAGCGCCGGATATGAGACAATATCACCCTATGAAGTCATAGTCCCAACTTTTCAGTTCATAAACAAACTGTAGAAACCACTTCGCAAGTATTTTTATTTTGCTGGGAAGAAGGTTGAATAGCTAAGAATGAAAAGCATCTCACACAGGTTGCTCATTCACTTCATGGCTGTTTGTGGGACACTGCTGTGTACAGATGTGTGTACAGTTTATAGTAAAATCGTATGAGAGGCTTTTAAATGTCCTTTCAACATGAAAGGTTTTATCAAATGCAAGGATTATTATTATTAATACTATTACAATTTAGACAATTATACTCAGTTCAACACAATTCCCAGTGCACATGTTGAACTATGTATCCTAGAGACTATATCAGTTCTGGACATTGTATTCAGAGATCACTTCATTCTACTAGGTTTAGAGATGAGAAGGTTAAGCGGTGATCATATTGAGGTGTTTAAAATAATGATGGGAATTGATAAGCTAGATAACAGACACCTCTTCCCTCTGGTAGCACAACTCAAAATAAGGGGAGAACTCTTAAAGAGCGAGGACAGTTAGATTAGATAACCCCTCGTCACATAGAAGGTTATGAAAATATGGAAATTACACTGCCCCAGGAGGCTATGGAGATGGAATTAATTGAAGTGTTTAACAGGGTGATAGCTAGAAAGTTGGGAAATAAGGATATAAAGATACTTAGTACCCGGTTGTTAGTCGATTAGCGATCGCTTTTCCGGGGGTAATAATGCTTTCAAAATTAAAAAAAATTGTGAGACACTGCTTTATGCAATTGGCTGCTGTGTTTTGCCCAGAAATATACAGTCAATTCACTTCAGAGTATATTCTCCGAAACGCTTTGCGACGTCTTGAAGACAAGATAAGGCACTATATAAATTGCAGCGATTATTATTATTGTTATTATGGATGGAACAAAATAGATCTGTTAATTTAATAAACTGGAGGAACAAGCCGATGAGTTGAATGGCCTCTTCTGGTTACTAGGTTTAGAATTTTGTCCTTAAAGTCTGCATTGTTCTTGCTGTCAAGCGCTTTAGAAGTGGACCTCAATACTTCTCATTTTAAACGTACAGTGGATCAACAACCTTTTAACACGTGGTTACGTCTCAAAGTCTCTCATTCTTATCGATATATACAAACACCAGGTTTTGTGTGCCACGCTACTGATAGCAAACTCATACTCCTTTCTATACCTTAGTGATCAAAATAGATCTTTGTTGTTGCTCATCTTCCCTCAAGCAGCAGCAAGCTAAATGTTTGAAAACCAAGATAATCCCAATTAAGTGTTCTCTGAACACAAAATGATGAATATTTATTCCAGGTTCAATCCTGCTCACAAAATTGACAAGATCCCACTAGCAATTGTTTTGTAGTCTCAGACAGGATCTGTGATCTGTGTCCATCATCTCCCTCTATTGCAATCTTTCGCATTTCCCGCCATTATAATCAATACTCCCTTGAACCTTCTCAGTTTAACTCACATTGCCTTTATATCCTGGTCAACAATAGCCCCAAATAAAAAAAGTTAGCAATTAAATTCATCCATATAATACAGTCATTTGATTACTCTCTACAGTAACTCTGTCTGTCCAGCACTTGGGACATCTTCCCGACGTGAAAGGTGCTATACAAATATAATTTTGTTGTTGTACAGTAAATATTGTGAAATGGTTTGACACATCATCTCAATATGAAAAGGTACTGCATCAAATGCAAATATTATTATAAGAAATAATAATAAACCAAACATTTTGCATAGTGCCTTTCACATCAAAGTGCTTCACAGGATATACTATAAAGTGGGGTGCAGTGACTGTGTATTTTCTTGGGTGGAGGTTTGTAAAATGGTTCTCTCAATCTCAGTGATTACAGGTAGCTCTGACAGGCACAAGCATGGCTGGAGCTAAAGTTGAAGTGATTCAAGGTGTACTAACCTTGGTGAGATTATCAATGCAGTAGCACAGCCAGTACAACCGTCAAGGCTGACCTCATCGGGCACTGGCTGATACTGAATTCAAAACTTGCATTATTTGCTAATGTTTCAGTGACTGAAATATAATGGGTTGAACTGGAGGAGTTGGTCTGGAAAATGGTTTTAACATTTAAAAGATTCTCTATCTGACCTAAAACACTTTTCTCAAAAAAGCTGAAAAAGAGATCAGTGGGAGATTTGAGTGAAGCATTCTCATCTTTCATTTCCCTCCAGCAAATGAAAGGCTCACAAGATGTTCTAAACCTACAGTAGGCAATTCACCGTTTGTAGTAACAATACACGCACAAATGTTTTTTTTGTGAAAGTCGGTCAGTGAAAAGAATGAATGGGAAATCTTAAAAATGGGCACTGGCACAGCACAAAATGACAGGATTGGTTTGGATATTTTTTGGTCAGTCAAGTGTCTGACATGGACACTTGTGGAAACCCATTAACATGCTTAAGAGTCTTCCAAACCACACAGTTCCATATTGTATATGCCACTTACATATGGGAATTTTTTGATTCTGGAATGAAATGAGTATTCTCTCCCTGGAGGGACACATCTTGCTTATCTAATCCAGGGGAGTATTAGGCACAGGTTAACAAGATCAAGGCTTTTGGGGATCCCAGATTAAACGCTGAGGTACGGCTGGAGTTTAACCGTCTTAAAACTTGGCAATTAGTCCATTGCCTCTCTCTGCATAATCATAATCCTTGCATTTGATATAGCGCCTTATCATGTCTTCGAGACGTCTCAAAGCGCTTCACAGAATATAATGTAAAGTGAATTAACTGTATATTTTGTGGGCAAAACACGGCAGCCAATTGTGCACATTTGTGTCCTACAACAGTCGTGGATTGAGTGACCAATTGATTATTATTTTTTCAAGGAATTATTATCCCCAGAAAAGCAATCCGCAAATCAACTAACAACCAGGTTCCATATGCATATGACCTTTGCTGCCTATTTCTGACTGCACAGTTCACCCACCTTGGTGTCATCTGCAAATCTAATTACACTGGGTCTGCAAATTTGGGTCAATATTGTTTCTAAAGAATAAGAGAAGTCCCAGTATAGTCCCCAGTGACATCCTGCTGATTAACTCTACCCACTTGACCTAGCTCTGGTAACAACTAGCCTCGGTTTCCTGCTTTTCAACCAATTTTAAATCTGTGTCCCTGCATGCCCTTGATATCCAGTGACCCCAGGAAGTCCAAAACTGAAGTAGAGATAATCAGAATTTACTCCATCAGCAGATCAGAGCAAAATCATTGACTTGAATGCAAGAACAAAATGCATTTAATTTGAACATATAGTAAGTATTACAACTGCAGACATGTCTGTACATGCAAAATCACCAATAAATCTGAAGATAAATTGTGCCTATTAAACTAACAGAATAAACTGCTGCCAAAGGGAGCCCAATAGAAGAAAATCAACATGCTTTTCAGATGTTCAAAATAAGACAAGGTGGTGAAGACATGGCAACAATGTCCATCAAGCTCAAACTCTACCCAACACAAATTTGAACTCAGTCACGCTTATGAAAAGCAAAGAAATCATGTTAAAAACATACCAAACTTTGTGTTTGACTTGCATCACATTTTGTCTATCACAAAGCTTAAAATCTCTGGCTTGGATCCAATATGGTTTTGTTTTTGTAAAAGTTACCCTAACAAGTTAGTTGCACACCATACCAACCCAACCTTGGAAAGTTGTAGGTTCAAGCTCTACATCAGGACTTTAACTTTCATAGTCCAGGTTGATACCTGACTACAGTGCTGGATAAGCACTACATTGTTGGAGGTGCCATCTTTACATGAGGTGTTAAACCAAGTTCACTTTTGCCTGTTCAAGTTTATGTTAAAGATCCTATTCGAAAGCAGAATGGAATTTTTCATAGTGTTCTGACCAACAATCACTCAAATAAAGTTGGTCATTCACTTCATCTGTGTTTATAGAATACGGCTGTGTAAAACCAGCAGCAGTGTTTGCCTTTATTTGATTTTACACTAAATTCCCTCCTGACGTGAAAGGTGGCATTTTCTTTGGTCAGCCACGTTTTTAACATGTGAAAACCTATCCCCATGCTTAAGAGTATTCAAACCAAACAGAGTTCCATGAATCCCACCTCTATATGGAAGCTCCAGAGATATTTGTTGGAATGGAATGCACACTCTTTCCCCAGAGGGACGCATCCTGCTTAACCATTTCCGGAGGGTATTAGGCACAGGTTGGCAAGAGCCAAGGCTTTGGAACCCCAGCATACTTTGGAGCAGCAAAAAACACATATTTGCCATGTGCATAGTGCAGCAGTCTTCAAATAGCACACCATTTTTAAAAATTAATATCTTTTGAAAATAAGTATTTATAATTGTGCGTGCAACAGGAGCAAATATCACTTGATAATAATAAAATAATAATAATTCTTGCATTTGATATAACGCCTTTCACATCAATGATTTGATATGAATGATCAGGAATCACATTCAGGAATGAATGTACATTTCTGGCCATTTTTGTTCTGTGTAACCCACAATTCATCAAGACATTGGATCTCAGCTATATTTTTGAGCAATAAGCATCATAAACTGTAATTTTCAAGTAATTTTCAATTTTCTTCATTACTTCTGTAATCCAAATATCAAAATCCAAATGAAGCATGATAAATCAAGACTGTTTATGACTGTTAATCTGGAGTCTGATTCAGAATCATAACAAAATTACAAATCCATATTCATGCGTAGAGCCACATTTTCATTTTTTTTATTGAAAAACAAACTAGAAAATCCAGAATAAATATGTGGAACACCCCAAAGGATGAATGAATATTCAGCTTCAGTCTCAAATGAACGGTATAATTCCTTCAGGGTGTAATCATTTTTTAATTTTGTTTTGCAAATAGCTCGATTCCCAGTGAAAAGGGACTCAGCTGCCAAAGCAAAGGACGAATGATGCGATTTATAAATCTTGGCAGAAATGAAGCACACACCGAGACTTGTTTATAGGCAGTGGAATGCCTGTGGGAACATGCCTGCTTTGTTTTTTTTTGCATTTTCAAGCTTCAGTGCTTAATGAGAAGCATAGTAACAATAGGGCATCACCTCAGGATGTGTGTGGTCATCGATAGACTGATCTATACAACAGCGTGATCCAAAGCTGGTGAGTCATTCACAAAACGTCTTCAGCCACCAAGGTCTGAGCCCACTTTGATCAACAGTTCCATCAATCAGTACTTAATGCAATATTATTTACGTTTATATAGTGTTTTTCATGTCAGGAGGATATCTCAAACTACTTCTCACTGCTGGTCAGGCACCATAGATGTGGGGGAGGAGCTGGAAGAGGTGGGTGAGGGGAAAGATGACCCAAAGCATGGACAAAGAGGTAAGTGTTCAAGCAGGCTTCGAATGTGGGGAGGGAGAGAGAGACTTCCTTAACTAACACAACCGTGCCAGTGTCCCAGTTTATGAAAGAATGGGGACCTGCACATCAAGCAGTGCTGTCCGAAGAAGCAGCATGTGCTTGAGCTACTGCAAAGCAGGTTGTCCACTGCTTGCTGGGTAACAAGCTGCCGTTAATGCACCAAATTCTGAGTGTGACAGCGCATGCAACATGATTGTCAACAGCTCCACTGAAGTGAAATTCAAGCCAGCTCGATTGTGTAAAGCAGTTCATGTGAATAGATCTGAGAATGTAGAGATGGCATTAACCCTTTCTCAGCCATCAGTCATATTCATAGAACGCCTTTCATGTCGGCAAGATGTCCCAAGCTCACCAAATGCCCAGATACCTGAATCAAAGTAGCTAGTCAATTGCAAAATTCTTATCTGCGCTGGCTAACTCATCACAAAGCAAAGCTTTCCTCAGTTTTGACCACAAATTATAATTATAAAATGCCAAGCATAATCATATTATATGGTTAAGTGTCTCGGAGAATAATCAACACTTTGTGCCAGGTTAGCTCACTTTACAGGTTGGATAATATTTATAATAATAATAATCCTTGCATTTGATATAGCGCTTTTCATGTCTTCTAGACGTCCCAAAGCGCTTCACAGAATAGACTGTAAAGTGAATTGACTGTATATTTGTGGGCGAACGCGGCAGCCAATTGCGCACAGCAGTGTCCCGATTGAAAATGACCAATTTATTATTGTTTTTGTTTTTTTGGAGGGATTATTATTAGGCGTGTGGAGTAAGGAAACTTGCCCAAGGTTTCGCCCTGCCTGGAATTGAACTCAGGTCTCTCACTTGCAAAGCGAGTGCTTTAACCACTGAGCTGCAGGACTCTGGAGCTCATAGTTTAGGCTGACACATCAATGCAATACTAGGGGGAACCTATTGAAGATGCCATCTTTCTGTAACACAAAATTACTGTTCAGGTGTGATGGAAGTTAAAGAGAAGTGAGTTTCTCATACTCTCCTGGTCAAGCCTCTCGCACAGATTATAGGCCAATTTTGACTGATGGTCACAACATGCCAAACCAACTCTGTGAAATGCTTTGAGTCAATAACAAGATGAGCATCTCATTAGACATAATTTAAAAAAATGTAAATACTCCAATATATTTCAAAGTCATTTGAATTGCAAAACAGATGGTGTCAGCTTGGCTTAGATAGCAGCACTCTGGCCCCTGAGTCAGAAGTTTGTGGGTTCAAGCTCTACATCAGAATTTTTTATTCAAAATCTAGGCTGACCCTCCAATACAGTGCATGGGGAACCACTGCATTGTTGGAGCTACAATCTTTCCAATGAGATAATAATAATAATAATCCTTGCACCGATGGTCCTGTCTACCTGTTCGGGTGGACGTTAAGGATCTCATGACACTGTTTGACGAAGAAAGGGAGTTTCTCCTGGTGTCCAAGGCACCAACCACCCCACATCTCACTCCCGCCCAATAAAATTGGTCATTAATCTCATGACTGCTTTCAAGACATTTCTTTGCACAAATTGGCTCCCATATTCACCTACAAAGTACAGTCGTTACACTTTACAATAAATGCTTTGATGGGCTTTGAGACATCCTCCTGACATGAAAGATGCTTCGTCCAGTGCAAGGAGTTTTTAAAAAGATGATTCCAACCATAGTTGAGGTCACATTTAGCTGCCTTGAAAAGGTGCTGTGAGTTAGAAAATTCAGATAAAGAACAAAGATAATTCTGGGTACTTAGATCTGCAACTTAAGAGAGAAAATCAACAAGTTTTTATTTTTGCAATTGAGGAAAGACAATTTGAAGCAAAGCTCTCTTTCAAACAGCTGAGAGACATTTATAGCAGAACCAAATATACTATTAGACTTGAACTGTGAGCAAGAACTAACAGATTCAGACTTGAAAAGAAAAAGTCTTATGTGAAACAAGATATGAGAATAAGCTTCCCTCTGACCCTTCCTTCTGCCTCCCTCTCCAAAAAAAACCCCAACAGATGTGTGTGACTAATTCACAGCAGAAACAGCTGACACTATGCCAATTAACACCTTCAAAAAGCTGCCAGATAAACATTTCATCCGTCCCTGGCTCAGTGACTATAATGATAAGGATAGACTGAAATGATCAATACTGAATGGGGCACCACGGTACAAATGGGAGGAAGGATGAATGGATATTTTCTTTGGGAAATAGAAGGCATTTATGCATAACTTTCCCTAAGAAGATTGAAGCATCCAAAACAGGATGTGGAAGGCAGAGCCTGAAGAGCCAGATGGTCCTTTGTTTGTTCCACACTTGGTTTTGTTAAAATAGTTTACATACAACAGGATTAATATCAAGTTGTTCCGCAACAAACTCTACGCTGATGGAACAGTTCTCAAGTCATGCTCAAGTACCTTTGCCTGACTTGATGTCTCTGTGAATCAATAGAAACTTTCCAATTTACAATTTCCACACAAATGAAGCTTAAAATAATAAATCAGACCCAAGCTGCTGAGAAGCATTTATAGCAGAATACTATTGAATACTTCACACGAGATTAGATGCTGTCAGAATTGAATGCCAAAAATGCATACTTGTTAGGTGAATCCTGCATACTCTGTGCAGCCACAGAAAAATGGACATCTGTGTGTGGGCGGATTGTCTATATGCAACCATATGTGTTACTGTGGAAGAACTGACGGGTATTTGAATACCAAACACCACCCGTTTGATATCAATGTTGGTCGCATTTACTTTAATAAACCTACATCATCTAAAAATAACTGAATCAAACCTTTTTTTAAAAAAAAGTCAAAAACAATGATAAACTTATGAGGGCTCAAATTCAAGACAGTCCCAAAAGGAAGTAATGGTGAGGTAGAAACGTGTTTCTTTCAACAGAGAGGGCTTAGAGTGAGGAATTCCCTGTCACAAAACCGCCATTGAAGCAGAGCCCATAAAACTAAGAGTCTTAAAGAGTGAGGGTGGTCTAGATGACTGGACTAGGTGAAGCACATGGAGAAAAAAAAACAACCAGTGACCTGATGGGCCAAATGACTTGTTTATGCGCTCCACTATTCTTTGATTCTATCCTATAGTACAAATGGTTTGACTTTATTAAGCTGTAAAGAGGCAGTGATATAATAGAGAGCTGGAAAAACAGACTTACAGATCAAACACTAGATAATGGCATCCCTCCTCAGATATGCTGTCATGGAGCCGGACTGAAAAAGAGAAAGAACATAGCCGTAAATGTAAAAATATTGTATTAATATTTTTCTTGCAAGTATTGCACAGACAAGTATTTGTGAAAGAAATGTATGAACCTCAGGTACAATGCATTCTACTAATAACTAATATATCTCTTACAAGATTACAATACAAACATGTATGCTTAGTCATGACATTTTCAGCTGCAGTGGTAGAATGCACTTTGACATACTTGGAAGAAAATATTGATACAGGTTGTAAATGCAGGAAGTATTTGTATTGGAACAAAGGCAAAATGCGAGGCTAGTATTTGTACTGGACCAGAAGTAATATCAACAGAGAACCTTCATTCCATGACACCAAATTTCAAATAAAACTGACCCAATTAAGAGCCCCTTAAGTTTTGGGTTGAATAGAATGGATGTTAATAATAATAATCCTTGCATTTGATATAGTACCTTAACACATCATCGAAAATTCTCAAAGCGCTTCACAGAATATACTGTAAAGTGAATTGACTGTAAACTTTGTGGGAGAAACACAGCAGCCAATTGCGCGCAGCAGTGTCCCACAAACAGTCGTGGTATGAGTGACCAAATTATTTTTTGTTTTTTGGAGGGATTATTACCCCCAGAAAGCAATCCGCCGTTGAACTATGAAGCCTGCAACTATGAAAAAAAATTAACAAGGAATAACAAACAATTGAAGAACAAGAACAACAGCAACTTGGACTTATATAGCACCCTCCACGCAGGGCAGCGTCTCAGACCGCTTCAATCACTATAAAAGAATCCAAGGTAGTACATATAGGAAATAAGAATAGGATACACATGTAAACCATGGATGGGATAGAACTTGCCAAGAGGGAAGCTGGCAGACATCTAGGATGTAAGTTGACTCATCGCTGACCATGTCAAAAAAGTGTTAGGTGTCAATAAACAAGGTTAACAGGATATAGAGCTCTATTGCCAAATCAGACCAGTTCAGGTCCCTGGAAGTCATGCCATATAGTGCTCTGGTCAGGCTGTCCCTGCAGTACTGTATACAGTTATGGTTGATGAAACATAAGGAGGTTGCCCAGAAGCTAAAGGCAGTCCAGAGGAGAGCAACAAAGCAATCCCCACTGTAAGAGCAATAAACTACATGCAACAAATGGACTATATCATGTTTTTTGGTATATTTGGATGAGGGAAGAACACCAGGAGAAATTACTACTTTTTAATCAAAATTCAGGCGGACACGGCGATTTGGGTCGTAAACGCAGATCTTGTGTTATAATGGGATGCACTTTGTAAAAAAAAACTGAAGTTCTGGTAATCTGCAAATCCACAATGTCACCGCACCATAAGGAGACCTATGCTATACCTGGATGGGCTTTAGTCCCATGAAATCTTTAACATCCACATGAACCAACATAATAGGCAAGCAAACCATTAGTTTGATGTCTCATGCAAGGATAACACCTCTAACATTGCAGCACTGTCTCAGGATTGCAAATGCAGTGTTAGCCAGATTATGAGATTATGAACACGCAACTTTTGACTTAGAGACGAGAATGTCACCGAGTAATCTGGTATTTACAGACTTTGAGGTTCAACACTCCACATTATAATCAACATTAGACAGACTAAAGCCCATATGGAAGAATTAAGAGTTATTTATAGAGACTCCACAATGTAAGGCAATCTCCAGGACAGTCTAAAGGCAACAAAAATGGCAAGGAAGGACTGGACTATGAAGCAGCTGTAAGTTCCATATTACTAGCCATAACACATTTGCTGAAACGGCATCATAATGGAGCTCCCAAAGGAAATGATGGCATTATACGCTGAAGGATCGAACTGTGGAAACCTGCACACCACTCCAACCAAGTTCAGCAAAGAAGAGACATCAATCCTTTCCAATAACTGGATGGGTGATGAAAAAATTTGGCGACAGCTAACAGAATCAACTTGTTCTGGCAACCATCAAAGCCGATGAGTCCTTGAAGTGTCTATTTATTTGCACATCATTGCTGGTGAAATTAGATTGATGTTGTTCTGCCCGAGGACTTGGAGAGCCAATTGATTGGGTGTCCTGCAGTAATTAAATTAACTCAGGTCACCCAATGATTACCAGATTTGGTGATAAAAAGTATTCAGTGAAGCAGACCTTAGATGAAACTAACACTATAGAGTGCAGCAAGCACAACTCAAAACTTTACACCTGACTGACCATTACCTCCACTAGCGAATAAATTAGAATTGCAGCATTTATTCATCCAAAATTACCACACCAAGTCAGACAGCACCTGGACAACTGGCAATGTAGGAAGAATATATCACTACCCAGCAATGCTCTAAGAATACTGATGCTTTTTCTCTCTCCTCAAGGGATGAATGTAAGTTTATTCAAAGCAGCAAATTGGTGCTGCATTAAAATTCCAGATACGGAAAACCTAGATTCCATAGAGGTGGTGGTTAATTTGTTATTATTAGTGAGCATCTCAATTTATAATCTGCATAATTTTTAGACACTGCTTTTTTTCAAGAATCAGCTTGACGTATTCTCTGCCGCTTTCCTTTGCTGCAATGATGAAAGCACACCCACTGACATTGAAGCTTGATTGCTTAAATCAATCTTTCAGTTTTCTGCCACCTTATTTCCTACAATGTTCTTTATATGTTTTCCTGCACTTTCTGCACAGTCTCAAACAAATGCTGAAACATTTTTCCATCTCTCAGCTAAACTGAATGGGCTCCTTTGAGACACAGAAATATTGCTGCCAAAAGGTGAGGCACTGAGTTGCTAATGTGCCTACTCCACCTTCTGAAAAGAAATGATTGCTGTTAGTGTGTGATCCACAACAATGCTGATGTGCTTGTTGTGGAGAAAGATGGACAGTGCTAGTTTTTAACTGTGTAATCCTTTGCTTTCGTCAGCCGTGCCCCACTGTGGACCAGCTGATTGAAGTCATCACCATCAAGATCAATGATACAAAATCTAATCACAGCTGGGACTTGGACCCCAGGGCTCAGATTGATACAAAGGCTTAACCATATAGTTCTTGGGAAAGGGATTCTGAAGTCTTTTCATCAAGCTACTTCCCTTGTTTCTTACTGAAGGTGGCGATTTTTGTAAGTTCAGTTCACCGACACTGGAACACTTATTTGTGCCCCTCAAATTTCTTTTTAGGTTTGAGCCAAAGGAGTCAGTGCACATTCAGCTACAGTTTCCAAAGCAGCTGAATCCAACCGTGTCCTCACCTATGTCCTTGTGTGCATACTTTCATCAAAAGCACAACCTCTAAATAACATTCTCCCTCCCTGCTGTTGCAAGCCTGGAGACATTATGGCCAGTTATACTTCTTCCACTGAACTGTCCTGGATCATTCAATGCAGCAAAAAAGATCTAATTTAATTATTTCTAATTTCTGTATAAAATAATTTCATTCTTTCTTCCATCTCCCATATCTATTTTGGACAGTGGCACAGTGATTTGCATTGCCTCAAATCCAACCTGATAAATCAGTACTCACCTCCACAGAGATGCGTGATCACAGCTTTAGGACTCAAAGGATTAATAGGCAAGTGTTGAAACAGCTAAATAATTTATATCTTTCACTGACTATTTTTGACCATTTAAATACCCAAACCGTGCCAAGCTCTGGCAAGCACCAGTCATTACTTTAATACCATTGATTTTTCAATTTTTACAAATCTCTACTGAATTGCATTAATTTAAATCACATTTTGTTTCAACAAAAAGGGAAAGAAAACCTACTGCAAATGGAAATCTAGGTTTATGCCTGTCTGTTTCTAATCTCTTTGAAACTAAAAATAGGTTTGTGACGTTAAACTCTTTGAAGATGACCTTCCCACTCTTGCCAGAAGCAAAGAGAATACTTGACAATGGGGTTGAAAAAGAGGTTGAGCAACATAGCCATCAAAAAGGCTCTTGTGATATCAACCTGAGTTTTGTTCAGGGAGTTGCTTTATGTCAAGCTGACTCAGGAGACATCCAGTCCGACCAAAGATATATTTGAATGCAAAGTGTCGCATGTCAGCATGATTAACAAAGGGAATTCCCGCGAGTAAACCTAATTTACATTACAGACATTTTTCGAATAATGCCTTTTCAGTATTTTTCCAACCACAGTGAAAGGCAAGCTACATGTGCTCTAATTCAAACAAGAGACCATCACAACTCACTTATATATCAGGTGCTTACAGGAGCAACATTTTTTCATATTTCCAAAACAAGTGTAACAATCAGATGAGAAATTAATTCCCTTTTCAAACGTAATCTGAGGATCTGTGATGGAGTAGCCCCACAAACTGTACCCTGAAATGTATTCTTCCCTTCCAACCACAGTACATCAGACTTTCTCAATCTCGCTTTCTATCCCATCTAACCTCGGTGCAGTTTGAGGTTATCACACACCGAACCACTGCAAACCAATGCAATGATTTGTTTCCTTCACTTGGCATTGGAAGCTTTTCTGAGTAGCAATAGTGCTTGGGACATCCCCCTGGCATGAAATGTGCTATATATATAAACATGACTGAAAAGGGGGAAACCCTGCATGGTATGCTGATGCTCTGGAGAGCAAATTATGTGGAGACTTTAGATGGTGATCCAACATCAATATAGCTTCTAATGAAGTGATTGATGCAGAATCACAGCAGGCTTGAGAACAAATCTTCACACGAGTAGCAGAATTAGTATATTGATCTCCATTTACACCTTGCTAATGACCCTAAGAATGTGCAAATAAACTTCTCCAGACAGATAATCCAAAGTTTCTTCCCATCAACTCTATAATAATTTGTGTTCAGTCCCATCTCTCGACCTTGCCTGCCTCAAGTACGTGAAAGCACAAGCATCTTCTCTTGGAGCAGAAGAACCTGAAGAGATATCAATCACGTCATTCATTGCTACAGCTTGCAATTACATATATATATTGGCACATGAGAGACTACAGTCTCTTACACTATATTCTGTGACCCGCTTTGAGATGTCTCGGAAGACATAAGACACTATACCAAATGCAAGGATTATTATTATGGTATAATTTCAGAGCCTCTGGTCAGACCATTTTCAAGGTTACATGAAGAAGAGTTACCAGGTTAATTTAGGCAAATAGTTCAATATGTTCTCATCTGACATCTACATGCACAAACTTTCCAGCAGAAGCCAGTGGATAGTGATCAAGAATGCAAACTCTGGTAAATTATAATCTTCCAAGCTGAGGAGCGTTGAGGTCAACTGAGTCTTCCAAAATGCTACCCAACCTGGGATCTAATAAGTCAGTATTGGGATTCAAACCTATAAGCTTCTGGTCTGCCCATCAGGCCATTTGATCTTATCTTTCCAGAATACTCATCTTCCCACTGTAACACCCAGTTGCTTTTTTAAATATAGTGCTGAAATGGAGCAATCTCTTTCCCCACTCAGCTGAGATTTAGAAAGCTATATTTTAGAGAAGACTCAGACACAGCATATATATTGTAAGCCAAATTATTGGTTTATACACAGCACATGTAGCAGCACTTCTCTTGCCCCAAGGCTGCCACAAGTGAAACATGACCTATTTAACACTATAAAAAACAAATCAATTTCAAGCTATTCTACTGAGCAGCTAGGAAATGGCCACTATAATTTTCACATAATGAGTAGGGGAGCATAACCCATTCATCAACAATGATTTAATTTAACCTTATCTGGGGGTAAAGAACAAAAATGAGGCTTTAACATTTCAATACTAAATGACATAGCGGTTGATGAATTGCTCTCCAGTTTGTCTGAACTGTATTCTACATGACTGGATGTTGGAATGGCAAATATGCATGCTCTTGAATGCAACCTATCTCTACAAACAGGATCAGTCATCCACAATGAGAGAAGAAAACCTGGGCACCCTGCCTTCAATTTCAAAAGACGACATGAGATCAATCATCTGTGCCTTATTTTGTAATTCTTGCCACATCGTCAGATCCTTCAAGGAGAAATCAGCAATAATACTTATGTTAGCACTAGCTTATTCAAGACAACCTATAGAGTGGACAACAACACTTATTTATATGGCATCTACTTATACATCACATAGGATGAAAATCTCAAGATGCTTCACAATGATGATGGGGATCTACAAGCAGAGGAAAGAAGGGAAAATTAAGGATGTTGACCATACACTTGGTGGAAAAAGATAAGTTAATCTTTTTGATTGTATTTGAAGGAAAAGATGACCATACCTATAATAAGTCATCCACAGGTTGAGCTCTAGTTTGAAAACTGCTTCTTCTTTCCCCAACTTGTACATTTATCAAATTTGAAAAACAGGCAAATAATCACAAGGTTGATTCAGATGAAGAAAGCCCATCAGCCCATTTGATCTTATCTTTCCAGAATACTCATCTTCCCATTTTAACATCCAGTTTCCTTTTAAATGAATACAGCAATCTGGGGTCAATCACCTTTCCTTGTTAACAACTCTGTATGTAAGGGGCATATCAATCTGTGGAGCAGTCAAACGAGCAAACCTTGCGGTGTCAGACTTTAAATGCACAGTTGTTTGTATTAGCACTAGTACAGTGGTATCATCCTCTTAAGATCATCATAAATTCCTCAACAGTAGTGGCCTTCGGCAACACAAAACTGACTTTATTTGAAACTGCTCTGCTATAGAAAAACTCCCTATACGTTTAGGTTTCAGTCATGCAGGTGATTATGGTTTATCGCTTTCAACTATACACTCAAGAGACACAAGAGAATTCACTGAGGAGAATCTTTTCAGGTCTCTGAAAACTGAAAGTGGATTAATTTCATCCTTTAAGAATCATGGTTAGTCTTCAGGAGAGGAAGCAGTACAGGAGTTTGCATCCATTTGCCTGCCCATTCATGTGAGTGCTTGAAGCCATTAGATGAAGTCAACTGGTCATGTGGAGGATTTTTAAGAACAAAACACAACAGTTCATCACTGAGTTTATCACAACAGAAGCTTGACATTCTGGCTCAAACTGGAAATAATAATAATAATCCTTGCATTTGATATAGCGCTTTTCACGTCTGCTAGATGTCTCAAAGCGCTTCACAGAATATACTGTAAAGTGAATTAACTGTATATTTCGTACATACTGTGCAAATTTGTTGAATTCTTCAAGCGAATCTTAATTTTTCCCCATATTCTAGGATAGAGAAAAATTATTTGCATATGGCTGAATAACACTCCAAGATGCTACCTCCTGTGAAGGGCACTATATAAATGCAGGTTGTAGTTGTTATTGAATGCCAGTTTTCAAATAGCTTCCAACAGTGAAGTGACTTGAATTATGTTATGTAATTTATGTTCTACGCATTTCATTGCATTTTATGTAGCACCTTTCATATCTCAAACCTTTTCACAGGATTAACTGTAAAGTGTAGTGACTGGTGAATGTTGAATAGGTGAATATTGCAACCAATTTTGGCATAGTAATGTTGGCGAGGACACTGGGAGAATCTCCCTTCAGTTTTTGAATAGCTTCATGGGATCTTTTGGATCCCTTGAACAGTCAGATGGCCTGTCAATTTAACATCTAATCTGAAGGATGGCACCTCAAACATACGAACCACTCAACACTAAAATGGAGTGTGAGCCAAGATTAAGTTCAAAGTCCCAATGTGGGGCTGTCATGTTCATTTACAATCTACACGGTCACTACACTTACACTAAATTCTGTGTGCGCTTTGAAATGTCCTCCCAACATGAAAGACACTATATCAATAATAAGAGATTGGGACATGAAAGAGAATTTAGTTCTTAGCCTTCCAAAGGCTATCTACAGTTAGCCTTAAAAGGTGAGCAGAGGTGGACAAACTGGAATAGAGTTCCAGAGAATGGCAACAGAATGGCTGAAAACTTGCTATCGATGGTGGGGTAGGGGGAATGAAGCAGACAAGGGATGGAGGATCGCAGGAAGTCACCGAGGTTTGGTGGAGCAAAGGCACAGAGGAATTTGAAGATGAAGATTTTGAATTCGATCCTCAGGGGTTGGGGAACTCATGGAGCTAAGCGACGGAGGGGGTGATAGGCTTGCACAGCCTGGTGCGGAAGAGGACACAAGCAGACTTTTGCAGCTGCAGTTTGTTAAGGGAGGAGCTGGGAGTCTGGCAAACAGGATGCTGTAATAAATCAAGCTGGATGTGGGTCTTACTAACCCAGGGGAAAGATAATGGAAGAGGCAGACAATGTTGTGAAGGTCAAGCAAAAAACAAATGGCTACAAAGCAGGGAAAGAAGACATTTAAAGATGTTGACTGAAGGCACAGGTAATGACAGATTTTATGAAAGTTTATAAGGCAAGAAGAGACGTAGAAAAGCAAAGTGGTTTTGGAAGAGAATTCCAGAGGATAGGAGCATAGTGGTTGAAGCTTCAGCATTTGATGTTGAAGCAAAATGAATAAGGAGCAATCGACATCATTTGCTCATGGGGATAGGGATAGTTGGAAAAATCTGGGCTAAGACTTGATAAGTTTTATTTGATACCATTCAGATTAGAAATTCAAGAGCTTTATGCTGAATAATATATATAATTTTGCATCTTAATGGCAAAAATGGTGACTGGAGTCAGCACACCAAAGAGTATTCAGAGCGCAATGGAGGCAGTTTTCAAAATCAGACAACAGAACTATTTTTTATCCCCTCTCCCCATGGGAACTTGCAAAACTCACAGCTGCCAAACTGTGATGTGGTGATGTGGATGAGTTCAGTGTAAACATAGGTCCACTAGATTCAATTCCAACAACAAAATTACATTTGTATTGCGCCTTTCACATTGGGAGGACGTCCCAAGGCGCTGAACAGTCAGGGATCAGAACCCGAGTGTGGGGGCAGAGTTGGGATGAGGGAGGGCAGAGGGGGTAAGAGGGCGGCTGAAGACACGGTCAAAAAGGATGGTCTTCAGTTGTGCCTTGAAGGAGGCAAGAGAGGGAGCAAGGCGAAGGGATTGTGGGATGGAGTTCCAAACAGTGGGAGCAGAGAGGCTGAAAGCCTGGCTGCCAACGGTAGGGCGGATTGGGTGGGGGACCTGGAGCAGGCTGGAGCCTGCTGAGCAGAGGGAGCGGACAGATTGATAGGGGTTAGCAGGTCAGCGGTAGGAAGGGGCAAGGCCGTGGAAGGCCTTGAAAGTGAGGACTAGGATTTTGAACTCTATCAAAAGGGATGGGGAGCCAGTGGAGCCGGGCGATGGTGGGGGTGATGAGTTATGGAGCCTGATGTGGGAGAGGGCACGTGCTGCAGAGTTATGGATGATCTGCAGCTTGTGGAAGGAAGAGTTGGGGAGGCTGTCAGAGGGAGAAAGGGCAGTTGAGGGTCGAACAAGTTGAGGGTTTCTGACTGGCTTGGTGAGGTGGAGTGTGCTGTTGCTGCTCGTGCCTGAGGTGCTGATGCTGCCAGTGCCTGAGGTGCAGAGGCGCTTGCGCGAGCAAATCAGGAGGGCCTCAGTCTTGTTGACATTCAATTGTAGAAAGTTGGCTCTCATCCGGGACTTGATGTCAGTAGTCCTGGAATCGAAGGTGGAAGCAGAGAGATAGAGTTGAGTGTCATCCAGGTACATGTGGAAGTTGACACCACATCTGTTCTATATTCCATTTCTGAATTCAGAATATTGGAATATTAAATTGGCAGCCACTCACCTAACTGTGACCCAAAATAACCAATGTAGAAAAGCAATTTTCCTGCTGTAGTTTAGCCTTTGATCGCAAAACACTCCTTTTTGAACAAAGTGCTATATGCAGCGGCTGCCACATTCAACATTTCAAATCACTTCACATACACTGTAATTACTGTCAAGGCCAGTGATTAATTTAAGCAAACAAAACAGCCAATTTATACACATTATTCAACAAACAGATATGAAGTGAATGACAATTGATCTGGAAGGTTGTTGGCCAAGACACCAGGTGAAACTACCTTCTCCTTGCAAATAGTGTTATGGGTTCTTTAAAATCCACCCAAACAAGCAGAATTAACATCTCACTCAAAGGACAGTATCAATTAACACTCTCCTAGCATACTGGAGGGTCAGCCAAGTCTATCAAGTCAGATGTCCAGCTTTTTTGGGGTGGTCAGCTAGGTGCCTGACAAATGTAGAAACCCATCACCAATGCTTAAGAGTATCCAAACCAAACTGAGAATTCCATGCAATCCACCTACACATGGAAATTCCAGAGATAAGATTGATGGAATGGAATGCGCACTCTCTACCTGGTGGGACGCATCCTGCTTACCTAATTCCGGAAAGTACTAGATACAGGTTGGCAAGAGCAAGGCTTGGGGATCCCAGAGTGTGTATTGGGGTACTGCTGGAGTCTAACCAGTTAAAACCTTGTAGCTTGGCATTGATAGTATTGTCTGGCAAGCTTTCTTGCTGCACGTCCAGCTGAGACCACCCTACCTGTTAGAGCTTTGGCTTACAGGGTTAACAGGAGTTGAGTGGGATGACTCCCTGCCCCCAGTGACGGTCTTCTCTTTGAAGTCCTGCCAAAGAGCTAGGTTCAACATGGGGCTCACAACCTTCTGACTCAGAGGTGAGTCTACATTTAACTTCAATTTCCCTAATGAATTAATGGCCACCATTCCTGCCCTACAGTGCAGCGCTTTGTTCTATGTGAATATTTAGTTACATTCCAAAGGGAAGAGGAAAAATAGGTTTCAGTTAATGTGAGGTTATGCTTATATGAAGTAAAACGAGGAAACGCTTGGACTCCATGGATGTGATAGAACTTGTCAAGGAGGAAGCTGAAGGATCTAGGAATAATAGCTGATTCATTGCTCACCATGTCAAAACAATGTGAGGCAAACAGGATGCTGGCTTATGTTGCCCAATCAGTTAAGTTTAGATCCCCAGAAATAGTATTATAGTGCTCTGGTCAGGCTTCACCTTGAGTACTGCATATGCCACGACATACGGGGGCCGGCAAGGCTTCAGAAATGGCAAAGATTCGAACAACAAGGATCATCCTTGATGTTAGCGGAATGAGCTTTGAACAATGATTAGACAAGCTAAGGCTCTTCAAAGAAACCTTTTCATAGAGTACTCTCTGGAGGTATACAAGATTTCAAGTGATATTGAGGGAGCAAACTCAGAACAATACTTCCAGATGCACCAATACAGCAGAACAAGAGAACCCAGGTTTAGCGTTGCAAAAGGCAGTTTCAGGACAGACACCAGAAAGTATTTATTTACCCAGAGAGTAATTAATGATTGAAACCGTTTACCAGGAAGGATGGCTGGGACCAAGAGGCTGGAATCAATTAAAAAGGAGCCTGATGCCAGAATAGGAGAAGAGTAGTGTGGGCATTCTGGAAGGCTGAAATCAAATGGACCAAAGGGCTTCTGTGATTCTGTGATAAATTGTTTGACACCCAACTCATAATCTGGGATTGCCACATAGCGCAGTGCTGCAATAATGGAGCCATAGTTAATTTGAGGTCCAATTTTGATTGACAAAGATCACATGGAGCATTTCAAATGAGATTGCCTAAGCAAATGTCATCGAAAAACAGAGCAGTTGACTATTTATTTCAATGTTTACGGGATGTCGCTGGCAAAAATTAGACTTCTTGCTTGCCTACGGAATCATTACCACAGCTCAAAATAATTCATTATATGAAGTGTTTTGAGAGATTTTGACAAGTAGTATTATTTTTATTGATGTGAATAATAATAGTCCTTGTGTTTCATATAACACCTTATCACATTGTCAAAAATGTCTCAAAGTTCTTCACAGGATTTATTGTAGAATGTAGTAGCTGGAAATTTGTAGTTGGATGTGGCAGTTAATTTTTGCATAGCAAAGTCCCACATTGTATTGAGGTTTGAGGTGGGAGTTGAAGGCTTTATTAAAAGTTCAGAGCTACCAAAAGAATTTCTCTTGCAGACTATCTGCAAATTTCACACATTTTTAAGCAAACCTCAACTTCATTATCGGTTAAAAGACATTAATGAATATCTCACATTATGTGTTTACCACGACTAAATATAATTTACCAGTGCCACTAAATATCACTTATATAATTTATAATATTTAATTTAATTTATTGCAGTTAATATATAGGAAAACATTCAAGGTCAGAAAAAACAACTAAAATCTGAAAGTGCAGATGTATAACCTAGATACCAGCAGCCAATGTAATCCATTAGAGCCATTCAACAGAGAGTAAATGAAAATGGCACAGTGGAGCGCAAAATCCAAATCCCATAAGGAAACAGACGTTTGCTGACGACTTATTACCAACACTAAAAATAACTCTTCTGCCCAATTCAGAAGTTTAGAAACAGTCAGCATTGATAGAAATGTGTCCGTCACAAGCCATATTCAATTGAACTAAAACCAATGTCTATCTTTTTTCAGAGCTGGAAACCAGATAAATATCTTCTTATTCTCTAAATCGAATAATTCCTGTAGTTGCCACTGTTTAGAAACTAGAACGCCTACACTCAGTTTGTTTATTGATGTATTCACAAAGCTAATACAGAGGAGATTTGCTACTCATTTCTTTCCAGAGGTGGTTAAAAAAAGTACAATCTTCTCATCTTCCCCTCCATCTAAAATAAATTAAACCGAATTTGAAATGACATTTAAGATATGTTGATTTCTTTTTGTTAAAAAAAGTCACAAGGCTCATCTGGTGGCTTGAAAAATGTTAAAAGAGCTTATAAATTTATTCTGAACATTAGCCCTCAACCAGTTTTGCCCACCAGCGTCAAACATTACATCTGTGGTGTGAATTGCCAGGAATTACACTTCTTATTCATTATTTCAATCTGTCTTGAATTTATGATGCAGTTTGTCAGCAGGATAGTCGAGCAGTTTGACAGCAAGGAGTAAAATTACTTGTGCAATAAAATTAAACTTGGTATGAGTTCTGATCACGAAAAACAGTTCCTATGACCAATTTTTTCTCCCCTCGTGTCCTGAAAGGATTTGACTTATTTTTCCTTCTGCGGTTCAGTCAACCCTCATATGAATAATGGCCATTTGTGCACAAGATGTAACAAGGGAAATTGATATCTGAGTGTCAGTAGGGTATTCAACCCAGTACAACAGAATTACATGTTGCAGATCCACTCTTCACTTGGTGTTGAAAATGTGCAACTACAACAGGAGCGACTTCACAACTATTTAGGAGCAGGAACCCTTGCTGATTTTCCTTTTCAGAATCCAGAGAAATGAGGCCAATTATAGTACCTGGACTGCCTACCCAGCTGAGATCAGCTGGCACATCATAGATCAAGAATAAACCTTTCTGGTTCGTATGGTTCAGGTAATGTACTGATTTGGAAACCACAACATAAAATGGGATAAATTCTTCCATGCTGCTACCATCAACAACGCAGATGCAAATGAAACAAGGCAGCCTAAAGTATGTGTAATGAACACTCGCTGTGTGGGAACATGATTTGCCACCCAATTGTGTTCTGTGCCAGCCCATCATTTGTGCACAAAAGAAATCTTGTGCAGCCTTAGTGAAAAGTAGTTAATAGTAACCCTTGCATTTCATCTACGAATTAGAACTTCACATGAATTAGAACTTCACATGTAATTGCATTGTAGAGTGCAGTAACTGTGTATTTAAATGTAGGCTAAATTGGGGCAAAGTCCCCAATGCAAAATTTGCCCTCAGATAATTCATCAGCTAATGGGTAAGTGAATTGAATTAAAATTGACAGGAATGCTGCAGAATTCTTCTACATTTTCTTTTCCTAGTTTATATTACCTTACCACTAGTATTTAAATACATTTTCAAAACCTGCAGAGAATTTGTCAGGCAATTGTTGAGTACTGAAAATCAAACCAGCATGTTTTATTGATCTGTGACAGTATTTA
This sequence comes from Callorhinchus milii, assembly GCF_018977255.1. Classification (NCBI taxonomy): domain Eukaryota; kingdom Metazoa; phylum Chordata; class Chondrichthyes; order Chimaeriformes; family Callorhinchidae; genus Callorhinchus; species Callorhinchus milii. The sequence continues at coordinate 33,134,145 of NW_024704742.1, read as the reverse complement.
ATGACATCTGAGGTGTACCAACAAAAACAAGGTCTTGAATCAAGGTTATCACAGCCACTGTCCTACTTTAATAAATGCAGTTCATGATTCAAATCACTTGAGTTTCACACAGCTTCAGGCAAAGCAAGAAGATTTTGCGAGACCAAAATGAAAATTGATTCTCCTGCATGAAGGAATTTTACTTATTTAGTGACTCAACCCCAATGAAACCTCACTACAGTTTCCAGAAACCTCCACTCTTCTAAAATTTAAGATTATTTCAAAGTATATATTTTAATACGGTCAAATGAGGTGTCAACGCAGCAACAACTTGTATTTAAATAAACTCCTTTGACATAAGTAAACTTTTCAAAGGTTAATATCAAGCAGAGAGATTTCAAGGTGTTGATCAAAGGCATGTTGAAGGGATTTTTTTGTAGAATTTTGAAGGCAGGAAGAGAGAGAGCGAGGGAAAGAGTTCATTGATGGAGTCAAAGATATGTGGTGCGAGCAACAAGCCAAAGAGCAGAGAATATGAGATGGAAAAGATTGCATAGGTAGGAATGGACAGGCTTCAAGACTAGAACAAGCATCTCAAACAATCTTCTGAGGTATTAGGAGCCAATGGAGCTAGGCAGGATGCGGTCATGGTGAGCGGAGCATGATGGAGAGAACACTACTGCAGAACAAAGAGAACACAAAAACACAATCTAGCCTCATGGTGAAGAAAATCATGTTTAAGCAGCATTAACAGCAGCAACAACAACAACACAATAACAAATTACATTTGTATAGCACTTTTCACGTCATGGGGACCCGAGCAGGGGGTTAGGATCAGGGGAGATGGAGGGCAGGGAAGGTAGGAGGGTGTCTGAAGGCCCATTCGAAGATAAGGGTTTGAGACATGCCTTGAAAGAGACAGGGAGGGAGCAAGGCATAGGGACTGTGGGATAGAGTTCCAAAGGGTGGGGAGAAGCTAGGTCCTTTGATACAGAGAAGCTATTTCCTCTAATAGGGGAATCCAAAGCAAGGGGCATAGTCTTAAAATTAGAACCAGGCCATTTAAGAGTGAAATCAGGAAGCATTTTTTCACTCGAAAGGTGGTAGAAATCTAGAATTCTCGACCCACATGCTGGATCGATCCACACCTTCAAGAGTGAGTTTGATAGATTTTTGGTAGGTCAGGGTATTAAGGGATATGGGGAGAAAGCAGGAAATTGGAATTGAAAGGATTATTTGAGGTACAGATCAGCCATGATCTAATTAAATGGCGGAACAGACTCGAAGGACTGAATGGCCTCCTCCTGTTCCTATGGAAACAGACGCTGAAGGCCCCACCGCCAATGGTGGGGTGGTATGGGTAAGGAATGTGGAGCAAGCTGGAGCCTGTGAGCGGAGGGAGCAAACAGGTTGCTATGACGTTAGCAAGTCACAGAGGTAAGAAGAAGCAAAGCCAAGGAGGACCTTGAAGGCGAGGACGAGGATTTTCAACTCTATCCTCTGGGGGACATCAGTGTGGGGGTGATGGGGTTACGGAGCCTGGTGCGGCAGAGGACATGAGCTGAAGAGGTCTTGATGATCTGTAGCTTGTGGAGAGAAGAGTTGGGAAGGCCAACAAGCAGGGAATTGGCGTAGTCAAGCCTAAATGAGATAAATGTGTGGATGAGGGTTTCAGTGGCCTGATGAGAGGGTCAGTGTTAGAGCCGTGCAAAGTTGCGGAGGTGGAGGAAGGCACAGCAGGGCATGGCGCAGATGTGGGGTAGAAAGGACAGTTGAGGGTCAAACAAGACACCAAGGTTCCAGATTGGCTCAGTGAGGTGGGGGTTCATGTAAGGGCATAATTGAGCAATATTATAGAAGTGGAAGAATGCAGTTTTGGTGACAGACCAGATAGACGGATTGAAACTCACTCAGGGTCTGGAACAATGCAAATTATTATGAACTTGGAAATTGGATAATTCTGTTACTCTGGTACTTCATTTGCATGTAATTTAACTTGTTGAATAATTTTGAAATTTTCCTGACCCAAATTCAATTTAAATGTGTTCATTGATGGGAGTCAAGGATATGTAGCACAAGCAACGAGCAGAGGATATGAGAGAAAAACATCTGAGGATATTTACAGATGTTAATGGAGAAGAAAATGTCCTTATTATTGGTCTCTCTATGGTGGGCCAATGGATGTGCTATGGCAGAATTAGCTCTAATGAAAAATCAGAAGAGTGGAGATGAACGAATGAGGAGTGACAGTTCCAATTTCATTTTTTTTAGAGTGAGTGGCAGAAATTTAAAACTAACTGCCCAGGGAAGAGGTTGAGGCAGATTGTTTCAGAAAATTCAGCAAACTTTAAGATGGATTTAAATAGTAATCTGGTAAAGAACGCTATTGAGAGGTACAAGATAAGAATAGTGTAGGTTTATTTTTTTTCTCAAAATTTGGGACCACGGAAAACCACAATGTGTGTTTCTGGTCCTGTTGTTCACTCACAGCACCAAGTCAGGAATTATAGGAAGAGCTCTTAAGAAAAAGTTGATGCCAGAACAGTTGGCCATCTCAGATGAGATCATAAATTGCCAATAGAGCTTAGAACTACTGAATTTTGCAACACATTCAGCCTATCATGGCTATGCTTGCTCTTTTAATAGCACTCCTTTCAGTCCCGTTTACCTGCACTTCCCCATATTCCTGTAGATTATTCCGTTTTAGGTATTTATCTAGCTCTCTTTTGAAAGCCAATATAGATTCTACCTGAACGACCACACCCAGCAGGGCATTCCATATCCTAACTACTGCTTGCATGAAAAAAAGTTCTCCTAACCTCCTCATTTGTTTGTTTGCTAATTATCTTAAATTAATGTATGTCCTCTAGCCACTGACTCACCGAGAATAACTGTTGTCATCAATTCCAAACCCTTCATCAATACTGAGGAGGATTGGGACTGGGGCGGATTTGCAAAATTTATAGGTTGACTTGATGAGAAGTTGTAATTCCTTACGGAAGAAATTTGATATATAATCAGCTGGGCTTTTGAGGGTTTTTTTCCCCCAAGAACAATCTCCAAAATTAAAAGCCAGTGAAAAACATTTTAAAAACTAATTCGGGCCATGTGGATGAGTCAAACTTTATAACTCTGGTTCAGAAAAAGATCCGGAGCTATTACAATGACATAAGTGGCAGCAAGAAGGGAAGAGAATTGACACGGCTGCCTGAAGATTAGTCCATAAGGTCAGAAGCCACGTATAGGGTAGAAACTTCGGTAGTGAACGTAAGCAGCATCAGAGCTCTATCAAGGACAGTTCCAATTTGAGTTGCATGAATGGAATGAGTTCATGACACTGCATTTGTAAGTAGGGACAACACAAAGCTGTGTAAATTTGCCGAGAAGACAATACCTGGTTATTATACAGGGTGACCAAAAAGTTGTGATACCATTACAATGTCTAATATGTCTTAAAAAAAATAAGTTTTTTTTAGATAATAGGGTAACTTAAAAATAAGTCTTTTTGGTCATCCTGTATAATTTTATGGGGTGGGGTGTGGGGGGAGAAACAGAAGAGGGGTTGTAAAAAAATATTACTAGAGAAAGCTGGGTGGGGGTGGGTGGGGGGGTGTAATCAGAGCAGCTGATTCTGTACAACAATCACAAAATGCAACCTGGAGATTGGGGAAGAGGTGTGCTCAATGGGAATAACTGCAATATATAACCTGGAAGAAACTATCAGCAGTAATAAATAAAACCGATTTGATTTTCACCAGCCAGGTGCTAACATCAGTCAATAGGTAGGCATGTTTGTCTGAGCTGTGGGCAAGAGGATGGTAGCAAATGTATTACCAGAAAAGAGGATAAATCCCAGTAAGTGACTTGTCATCTTGAAAGGAACATCAGTGCAAACCCATGTGGAATGTACTGGGAACAATTGGATATTGTACTACAGTACGTATACCTTGGGGAAGGCACAGCAGAGGACAACTGAAGTGAAAACCACAATTGGATACCTGATAATACGTTTGGTATTATCAGGTATCCAATCTTACAATAAAGGTCCACAGACTTCTTTTGCTTATTAAAATCACAAACACCTTTCCAGACATTACAGTTCAACAAGTCTTTTCATGCTGTACATATTTTAAGTACCCGTTGGACCTTATTTCTGTCTATATGGTAATTACTGCCCTACCAACGATAACTGTTAATTAAAATCAACCTTAGATTTTATCACCCTTTTACTCATTCACCTGTGTTGTGTGTATGTGTTCAAATAGAATTTATATAGCGCTCTTCATGCTGCATAGTATCTCAAGAGTGCTTTCTAAAAGGAAGACAATGAGGAAAAAAATGTGTTCGTTTCTTCCAACATATTGATTTTACAGCAAATGATCCATGAATGCTTTAAAAAGAGAATTTCATAGATTCTCAATCATAGACTGAAAGAGGAATATTAAATGGTAAATAAAGAAAGCAGAGTGTTGGATTATCTAAGGAGGCTTCTGTGAAGAAAAACACCAGTGCAGACTTCGTCAAATTGTCATGCTCGACACTGTAATATTCTGATTTTAAGTTATTTAAGACTGTCCCCCAGTCTATTTAATTCTAATATTCTCCTTCATCTTATTCAAGACTCTCCCCCATTTTATTTAATATCTGGGAAGTCAAAGTATAACTTTCAGGAAAATATTGCTTCCTCTTCGATTGCAAAAGGTTATTTAGTTAAAAACTCTAGACATTCATCTAGAATAATGAATCAGATGATTCATTCTTCACCTGTTGCATTCCTAAGGTGATACCTCAAAATCTCAGCAGGACTAGAAGTATCATGTTCCACAATACTGAATGATCTAGACTGACATTTATCCTTAAATGACCTTCAAATCTGTGCTTAACCAAGGACTTATCTGATTCCCTCTCAAAAGGAGACAAGATGCTTTTAATGGAAATCTGTTCAGAAATGAATCCAATTATTTTTTTAAAAAAATAGGTCAAACAAAATTCAATAGAAATTCTATAATTATATGTAGCACTTCGTTTCACCAGATCGTTTTGAACCTGCTAGCACATGGAAACTTTTTTTTAAATAACTGCTGCGGGTTTTGATCTAACCTTAACCACCCTGGAATAAATTGTTATGTTTTATAGCCCACTCGAATGCAAACCCAGCAACATGAATGTTAAAACTCATTGTAAATAAGCTCTTCTTCATTCTCAGAGTTCAAGTATAGTCTCCATGTACATGTATAATATCCACCTTCTGCAAATGGCAAATGAATGAAGAGTGTCTCATCTAAAATATAAGCCCCCTACCCTAATGTAACCTCATAATAGAAAGTCTGGGATCGGCATTGAATAAACTAGCACCAGGTGGATTTGAAGAGAGTATGGACATCAGCTGAAATAATGAACCCAAAATAGGAATTACACTCTCACTGAAGTACCACACAATACCAGCCCTCATCTTCCTCCACCACACACATAGCTGCCCTTCTCAGTCTCGTGTTTCCCTCACGATGCCACTCCTTTGCTCTACCTAAAGTGACAGCCATTCTTTTCCTTTATAAATCTCTATACTGTAACTATCAGTGAACATGAATGCTGAAATATTTTGACACTTCCCAGATTTAGACAGATTAGAACCACGCTCCTTGGGGGTGGGGGAGCAGAACTGGCTCCAAGGTGACATGCGTGTCGATGGAATATTGGAATCGAGCCAGCCCTCTGTGATGGTCTCGTAGTTCAATTTCTGAGCCAGGCGGGTCCACAGTATTCCAGGGCACAGCTGATGACAGCACCGTCAGACTGGTTCAGCGGCAGGACTAGTCACTAGGGGGCATTCATCCCACCCAGCTCCTGTTAAACCTGCAAGCCAAAGCCCTAAAGGGTAGAGGGGACCTAGCTGGACAAGCAGTGGGAAAGCTTGCAATATCAATAGCAAGCTTTGCGGTTTTAGCTGGTTGGACTCCAGCAGTACCCCAACGCACATTCTGGGATCCCTAAGCCTTGGCTCTTGCCAACCTGTGCCTAATACTTACTGGAATTGGGTAGCAGGATGCGTCCCTCCAGGGAGAGAGTGCACATACCATTCCAACAATCTCTCTGGGATTTCCATGTGTAGGTGGGATGCATGGAAATCTCGGTTTCGATACTCTTAAGCATGGTGATGGGTTTTTACATGTGTCAGATACCTGGCTGACCAAAAACAAAAGACCATTTGATCAGTAGCAAAAATCTGGTTTGTTCGAATCATCGTAATTTTGGATTCCTATCAATTGGCATCAACAGATACCAACCAGCACCAGTTGCCTTGAGTATCTGCTTATCTCAGGGTTCAATTACTTGACAGTCACCTAATTATGGACAGATGTGACAGATAGGCACTTTGCCCGGGATCATGAGTTATCAATAGAGAATCATGCTGAACCAATGGAGCATAGTTGGCCTTATCAGAATGCAGCTTCCAAGTCTTGTCAAAGAGATAAGAAATGTGAGGTACTTCAGCTTTCCTGGTTTAGTGATGTTAAGATGGTGTGGTTTATGCCTAAGGAAATTGGTATTCTGCTACTGAAAAATAGTAATCTACAACAACAACAAAATTACATTTGTAAAGCGCCTTTCACGTCGGGAGGATGTCCCACAATCTAGCATTGTGTGTCCTGTGAAAATTATCCTGGATTCCTGTTTTGTTTCAAAAATTTACTTTCCCTTCAACAGCTTTCACACTCTATGAAGCCAAGTTAATTTGGCTCCCATATTCTGGGAAAATAACAAACCTTGTACACTCCTGGGTAGGTTAGAACACAGAGCCTCATCATTGACTTTTACCACTTGCCTTTTACTTGCTTTTCGCCTACAATCTACAGATTTTTAAAACCCAGACTTGCTTTCACCTAATTTCTTCTCGACCTCATTTATCTCCTATTCCTTTCAACCATGATGAGCAATCCACCACATTCTCAAGTTCTTTAAATTTGCATCTGAATTCAGCACGGTTACTTGGTAGCAGGTGTACAAGTAACAAGAGTTGAAAAGTTGTAAATTTAACTCCATATCAGGACTTTGAACTCACAGTGTAGGCGGACACAGTACAGTGCCAGTTACATTTAGGCATTGGCAGCAGAAGCTTGTTACGATGGTGGGGTGGGGCACAAAATCACAACCAGCATGATCACTGGGTTCCTTTGAGGTGAAATCGACCACCAGGGACTCCAATCTGGCCCAGATTAAAGAGAAATCATCCCAAATAAACAGCAGATACAGAAACATGGAACAGGTGGTTTATAAATTGGCTGCACGTCACTTGCACTGAGTCAGGCAGACTCAGAGATGGGGTAGTCTCGACACTGAACCAAGCTCAACATCGACAGAAGCTTTCTACACTGGAGACCAGAAAGATACTGCAAAGGGTGAGGGGGAGTCGTTAAACCTAGCCTTCTAGGTTTTAAATTTAAAAGCATATTCGATTAAAACAAATTATCCTTAGAAATTGAAATGATTGAGACAAGCAGTATGAACAATACCTTGAGACGCCACTTGAACTCTTTGACTTTTGAAACCTTAAAATAATTGTATTTGTTTAAAAACAGTATCAGCTTTCAGCTGTAGATGCTGGGTCGACAATGCTGCACTGAAAATTACATTGAGATTTCAGAATGCCTGGCCGGACTGAAGGATCCTTTCTTACTCTTCCACAGATCAAAGGAGCCCAACGATCATGCCGTCAGCGGCTTTGGTCGTGTGCAATCATTTGATGTACCTGATAAGGGGTACACTGCAAATAGAATATTAAATACAGTACACTTGTTCATTTATTTACACAAATATTGAGTTATACTGTGCAACAAAGAAATAGGGAAATATCTTGAATTAATCAATAAATGAGTGAATAACTGAGCTCACTGTTTTTATTAAATTGTAACTGGGGTGCTGTATTAAGTGATATTAATTCAGCACAGAACTATGTTGCTATTATACACACACACATACACACAGACACATACACACAGTTCACACTGCATCAGATAGAGTTCACGCTGAGATCAACAGCTTCCCATCATAAATTATACATTTGTGACTGCCACTTGTAACGTCACTGTGACGGTTACATTACTATAAAATAAAAGGCACCATCATCTGTATTTCAAGAAATACAAATGTAAGCCCTCTCTATTTATCCATTACCTTATTAATATTAATAACATTTGCAGTTGATTTACTGCCTTAATACGTCATAAAACGTCTCAAAGCACATCACAGGATTCTTACTGTAAAGTGTAGTGACTTGTATATTTTGTAGACGAATGTGACAGCCAATTTGAATAGAGCAATATCCCACAAACAGCTACAAAGCGAATAAACCATTTTATCTTTAGCTAAAACTGTAGGTTATACAATTGCACTGCACGGACGATACAATTTACCAAACAAGTTGACTTTTTTTACTATAATAAGTTGTGATTATCTCAACTGCATAGACTGACTTTAGATGAATTCAAAATCTTAATTAAAATAGAAAATGAAGAGCTATAGAAATATTTGTAATGAAGGGATACTCATTCTTTTAGTAAAAGCCTTTCAATGACTAGATTATATTTTTGACTGTCAGAATATTTGTGCAGGTGATAACCGAATATTTTAAGTATTTTTTAATGAGTGAAGAAACGCAGAGTGAGAATAAAAAACATATATTTATAACGCATTTGGATTAAACCAATTTACAATCTGTTTTTCGGTTTGTTCTCACTATTGTAGTTCACTAAAAAATTATATCCATGGGTCCCAAGATTAGCAATAATTAGAACACGCTCTCTCCACTTACCCTCTCACTTTTGTTGCACTCATTCACTTATTCTGCCTCATCCCTCACACATTTGATAGTCATTCTGGTAAGCAGCTGTTTTTATTCATGATCTGCAACTGAGCCATTGCTCAATGGGTAGGAATGTGTCTGAATTGTGGTTAGGAAAATGGTGGCAATGCTCTCACAGATTTCATGCTTACTTCTGCTGCAAATTGGGAAGCTCACAGGGAGTTCCAGGTACCAGCCATCCACCTACTAAGGGTCCAATGATCAAGCATTGACTATCCTTTCGGGGGGAGCGGAGTTGTGGGTGGGTGGTAAGAAGTAACCAAGTGTTCCCAATTCTACTTAATCACCTGAACTCCCTCCCATGACCCCTCTCCATTCAAGTTCAACTTTAAAAGATATCTCTTTGGCCATGCCTCCTCACTTTCACCTCTTCCACTTCTCAAAGTCTGCCCCACCATTATAAACCATTCCAAGATGGGTTTTTTGGTCAGCCGGGTGGCTGTCACATGCAGAAACCCATCACCATGTTTAAGAGTTTCCAGACCAAACTGAGAATTCCTTGCATCCCACCTACACATGGAAATTCCAGAAACAGATTGTTGGAATGGAAGCACACTCTCTCCTGCAGGGACACATCCTACTGACCTAATTCTGGAAAGTAGCGAGCGCAGGTTGGCAAGAACCAGGGCTTGGGGATCAACAGAGTGTGCATTGGGGTACGGCTGGAGTCTAACCAGCTAAAACCACGTAGCTTGCCTGGCAAGCTTTCCTACTGTTTGTCCAGTTAGGACCACCCTACCCAATAGGGTTTTCACTTGCAGGGTTAACATAAGCTGAGTGGGATGACTCCCGACCCCCAGTGACTGGTCTGCCCTTCCAGGTCCTGCAGATGAGCCAGCTTGGCTGTGCTGTCAACAGCAATGCCCTGGAATATTGTGGACCAGCCTAGCTGAGGAACTGCCGACCAATGTAAAATGTTATTTTATGTGAAAGGAGCTATATAAAAGGAAACAGTTATTTTTGTTATAGGCTAGGCAGCTAGAGGGGGCAGAACAGCCGAGTGCAATTGTATTATTGTGTACACACACACACACACACAGAATATCTGTCAGTGATAGTAACAAGAGGCAGCACTCCTGGCTGATTTCTCCTTCTTAACCCAAGGTCATGGGGGACAATTATAGTGCTCCTAATGACGGCCAGAATGAGATCAGTTATCCGGCACAAACTGAAATTGAACCCATCACCTTCCATGTCTATATTGCTCAGTTCCATACTAGGTAGTGTGTCTTTACCAACTGAGCCACAAAATAAACTAGCACAATCTGACAATTGCATTATATTATCTTGGAAGGCACAACTATCTGGCATTAGGAGAAGAAACTGCACTGCAAATCAACAGTCAGCAGTGGCTCGCAAAGCTGAAACGCAATACAGTATATGAAATCCGATGACCGATTTACATCACCACCAACTCAAAACAGATTTTAGCTTTGTGACAATAACCCTTATTATCCATTACTTATAAAGGGATCCTGGGCTCATTATATCAGACTGGGACCGGGAAGGTCAACGTTTTACTGAAAGCCTGTAATTCAAACACTATTTCCGGTGCATTTCAAGGGACTGCATGAACACTTTCCTTTGTGCCTATAAATACATTTAATGATGTATGACACGTTTTGTTATTTTATTATGTGGGATTCCGAGTGACAGTTTTACTCATCCAGTTACCCCCAAGTGACAAATGTGCACATCACAAAAATATATTTCCAGTATTTATAATAAAAAGACGCCATCTGTTGCAATCAACAGAAAAATAATAAAAACTCACAATAGGTTAATCAGCATCGGAAAGAAAACAACAGGTAATAATTTTAGTGTGAATTAAGATCATTCTTTTTGAATTATTTTTAAACTGATCACATTTTAAATGTCATTTACGAAAATCGAGTCTAGAATTGCTGCTATTTCTTTCTGTTGAACAGTATGGTGGGTCCAGATTCTTAAGAGGATTATGAGGAAATCCCCCTGAACTGTCTTCCCACCCACACCAATAGTGACATGTTACAATCTGCTGTCAGCAAGTCCCTTCACACGAGGATAGATTTCAGTTTACAATTAATGCAATTTAAATATGGTACATTTTCCACATTTTGCACACTTGACACAGATCAAAAGCTTCTCCTGAACACCAGCTGTTGCAATGCCATGACAACATCACCAATTTGAAAGCTGGCTTGCCAGTTTGAAAAGCTCTCTTGCTTTTGTTACTCTTTCAAAACAGGTACACAGTGTTTACATCCACTCAACAGGCACACTAAACCATTCAAAAACAAACTAGCTCTTATGAAGCCAAATGTACGTTTGAAGTTATTAAGAGCTGATGAGAGTTTCAACAAAGCAGGGGTTTCGGGCTCACCAGTGTTTTAAAACATTGATTGTTCTTTCAATGGCCCAGGAGTGCGGTCCTAATTTTCAGAATTTATACAATACAGACTTTTTGTAACCAGGTTAAAATTCAATTCACAATTTAAAACATTCAATAGCACAGTTGGCATATTTTGCACCACCAGATGAATTTTAATATGGGTATAAGATATTAGATCTAAAATCTGTTGTACTGAAAATTATTCTGACCTACTGATTTGCCTATTATTTTCATTTACAACAGGTTAACTTTAAGCCTGGTCTGAAAGTCACATTTATTCCTAGGGGGAAGAAGGCCTGCAACGTATTGAGCCATTGTACTAATATACAAATTCATGTGCCAATCAAAGCAAGGTAGATCCGCCAATATGTGCAGTCTAAAGCAGGACACACTGAACACTGTTGAGCTGTTGAAACAAACTCTTCCAGAGTATTTCTTTCCACAGCTGAGCTTTTTAAAGTTCAAGTGGTTTGGTCATCAAATAACCTCTTCCTTGAAATTGATAACTCCTCCAGCCTTTTTCTGCTGTTGAAGTGAACATTTTAAATCCTCAACCAAGCAAAACGGACAATATCTTCAACAAAAAGTTGGTAGGAGAATGGGACTGTTGGAAACTGAAAAGATAAAATGGGACAAGGGCATAAAATGATTTTAAAGTCAAGACTGGGGATCAGGACATCAATCCTCTACATGACTAGGAGCCTGTACAGGAGAGGTAGGTGTGAGAAGGAAATGGTTGTGAGAAGTCTGTGGTGAACACAATACAGGTTCCAGAATTCTGTAGGAGCCAGAAATTTTGAAAAGTAGAAAGCAAATGGGCAGTGAAGAGAGCATTGGAGAAATCCCTGAGGTACCAAAAGGATGATAAGGGTTTAGGCTGAATTGGGATGAGAAATCATGTTCTGAGGGTGGCAGTTGCAGTCATGGTCCAGATGTAGCACCTGAGGTAGAGGTGAAAGTCAAACAAAATGCCAAAGTTGCAGATGGTCTGGTTTGTCAGAGTGAGCACCAGGAATGTAGATTGAAGTTGGAACAAGAAGGAGCCTTATACTACGTTTGGAGCAGCTGTTGTACTTTGCAAAGTCATGGAAGAGTAGAATACAGTGTAAGCAGATGGAATGCAAGTCAGTCACTGGAAAGTATCGACAAGAATTTTATTTTGAATCGGGTAAGATTGAACCACAGAACTTTGATATCCTTTTACTTTCTCTATCCAGTTTTCTTACAAATGATAAATAAGGCAATAAATAAATTTACATTGATATTTTGCATCGGGAGAGTATCCCAGGTGCTTAACAGTACTGGCTGGGCACACAAGCTGGGGTGCAAACTGAGTAGGTTGGGGAGGGGAAGGATGGCTGAAAGCATGGTCAGAGATGAGGGAGAGAGTGAGTCAGTGGAACTCTAGGATGAAGTTCCAAAGAAGTGGAGGCAAATAGATTGAAAGCCAATCGCGGGCTTGGGGGACATGAAGCAGGCTGGTACCTGCTGAGCATCTGGGTCTGTATAATTTGAGAAGGTCACAGATATAGGGTGGGGTGAGACAGTGGAGGGATTTAAAGGTGAGGACAAAGATCTTGAACCTGATCAACTGAGGGATGGGGGGGGGGGCGTAAATGGAGCCAAGCAAGGATGGGAGTGATAAAATGCAGAGCTAGTGCGAGGAATGACAATTTCTGCAGAGTTCTGGATAGTCCGCAGGTTGTGTAGGAAAGGGTTGGACAGTCCAGTGAGCGGAGAGTTGACTTAGTAAAGCCTGGATGCAAACAGCGATTGTATTTCATGTGTGAGAGAAGACAAAGAAATATTAAGTTTCACAGATTCACAAGAAAAAATAATTGAGGTTCGATTTCAAAACAGTGAGGAGTCGACTCATTTTCAAAATACCTAAGAATGTTTATGCAACACTAAAAGATTTCTTACACTAGCTTATGAAAGCATCTCAATGTCAATATGTTAATAGAATTAGTAATATGCGAGCCATTTGCTTAATGTGGATATGGAGGTTTGAAATTCATAATATTGTCTTCCTCATAATAATAATAATAATCCTTGCATTTGATATAGCGCCTTATCACGCCTTCTAGATGTCTCAAAGCGCTTCACAGCATATACTGTATATTTTGTGGACGAGATGTAACATCTCGTTTGCCTGGTTGTGCTCCACTTGCCTTCCTCAACCCTCTTCAAACTAATTGCTCCAGTTATGATGGATGAAGACTCTGAGCCAAAATGTCTCTCTGTTTTGGATGCCGGTCAACCTGCTGTGCACCTCCAGCATTTCCTGCTTGTATTTCAGTGTAGGCTCTAACCCAATTTGGAATGGATGTTGCAATCTTTTTTAAGAACACTCTGCTGCTGTGATGACAGTAATTACAGTGATAAGTGTGAATTATGTCAAGACGAGCACTTCTCAAGGTTCAAATATGGCCTCCGTGCTGCCATCTGGGATGTGCTGGGGACTTATAAATTATTAGGTTCCTGCCTCTTTCCAGACAGTGAATCTTGAGACACGCAACATCATTCTGAATAAAATTAGCATTTTTAAAAAGAGCTCAACTGGTCAGTCGAAGAAACAAGGCTAACCTAAACAGACTAGCTCAGCCTTATGACTACATCAGATTCAGACATGTTCAGTGGGAAGAAGATTAAAGCAGAATAAACATCCATGCTGAGGATGTTACACAAAACTATTGGCCTAGTTAAGGGAAGCAATGGATATGGGTAAAATGGCAGGAAATAGAGATAAAATGCGTTTAGGTTTGAACATTGCCTTCAATGATATTTGATGTTACTGGGATCATTGGTATTATTGTAAGATATTTTGGATGTTACATCACCGGAAGAGTGGAGACCTGGATATTTTAAATTGAACATTACATTCATACTTAAACAATAATCATACAAATCATCACCTCCTATTTTGTTCTAACTTTTTTCCTTTTTTGAAGGAGTGACTTAATCTGGGAGTAAAGATTCAACAGGAACCAGTAAACTTCTGGCATCTAACAAACATAACAACCAATTAAGTTTATATAGCACCTTTCATGTCAGGGCGATGTCCCAAGGCACGAAAATGCTCATGTACATGTTCATGGATGTGATTCCATACCAAATTTCCAATCATGATTTTGCTTTTAGCAGAATCGCGCAATATAATACAAGGCAGAAGCAAAGGGCTTCATCGCAGGGAAAGGAAAGAGATTCAAATATAGACGAACAAGTCAAGCTGCACTGAGAGCCCCAGAATTGGATCTCAAGCACTGCTTCCAGTTTGTGCTAAGTAAAGGGGAGTAGAACCTGAAAGTGGGAACAAATCTTGGAATTGGAATTATTATTTGCTAAAAAACACGTGTGCGCATTGTTCACATGATTGGTTCTATTGACACACAACTTGTAATTAATTACATTTTTATAGAGATATTCAATGAATTCTTACCAATATTGGGGTGCTTTAGAAGCCGACAAATCCTAGCCTCTCTCTCCAACTTCTGGTGATCTGTAATGAAGAGAACAAATCTTAATAAACAAATCCTGAAAACATTATCCAAATAGAGAATAATTGAGGAGTAAGATCGGGGCTTCATGTCAACTTGCTTCCTTCTTGTGCACCCCCAAATGAATAATTGAAACTTTGCAAAACAGAACTCCAGTACAGAGCACAGCAATTGGTTGGTTCTGTTTCAGTTTTAATCTCTCTCAATTGCTAAATCATCTATTTCACGTATTGGGATTATTGAGTCTTTTGAGCAAAGGAACAATTACACCCCTCATGAGACTACCATTTTGAAGTACAACGCCCGGCCTATTATGTATCACATGTAAACCAAATATGAATGTAAGAATGCTATGTGGCATCAATGTAACAGATCTTTGTGCTATGTGTAAATCATATATAAATCTAGCAGTGCTATGTGCCATGTGTAAACCATATACAAATATAACAATGGCTTTTGTGCTATGTATAAACCATGTACGAATGTAACAATGCTTTGTGTCATGTGCAAACCGTAAATAAATTTAACAGTGTCTTGTGCTTTTTTGGGATCTGACACATGCGGAAACCCATCATCATGCTTAAGAGTATCCAAACCAAACAGAGTTTCATGCATCCCACCTACACATGAATATTTGAATGGAATGTTCACTCTCCCTGGAGGGATGCATTCTGCTTACTTAATTCTAGAAAGTACTAGGCACAGGTTGACAAGAGCCAAGGCTTGGGGACTCCAAAGTGTGTTGGGGTAACTGCTAGAGTCCAACCAACTAAAACTGCGTAGCTTGCCATTGATAGCACTGCCTGGCAAGCTTTTCCACTGCTTATCCTACCAGTTAGGGCTTTGGTTGCAGAGTTGATGGGAGCTAAATGGAATGACACTCTCCCCCAATGACTGGGCTGCCCTTCCAAGTCCTGCTGATGAGCCACCCTGGCTATAGTAACATCAGCAGTGCCTTGGAGTACTGCAAACCTGCCTGGCTGAGGAATCGGACTACCAAGACTGCCACAGAAGTGGCATGTGTAAACCATGTATAAATGTAACAATGCTAAGTGCCATGTATGAAAACAATTACAAGTGGCTTTAATTACATTACATCAGCTTTAATTAGGTGTCAGCCAGGCTCAGTCTGGAGCACTCTTGCCTCTGGGTCAGAAAATTGTGGTTCAAGTCTCGTGTCAGAGATTTTGAGCTCACGGTTTGGCTAATATGCAACTACAACAAAATTACATTTGTAAAGTGCCTTTCATGTCGGGAGGCCGTCCCAAGACACTGAACAATCAGGGATCAGGACCGAGTGTGGGGGGTTGGGATGAAGGAGGGCAGACGGGGTAAGAGGGCGGCTGAAGACACGGTCAAAAAGGTTGGTCTTGAGTCGTGCCTTGAAGGAGGCAAGAGAGGGAGCAAGGCGAAGGGATTGTGGGATGGAGTTCCAAAAGGTGGGGGCAAAGAGGCTGAAAGCCTGGCTGCCAATGGTAAGTGGATTGGGGGGGAGATATGGAGCAGGCCTGCTGAACGGAGGGCGGGGACAGGTTGATAGGGGGTTAGCAGGTCAGAAAGATAGGAGGGGGCAAGGCCATGGAGAGGCTTGACCCTTGGGGCCTCTTCTTTTCCTTATCTACATGCTCCTTCTCGGCGATGTCATCCACAGACATGGGGTCAACTTCCACATGTATGTGGATGACATACAAATCTTACTTCTCCCCCTCCAGCTACAATTCCCAGTCTGCTGATGTCCTGTCAGCTTGTTTGACAGACATCAAGGCCTGGATGAGCTCAAATTTCCTGCAGCTGAGTGTTGGCAAGATGGAAGCCATACTCTTTGGCTCCCCTCAACATCTTCTCTCCTGTGGGTCTGAATGCCTCAACCTCCCCAGGCTCTCCCTCAGACTCACTGCACCCTTGCGCAACCTAGGCGCCAGGTTCGATCCCCAGCTTTCCTTTCTTCCACACATCCGTTCCCTGACCAGGCTTTTTTCCACCCCTGTCACATTGCCTGCCTCCGTCCGTACTTGACAACCAATGCAACTGAAATCCTCATCCACGCCTTCGACACTTCCTGGCTGGACAATTCCAATGCCCTCCTCGCTGGTCTCCGCAACTCCACCATATATAAAATTCAATTAATTCAAAACTCCACTGCCCGGATACTCACCCCCACAAAACTCCATACCCCCATCACACCAGTCCTTGCAAGGCTCCACTGGCTCCGAATTACTGAACGGATCGATTTCAAGATCCTCTCACTCGTTTTCAAATTGCTTCATGCCCTCACACCTATCTGATCTGCTTACCCCCACACCCCCACCCGCTGCCTCCGCCCTCCTGTTTGTCCCTTGACCTCTCCACTCCACCATCGGTACCTTCAGCCTATGCGCCCCGAAACTCAGGAATTCTCTCCCTCAATCCATCGGCTTTGCCCCCTCCCTACTTTCAAATCCTGCCTTAAGACCTTCCTTTTTACTGTGCTTACAGTCACCTCACCACTCCCTCTCCCTCTGGCTTGGAGAGGAGATGTTCCAGGATGCTACCCCACATGAAAGGTGCTATATAAATGCAAGTTGTTGTTGGACCCATGTCACTATTCAAAAATAGAAAGTAGTTTCTCTTAGTGTTCTGGCTAATAATCCTTCAAATAAAACGGGTTATTTATCTGATGGCTATTTGAGAGACACTACGGTGTATTAGTTGGCTGCAATGTTCACCTACAATACACAGTCACTATGCTCAACAATATTAGGCGCAGGTTGGCAAGAACCAAAGCTTGAGGACCCCGGATTGTGCGTTCAGGTACTGTTGGAGCCTAATCTAGAACCAGTTTGAACCACTCTCCCCTTTAACCAGGATTAACGTGAGCTGAGTGGGAAGAACCACGTGTCAAATCAGTCTCTGCCTCCATTGACTGCTTTGAAAAATGGTTTATTCATAGCACATACACAGGAATCTCATTCTGGTGCTCTTTAGTGCGGTGTTGCCTCACTTATACTGTTTAGTCCAGGCCCGCCATATAATAATAATAATCTACTACTATAGACCCACTCTGACCAGAAGTGTAGTTCACTTTTGCTTCTGTTCCGTCCGAGCCATTTTTCTGCACTAAACAAAGAAAGGCCAACTTCTGGGTCAACAGGTTGCTCCTAACATAATTTCCTGTGCTTTGTACATGAGCATAATATGCAGGAAATTATGTGCAATAAGCACAGCTGATGTCACTCTGCAAAGGAAGTGACCCCTGTCCCACTGCTTGCATGTAGCAGAATAAAGGAAGTGTTGTCAGCAGTGACCAGGTGCCCTAGAAATTGACCCCAACCCTTTGGTGCTTTACTTATGGCATGGAGCCAGGGATACTGAATCCAGCTGCCCACACAACAAACATCCCCTGACGATTGCACCTTTTTTAATTACTTACAAGAGTAAGCCAATAAAAACAGAAGAAGGGGAAAACAATTCATTTTAATAACAAAGGAGATGGACAAATGACAAAAATTGCACTTTTCGTTTGTCTTTGATTAAAATGCAATGTAACTGCTGGAGGATAAGTAATTTCCTTCCCAACAGTGTAAACGCAGCATTAAATGGACAACACAGCACTTAGAAACCATTACCATATTTATGAATGTCTGAAGCACAAACGATAATGTTTAGTAGTTTATGTTCTTTGGTAGAAATAGGTCGACATCTTATATTTCAAGAACAATCTGCAAAATCTGACTGTTGTTTCAAGTGCATAGAGCATAGATTAAGGCAAATTGCTTTCAGAGAGGTCATCTAATGATTGTTAGCCATTCTGTAGGCAATAATCTTATGATCAGTTACCAGACATGCGCAGACTAAGTTGTCGTTTTTAAACCTAGTTTTTTTTTTAATCAAAAATTCATCACCACCTGAGGGAAAGATTGCAGTTTTGAAGAGTTCTCTATCAAAGTAGGCAGTGTTATTGTTTATTGTCATCAGAAGGTAAAAGCAAACTAAATGACAAACATTATTTGTTATAAAAAACAAAGATTCTCAAAGAAGGGATTGAAAAGAGCCCTCATCACAAAATGGATATTCAGATTCCGATAAAGGATGCACATTGGTGGTAATGTCCATGTTTGCCCACAAAACACACAGTCACTATATTTTATAGTATATCCTGCGAGACACTTTGAGACGTGTTCTTGGCAAATTGTACAGAATATTATTATTTTTTTTTAATTAAGCAAAGACAAATGCATAGACAATAACACAGCTTTAGTTTTGTAATAAGTCACTGGCATTTTATACTCATGCAGTTTCATCTTTTTTACAGGCTACTTGCCCTATGAAGGGAGGTTTCCCCAGTGTCCTGGCCAGCAATAGCTCAATAAAATTGGTTATTCACTTCATGGCCATTTGTGGGACACTGCTGTGCACAAACTGGCTACTGCACTACACTTCACAGTGAAACGCTTTGAGATGTTCTCCCAACATGAAAGGCTCTATAACAAATGCAAGGGGTATTTTAATTATAATTGATAAACATACTTATCAAATCTGCTGGGAAATGTTTAATTTTGTACTGGCATCAAGAGCAACAAGCAAGTCAAGTTGGCTAAAATTTGAAATAAATTGCCAGATATCATGTCAGTTAAGATAATTGATACCCCCATCAAATATCTTCAAAATTAATATTTAGACTAACCAGCATTCTGTTCATTTAATAAGGGAAATAAAGATGCTGAGAAAAACTATATTTGTCAGACAGAAATTATTAGTGATTGAAGGAAACAAGTGACCAATGTATATGTTCCTCAGGTATTATTAAACTAAGCCTTCATATTATTTTACATACGAGAAGTGCAATCAGCATGATTTCAGAAGCAACAGGCCATGCTGAACTAATCTACTGGAATTCTTTGAAGAAGCATCTAAGTGAGTCAATCTAGGCTGTCCAGCGGGCACAATTTAAATTAGGTGCTCAGAACGCATTTGATGAAGTCCCACGTGTGTTTTTTAGAAAAGGTCAATAACCATGGAAATAACGAATAATTAGCCAGCTGGGTTCAAATCCAGTTCAGCAAAAGGAAGTAGACAGTAAATGGGGAATGCAACAAATTTTATCCAGAGATAATAATAATAATCCTTGCATTTGAAAAAGCACTCTATCACGTCTTCGAGGCATCTCAAAGCGCTTCACAGAATAAACTGTTAAGTGAATTGACTATACGTTTTGTGGGCGAAACGCGGCAGCCAATTGCACACAGCAGTGTCCCGCAGATAGTCGTGGATTGAAAATGACCAATTTATTATTGTTTTGTTTTTGGAGGGATTATTATTAGGCGTGTGGAGTAAGGAAATTTGCCCAACGTTTTGCCCTGCCCAGGAATCAAACCCAGGTCCTCTTGCTTGCGAAGCCAAGTGCTCTAGCCACTAAGCTACAGGAGTCTACAATTAATACTATATTAATTCAGTTACAGAAGTCTGCTTATACAGTACAATTTCGCAATACAATTTACAGTTATATAATGTCTTACGCTTCAGGAGGATGTCTTAATCATTTAGTTGGGCAAGTATAGAGCTCTCCCCAACACTTAGCAGAAGAAATTGGGAGATATAAATCCAGATTCCTATTCCAAAACTAGGCACCATAGTGGAAATATTCTAGGTTTTAAAATCATTGAACTGTGAAGAGAGGCAATGATAGATTAATCTATTCTCATTCGAAAATGATTAAGGGAAATAGAATTCAATTTTATGAAATCAGTGTGATGTAAATAATGTAAACAAATGCTACACAAGCAGCTACAATCTAAAATTTGTAGAAATGGATGCGTATTTAGCATTGCTTAAGCGCAGGATGCATCGAAGCCTGGTATAGAACAGTATTTGGTGACTAAAATGTTCAGTGTTCTTTCCTAGATTAAATTAGTTCATATTGTTATGAGAGAAAAAAAGACAATGAACAAAACAGATCTCCTTTAGCTCTTTCAAGCTTTTCACTAAATCCCCTCCCTTCTGATATGATTTTGATTTTCATCCAATCTAAGATGTTATATCTATAGAACAGTGTTACTCCTCTCCTTTCTGCAGGTTGTGAATTTAATTTCTTCAGAGAATCAAGATTTTTTTTTGCTGGAGGTTGTAACAGCTTTACCAGATTAGTGTTCAATGAGATCCATGGAGAACATTACGCCAATAAGTGTAACATTTCATTTTCTATTCCACAGTTATATTGACGTTTATTGGTGGAACGTGCTTGTCTAACTTAACTGCAACTGGTTAGTAAAAAAGCAACATACATCAGAGAAATCGAGGCATTATTATTAATTAACTTTATATCTGATATTTTCCCTAGGGCCACATGATTGACAGCAGATGTGTTACATAAGGATTTTACTACTAACTTGTCACTGAAGGAAGAAATATGAGCCAGTCTTAGATCTCCACCAGGACTGACATTTAGGTAAACTCCAAACAGTATGTTAGTGCATGCAAGAGAGAAAACTTCAGCGACACAAGCATGTAGGCCACACATACCAGTGGGCCACTATATTCACTACCATCCATGCTGATTTCTAGGCACGGAGTACTCAGATGCACCATTGAGAAGGATGTTGGGATGCGAGCTCTGCATTCTGCACATCCCAGGACCAGTTGACAAGTTAAATATCGTACGTTCATAAAGTTGTACCTATGCAGTAATTAACACTAGTGGTTAATTAACATTACAAACTTTGAGCGCTGTTTTGAACACCCAACCTTCAAAGGGATATTGAAACATAGGGGAGGCTTCAGAAATCACACAGGGTGATTCTGGGACTAAGAGCTTTAATTTATCAGATGAGGCAACAGAGATGAACTTACTTTCATTAGAAAAATACTCTCAAATGCAAAAAACCACAGCAGTTTTTTACTCTAAACCAAGGTATATTGTACAAATGCACTGCACTCATAGTAATTTCATATGGTGAACATACCAGCTTCTGTTATTCCAAGAAATTAGTCTCCTTCGACCACTAGTAATGAAGAGAGCAGCAATCATCAAAAGAATAAGATTAAAAACTGAAAAGATTAAATCTTGAAACAAATATTACAAAAAGGTTACATCCTTAACAATCATTTTTGCACATTTCAGAATGTGCTAGAAGGGATTATATGGATTAAATTACCAATGTAAAGTGGTACATTCCTAAAACTGCCTTCAGAAGCAGATATTTGGTATGAAAACTTAATTTCAATACACCAGTGGCACTACTTTAATGGAGAAAAAGAAACAATTCCCAGAAGAAAACTTAACTCCCTTCCAATATCCTTGATCCTCTATTATCCAAGTTTTACCTTTAGGCTGGTTTGATTAAAATCAGCAGCAATGGCCAATATTTTATCAACCCTTGAGATCTCAATCTCTGAGCCTCAGCTCCTTATCCTTCACATCAACAGTTCACGATCAATCGAAATCAGCTCCTGAACTTCCCTTCCAAATCTGAAGATTGGGAGAGTTTTAGAAACCAGCAAAAAAAAAACTAAAAAACTCATTAAGAGCGAGAAAAAGGAGTATGAGGGTAAGCTAGCTAGGAACATTAAGTCTGATTGTAAAAGTTTTTACAAATACATTAAGAGGAATAGGTTAGTGAGGGTAAATGTAGGTCCACTTCAGTCAAGAGATGGGAGAAGCTGTAATGGGGGGATAAGGACATGGCAGAGTCCCTAAATGGGTACTTTGCATCTGTCTTCACCCTAGAAGACACAACAAGTCTGCCAACAATAGAGATGCTCCAAGGGGATAAGAACAGGGAGCAACTTAGGGAAATTTTCATTAGTAGAGAATTGGTGCTAGGGAAACTGTTAGCACTAAAAAGTGACCTATAAGAAATTAGAAACCTATAAGATCATCAAAGGGTATGATACAGTAGATAGTGGGAGATTGTTTCCCCTGGTTGGAGAATTTAAAACCAGGGGTCACAACCTTAAAATCAGAGGCCAGCCCTTTCGCACTGAGTTGAGGAAGAACGTCTTCACTCAAAGGGTGGTGAATGTATGGAACTCGCTACTCCAAAGGGCTGTTGACGCTCAGTCCTTGAACATATTCAAGACTGAGATAAATAGATTTCTTATTGCAAAAGGTATTAAGGGCTATGGGGATAAGACAGGGTTAGGTTATTAGCTGGAGTTAGATTAGAAGATCAGCCATGATTCAATGGCAGGGCAGCCTCGAAGGGTCGAATGGCCTACTTCTGCTCCTACGTGTTATGTTATGTTAGACCTTATCCATTGAATGGAAATACAAAGCAAGATCAAAGAGGCAATGCCCAACCTGTGAAGATATTTGTTAGGCTACATTTAGTGTTTCCATTTCTGAGCACCAAAACTACAATCGACTTCATTTACCAATACTCCAAGATCTCTCTTCTGTCCGGATACCTCAAGCGCACCACCCTTTTTTTTACAACAAACTTCAACTTCACATTTCTCATCTTCACAAACTGCATCTACCAACTTTTGCCCACATACGCAGATTCTCCACAATTTCCATTCTGAAGTTATACACATTGATTTTCATCACTTATCACTGCTCCCAAATTGGTTGTCCAATAGTTATTTCAATACCCTAGACAAAATTCCTTGCTATCAACCCATTTATAAAAATAACAGCAAGACAAAGCTGTTCTCTTTTAAACACTTAACCTTAAAAGGGATATTGAATACAAGTTAAAGCTATGGCAAGAACTCTTTTCCCACTCTTGGAGAAAAAAATGTTTGGAACTATAAGAGGTTAAACTTTAACGCAAGGTGTGTAGCTTTAATAAATGTGAATCCACTGGTCTCAGCACTTTAATGCTTTTCTCATTGAAGCAAAGATAAGAACCTGTGTTGTCTCTCGAACATAGACTGCCTTTTTTAAAAAAATATGTTTATTTATAATATAATATTGAGTATAACAGAAATCCAAAACAAACACAACATCTTCTGATACAATTTTTCCCTTTTCTCCTGATACAAAAAACTTTCTGTTGTTTACGGCACGTTTCTTCAACACACAATTAGGTTGTGCGCACTTTTTTAAATATATATTTATTTATAAATATATTTACTTCAACTGAAATCCAAAACAAACACAAAATCTTCTGTTATAATTTTTCTCTTTTCTCTCAACCATAGACTGACTGCCGGTGATGCACATATCAAAACGATTAGCTGCTGGATACAGGAGTTGACAGGATAGCTTCTGACAGCCAAACCAATTTCCACCCACCTCTGCCTTGAGATGATCCGCATAACAATCAGAATCACAGTACCTATTTATAATTTTACGCTGCATATTAGATCATGCCTCTACATGTCATTGAGATGTCTCAAAGCGCTTTACAAGATTTAACTATGAAGGTTATGACTGTTTTTAGATGAATGTGACAGCCACTTTGCACACAGCAATGTCCCACAAAGAGCCAGGATGTGAATGGCCAATTTTATCTGGGTAATTGCTGGCCTGGACACTAGGAGAAACTCCCTTCTTTTTTCAAATAGTGCCATGGAATCTTTAACATCCACCTGAACAGGCAGATGGTTTAATGTGTCATCCAAAGGACCACTCCTCTGACAATGCAGTGCTCCCACATCACTGCTTTGGAGTGTCATCTTAGACAACGAGGTCAAAATCCCAATGTGCGTTTTGAACCCACGAACCCAGAGACAAGAGTTCTACCAACTCAGCCAGTCAGGCATTACATTAGCCTGAAGCATTTCTTTACAATATTAAAAGGAATTTCTGCAGGAGGGTGGGGGTGAAATTAACAAAAGAAGGAGGTAACATTTCTGGAGTAACAGGTTAATCAACATCTAAAAGAGAAAGATTGGTTAATCTTCAGAAGTGTTAACCTCTAAGCAAAATTCTAATGATGAGTCAAATCTGAAACTTAACCATATATTTTCTTTACAGCAGCCAACCGAACTACTGAGCAATTCTTGATCTTATTTCAGGTTTCCAGCATCTGCAATACCCAGGATATACACTCTAGTGAGCAGCCTATCTGTGACCCATTTGACCCATTTCCTTAAGACATTCAAGGCACAACTTATTAACAACTTTCCAATTGGATTTGTGAGCTGTAACTATAGGGTTAATGAGACCTAGCATTTCATTGCCAGTCCCAGTCTCCCACTTAACCCTTTTGTCCAGCTTCTTTACTGTGATTAATGCAGCATTCCAGCCACTGTTTGAACTCCTGAAAGTAATCTGATTTCCCCAGTGTTGTTACATTTCCCTCAGAATCACAGGAGGAATGTTTTTCAATGTGTTAAACTCATCATTAATGGAAACTGATGCTGTTGTAAATTTCCACTAGATGGCAGCACTCCCATTCCAGGAAGAGGAAATTTCTATTTAGATCTGGAACACCATTGTTATTCTCTTGAGGGAAGAAATTCACAGTCCTGGGAATCATTTTCGCATTGGATAGGGCCCGACGACTCTAGTCCAATCAACACATAAACTATTCTTGGGCTGGGAAGATTCACCTAGTGTTGCTCAGATCATTCTTCACTTTAACTGTCCTCCAGAGATCAGCTAGAGTTCCTTATTAGCTGATCAATCCTGGAACACAAATTTTCTACAAAATAGGTTAAAAACCTCTCTCGTGGCTGGAATTTACAATAATACTGTGGTAGTCACGTTGCAAGCTTTCTTATCTATGCTATTATTCCTTTGATTGAGGTCCAGGCAAGAAACAAATAAAACATTAACAGCCAGGCTACACAAAAATCATGGTGGTGTGGTGCTGCCCATGACTCACAATTAAAATTTAACATTACTAGAAGCTGACAAAGTAGAAACTGAAAGGACTCAGATTTCAAAGAGCGAAATTAATTCTAATAATTCAGTGTTGATCGATCAGCGGCCTTCAACATCTTGGCTAGGATTGTTCTGCGTCAATGTGTTCTCTGGAGGGCAGTTAAACTGAAGAATGATCTGAGCAACACCAGGTAATAACAGGAAGGGTGAGACAGATCTCACCCCCACCACCCGCTCACTTCCCAAGATAAATTTAATTGATTTTTGCTTGCTGGGTCCAACCGAGGAAGAGGGGATTAAGATCATCTGGCGTATTTTATTCAGTAATATTGCAGTAAAATATTGCCCTGATCAATAATATAAGTTTATAAACAAGAACACAGTTGCATTTCATTGCATGTACTGTAATAAAGTTACATTCATTTCACATTCCATCACACTACAAACCTGCCTTAATTCAACAATAACAACTTGCATATATGTAGCAGGTTCACAAATCTTGTAGCACTTAACAATGGAGTAGTTTAACCCCGAGCCAGGGAGAAAAGGGTGGTTTCCATATGTAAGCTTGAAGAGAAAAGTCTTCAGGTGCGATCTGGGGACAACGCAAAGGGATTGAGTCAGGGAGTTCCAGAGGTTCGGAGAATAGTGGCTGAAAGCATAGCCATTGATGGTGGAGTGGAGGGAGTCAAGGGATGGGCAGAAGGTTCTGAATATCTTTTATAAAAACACCCCATTAACACCAAGCCATATTTTGGAAAGTGTAACTACGGAAGAAGCAAAGAGCATAACTACAAATAACAAGAGTGAATCAACTTCAAACTTCTTCACAAATAGAAACAAGTAGTACACTGCCGCCATTAAACAAACACAAATGAATGGTTGCAAAAATTTTTAGCCCTGTTTTCAGCCAAGGTTTCCTCACCCTCACTTAACTGATTTTCTCCCTTTCACTCTTCTGAAATCAGCTGGACTCTTGCAGTAGCATATTTAGTTGGGCATTTTTTATGTATGAGCTTCATTCAACTGCAGGGCCAGCCCAGCCAAATGAAGCTTGTCCTCCCTTCATCTGACATCCACACAGAAAACATCTAGTAGGAGTCGCTGCGGTGCAATTCAAATAGAAGCCGTGGATGAATCTTTCCCTTCCTAACTCAGTGATTTTGTAATGAGCTCAGGCACTGCCATCAGATACGATAAGTATAATGTGTTTTTTTTAAAGAATCTGTAACTGTAATGTATCCAGAGCAATATCGACTTCCACTTTTTAGTACACTATTGTGGGTGACTGGTCTGTCAGTATTTCAATTTCTTTTGCGTCAAATCGCCCGCATCAATTCACTGGCCCACACCAACCATGGCAGAACAATGAACACAAATTACTTGGAATCTGTACCTCATATCTGAGTCAACACAGAAGCAAAAGATCAAAATACACCCAAATTATTTTGTAAACTGTCAATGCCTACGACCCTTTCTCTTTCAGGTGAAAGGTAAAAAAAAACTTTGTTTAGCACTTCAAGAGGACAGAATGTAAGATTTGATTTTCCCTGATGACTAAGCGAGTGAATACATTACTCAGCGAGGCAGCGTCATACAGACCAGAAAGATTTTCAGATTGATACTCTGCTGAATTGACAGAGCTCAACCAACCAGTTACCATTGTGTTACAATTCGCCAGTTTCCCTAAACTGGGGAGGAGGGAAGTAAAGTCTCCTTGGAGCTTGGAAACAGAATGTCAGAATCAAGCCAATCCTCTGTGGTGGTCTCGGTTGTCCGTTTCTAGACCTGGGCGGGTCCCCAGTACTCCAGGGCACTGCTGATGACACATCAGCCAAGTTGGCTCATTGGTAGTATTGGAGTGCCAGACCAGTCATTGAGGGCAGGGAATCCTCCCACTCAGTTCCTCTTAACCCTACAAGCCAAAGCCCTAATTAGTAGAGTGGTCCTAACTAAACAAGCAGTGTGATAGCTTGCCAGACAATGTTTTCAATGGCAAGCTATGTGGTTTTAGTTGGTTAGACTCCAGTAGTATCCTGAGCTTATACCTAACACTCTCCAGACAGGGCGAAACACAGACGGGAGAAGTTGCAGTGGGGGATAAGGACATGGCAGTGTCCCTAAATGGGTACTTTGCATCTGTCTTCACTCTGGAAGACACAACAAGTCTGCCAACAATAGAGATGCACCAAGGGGATAAGGACAGGGAGCAACTTAGGGAAATTTTCATTAGTAGAGAATTGGTGCTAGGGAAACTGTTAGCACTAAAAAGTGACAAATCCCCTGGTCCAGATGGCTTGCATCCCAGGGTTTTAAAAGAGGTAGCTTATGAGATAGTGGAGGCCTTATGTCTGATTTTCCAAAATTCCTTGGATTCTGGAACAGTCTCCATGGATAGGAAGATCGCAAAGGTCACACCACTATTTAAAAAAGATGGAAAGGAAAAGATAGGGAACTATAGGCCAGTTAACCTTACATCAGTGATAGGGAAAATTTTAGAATCATTGATTAACAATGTGGTATAGCGGTATTTAGGGGAGCACAATATAGTTAGGCCAAGTCAACATGGCTTTGCAAAAGGGAAGTCATATTTGACAAATCTCATAGAGTTTTTTGAGGATATTTCAAGTGAACTGGATAAGGTTGAATCACTGGATGTGGTCTATTTGGACTTCCAGAAGGCATTCGATAAGGTGCCGCATAAAAGGTTAGTCCAAAAGATAAGGGCCCATGGAATTGGGGAGAGCATATTAACGTGGATTGGGGAATGGTTAACAGGTAGGAAACAAATAATTAGGGATAAACAGGTCCTTTTCAGATTGGCGGGATGTGACTAGTGGAGTGCCACAAGGATCAGTCCTTGGGCCTCAGCTATTTACCATCTACATCAACGATCTAGATGAGGACATCAAAGTTAATATATCTAAATTCCCGGATGACACAAAACTAGGAGGAAGTGTCACCACAGAGGATGACATTAAAAAAATGCAGCAAGACATAGATAGGTTAGGTGATTGGGCAGGTAGGTGGCAGATGAAGTATAATGTAGGGAAGTGCGAAGTCATCCACCTAGGTAGCAAAAACAGTAGAGCGGGTTATTTTTTAGAAGGGGAGAGATTGGAATGTGTTAGCGTCCAGAGGGACTCGGGTGTCCTTGTACACCAATCACAGAAAGTTAGTCTGCAGGTGCAGCAGCAATTAGGAAGGCGAACGGTATGTTAGCATTCATTATGAAAGGATTAGAGTATAAGAGTAGGGAAGTCTTGCTGCAACTGTACACGGCCCTGGTGAGACCACATCTGGAATACTGTGTGCAGTTTTGGTCTCCTTATTTAAGGAAGGATGTACTTGCCTTGGGGGGGGTGCAGCGTAGATTTACTAGGTTAGTACCAGGGATGAAGAGGATGAGTTAAGAGGATAGGCTGACCAATTTGGGCCTATATTCTCTAGAATATAGAAGAATTAGATGGGATCTTATAGAAACCTATAAGATCATCAAAGGGCATGATAGAGCAGACAGTGGGAGATTGTTTCCCTTGTTTGGAGAAACTAAAACCAGGGGTCACAACCTTAAAATCAGAGGCTAGCCCTTTCGCACTGAGTTGAGGAAGAACTTCTTCAAAGGGTGGTGAATGTATGGAACTCACTACCCCAAAGGGCTGTTGACGCTCAGTCCTTGAACATATTCAAGACTGAGATAAATAGATTTCTTATTGCAAAAGGGATTAAGGGATATGGGGATAAGGCAGGGTTAGGTTATTAGCTGGAGTTAGATTAGAAGATCAGCCATGATTGAA
The DNA here is from genome assembly GCF_018977255.1 of Callorhinchus milii. Classification (NCBI taxonomy): domain Eukaryota; kingdom Metazoa; phylum Chordata; class Chondrichthyes; order Chimaeriformes; family Callorhinchidae; genus Callorhinchus; species Callorhinchus milii. The sequence continues at coordinate 33,104,891 of NW_024704742.1, read as the reverse complement.
TGGCAGGGCAGGCTCGAAGTGCCGAATGGCCTACTCCTGCTCCTACATGTTATGTTATGAAACCTTGGGCAAGTTTCCTTTCTCCACTAGCCTGATAATAATCCCTCAAGAAAAAAAACAATAATAAGTGGTCACTTCAATCCACAACCGTTTGTGGGAGGCTGCTGTGCGCAACTGGCTGCCGCATTGCGCCCACAAAATATAAAGTCAATTCACTTTACAGCATATTCTGTGAAGTGCTTTGAGACGTCTAGAAGATGCGAAAAAGCGCTCTATCGAATGCAAGGATTATTAAGCAGGATGTGTGCCTCCAAGGAGAGAGTGCACATTCCAGTCCAGTCCAGAGAAGTTTCCATGCCTCGATGGTTTCAATACTCTAAGCCTGGTGATAGGTTTCCATATGTGTCAGCCCCCCATCTGACAATAAAAAAATGCCCAACATTCTACCTTGGGTGCCCCTGGCGGCAGTGCACAGCATCACTATTTTTGGACGCACTCTCCAACTCACTGAGCCAGTATGGAACCTTGGTGTCTTGTTCGACTCTCAACTGTCTTTTAATTCCCATGGGCGTCCCACATCGGCTGAAGACCTTTCTTTTCGACCACGCCTTTGGTCACCTTCTTCCCCTTCCCCCTGGCTCGGCCCCAGGATCCGTTACTGTGAAGCGCTCTGCGACGCCGTCCGGCGTGAAGGCCGCTATATAAATCCAAGTTGTTGTTGTTGTTATGACCGGTTCTGCCTCCTCCCCAGCTCCGCAACATTGCCTCCCCTCTCCACCACTATCTCTCCCCTCAGGCCGCTGAGACCCTCATCCGTGCTTTCATTACAAGCAGCCTTACTATGGAGGTGGGAAGATGACCAAAGGCACAGTTAAAGAAGAAGGTCCTGAGACGGGCATTGAAAGAGACAAGCGAGGGGACGAAACGGAGGGGCTCTAGGGTTGAGTTCCAATGGGGAGGGGGGTGTTGAGAGGCTGAGCTTAGTGTGGAAGAGGACACGTGCTGCAGAGTTGTGAATATTCTGCAGCTTGTGGACGGAAGAGATGGGAAGTCGAATGCTTAATGCTTAATGCTCAATTTTAACCACTGGATACAGCTTCCCCTGCACCATTTGTGGCTCTCTTTTAACTTCCCAGACAACAGTGACAATTGCAGCCGTCTCTCAAGAGCAACATATCTTGTTCTTTCACAGCAGTTTGGCAGTTTTATCACCTCCAAATTATTTCACTTCCTATTCTCAGATAAAACACTGAGTCGTCAAATGTTTCTCCATGGGGTGGCAAGAACTGGGACGAGTTTCATATCTGATCCTGTGTACCTACGTATAGAGCCTCTTTCCAAGTGATAATGATGGATGCAACCCAGCATCTGAGTCACAATTGGAATGTAGACCAGAGGTAATTTATGATCAGTTTAAAATAAACTGCCCCTTTCTTTTCCCACTCTAGACATGCTTTTTTGTCAGTCTTAAACAAACAAGCAGTAACAAAAAAAACTGCCAGACATTCACGAACAACAATGTTAGGGGAGTTTCTGTATAGGACAAAAAGTGGGCAAATCAAGAAAACACATTAGCCTGTAACCAATCGTGAAGTGCTATTAGTCAGGGGGTTCCTTACCCACTTTGGGGTCTCAGAAATGATTGATTTCCACCTTATCACCACATAGTAGTCCCATCCATGCCTACTACTTTACAAACAAAAACGTCCTGTATTGTATCTCGGCTGACATATACCGTATGTATACAATTTTGCCTGCAAACAGACTAATATTCATGCACAATAAGGATCAATACAGCTCTTTGAAATAGCAATGCATTCTGTAAATTTGAATTTATATCTGAAATCTGCAGTGACATTCTCTCCCTGAAGGTGGTGGATTTTGCAGGGATGGTGCTGAACTTGTTTTAATAATTTCCCCCAAAACTTGAAAGAGTGCTTTTAAAGTTCGTATTATTTCAGACGTAAAAAATTTCACACACATGGCTTGTGTGAATTGTGCTACAAAAAATATATTCAAATGAAGCTCACTGTATGGTTTTGCATATCTTATCTGTGTATCTTGTGACAACTGTGTTCTCCCCAAAAGCACACCGTCAAAAATTTGCATTGGTTCTGCATAATGCAAAGAGTGAAAGGAGCACAACTTATGTTAAAATACAAAACCGACTTCCTGCCTATGCACCCTTTCTGAATCATTTTAATGACTTTCAAAGTGGTTGTCGGTCACTTACAAGCCTAAATTAAAAACTGCATTGAATGAAAATAAGGCTCAACACGCTGGGATCCAAAATGCAGCAATGTCAAATGGGATTTCTGTCAACCTGCAGGATCTCCACCAGAAGAAGTCCAGAGTACAGAGGATCAGTGCGATATACTTTAGTTTTTTGCAAAGAGCTCCTATTTTTGCAACTAAGATCCATTACCACAAGATTGATTTGGAAGAAAGCCCTTTAGCCCATCTGATCTCATCTTTCCAAAACATCCAGTCTACCATCTTCCCATCACCATATCAAGCTCTTTTTAAAAAAAACAAGTCAGTCCAGTATCCTGGCCTTAAGCTTCCTTCCTGGCAATCTGTTCTAGTCATTAAATACCCTCTGGGTGAAGAAAACTTTTGTCTGTCCTGAAATTACCCTTTGCAACACTAAACTTATGTCCTCTTGGTTCTACTGTCTTGGTGCATCATAAAGTATTATTCTGGATATTCTCTGGAGGTAGTTATTTTGAAAAATAGTCTTGTTAATAGTCTTGTTAAGTCCAACAATATTATGAAATACCATAAATCAGACCTCATTGTAAGTGAAGCTGCACATTAATTTACATTCTCCGCTTAGATTTCTTTACTAACGTTCTCCCTTCAATTTATTTCTTGGAGCTATATTGAAACTGTATTCTCGAGTTCTGCACTCACTGTTCAACTCAAGTGGTCATCACTTGCTATCACTTCAAACACCCGGAATTATATAATTGGTTTATACAAGTGGAGACATGCTCAGAGTCTTACACTGAATGGCACTCGCTGCCATCTTATCCTTTCATACTGTTGAGAGACATTTACATAATGCAGCAATTCAGGAACGCACTCCAGATTCGGGCTGAGGTAAGTCCTGTGCATGTCTAACTAAGTACTTATACTGTTCTACTAACTAGACCCTAATTATGATCAGCTCAGGAACAATAAAATAAAGGAAAAAACAATTACATTTAAATCTTTGTTCATATCAGCACAAAAGCATTTCATTTCAAGTTACCTGCTGGAGGTGATTTTGGGAACATGACTCAGAAATCTATAGTTCTAAAACTAGAATCGATTTGATGCAAAAATAGCATTGACTCTAAAAATGCATTAAAATGGGATACTATGATCTGCATCTTGCAAGAGAGTTCTACTGGGAGAGGAGAGAAAAAGAAAGACAGCAGTGAATTTTCTACAAAAATGAATTAGAAGAACCCTGAACATTTTAAAGCACTAATTACTCACAAAACTTACAACATTAGTTGAGGGATCCTCATTCACCTTCAGCATTATTATTATCTTCAGAGTGACAAGATGGTTACCTCCTCTAGCAACAACACAAGAGGCATCATAAATGTACCTATAATGGCTAGACTGCTCAAATGCAAACATTGTTCAGATGCTATCCAGTGTAGATGTGCACAGAACTCCAAACAGTCGCACAGCCAGGCCACAGAGAGCATTAACTGCTGTATTGATTACTATACAAGTGGATCAGTTTACAGTATCAAAAGCAGTCAGATTCAGCATGCACTTCTACAAAAGTGTTTAATTTTAAGAACAACTCATGTCAGTTTTCAGAAATAAAATAACTTAAAACTGGAGTTTAATCCTTTTTGGTTCTATCTCCAACAGCCTGGAAGCAACATACATGTACACAGATGTCAAACAACATTCAGGATGTGAAGGCAATTTAAATAAAGCTGATTTCCTCATTAACTGAATGCTGTGTTTATCAAAAGTGCTAAACTTATTACCCACTTCCTTTGAATTAATCTTTCTCACTGGGGCTTTTAAATGAATAACATTATTTTTCAACATTTATACTGACAATCTCTGACCACTGTAAAACTGTATTTTGTGTAGGTTTTACTACTTTAAGAGATTACAATCTTACATGGAGAAACATTATGCAATAGTAAATCACATACAAGTGAATAAGTCATGCTTTTGAGACTTTATCCGGCTCTAGTCTGGCATCTTAATCATACAAGACATTGTTCTTTTAAGATTTGAAATTGCAGTGCTGAAGAATAGAATTTGCTTCCTATTAAGCATTGAATATTGGTATCAGGTCAGAGAGAAAAATCTCCATCGATGCACTTTGACCCAAACCTCGGAAGAGCTGTCCTTATTGCGACAATCTGTTATTTGCTTTGAGCACCAGCCAATACTGAGGCTTCTGGAAAGGACAATTCAAAACCAAATTGCAGGCAGCTTTTATGCTGCAGACTCAGAGCTAAGGCTATGAACTGGGTTGAGATAACCCAAATTTATCTCACATAGGACTCTCCATCAACAGAATGAAAAGATTTTCAATTGATCTATCAAAGCTAGACTCAAATCACGTAACAAGACTTAAGATGTTGTCCATTCGCCACCTTAATTTTTAGCTGAATCAGTGCTGCAACTCCAAATATGCAGTGTTTTCCCAGCAATGTGATGGTGTCTCAGCCAAGATTGGGAGTTCAAAGTCCTGCTGTGAGGCTTGAACTCACAAATTTCTGATTCAGAAAAGAATGCAAACAACTGAGCTAGCTGCTTCACTCTGTTAAACTCACGTGCAATCTGTAATTTTTAAAAAAATAATGCCCATCATCAACAGCACACCCAAAGTGCATAATCTAATTCCAAACCTTTTCATGTAACACCCAAATTACATTTTCGAGCTGCACAAAAAACAAGACACACAAAAGGCTTTTCATTTAACATTAGTTGAACTAAATAGTTTGTCACGAGTCAAAATGACACTGAGGGACATTCAAAACTTTCCACAAGTAGAAACAGATCACACACACACACCATTTGTACACAAGATAACTGTTCTTTTCCATTCATTCTATTACATCAAAAATGTTGCTGTTGCTCTGTCATTTGTCTTTTGAGGCTTTACCCAAATTGTATTTGAAGAGCATATCAGTGCACTTGAGGCATGAACAAACAATCCAGTAAACACAAAAAAACCTTAGTTTAATTTGAACAAATCTGAAAGACATATTGCAGGGATAAGGTTTAATATCTAAATTTATAAAGTTATAGAGTACCTTTGACATTAAAAGAGATCTCAAAGCACACAAATAAAAATGGTGTGTATCAAGATTTAGTTGGGGTTTAAGAGCATTCAAAAAAAATAGGTGAAACCACACTCTCTTTCCCCAACGCTCCACTTTCCAATTGTAGCAGAATTAGCAAAAGTTAGAAAATAAGATGAGTTCACTGTGTAGTCAAGCCAATACAAAAGCTGGTCAGTCATTAGATTAGTACAATGTGTGGTTTTGCAAGCGTTTACCAACCATATTTGACAATGCACGATTATCTAAGATGCAACAAGGTACTAATGTTCAGATTTGTTTCCCTGCCACTTCTGAATACCTAAGTAGGAGGAACACATTTCCTACAAGCCAGTTTGCAAATGTGGATCAAATGATAAATATCTCTAATACTCTATGAGTCATAATCCTAGGTAGGATCTTGAACACCTATTAATGTCTTTACTCATTTTGGCATTGAGTACTATTTAGCCTTGTAGGATCACACACACCCGCCCACTTGCCAATATTAATAGTTCAATTAATGGAGGGAGAATGACTGAAAGGATATGTTCAGCTTTTTCAGTTCTGAGTATTATGAGACCCATTTTTCATTCAAAGTAATGTTCACACAATAATGGAAAAAGAGACTGTCTAGACTATATCAGAAATGGTAAGAGTAGGTTTTATCCCTCCCTGCAGGTTTTTCTTGTCGTGCTTGGATACGGTTCCATAGGCACCACATCAGCAATGCAATCACTCCTCAGTTCTCGCCCATATGTGATGAAATACCCAATGTTTCATGACAGGTTCAATGTGATGCATCAAATCCACAATGAAAATTGCATTATCCCACCCCTATATGTATACTTTATAGGGGCAGAGTCATCCGATAACAGTCTAAAGTGAAATACAAGCTTCTGATTTTCCTTCTCGCCCTCACAGCAATGAGGCCAATTCATACTCTCTCTCTCATCAACATAAAATTGGCAGAAGTAGATCGAAAAGAGAGTTTAGCAGGAAATTCTTTATGCAGTGGGTGGTGTGAATGTGGAAGTCAGGGCTGGAAGATAAGGTTGAACCAGACAGAGGAAGCTTAATAAATACATGAGGAAGAAAGGAATAGAGGGGATTACGAGAGGTGGAATCTCACGTGGATTATAAACACCAACTGACTCACCAGATGTTTCAGACTTAGAGCACTCAGATTTTCAGGCCTAGTGTCTTGGCTTGAGGTCATTTGCTGGCCTATAATCCCTAGAAGCACTAATCCGTTCCTACATATTCATCCAGCTTCTTTTAGGTGTTAAATTGACACAGCATCGACTGCTAATACAGTTCAAGCTTATTATAGAAACAAGCTGCTGTTCTTGCACACAGTAGATAACTAAAATGTTTCTGTAGCTCTTACCTTAATTTCATTAAGTAGTCATTCACACTTTAGATTTGACCGGAAAAGTTAAACCCTAAAATGTTAGATAAATATCTTATTCTGTCACCAGATTTAAATGCATTAACAGAACAGTGCTTTGTTGCTCAGCATTAACGTATCAATGAACAGTATATACTCAACCCTTCACATGGCTGATATCAGCTGAGACAACCTAATAAACCTTCCACACATAGCAATGAAAGTTCAAAGCTATAGAAACAGAAATCTACAGCACAGAAGGTGGTTATACGGCCCATCAGGTCTGTGCTGGCTCTTTTCGTTCCATAATTCTGTAGAGCTTTACCTAAAGACTTTACAGAGTTTCATCTGTATTTGGACCTAAATCCCAGAAAGTAGCAGGCAGTGTTTAGCTCACCAGGCCAACCCATTGCACAAGCACATTCCCATTAACTGATGTGTTTTTACTTAAAACAGAGACCTTACAAGAGAGGTTCAGGTTAAGAAGACCCTTCAGCCCATTTGATCTCATCCTTCCAAAACACCCACCCTACAGCCTTGCCAGCACAGCATCAAACCGTATGTAAATGTATCCTTCAGGGTAAAGAAATACTGCCTTTAAATGTCTGACAGACCGTGTATGTCTTTAAATAGCCTTTTACAAACCTAAATCTGTTCTCGTTCTGCTGTCTTGGTGATCTGAAAGTATTGTTCTGAGTTTACCTTCTCAATCTGTTTCAAATCATACATAATCCCCATAAGTTCCTCTCTGAAGCATCTCAACATCAACACTGACGAGTCCCAGCTTGTCTCTCAGACTTATTTACAGATTTAGAAATACTAGAGGAAGTGAACCAAATAATTGGAAAACAGCTTTTTTTCTTTTCACAGGATCTAATGCTATGGGGAAGGGGGGTGAGGTGGAGGGAGAGAGAGAGGGAGATACTACTACTTAGTATAAAGGAAGTTTACTTTCCAAACGGAAAATCAGACTTTAAAGTTACCAAAACAATCCCATTTTCATTCATCCTCTTACAAGTAAGCAACTCTTGCATTACAATAACAAATGCCAATGTTCAATTTTAAGACACTTGCATAACCTTGAACCTGATATTGCACTTTTCATGTTGGGAGGACGTGTCAAAGGGTTCACAGGAATCACAGAGAGTATTAGGCACAGGCTGGCAAGAGCCAAGGTTTGGGGACCCCAGAGTGTGTGTTAGGGTACTGCTGGAGTCTAACCAGCTAAAACTGCATAGCTTGCCCTTGATAAGCTTTCCCAGTGCCTGTCCAGCTAGGACCACCCTACCTATTAGGGCTTTGGCTTACAGGGTTAACAGGAGCTGAGTGCGATGACTCCCTGCCCCCACTAACAGGTCTGCCCTTCCAGGTCTTGGCAATGAAGCAGGTCATTAGCGAGAGGATTTGGGTTTGATTCCCGGGCGGCGCAAAACATTGGGCAAGTTTCCTTACTTCACACTCCTCTGTTTATCTAGCAGTAAGTAGGAACCCAGTTGTTAATCGATTGGCGGATCGTCTTTCCAGGGATAATAATCCTTTCCAAAAAAAACAATAATAATTTGGTCACTCAATCCACGAGTTTTTGTGGGACACTGCTCTGCACAATTGGCTGCCGCATTTTACCCACAAAATATACAGTCAATTCACTTTACAGTATATTCTGTGAAGCGCTTTGAGATGACACGAAGACGTGATAAGGCACTATATCAAATGCAAGGATTATTATTATTATTATCAGCAGTGCCCTGAAATAATGCAGATACCCCTGGCTCACGAATTGGACAACAAAAACAACAACTTGGATTTATATAGCGCCCTCCACGCCAGATGTTGTCTCAGAGTGCTTCACAGCAATGGATCCTGGGGCCGAGTCAGGGGGAGGAAGGTGACCAAAAGAGCGGTCGAAAAGGACGGTCTTCAGCAGAGACCTGAAAATAGGAAGAGAGGGAGCGAGGCGAATGGAGTAAGGAAGGGAGTTCCAGAGCCTTGGGGCATAGTGGCTGAAGGCATGGCCACCAAAGGTGGAGCGGAGGACTTGGGGACAAGGAGGAGGCCAGACCCAGAGGAACGAAGGCAATCGGCACTGTTTTGAGGAGAGAGAAGGTCAGAGAGATATGGGGGTGCAGAGGAGTGGGACGTCCTCCTGACGTGAAAGGCGCTTTATAAATGGAATCTTGTTGTTGTTGGGGAGATTTGAAGACAAGGGTGACGATCTTGAAGTCGACCCTCTCTGGGACAGGCAGGCAGTGCAGTCTGGCAAGGACTGGGGTAATCGGGGAGCGGAGTTTGGTGCGGGTGAGAATGCCGGTGGCAGAGTTTTGAATAATCTGGATTTTATGGATGGTAGTGGATGGGAGACCGGCGAGGAGGGCGTTAGAATAGTCCAGCCGAGAGGTGACAAAGGCATGGACCAGGGTTTCAGCGACTTTCAGAGAGAGGTATTGGACTACCGAAGATGTCACACAGGACTGGCTCGATTCTGTCATTCCATTGCCAGGCCAGTCACCTGAGCCAGGCTGAAAAATTGTCATCTAGTTCAATGCTCAACTGTCCTTTCTTCCCCACATTCGTGACATGACCCGCACTGTCTTCCCCAACCTCTGCAACATCACCCGGCTCTGCCACTGCTTCTCCCCTCAGGCTGCCGGACCCCTCATCCATGCACTTATTACATCTAAGCTTGACTACCCCAATTCCCTGCTTGTCAATCTTCCCAAATCCATCTGTCATCTTACAGACACCAGGACATTGTATATAAAATTAAAATCTGTACACTGTATAAAGAGCCATTTGGTGCCAAATTGAATGATCAATAATTCTATATTGCAGACAGTGCTGTGTAAAACCAATAATCTGATAGCAGTTATTGAAGTGAACCAAACAGAATCAATAATTTATCATTCTACAACAATGTAGTACTTAGTTTAAACAGTAATTACATGATTAGATGTTGCTTGTACAAAGTCTTGGAACAGCAATGCTGTGATGTTCTTGCGAAATGTAACAATACCACAAGGCTACCATACACACAGATAGGGATCGAAAGGGACTGTGCCCACATCCTGTCAATTAAGCTACTGCGAACGGCATTCCACCAATCGCCAACACCTTCCCCAGACGTCTACACTCAACATCCATCTGGATCCTGTTACTTTTTCTTTTCACAAACGGGGAAATTATTGCAAAGTAAGCTAACAAGGAATATCTATTAACAAGGTTATATGCTTTACAAAGAGTATAAAATGATTGTATAAACCAAGCATTTATCAATCAAATACAATACAATTTTCTATTTAAGCAACCTTCACCTATGTTAAGCGTCCTTCACATCGGGAGGATATCCCAACGCGCTTAACAATACTGGCGTGGCACCCGAGCTGGGAGTGGCAGGGGAAAGATGACCAGATGTGCAGTCAAAGAGGTAGTAGTTCTTGAACTACCTCTTTGCAATTGGATTAAAAAAAACAGGCTACTAAGTTCATCACCTGACACTCAACACAATGAAATAACCACTTCTGTTGTGGTAAATTGTTAGCAACAAATGTGAGCAGGCCAAGAAGAGCAAGCGTCATAAATGCAAGTTATTTCAAGGTTAAAGAAAACATAGATGCAAATAATGTTTGATTAGAAGCAAATTAAAATTCCAACTTGTTTTTATATTAAAAATATGTGGTACAAGCCACGTGAGAGATGAGGATAGAGTACACCTACAGCCTGCTAAGGTTGCTTTAGACTTCTATGGTAAGTCCTAAAAGAAATACATGAACCCCTGATAACTCGACCCTGGTTAACTTGTCACTACCACTTAAGTTACCAATATCCCGGCTGCTTCCCTTGTAAAATGTTATTAAGGGACGTTTTATTCATCACTCCATTGAACAAGTAAATGGTTGAATTCTAGAAATTCTTGTAAGCAGTTCAATAATGAATTGATCAGATAACTCGTCCTTTTAGATGCCATCTTGCATCCTAGAGGCCTCCTACCCTATCCTGCGACAGGAGCAGGCGCTCAGCAGAGGTTGGACCAGCATGACGTAATGCAGGAGGCCTCTGGTCCATTGGAGGTCTGCGGCCTCCTGCCCTATCCTGTCAAGTATACTGAATGTGTATTTTGTGGACAAAAGCTGACGTCAGTTGTATCACACTCTAGGTTCACCGATTTGTTTTTAAACCAGTTCCTTTTATTTGCCTACAAGTGCACAGTCACTACACTCTGCATTAAATCCTGTGAGGCACTTTCAGATGTTGTGACAACGTGATAAAGTGCCATATCAAATGCAAGGATGATTATCATAGCTCATTGAATACAGAAATACAGTAGAACCTGTTCTATTGTTTCTACACATCTCGTAGTTCACCTAATCGACTCTCTTCCCCCTCCTCGCTCCCTCCCTTCCCTCCCCTCACCCTGACCATTTCCCCCTCCTTGCTCCCTCCCTTCCCTCACCCTGACCATTTCCCCCCTCCTCGCTCCCTCCCTTCCCTCCCCTCACCCTGACCATTTCCCCCCTGCTCGGGTCATGACCCAACTGTGCAGCGCCTTGGGACGTCCTCCTGACGTGAAAGGCGCTTTATAAATGGAATCTTGTTGTTGTTGTTGTAATCTTTTTTTATATGTGGGAGAGAAGCTCGTATCAAGTTACTATGCCCCACAGAGGCTGGGATGTCAAATCACAAAGAGAAAAGTTTAAATAGTTAATTTCATCATAACTCCAATTTGAAAAGGTATTAACAAATTCCAGAGTAGGATGTCTAAAAATTTAGTTTCCCTTTTTTAAACAAAATTTTTCTTTTTTTCGAACTTTAAGTTTAAACTGTTTAATGGAAACAGTTTAACAAATTGCTCAATTTGCCAGTGATATCCAGAAAGATTTAATTCAAAATTAAGGGATTAATAAAAATGTTACAGAATTTTTGTGCTGAACATTTCTAGGTTTCCATGAACTGGAGAATATCATAAAATGCCCTATAATGTAAAAATATAAAGGATTGATCCACTTCAGTTACAGGAAACAGGGCTCAGTTTAACATCCTCTCATCTGAAGGATGGCACCCCAATAGAGTTTGCAAAACGTGCAATATTTTCATTTGATATCACAACCTTCAACAATAATAATAATCCTTGCATATGAGACGTCTCAAAACGCTTCATAAGATATACACTAAAGTGGATTGACTGTGTATTTTCTAAGCGACAGCCACTTGCTCACAGCAACGTCCCACAAAAGGCCATGGAGTGAATGACAACATTTATTTTAGGAGATTGTTGGCCAGGAGAAACCAGGAGAAACTCCCTTCTCTTTTTGAATAATGCCATGGGATCTTTAAGGTCCACCTGAACAGGCAGACAGGACATCGATTTAACATCTCATCTGAAAGACGGCACTTCTGATAATGCAACACCCCCCCGCACTGTATTGGGAGTATCAGCTTAGACTATGTGATTCCAAGTTCGGATGTGGGGCTTGAACCCACAATCTTTTGACTCAGAGTCTAGGGTGCTACCACTACACCAGACTGACAGAATGAGAAAGACAATGCACCACAATAAAGATAAAGCAACACTTTCTTTGGAACAGTGTGATTTGGGACTAATCTTGAGAGAATAAAACAAATTCAAGTCCAAAAGTTAAATTGTTTTAATTAAATTACCTTGTCAATTTATTTACCAGCTTACAATTTAATGTGATGTTATTTTAGTATGACAAACACATTATCTTGTGTTGGGTTTATGCTCATGTGATTTTCACTGTATAAAAATGTAGCTTGAGATTAGAAAAATGTGTCTGTTGTGCCAAGCATTCCCCCATTTATTTCATACTGGGGTGTGGACTCCTGTAGTTTAGTGGTTGGAGCACTCGCCTCACAAGCAAGAGCACCTGGGTTTGATGCCCGGGCAGGGCGAAATGTTGGGCAAGTTTCCTTACTCCACACGTTTCTGTTTACCTAGCAGTAAGTGGGAACCTTGTTGTTAGTCGATTGACGGATCGTTTTTCCGGGGGGTAATAATCACTCCAAAAATAAATTTAATTAAAAAAATAATAATTTGGTCACATCATCCTCGACTGTTTGTGGGACACTGCTGTTCACAATTGGTTGCCACATTTCGCTCACAAGATTTACAGTCAATTTACAGAATATGCTTTGAGACACCTTGAAGACGAGATAAGGCACTATATCAACTGCAAGGATTATTATTATACTAAAAAGCTTTGAAATTTGCTAATCATTTTGAAAAAAAACATACTGTAGGAAGGTATACATATATATGCTTTGAAAGCCACAATGGAAAACAATATTCAAAGAGTAAAACAACTGAATCCACAATGTTGCATATTTTACCAGTCAAAGTAGATTCATGGTGTACACCACGCGCACACACATATGGTATGGACAGCATGCACAAAATAGTCAGCATTAGTTTCTCTTCTTTCATCCCAAGATAAGTAATAAGATGGTGGCTTAAAATATATCAATTTTTTGCTAAGGCACATGGCTACAAACAGCTAGTGTGCACAGCATGTAGGAGTCCAGTTATGACAGAAATTGGCACTGTAAATTAATAATAATCCTTGCATCTGATATAGTGCCTTATCATGTTGAAAGCCCTCAAAGCACTTCACAGTGATTACTGTTAATTACTGTGTGATTAATTAACTGTGTATTTTGTAGGCAAACAAAGCAGTCAAATGTGCACATAACAAGTCCCACAAACAGCCAGGAGGTGAATGACCAATTTAACTTGAGAATTGTTGGCCAGGACATCGAGAGAAACACCTTTCTCTTTTCGAATAGTGCCATGGATATTTTTATGTCCAACTGAACTAGCAGACCAGCCTTAGTTTAACATCTCATCCGAAGGGTGGCAACTCCAATAATGCAGCACACCTCCATCACTCCACTGATGCATCCCATCACACAGAGGATACAGTTCAAGATCCTGGTCCTCGCCTTCAAAGCCCTCCACGGTCTTGCTCCCCCCTACTTCTCCGACCTCCTAATCCCCTACCACCGTTTTCTCCTTCCACTCAGCGAGCGCTGGCCTGCTGCACGTACCCCCCTTGCTCAGCCCACTATCGGAGTCCTGTAGCTCAGTGGTTAGAGCACTCGCTTTGCAAGCGAGAGACCTGAGTTCAATTCCAGGCAGAGGGCGAAACCTTGGGCAAGTTTCCTTACTCCACACGCCTAATAATAATCCCTCCAAAAACAAAACAATAATAAATTGGTCATTTTCAATCTACGACTATTTGTGGGACATTGCTGTGCGCAATTGGCTGCCGCGTTCGCCCACAAATATACAGTCAATTCACTTTACAGTGTGTTCTGTGAAAAGCGCTATATCAAATGCAAGGATTATTATTATTATTATCAGCGGGCGGGCCTTCCGCCACTTTGCACCCACCCTCTGGAACTCCATCCTGCAATCCCTCCGTCTTGCCTCCTCCCTCGCCACATTCAAGACCCACCTCAAGACCCTCCTCTTCGACCGTGCTTTCAATCTCCTTGCTTCCCTCCTACCCTCCCCCCTCCCTCACCCCGACCCCCAGCTCGGGTCCGTAACTCTGTCTGTCCAGCGCCTTGGGACGTCCTCCCGACGTGAAAGGTGTTATACAAATGTCATTTTGTTGTTGTTGTTGCACTGGAGTATCAGCCATCGATTATGAGGTTCTTGCCTACTTTCAGATCCCTCCATACTCGTATCCCACCCTCCTCCTGTAATTATGTCTAACCCCTACTTTCCCATCCCCTCCTTTAGCTCTACAAACCCAAGCTTGCTGCACAGGCCTCACACCTTTCATTTCATCATCAGAGGCTGAGCTTTCAGCCACCATGTCACTGCTCTCTGGAACTCATTTCCAAAGTGCCTCTGCCTTTCACACTTTCTCACCATTTTCAATACCATTCTAAAACAATCTCTTCAAACATGCTTTTGGTCACTTTCCACCTTTTGCACCTTGCTTAGTGTCTCACTCTATCCATGGGAACTGCTTCGAGATGTGAAAGGAACTATATGTCAGTGCCGTTGTTCTATATAAAGAAACTGGGGTTAGGAACAGTAAGACAAAGAAGTTAAAGCAACCTTGTGAAGCATCCCCCCCACCCCTCCCAATTGAAATTAAACCATTGAAGCAAATGCTGTTCGTCGATTAATTTTTATGGCTCATCTCATTTAAAAATAAAACAGGAAAGCATGCTATAGGATGTAATGGTGCACATGGGACCAACATTAATATAGTGAAATTTAAGATGGTTGGTAACATGTTAACTTTAAAAAAAAGTAATATCCCCAACATTAATGAGAAATAAGCAAGGCAAACATAGCATGTCAAAGTACGCAGCTGTAATATTAATCTTTGCTCTTAGCATTGATGCCACCAGACACTCAAATTAAAAACTGAAATGTTATTGTTTCATACTGTACTTCATAATAGCAGCAATTCCTGTTTATGGAATCTGCCCAGAGCTGAATCTGTAGTTCACAAATAGGACCATGGCCTTGAAGTAAACATTTACAGATAAAAACAAGATGGGGAGATAGACGGAAGTGAAGGCAAAGGTTAAAACAATCCCCTACACTTTATTGGGTGTGAGAGAATGTGAAAAGCGAGAGGACCAGGGTTTGATTGGCGGCAGGTAAATCGTTAGGCAAGCTTCCTTACTCGACACACTCTTGTTTAGCTAGCAATAAGTAGGAACCTGGTTATTAGTCGATTGGTGGATTGCTTTTCCAGAGGTAATACAATACAAAATTACGTTTGTAAAGCGCCTTTCACATTGGGAGGATGTCCCAAGGCGCTGAACAGTCAGGGATTAGGACCTGAGAAAGGAGGGGAGGGGTTAGGATCAGGAGGGTGGAGGGCAGGGAGGGTGGTCGAAAACACGGTCGAAGAGGAGGGTCTTGAGTTGTGCCTCGAAGGAGGCAAGGGAGGGAGCGAGGCGTAGGGAATGTGGGATGGAGTTCCAGAAGATGGGAACAGAGAGGCTGAAGGTCCAATGGTGGGGCAGGCTGGGTGGGAGACATGGAGCAGGCCGGAGCTGCTGAGTGGAGGGAGCGGACAGGTTGATAAGGGGTTAGCAGGTTGGAGAGATAGGAGGGGTAAGTCATGGAGGTCTTGAAGGTGAGGATGAGGATTTTGAATTCGATCCTCTGAGGGATGGGGAGCCAGTGGAGCCGGGAGAGCGTGGGTGTGATGGGGTCACAGAGCTTGTGTGGGAGAGGCACGAGCTGCACAATTCTGGATGATCTGCAGCTTGTGAAAGGAAGAGTTGGGAAGGCTGACAAGCAGGGCGTTGGCATAGTCGAGCCTGGATGTAATGAAAGCATGTATGAGGGTTTCGACAGGTGATGTAGTGGCGGAGTCGGGCCATGTTGCGGAGGTGGGGGAAGGCAGAGAAGGACATAGCAGGGATGTGGAGTAGTTGAGGGTCGAACAAGATGCCTAGCTTACTGACTGGCTCAGAGAGGTAATAATCCCTTAAAAAAAAATTTGGTCACTCAATCCACGACCGTTTGTCAGAAACTGTTGAGCGCAATTGGCTGCTGAGTTTCACCCACAAAATATACGGTCAATTCACTTTACAGTATAATCTGTGAAGTATTTTGAGACATCTCAAAAACGTGATAAGGCACAATATCAAATGCAAGGATTATTGTTATTATTACTCTTCAAAGGCAACTCACAAAGAACAGGGAAAAAAACACAGAATTGGATAAAAATCCATGGATAAAAACGAAAAAGTCAGAGGTTGCTCAGAGTAATCCCTACTTTTCTTTCAGCAACAAAACAAATAGGATTCATTTGTTCTAAAGTATCTGATGGCCCAAAGAAGCTTGAATAGTACACATAAAATGAAACTGCATTCCCCACGAAAAGTAGTTATTCAAAAAATGGAGAATATACTACTAATAAAATGGATGATAAATGTCTGGCAAGTGGAACATTCAGATCAGATAGTGTGGTTTATTATGCTCTGTGTGTAAACACATATGTACAAAGGAAATGACAGGGATCTTTAATTATCTAATTAAACAATGAAACCGATTAGTTATTAATTTACCTACAAGGCCCTCCATGGCCTTGCCCCACCCTACCTCTGCGACCTCCTAACCCTCTACCAACCCACCTGCTCCCTTCACTCAGGCCTGCTCCACGTCCCCCGACCCACCCGCCCCACCATTGGTGGGAGATTCTTCAGCCACTCTGCCCCCAACCTCCGGAATTCCACACCCCAATCACTCCGCCTCGACCCCTCCTTAGCCTTCTTCAAGTCCCGCCTTAAAACCCTCCTCTTTGACCATGCTATCGGTCACCCACCTTCCCCTCCCCTCCCTTCTCCCTCCCTGACCCCAGTTCGGGTCTGAAATGCTGTACACTGTCCAGTGCCTTGGCATATCCTCCCAACGTGAAAGGTGCTATACAAATGTAATCTTGTTGTTGTTAATTTAATAACACATTCCTTTCATTGATAATTTAAGGGTTGATGGCATCCATCTTTCCCTCTGTACATGGGTTGTACTCAAGGTTTACTAGTTGCCAATCCTTGAATTGTTGGAGCTGTCGTCCTTCTGTTAAAGTCTTGTTTCTCTATTCAAGTGGACATTAAAGATCTCAACATATTATATGAAAAGAGAAGGGAATTCGTCCTGGTGTTCTGGCCAAAAATCCCCATATAAAAATAGACATTCAAGTCATGGCTGTTTGCGGGGCATTGCTGGTCGCAAAATTCGCTGCCACAATTATCTAAAAATACATAGTCATCACACCTTATGGTAAATCTTGAGAAGAGCTTTGAGGCAGATGAACTGAGTGATAAGGCCCTAAATCAAATGCAAGGCTTATTAAAATTTAGATTGCAATATTGCAGCATTACATTCTGATCAGCTGGGCTACGAATCAGATCCATTTTGTTGGTAAGAATATTTCTGGGCCACTGTTTCAGACTGATTAAACCTTGGTCTCCATTGGGGAAAGGAAAGTTAAAATATACTTTAATACATTTTTGACCTAGTTATCTATTCAATAACTGCCCTTTTTCCCAAGTCACTCTTCAGAAGCACAGTAATGAGCTCTGTCAGTTTTTCAGCAGTTTATTGATTGATGGATGGAAATGATTTCCCATCAATGCACAGGAAACTCTTACCTAGAAGAGCTTCTCATTAAAGCATTTGAACTGCCTTACAAACAGAAAACAATTTCCTGCATTTGAGTTCAGGTACTGCTTTGAGGGAACAAATTACCTCAAGCAGGACATTGATAACAATGGCCAGCATACAATCCCACCTTTAGGATGATTACATTGGGAGAGATGGCAGAACGCAGCGATTCCAAGATATATCCCTATACCACCAGTAATAGCAATTCTAGACTTTACTGGCATTAGCAGACAATATCGTGCTTTAGAGAATGTGTTAAATATAACTGACAAGCAGAATTTAAATAGGTCACTTTTTTCCCTAACATCATACCTAAAAACACTGAAAATAAGTAAAACTGAAGATGCTTCAAAATAAGTAAAACCAAAGAGGTAAATTATTCTCTAAAGTACTTCATCGGTAGCTCAGTGGAGTCCTATAACCAGTGGTTAGAGCACTCGCCTTGCAAACAAGAGACCTGGGTTTGATTCCCGGCAAGGCAAAATGTTGGGCAAGTTTTCTTACTCCATACACCTTTGTTTACCTAGCAGTAAGTAGGAACTCGGTTGTTAATCGATTGGCGGATTGCTTTTCCAGGGATAATAATCCTTCAAAAAAAAAACAATAATAATTTGGTCACTCTATCCACGACTGTTTGTGGGACACTGCTATGCGCAATTGTCTGCTGCGTTTTGCACATAAATATAGTGTCAATTCACTTTACAGCATATTCTGTGAAGGCTTTGAAACATCTATAAGACATGAAAAACGATATATCAAATGCAAGGATTATTATTATTATCTTAGGTCCGAAGAGTGAAGCATAACACATCACTGCACCGTGATGATGGTTACCAACACCAATTTTTAATCTTTAAAAACAAGCTAGTACTCGTGCATTCGAGCAAGTGTTCAGCACCAAAGAGTGCCTGAATGTACAGTCCATATAGTACACAGTATAAGTTTACAATCTTATAAAGCCTTTCACATATAATACAGTATAAATTTATATAAGCCTTTGAGCAATCCCAAGGAGTTTAATATTTAGCTCAGTGGTTAGAGCACTCACTTCACAAGCGAGAGACCTGAGTTTGATTCCCGGCAGGGCGAAACGTTAGGCAAGTTTCCTTACTCCAAACGCCTCTGTTTACCTAGCAGTTAGTAGGAACCTGGCTGTTAGTCGATTGGCGGTTGCTTTTCCGGGGGTAATAATTACTTCAAAAAAAAATAACAATAAATTGGTCATTCAATCCATGACTATTTGTGGGACACTGCTATGCGCAATCGGCTACCGGGTTTCGCCTACAAAATATAGTCAAGTCACTTTACATTATATTCTCGAAGACGTGATAAGGCACTATATCAAAAGCAAGGATGATTATATTGGCACTGACACATCAGTCCAAGAGGATGTCAAGGTGCAAAAGAGGCAAATGACATGCAACAGTTCCAAGCAACCAGTTTGAGAGGAGGTAAATCCCTAGTCTGAAGTGGAGTAGACCCAGTGAGGTAAGGAAATTAGGAGGATTTCCTGTAAACCCTGCCGTCTCCCAACCAAAAGCAAAAGTAAATGCATCTTTGAATTTCCCACTCCAGAAAACAGAACAACCTCGTAACATATACTTGCTGTGACTACATTAATGTGTCCACACAGTGAAGTCTTCCAATCAGGATCTTTCTGCTCCACGAACCTTACAGACTGAAAACATGCCAATACACTTCCATAATAAGAGGGAGGCAAAGAACTTCATCCACAAAAAAGCCAGGTATCATTTAGCTTCACAAAGACTCCTGGAGATTGAACTCAAACATTAAAAATAGTTACTGTAGAAGCTCATGGCTCTGTACATAATGATTGCCTCGGGATTTGAAAAGATTCCTAGAAGTAGTTACAAGGCCTATCAAATCTGAATAAATAATTAAATATGTGATTTGTTCTTGGACAAAATGATCCAGATGGCACTGAAATAATGCAGTATTGCCATGTAAAGCCTGCAGATTGAGCAATAACAAACCAACAATAATAAATGGGTAGCTACTACTGCAATTTTCAGAAACCAATTTTTACAGGCAAAAGGCTGCACATTGCTTACAAAATACATAGTCGCTACAATTTACAGTAAATTATTATTATTATATTTATAAATCATGTGAAGCCCTTTGAGACTTCCTCTCAACACAAAAGATGCTATATAAAATGTATTTTTTTATTATTAAATAAAAGTCATTGCTCTTGACAGCGATCATTTGTGAAGCGCTTTGAGCCATTTCAATGAAGTTCATTCTCTTTCATAAGGCTATGAAGTCTTGACTTGTGGCTTGACTCCACAGCCATTTAACCTAGAGGTCAGAGTGCTAAGCAAAATTGACACCCCCAAAGGGGCAAGAAGAACAATGACAGCTATAAGACTTGAGTCAGATGAACAACTTCAGTGGCATAATTCATTTCAGATTGGCATTTGCAAATTTGAAATGGCAGCAGCAGCTGATGTGTATACAAGTAAAGAATGCACACACAGGTTACCTGTGAGGTTACTGCATATCCATTCAACCACCATCTGGAGAGGCAGTAAATAGTTAAACTAATAGACAACCACAGTCTTTATTCTTGAAATAGGAGCACCTACTGAAACCAAGGGTGAAATTACTCATTACTCTTATAGTTGGTAGTTAGGAATGTATCTTAAGACAAATTTAATAATAATCCTTGGTTGTGATACATGTTGTCGAGACAACTTAAAGCGCTTCACAGGATACAGTGTAAAGTGGATTGACTCTGTATTTTGTGGAAGAAATGAGAAAACAAATACATTCAGTTCCATTGTTACTATGTATCAATCTGATTTCTGAAATTTAGCAGAACCAATGCAACTCCACAAGAAAAGGAAACAACAGTTTTTTCTGGATTTATTTCAACATTGCTTCTGACATGGGAAATGTGAGAAGGGTAATTTTGAACCAAATTTTGCAGTGTTTCAAAACAAGTTGACTAATGCATGGAACTTTTTTTTATATAAACTTTACCCTTTTCTTCTAAATAGCCTCATGTTCCTTCTTTCAAACCAATGTCAAACCAAGATCCCATGAGCCTTTTCAGGGGGGCATTGAAAATCTCATGCACTAATTGAATAGACATTTCTCCCAATATCCTGCCATTAATCCCCAAGATAACATTAGTCATTCACTTCACGGCTGGTAGTGGGACATTGTGTTTGCAAATTGACTGTAAGTTACTCAACAAAATAAATGCAGCAACATTATAGTAAATAATAGTCTTTGCATTTGATATCACATCTTTGATGTCAGGAAGATCAAAAAGTGCTTCACAGCATATACTCTGAACTGTAGTGATTGTGTCTTGTAGCTCAATGCACAGCACATCCATACAACTTAAGTAGTTTTAGAAAGTAACAGAATAATTATTCCCCTTCCAGAAATTCTTTCCATTAAATCCAAGTTTGATTATCTCCTTGTGGGACTTTCCAGTTCCTTTATCCACAAGCTGCAGACCATCTAGAACTCTGCAGCTTATGTCCTCTGTCACACCAGGCTCCATGAGCCTATCAGCCTCTTCCTCGGCTGCATTGGCTCTCCATCCCCCACCAGATCAAATTCAAAAGCCTCGTTATGATATCCAAATCCCTCCATGGTCTCACTCCACCCAACCTCTGCAACCCTACTGATCCAGCCGCTCAGCTAACAGTGACTGCTAGACGTCCCCAGGTTGATCTGCATCACCGACAGCGTGGTAAGCTTTCAGCTTTTCTGCCCCCATTCTCTAGAACTCCATCCTAACATCCCTCTACCTCTCTTCCCCCCCCCCCCCCCCCCACCACCATTTTTAAAGCCTGCCTTAAGACTCATCTCTTCCACTGTGCATTCGGTCATTCTCCTCCCACCTTCCAATCCCCCCTCCTGCAACTCAGGTGCCCAGTCACCTTTGCAAAGCCCTGTGACACATCCTCCCAATGTGAAAACTACTATATAAATTCTTCTCGGGTTCTTTCAAATAATTACTGTGCCCCCAAAATGTTCCAACATCCCTGCTGAACCATCATGTAGGTAGTTGTTTTCACCACCCTATGAGCATAGAAATGGATTAGCTTTGCCTGGAATTTTACATTTCCAATTATAGCTGTAACTATAACTATGCAATTATACAGAATTAGATTGGACATTCAACCATTGATTAGTTACATACAGAAAGTACTTTCCCTCCCAAAGGCACAAGCTGTTCACTTACATTATTCAAAACCTATTATGTGAACTACAAGATCGACTAGGTAGAATAGGAAAGTGGGGTGATACTTATTTAATAATTTATACTCAACTTGATGTACAGTAGGACATAGCTGCAGGTTTGTATTTCAGCAGGTTTCAGTGCAGCATCTACATTTTTTTGTGAAACCCTAAGTTCAGTGGAGAGTAAGCATACATTGATCATGAAGTTAAGTAATTTTAAGCACCTAATTTTCTTGCCAATTCCATACAGAGACAGTCAGTCTTCTCTTGATCTCTAAAAGTTCATATTTTTAATGGGCCTCAGTTACAGTGACCATACAAAATTATGAACAAAGCCAACCTTTCTTATGGAAAGAAGAAATTTTGAATGCAAGGATATAGCAAAATTCATTGAATTTCTAGTCAGTTTATGTGCATAAATGTTTATGCACATTTATATAGTGCCTTGCACACCAGAAGGACATCTCTAAGTGCTTCACAGCACTGGATGGGCACCTCATCTGAGTTGGGGATAGGAGCTGGTGTTGTGGCAAGTGGTGGGGGTGTAGATTGCGAGGGGAAAGGTGACTAATCAAGGTCAAAGAGGCATGTTTCACGAAGAAGATGTGTGTTACAGAGCTGCAACAGTGCACGTCTTGCATCAATTGAAATCCCAATCCGCCTTACAACAAAGCCGTGATAGTTGGCAAGACTTCTACATTTAGTGCACACAGACACAGCTAGACGCCTTGATTCCTGTGCACCTGCCAGCTTCCACACTAAAAAAAAGTGGCCAACTTCCTGGTCATCAGGTCACTGCCTACTCTAACTTCCTCCAACACATTGTAGAAGCAAGCCAGCTGGCACAAGGTGTGTTACAACACAGCTCCACTGTATTTTGACCTTGCACTAGCTGCAATATAACAGCATTAAGCACAATACAGGAGAAACTCACTTTAAGGTCACCCCGTGGACCCTGGTTAACTAACTTGAGCATTTTTTTCTCTAGTCTTTTTCATTTGCACATTATAATAAGAACTCCTTTGAGGCAGTCACCTCCCACACCTACAGTCATTCCTGCGATCATTGGTTGACAGTGCAAACTGCCAGCACGTTGAATGAAATATTCCACAACTGGAATGTCAAATCTCATTAGATGAGTTACTGGAGGACTGCTAGTGCCAACGACTCACACAGCAGCAGTGTGAGATGCTTTTCAACAACGTAGGAGAAAAAAAGAGAACGATCCAATTCTGGTTTGAAACTGTAGATTTATTGTTCTTGGCTTTGATTTAACAATTTATGGTACAGGTACAACAATTCTAGAGAAGTCGCTTCGCGAGTGAGAGACCCGGGTTCGATTCCTGGCAGGGTGAAATGTTGGTCAAGTTTCCTTAACTGCACACGCCTCTGTTAACCTAGCAGTAAGTAGGAATCTGGTTGTTAGTGGATTGGCGGATCGATTTTCCGAGGGTAAAAATAATAATAATAAATTGGTCACTTCAATCCACGACTGTTTGTGGGACACTGCTGTGCGCAATTGGCTGCTGCATTTTGGCCACAAAATATACAGTCAATTCACTTTACAGTATATTCTGTGTAGCGCTTTGAGACGTCTCAAAGACATGATAAAGCGCTATATCAAATGCAAGGATCATTATTATTCAATCAGAAATCATGCCTCCATAGGTGCGATACACATGAATTGCTGTTGAAGTGTTGTTTCCAATAATTTTTTTTAAGCATGAATGCACAAGACATTATAGGCATGATGGCAATGAACAAATAACAATGAACAAATAAGCGCTTTGGGACATCTAGAAGACGTGAAAAGCGCTATATCAAATGCAAGGATTATTATTATTATAAATACTGTACCGTACACAGTTTGTAAAGAGTCTCTGAAAAGTACTTTGAGATGTTCTCCTCAGTGAAAAGTGCTACAGATGAAAGATGTATTGCCTGATTTTTTAAGTGTTAATTTTTTAGTTTGTGGTATATTGCTGTGTACATATTGGTTGCCCTATTCGCCTACAAATTGCACCATCACTACATATTACAGTCATTACAGTCAATTGTAGGAAGTGCTTCAAGATGTCCTCCCAACTTGAAAGGGGCTAATCAAAACTTAAGGATAATTATTTTATTGTTATCCTCATACCCCTTTAAGCTTCTAACTTTCATATACCCATCTGCTATCCTCTTGAATCCCACAATGGACTCTGCCTTTACCACTTTTCTTGGCAGATCCAACTCTGAGCAGGAAAAAAAATATTCTCCTAAACTCTCCTTTCGCTCTTCTTTTGTGACTACTAAATCTGTGTCCCAAAATCACAGACTCACCATTTAACCTGTCAAAACCCAACCCCTCATCTTAGTTTTTCTTGTAAACCTCCTCTGAATCGCCTCCAAGCTCTTTGCATCCTTCATAAAGTAAGGTGCTCAAAACTGAACATGATTTCTCAATGTGCTCTCAATGTGCTCAAGTTGGCAGCAGTCTCATACTAGTTTGAGAATAACCCAGCTACAATAAATTTACATTTAATTTCTCTGTGAAAAAAAACACTTTTCTGTGAAATGTGCTGAAGATAAAAAGGGAAGTAAAACCACAAAGGGAACTGCAGGATTTTGTGTGAATCAGTCATACACATTTTGAAATTCTTGCAATTTTACAAATCAGCAAGGTTTACAAAATTGTCACAGTTAAGACTCAATGCATAGACATTGAGACTACCACATTTACTCAAATCTAGAACACAGGCAGATTTCAGAGGTTTTCTGGGAAAAAGAAACTTTACTGAATTCTGAAGTTGGTCTGTCCTCCTCTTCGACCATGCTTACGGCCACCTCCCACCTGCTTCGGAGACAGGCTCCGCCAAGCACTCTGAGACGCTACCCTGCGTGGAGGGCGCTATATGAGTGCAAGTTGTTGTTGTTGAAGATGTCCTGAGTTTGAGGGCACGTTTTAATGAAAATAGCTCAGATTTCCGTAAAACTAGAATAAGACAAACCCTCTTAATATTAGCATAAATACAAAATGTACTCAGTTTCTAACATGTAACACAATTCGCAGTGTCAGCATGACTTCGTTGGTAGTAACCCTCACCTTTGAGTCAGAAAATTCAAGCCCTATATATCAGTTCGCAGAATTCATTATACAATTTACATTTATGTACCGCCTTTTGTATCTGGAGGACATCTCAAAGCTCACAGTTGGTTGGGTACCTGAGGAGGATCAGGTGTGGATGGGGTGAAGATGACCAAAAGTCAGTCAAAGAGGTAAATCTTGAGGCAGGCTTTGAAAGTTGGGAGGGAGAGGGACTCGGCTGTCAATCAAAGCCTGCATTAACAGAGAGACTGTCTCTCAGAAAGGGGGTTAAACCAAGGTCCCATCTGCTTTTTCAGGCGGATGTTAAAAGATCCTGCTAATCACAGGAGCATTCATCCTGGCCAACAATTCTTCAGATTAATTGGTCCTTCATGGCTGTTTTTGTGGACGTTGCTGGAACAGATGGCTATTGCATTGGCCTACAAAAATTCACTACTTGGCAGTAATTACCACTGAATCACTTGGAGGCATTTCAACACGACCAGGCTTTGTAAACAAATTCCCAGTTCTATCTTTCAAATCGTGAGAGTACAAAGCTATACACAACCATTGCGGTCAATGAATGGATAAACATTCACTATGGAACACAATGCTGCTGGCACAATTTTTAAGATAAGGTGCATTCAGGAGAGCATAAACACAATGTACTCTACTGAGCCCATTTAACTAACAAAAGGCTGTCTTAATGCACATGAGGCCTAGATCATGCTTTTGACATTCAGTCCTAAAGGCTTATCTTTATATTTAGGGTGCGAACATACCAAGTCTTAGTTGTAGTCTGACCTTTGCATTAGAGAAAGAGCAATAAATTTAGCAGTTTATAAAAAATTATTGGCGTCACCATTCTAGAGACTGCATGAGCAGATTAACAAACGTCACTGCAGCAAAAGATTTCAGTGACTTTGGCGGTTTAAAATCTCTCCCTGGTTTGGCACAATGCCCAAGTCTTGAACAAACAACTCCTTCTGGAGAATCAATTAAAAAGTGCAGACTGCTTTGTAAGCCTGGTCCAACTTAAAGAGTGAAGTGAACTTGCGATTTCTTTTAAAGGGAAAATCCAGGATCTTGTAAATTTTACCCCAAAAAGTGGCATAACTGGTTTAGTCATTGTAGCTGACTCAATTGAAAACAATCCAAAAGTTCCCTTCAGAATGAAAAGTTGCAAGGCTAAGCACAGTGCATAACCAATACTTAGTTTCGTCCACAAAATACAGTCAATTCACTTTACAGTATTCTGTGAAGTACTTTGAGACATCTCGAAGATGTGATAAGATGCTGTATCAAGTGCTATTATTATTATGATGATCCTTGACAACTCTGTTATTTGTGGAACCTTTGCTGGTGCTTATACTGTTCGATACCATTGACCACTCTATCCTCTTCCACTGTTTCTCCTCTCACCTCAACCTTCAATAACAGCAACAAAATTGCATTTATGTCGTAATATGGCGCTGGACAGACAGAGTTTCAGACCCAAGCTGAGGGTTGGGGGGAAGCAGGGAGATCGAAAGCACAGTCGAAGAAGAGGGTCTTGAGGTGGGTCTTGAAGGTGGCGAGGGAGGGGGCGAGACGGAGGGACTGCGAGATGGAGTTCCAGAGGGTGGATGCAAAGTGGCGGAAGGCCTGCCAGCCGATAGTGGGACGAGCAAGGCAGGAGACGTGATGCAGGCCAGAGCCTGCTGAGCGGAGGGAGCGAACAGGATGGTAGGGGGTTAGGAGGTCGGAGAGGTAGGGAGGAGCAAGACCATGGAGGGTTTTGAAGGTGAAGACCAGGATCTTGAACTGTATCGTCTGCGTGATGGGAAGCCAGTGGAGTTTCCATGGTTCTGTCCTTGAATGGTTCAGAACCTACCGCTCACACTGTCTCCACTTCATCTCCACAAACAGCTTCTCCTCCAGCCCCCGCACTAACGCTTGTGCAGCGTTCCTCAGGGCTCTGTCCTTGGTCCTCTCCTCTTCAATATCTATATGCTCCCTCTTGGTGACATCATCCACAGACATGGGGTCAATTTCCACATGTATGCGGATGACACTCAACTTTATCTCTCTACCTCCACCCTCGACTCCAGGACCACTGCTGTGCTGACAGAATGTCTGTCAGACATCAAGTTCTGGATGAGAGCTAATTTTCTACAGTTGAGCATCAACAATAACAACGACAACAAGATTACATTTGTATAGCGTCTTTCACGTCAGGAGGACGTCCCTCCTGATTGGCTCTGGTCAGCACCTCCACACCTCAGGTGCTGACAGCATCACCATCTGTGGATGCACACTCCACCTTACTAAGCCAGTCCGGAACCTTGGGGTCTTGTTTGAAGAGCAATCAAGACCATCCTCGTCGACCGTGCCTTCGGTTACCCTCCCTCACCCCCCCCCCCCCCGCCCTCCACCCTCCCTGATCCGAACTCCCAGCTCGGTCCGAAACACTGATTATCGAGCGCCTTGAGACGTCCTGCCAATGTGAAGGGTGCTATACAAATGTCATTTTGTTGTTGGTGTTGTTGTAGTAAAGTGAATTAATATACACAATTGGATAGAGCTTCAGGCCAAATCCAAGAAGTTTTTTTTAAAAAAAGGAAGATATTCAACAGATGGAGCTGGTTATCAGGAAGGATGGTTGAGGTCAGGACACTGGAGGAATTTAAGGACCAGCTTGATGTCATAATGGGAAGACAACTAAGATTTGGCATTCTGGAAGAATAAGCTCATTTGAGTCAAATGGCTTTGTTCATCCAAAGTGCTCCCATCAACTCATGATGTGGAAAATTACCAGCATTTATAAGAGTAAACACCTAAGCAGCATATAACATCTATTCCATTATTTTAACACAATCTTTCAGAAACACAGCTCTTTAAAGTAACAATATTAAAAATGAAATGCAAAAGAGAAACTGGAACTTTAAAAAGAACCATAAAAGTTCCAAGTTATGTAATGATTAAATTATAATAGCTATCTAACAAAGTTAAATAACTAACCAAGGACATTTCTCTTTCATTTCTCTCTTCCCCCTCCCCCACCACAATAAATCACTCCTCTTCATAGCCATGATTCGCACGAGGTGGCGGATTGCTCCTGATGCTCATAAATCCACACCCTTATGGAGCAGATGTCACAACACCTTCATAATAGTCAGTGTGCAGTGGGTTGGGCTATTCTGTGACTATGATCATCAGAAAATTCTCGCTTGGTCTTTTAGGTAAAAATGTAACGTTTGGGTATAATATATAAATATTCCGCGTGGAACTAAACCTGACACAAATATGTGGGTTTAGGCAGATCGTGCCTCCATCATTGGAGCGCATGATTACTCTCCAAGGTAAAGCTGATCAGCCAACTAACACCTAACCAGGTCAGTGATGGGTTATGACAGGATTATAAATTGCAATTGTTCCACATCTAAACTGAACAAGGAGGTTTGAGAGCAGAGAGATGATCCTAAAGATTTTTTGTAGCTCAAAAGTTGAAACCACTTTGCAAATGATGTACCAGTAAAATGTTTCTGCATAGTATTTCTTTCAAATGTCAAAGTTTCACAATTACTATTATTCATAAAAGCTCATTCCTAATAGTAAATCTGCACTATTAAGAACATTCACAATGGGTGGTTGACAATTCAGCAAACAATCAGATGACATATTAGTCATAGACCAGCACGTCACATTGCTAGATCGCCTGGGCAAAGTGAGATAGGCAGAATTACAAGTTTCTAATATTTGACGTTTTATCAGGTTGTATCTGAAATTATCAGATGTAAATTAATTCAATGTAATTCCTGAGGAAACTGAAAATCTAGTAAAATGTAGTGAGTTAAAAAAAATTAAAAGGCTTTTTGATGTCAATCCTGCTCAGTTGGTATTACTCTCACCTCCAAATCATATGTTTGTGGGTTTACAACCCAAATTGGAACTTGAGCTCATAGTCTAGACTTTTACTCCATTGCAGTGTTGAGGAAGTACTGCACTGACGGAAGGGTCATTCTCAGATGAAACTGAAGTCTGCTCGTTCAACGGTAAAAATCCAATGATATTATTTGAAAAGAGAAGGGAGTTTCTTTTGGTGTCTTGGCCAACAATCCCCCAAATAAAATTGGTCACTCACTTCATGGATGTTGGTGGGATATTGCCATGTACAAATTGGCTGCCACATTCGCCTGCACAGTCACTACACATTGCAGTAAAATCCTGTGAAGCAATTTGATTCATTTCAATGTGATAATGCGCTAAATCAAATGTAAGGATTATTATATATTGCTTCATCAATCTAGCTACATCGGACACATCTCAAAGCCAATAAATATAAACTGCACATCATTTAGTCTACTACAGACAAAGGACATTGAGATAGTGAAATATTATTCATACTGCCCTATTACAATCAACAACAACAAGATTACATTTGTATAGCGCCTTTCACGTCGGGAGGACATCCCAAGGCGCTGGATACTGGACAGTGTACACCTCTGTAATATTATTTCAAAGCCCTGTCGATGATAAACAAGCCACACATGTGGCTCAGTATGTATCTGGGTTCAACAATCCTGGTTTAAAGTTTAAAAACATGAGACGCATCACAGAAACATACCCCATTGTAGCCATCTCATTACAATATTACAAACAGCGCCAAACATCCCATTCTTTGTTGAGATGACAATGAGTTCGTTTAGATGTTATTCCAAATTGGCATTTTTACTGGAGTGCTCAAGGGCATTAATACTCCATTTGCTACTTGTATACATACAAGAGCAATGTTCGTTTTAACAATGTGAGGACATAGGGCAGGCAATTCAGAGTTTGTCAAAGGATAACCTCATACTCAAGTCGAGAGTTGAAAAGCTCAAAATTGGTAAATAATTGTTAACCTTAGTCTGCACTGAAGTGACTTTACACTTAGAAACTATGATGTTTTTAATACTAATGGTTTTGTACATTTCAATTCAAAACGACTTATAGAATATNAAAATTAGAACTGGTAAAGGACATTCAATACACAAAGGATTAAAAAAAGGAATGATATAATGGCTCTTCAGGCTTAGAAATAATGCAAAAGTTAATGAGAAATTTAGCACTGTGAGAGTTTAGTCCCTCGTAACTGGTAGTCTGAATGCCTGAAGCTGTAAATTGTTCTAAAAAAAATTATATAGCATTCTGAGAATGTCAACTTTAATGCAGTATTTGTTCAGACTACCTTGGCTGTAGCACTCTTGCCTCTGGATCACAAAGTCATGGGTTCAATTCCCAATGCAACACAAGTTCACACTCAAGGCTGACGTATCACTGGAGATGCCATCCTTCAGCTCAGATGTTAAAACAAGATGCCTGTTCTTCCATTGAACATTAGATATTATGGCAGTATGCGAAAAAGGGAGAAGTTTCTCTTTGTAACCGAGCCAACAATCCTCCAGGTAAATTAGTCATTCATCCTGCAGCTGTATATGCTACATTGCAGTGCGCAAAATGGCTGTACCTGCTTATAGAAATGGGCAAAACATGATTGTTAAGCCCTTTGAGATGTTGTGACTGGATAAGAAACCCTAAAAATGCAAGTTTCCTAAATTTTACTATTAATATCCTTAGACATAAAGGTAAGGGCACACTCATTGCTTAATGAGCATTTTATCAGCTACAGATAATCCTAGCTCTTAGATAAAGCTGCACCATAAACCTGTGTGATGTTCAGCATAATTCCCATTTTGCTCATCTTCGTTCAATAAAAATGTTCCAATCTGTGATATAACCATATTGAGTGGATATTAATGGCCTTATGGATCCCAGGAAGAAAGAAAATTGCATTTTTATAGCACCTTATCATACCAAGATGTCTCAAAAGCACTTCACAAGTAATTACTGTCAAGTGTGATGACTGCCTTTGTAGGCAATAGCAGCAGCCACCTGCAAGGTCCCACAAACAGGCCTGAGGTGAATGCCCAATTCATCAGGAAGATTGTTGGCCAGGGCAAAACTAATTGTAATTCAGAGAACCCACAAGAGTACATCAGCCTGCTCTTTCACTGTGGGCTCAAATAAATAAGCCACCTATCTTTGACACATGGGTTGCAGATCGTGACCATTATATAAATTAAATGCAAATGCTACAAAGGTCCCACATCTTCAAACAACTAATTGCACCAATTATTTTGTAGAACATTTCCCAGAACAAAACCTTCCTCTTCTAGGAATCCTTATACTCTTAAGACAGTAAAAAAAATTGTCAAATGAGGCTAAAGTTTGACATCAGTTACTGCTTTTTATTTAAATTGCCAAATTATTTTTCTTCAGCTGTTTTCCTGAGAGGAAAAATCGAACATTTTTCTTTCCATTCAAAATACATTCAGCACATTCAAAAAAGAATGTACTCTTATTTTTTACCACCCAGAGTGACATTTATTGGAACCCACTGTAGTCCATACAATGTTTTTATGTTTCATATCCTTAGTGTTGCAATTAATTTGATTGAACAGCATATTTTTACATTCTGACAACTAATTAAAACCCTCAAATTAAATATTAAATTAACTTTTCTCCCCTTTTTAAGAAAAAAAACACAGAAAGAATCTTTCTAATGCAGATATTTACCCCCCTACTCCATCACTTCTTCTCCCTCAATGTATTGTGAAAAATGTAGTAGTGAAATCCTTCCTGCCATTATACATAGCCTCTTTGATAATGAACATTGATCTAGTTTACTCACAAGTTGACCTGATCAAAATTGGTACACTGGGTAACCAAAGGAAGTTCATCTAAGGAGAAGCTCCTAAATTTATCCATTTCTAGAGGCTATTGGAGATGTGCCATTTCAGTTGTCAGAGTAACTGCTGTGCTGTCGGCTCTGGCTGTATCAGCAAGCCATTCAGGACCGTGGAGTCCTGTAGCTCAGTGGTTAGAGCACTCGCTTTGCAAGCGAGAGACCTGAGTTCAATTCCAGGCAGAGGGCGAAACCTTGGGCAAGTTTCCTTACTCCACACAGAGCCTAATAATAATCCCTCCAAAACCAAAAAACAATAATAAATTGGTCATTTTCAATCTACGACTGTTTGTGGGACATTGCTGTGCGCAATTGGCTGCCGCGTTCGCCCACAAATATACAGTCAATTCACTTTACAGTGTGTTCTGTGAAGCGCTTTGGGACGTCCTCCCGACGTGAAAAGCGTTATATCAAATGCAAGGATTATTATTATTATTATAGGTGATAGATTAGGTTTACAAAGGCTTGAAGAGAAAGATCTTAAATCAGCACTTTTAGGAGAGGGAAGGGAATCTAGGCAAACAATTGGCCAATAATGTGGTGCGTGACCAATGTTGAAAAGACGCATGAAAGAGGAATGAGTAAAATAAAATAGTGATTGTGTGATTTTAAAAACAAATAGATTGTATACGGAAAGAAACGCTGAGGGAAATAAGGGATTTCATAATCTTGGAGACGCTGGGATAGAAAATGTACAGCCGACAGCGAGATGAATTGTGACTTCAATACTGAGATTCTAAGAATGACAAAGAGCAAGTGGTGTTGTATTCTGAAGCATTAGACAGAAATATTCAGAGGAGCAATGACTATTCCAGATTGAATGCTTGAGGCAAGAGCAGATCTGTACCCTGTTCAGAAACGTGAAGCGTGCCAGGAAAGGTTCATCAGCCTCAGATTATTTTCCCAATAGAACTCTCCACATGATATTAATCTTCATTTTTGTATAGACTTCACTACTGGAAATCTAATCCCTCCTCCAAATTGATACATTTCTAATGGTACAAAAATACAGTTAAGTAAAAACTGGAAAAATTATGGTTCCTTAGAAAAGAACACAATAGTTAGTTGATTTAAGCAAGATAGCAATGCAGATCAGTTATGACTCGCTTCTTTGTAGTCTGAATTTGATTGTAACGTGGTTGCACTGTAGACACCATTCAGTGCGTACACACACAGCCAGTCGCTCTCTTCCTGCACAACGACCGAACTTCATGCTAAAATAGAAGTCAATACATTTCTTCTTTTAGCGTGGGAGCCTGCAAGCTGCAAGCATGCACAGTGAAACCGCGATAGTACAGGTTAGAATTTTATGGATCGCAATTTATGTAGTCCCAAATAATAAAAATGTATATTTATTGGAGGATATGGCATTGATTTTGCAATGCACAATATCACAATCTTAAGTATTGCTCACATAAAAACAGGACAACAACGATAAATTACATTTGTATAGCGCCTTTCACATCGAGGGTCCCAAGGCCCTGGAATATGACCTAAATTTTCTGACCAGAAAACATTTCAGTCAAATAAACTTGCAAACATTTAAGCTACAACATACACATATATATTCTATAACCTTTTGTCAACATTAAACCAATGGCATTTAAAAATACAATGAAATGATTCATTGGCATTACCTCATCTCGTTAAAATATTCCAAACTTATATGTAGTTTTACAGCTCCCCACATGAGCTTTTCTTCCTTCTTTCTGTACTGCAGGTGATAGAGGGTCTAAGCCAGAGACTCATAGACGATATGGTTGTTTATTGCCAACACCTACCTTAGTTTGCTCTCCTGCAGAACACTCTATATTTCAAAATAGTGCTTAACCCAAGTTACTCTTTTGGAACAGTGCTGTGTATTAGAGTTAGAATTCATGGTATTAGCTAAACAGAAAGTCCCCAAACCAGAGTTCCCATTTAACTAATGCAGTAAATTGGCTACGCCAGAGATTAATTGAGTTCCTGTTGCCATCATCAGTAAATCATCATCATACACACAAGACCTCATTAACTTGAAAATCAACTGGGGAAACAATTTCCCATCTTTCATCTTAAATGGCCCATACCTGATTAATTCATGGCCAGAAATGGGCATGGAAACTTAGGAACAGGAGGTAGCCATTCAGCCCATTAAACCTGTTCCACCATTTTATTAAATCATGGCAGATTTTTTAATCCCATTTCCTTCCCTTTTCGACTGTTCATCCATCTCCCTTGTAAGCATCCTATTGGTTTTCTAGAGCCTACAGGGGCAGTGCATTCCACATTTTCACAACCCTGGGTATAAGAAATGGTTCCAGATCCCTCTGCCAACCAACCTGGTTCTAATTGTAACATTATGATCCTCTTGCTTTCTGTCCATCTTGCAGTGAGAAGAACAGCCATCATCTAGCTTGTTCCATTATTTTAATCACCTCTCTCAGATTAATATAACCTGTCAGAAGGCCACTATTCTCCCATCCTTTATTTTCCACAACATGCTCTGATGGATTGTGTAATCACCTTTTAACACATTCACCTTTTTTGAGCCATGAGAATATTTAACATTATATAGTGTCTTTCATGTAGGAAGAACATCTTAAAAAGCTTCACATGGCTGACTGGGACCCTGAGCTCTGGGGGAGCAGGGGGGAAGAAAGGGTTAAGATGGTCAAAAGCACAGCCAAAATTGTAAGGTGAGTTTTGAAGATGGGGAGGGAAGAGCAAGGCAGAGGGGTTCCAGCAAGGAGTTCCAGAGAACATGGGCAGAATGAGTGGATCGGGCACTGAATATGCAGGAGGACGGTGGAGGAGGGTCACAGGAGGCAGTAGACGTAGGGTGAGCCAAGGATGTGGTGGGATTTGAAAGCGAGGGCAAGGAACTTGAATTTGATCCACTGGGGGATGGGGAACCAGAGGAGCTGAACAAGGGTGGGGGGGCAATAGTTTTGTGTAGTCTAGCGAGGGAGAAGATACAGGTTGCAGGGTTCTGGGTGGTACACAGCTTGTGCAGGAAAGAAGAAGTGGGGCCCAGAGAATGGGTCATTGAAATAACCCAGTGAGGACGTGATGAAGGAGTGCATGAGGGTCTCGGCTCCCAGGAGAGGAAATGGGAAAAATAGTGGCAACAGGAAGTGACATTGTGGAGGTAAGGGAAAGCCGAGTGAAGGATTACCCCCATCTGGAGTTTCAGACGATGGGAGGTCGAACAAAACCTCAAAGTTACGTATTGGCTCCATCAGGTGGAGTTACCATCCGTGCAGGTTGATGTGGGTCAGCACCTGAGGCAAGAAGCACTGAGAAGAGCCAAGCAGAGCCTTGGGCACACACACAAACATTTATAACAGCAGCACAGATTGAGGAAGTTAAGGTTTACGTTCTCAGCAAGCCATGAAATGCATGACCAGTATGAGTATGGTTAATACTCATACTGATCATGCAACTGGTATGAGTACGAGCTATCTAAATCCGGTCTCCAGTGAATTCTGATCAAAAGCATGAGATTTATTTAACAAATACAAATTCTTGCATTTGATATTCTGCCTTTTAATATTGGGAGGATGTCTCAAAGAACTTCATCTCATTTTAACTTCTCATTTGAAAGATGACTGAACCACACTCCCAACACTGCATTGCCGTGTCAGCCGAGGGTATACGATTTCAAAGTTCCAACGTGATACTTGAACCCACAACCTTCCGACTCAGAGGTGAAAGAGCTACCAATTGAGTCAGGGTTACATTCAATTTGCTGCAAAACAATACTTTATTGGCAATTTTAGAGCAATCATACAGATGGCTCAGTAAATAATGCTTGCATGAGATATTATTTATATAGCGTCTTACCACAAAGAAAAATCTCAAACTACTGCACCCAGTAAGGTGCGATGAAGTAGGAAGCAGAAACATTCACACTAAGGTTGTAGTTATAGCACATTATCAGGAAGCAGAATAAACTATTCCATTACACACTTCAACATAGGTTTATAAACTGCATAACTTAATTTGCATTCTGCTGTTGTATATATTCTGTTCAATCATATTTTTGGTTCAGAAAACCTATTAAAAATATTGACTTTATTGCTTTGAATATAGCATTATTTTCACCTAAAAGATGGAAAGTTTTTTCCAGTAACTGAAACACAAATTATCTTGCAACAGACATTTAGTTACAAATACTGTACATGCCAAGAACAGTAGACATGCAAAAACAAATTACTGTACTCTAATTCAGTAGACAGTTCAGAGGTCATAAAGTGCAAGAATGATTTATACATCAACAATCCCAGAAGCGGTTTTGTAAGGACTTGATAAGTTTTCAAGCTGCAATTCTATTTTACATCCTGTGTTAGCACCATGAAAACTCACATGATAAAGCAACAACAATGAGTTTTAGAAGAATGGGAACACATGTTTTTGTCAGACAAGGTTAAAGGGAGTTTCTCTGCAAACTAGAGTACAATGCTAAATTCTCCCCCAAAACATTCACCACTCCATCCACAATTAATAATAAAAAATTATAATTCTTGCATGTGATGTAGTGCTTTTCAATCTAGGCAGGAAGTCTCAAAGTGATTCATAGGATTCATTGTAAAGAAATCAATTTCTGCAGTCTCACTTGTTCACGCAGATTAAAAGTGGCCACAATCAACATTGTCAAGGTAAAACCCAGACTTTTATCTCCACCTGACAGCAACTGCATCACTGACACTTACAAAGACAATCATGGAATACATTATTTTTATTAAAAGTGTAACTAGACTAGGAAGAGAGTATGCATTCCATTCCAAAAGAAGGGAATTTCCATGTGTACGTGGGATGTTTGGTTTGGATACCCTTAAGCATAATGATGCGTTTCTGCAAGTAAAAGAATTCCTTCAAAGGACTTCAACATTACTGTATAAATATCTCAATGATTCAATGTAATATTTCATGACCAACTGAAGAAAGCAAACACCAAAACAAAATGAAAAATCTTATGAACTTGTCTCAGGTCTAA
The DNA here is from genome assembly GCF_018977255.1 of Callorhinchus milii. Taxonomy (NCBI): domain Eukaryota; kingdom Metazoa; phylum Chordata; class Chondrichthyes; order Chimaeriformes; family Callorhinchidae; genus Callorhinchus; species Callorhinchus milii. The sequence continues at coordinate 33,068,026 of NW_024704742.1, read as the reverse complement.
GGCACTTTCTCCTCCCTTATCCCCAATTCTTCCATCTTGATCCATGTAACATCCATCTCCCAGTCTACTTCACCCACCCAAGAGCCTTCATCATTTCTGTTTAAGATTTCTAAAACTCTTACCATCAGCAGTGCTAACCACCACTTTGCTACTGTTCTCACCTATTTTGTGGAATAACATCAAGCTATCTGAAAATCAAACACTTTGAACTCTTTGCCATATGAATGTTATTACCACACCACTTGCGTTAGATTGTTATCAACCAACTTTGTATGTTTATTGCATTATGGCATAATGGTCAGATGCAACAACAAAATTACATTTATAGAACACCTTTCACATCGGACGTCCCAAGACGCTGGACAGTCAGGGGTCAGGACCCGAGCATGGGGGAGGGGTGGGGTAGGGGTGAGGGAAGGCAGAGAGGTGGGAGGGCGACTGAAGGCACGATCGAAGAGAAGGATCTTGAGACCGGCCTTGAAGGAGGCAAGGGAGGAAGCGAGGCAAAGGGACCGTGGGATGGAGTTCCAGAGTGTGGGGGCAGAGAGGCTGAAAGCCCGGCCACCGATGGTATGGCTGTTCGGGTGGGAGGCATGGAGCAGACCGGAGCCCGCTGAATGGAGGGAGCGGGCAGGTTGGTAAGGAATCAGCAGGTCAGAGAGGTAGGAGGGGGCAAGGCCATGGATGGCCTTGAAAGTGAGGACGAGGATCTTGAATTCGATCCTCTGAGGGATGGCGAGCCAGTGGAGTCGGGCGAGGGTGGGAGTAATGGGGTCATGGAGCCTGATGCGTGAGAATACACGAGCTGCGGAGTTTTGGATGGTCTGCAGTTTGTGAAGGGAAGAGTTGGGAACGCCGATGAGGAAATTAAGCAAAGGAAAGGAACTTAAATAAACGTCTTCCTCTAAACACGAAAAGGCACGTTGCCCCTGAATACTTTTACTTATGTATTATTTTAACTTTTACTTTCCCAACTCCAGAAAGTTAAATTGGTTGATAATTGGTTGAAAAGGCAACATTGACTTTTTTTTGCAATCTCCTAATGGCAATCTCCCAAGAATGTTTTTGCTGTACGCCTATAAAAAGTCATTTACAACCACTGACAATGATTTACAGGTACCAGTGTGCACAAAGGACTCCGACTGGGTTCTATTTGCTCTATTTGGTTCTATACACTGAAGCAAACCATCATCATTAAATCACTTCACACAGTTATCAAACAGCATGGCAGCTATGTCAGTCATCCCCACATCAAGACTTGGAACCCGCAGTCTTGACTGACACTTGTGCTGGGGTCTGCTGCATTGCTGGAGGTGCCAACCTTCAGACAAGATATTAAACTGAGATCCCAGGTGTTTAGGTGAACGTTAAACGTTAAACTTCTCGTGATACCTGAAAAAAGAAAGGAGTTTCTCCCGGTGCCCAGGCCAAAATCCCCCAGATAAGATTGCTCGCTCACTCCATGGCTGTTTGTGCAACATTGCAGGGTGTAAATCAGCTGCCACATTTGCCTACAAATACAATGTTACAACAATTCACAGTAAAAACCTGTGAAGTGCTTTGAGATATTGACGTGATATAATACACAGTAATATTTATATAGTTCCTTTTATATCAAGGGGCGATCTTATTCTGTACCGGTTGGGCACCCAAGCTGGGGGTGGAAGGTGGGGATGGGAAAGATGAGCGGAAGCACACTCAAAGACAGACATTGGACAAGGCAAGAGAGAAAGCTGGTCGGAGTGACTCCAGGATGGAGATTCAGAGTGTGAGGCAAAAAGGTTGGAAGCCCACCTGGCAATGTGGGGCAGATAATGCGGGATAGTGAAGCAGGCTGACGTTCACTGAGTAAAGGGGATGGGCAGGTCAGTAGGGTTTGAGGAGGATGTAGAGGTGGGAGTGGGGGGGGGGGGGGATGAGACTATAAAGCGAGAAAGAGGATCTTTAACTCATTCTGCTGGTGGATGGGGAGCCAATGGAGCCAAGTGAGGAAGGGGCCAGTAGGCTCAGTAGCCTGGAAAGTGACAAGTTGCTACATCAAATGCAAAGGATTATTAAATACATCCATCCCATGTCAGAGATCCTTGATTTGAATTCCAGAGGTGCCCGAAAGCTCAGGTGAATTTTGCATCCATTCTCAGCTAGAAGCCCAAGGATTCAGAGCAAAGCTCTTATATTGGATCAAAGTCAAGTTCCAAAATCCATCTCGTACAGAAACAGAGGCAACGAAGAGCATCACTTCAGAATGTACATACATAACAGGCTTAACATTCAAACGCTTTGAAAAAGAGACAAGCTACAGGCAATTATCCCAACCAGTAAATTGATCAAATAAAACTAAATTTACATTCGCCTACAAAATGCAAGGTCACCACACTTTATAGTAAATCTTGTGATGCACTTTGAGATGTTCTCCCGTTGTGAAACGTCTCTCTCTCTCTCTTATATGGAATCCATGTATAGTTTAAGTAAGAAAAAGTTAAAAATTAAAATGCAAGAATTATTTTTTTAAAAACTTAAATTACATAATTCTAACGGGCAAGAATAAGTTGACATTGGAAATAGAATATTCTTCCATTGGAACAACACAAACTTTATTTACTGAAACAGATCATGGTGGACATATTGCGAAAATATGCAGAAATACAGTGCGATGAGACAACAGCTTTCATTAGTTGAATGAATCTGGATTAATCCTTGAATAATCCACCCACCTACACCAACAAATAAGAGCGAGACATCCATCACACCAAGAATATTGCATTGTGCCTTGCAGGTGACAAGTCAGAACAATAATATGCACTGAACAATTTCTAATCATATCAACAGCAACTACAATAAGGAAGCGCAGAATTAGAAATGATAGGGGTGATATTTCTAGGTATTTTAGATCCATACTTGAAAAATATTCTTAATTTAGCAAAAGAGAAATCGGAGTATCATTTATTTAACCCAATTATAGCACTGAAAGATATTCAGTTCCCTTTAAATCTGCAACAGGAAATAAGAGCCACTCTTGTGAATCAGTGTCAAATCTCTTACTGGACCAATCTGTCCAAATGACCCCTCAAACTAACAGGGGAAGCATATTTATGCATCTTGTTACGCAAAGACACAAGTGCTATTTTCAACATACTTTACATTTGAAAAACTAATCCCTAGATGTATTCTCAGAATAGCAGGCGTTTCCATGACACCACACACACAGCAGCACAACGGAATGACAGGATGTGGACTCGAGCCTGTGGTTCCCCATCACACTGGGAAATTGACAATTTCATTCATGCTGGCTGCAGGGGGGAAGAGGAGGAGAAGCAAGAAGGAATAGAAAAACATCAGTCCTATCACAACAAATGACAGCCTGGCTCAGTTGGTAAAAGTCCCACTTCGGAAGGTTGTAGAGTTTTGTCCAAAATCCCACATTCGGACTTGAACTCACACAGTTCTGTGGGTGCATTGCATTGTTGCAGGTCCCATTTTCAAATAAGTCCTTAAACCGAGGTCCAGTCTGCCTGTTCAAAGAATGTTAAAGATCCCATGGCACTATTTGAAAAGAGAAGGGAACTTCTCCCAGTATCCTGGATAACAAGCCCCACCACCCAAAAGAAAATTGGTAACTCACTTCATGGCTTTTGTTGGACATTGCTATGTGCAAAATTGCCTGTCTACAAACACTGTCACCACACGTTGCTGCTGTGAAGTGCTTCAAGCCATCAATCATGTGATAAGGCACTATATTTAATGCAAGAATATATAGAAAACCACAGAACACACTCTCAGTCATAATTGGAATATAGTCCTAGGCGGAAAGAGCAAAAGGAAAAAAAAGTGGAAGAAAAAAAATAACCCTAATGATAAAATAACAATAACCCTATGTGAGGGCCACTACGCAAAAGCAAGCTGTTGTTGAATTCTCCAATCTCAGTAATGACAGCCTTCTAATATTTTATCACGAATAGAGTGAACCATTCAAAGCTAAATTGCTGGTCTATTGATCCCAAAAGAAATGATGCAATTTTAAGCATATGGTTTATCGTTTGCTAAAATTTTAAAAAGAATCATATCAAGTCTGCAGCAATTAGGTCTGGAATAACCAGTGGATTGGCCAACAAAGCAAATAGAACCCTTCAATTCTAAGAAGTGTGATACAGTAATCATCTTTGCTGCAAACGTAGCGACAGAATACTGTAATTTCACTAAATCCTCGCTAGGCAAGACACAGAATAAGGCAGCTCGTCACAGTCGGTCTCTTAACAAATATTCATTAAAAATTGTACCTGGCCATTGCTCAATACAATACAATCCATATTGTGCATTGGAACACCATCATTATTCTTAAAACAATCCCGCTAACCCAAATAAGTCAGAGCAAATTCAACACCGAATTTGAAATGCAATCCATCTCTTCAATCTTGTGGACGTTAAACCTTTATTTGGTGGGGAAAAAAATCACTTTACAATTCAGATTCATGGCATGAAATAGATTTCAGAATGTTGTTCAATCAAAACAAACTAGGCTTTTGATGTGCTGCTGAAGCAAGGACTAACCTTTTTTGAATCATGATAGGATTTAAATGAGGTAGATAATATTCTCCATGTATAAATATATTTACCAGGTTAGCCTAAAAAAATCCTGTAATATTTCTTCATTTATTTTCCATTAACACAAAAAGGTGCACTTACAAACGTTTTAATTTTTTCAAATAAATGCTGGTGGAATTCCAAGAGCACTTAACAAAGTCCATCAGTGTTTTTAACAATTGCTCTTCTCATCACACCACCAATTTCCATTAACTCCTTGCCATCTCATTCGCACACTTTTTAAAAAAAAAGCCGGCTGGGAGTTTGACACATGCAGAATTCACATGTTGGACTTAAAAGTCTCTTAGAGCTACAGACGGGTTATGAAGCAGAGATTCTGCTTCCATGCACAATCTCTCTCCAAGAGTCGGGGATGATAAGACATCCTCGCCCAACTACACGCCCACACACCGCCGCGCACACCCCTCCACACCCCGAGTGCAACCCCCACACACTCCCACCCCACCCACACACACCATCTCTCTCCCACACCCGCATAACCCTCCCACACCCACCACGAACAGCCCCCACCTCGCGCCCCGCGCAAGCCCCCCCCCCCCCCCCCCGTGCCCGGCGCAGCCCCCCTCGCGCCCGGCACAGCCCGCCCCCTCGCGCCCAGTGCAGCCCCCCCCTCGCGCCATGAGCGCACGCAATGCCCCCCACCCCCGCGCACAGACAAGGACCCCCCCCCTCCACACACACGCAAGGGCCCCCCCCCCCCCACTCCCGCGCACACACACAACCTGGTGGAACTGAACCAGCTAAAGCCAGACACTTGCCAGTACAATCCAGAGGATACTCAAACAAGTTGGTCATCTCACAACCTTCACTACATTTGCTGTGGCCTTTATACAGTGTCACTGACATTGATCCGCAGTTGGGGGCTGCTAACCTAACGGGGACTGAATGTTCCGGTCCAGTGAAAACTTTCTAGAAGTGGAAGGACAAGAGAGGTCATCAAAATTCTAAAAGGTTTTTGACAGGAAAACCTCCTGCTGGATAGTAAATCTGTAACTTAATTTTATTATTATTATAATTGCCGCACAGCAATCAGTCCAATTTTCCAAACGAGAAACAGATAAAACACGCCCAGAAGGAGCTAATGAAATGCGACTGTGTTGAAGCTTGGATTCAAACCTGGCTGCCAGAATTAACTCCACTTCTATATCTACAAAAGTCTTTTGAATTGTTATCATAAAATAAGTCTTGCAAACCACACCAATAACGAACTACCACTGTAACACACTCAGCAACGTTTTAATTACAACATAAAATAAATCTGTAATTAAGGAGTATGAGTAACATGGACGACAACAATAACGTTTATATATAGTGCCTTTCATATCGAGAGGATGTTCCCAGGCAGTGAGGGCCATTTGGAACATGTACAGGGTTGTTAGAACACAAATTGATTTGCCAAAAGCAACAACAACAACAAAAATTGTATCAAGCCTTTCACATTGGGAGGACATCCCAAGGCGCTGGACAGTCAGTGTTTCGGAGCCAAGCTGGGGGTCGGGATTGGGGAGGGCAGTGGGAGAAGCAGGGTGATCGGCAGCACGGTCGAAGGAGAGGGTCTTGAGATGGGTCTTGAAGGTGGCAAGGGAGGAGGCGAGGTGGATGGACTGCGGGAAGGAGTTCCAGAGGGTGGGGCAGAGTATCAGAAGGCTCACCTGACAATGGCGGGGTGGCTGAGGCAGGGAACGTGAAGCAGGTCGGAGCCCACTGGGCAGAGGGAGCAGGCAGGATGGTAGGGGTTTAGGAGGTCACAGAGGTAGGGGGCAGCAAGATCATGGAGGGCTTTGAAGGTGAGGACCAGATTCTTGAACCGTATCCTCTATGTGATGGGAAGCCAGTGGAGTCAGGTAAGGATGGGGTGATAGGGTACAGAGCCTGGTGGGGAAGAGACACGGGCTGCAGAGTTCTGGATGATCTGCAGCCTGTGGAGGGAGGAGTTGGGGAGGCCGACAAGCAAAGAGGTTGCATAGTCAAGCCTCAATGTTATTAATGCGGTATGAGGGTTTCGGCGGCCTGCGGTGTGAGACAGTGGCAGAGCCGGGCGATGTTGCAGAGGTAGGGGAGAGCAGAGCGGGTCATGACACAGATGTGGGGTAGAAAGGAGACTTGAGCGTCAAACAAGACGCCAAGTTTCCGGACTGGTTTAGTAAGGTAGAACGTGCATCCATGGATGGTGATACTGTCAGCTATTAAGGCCAAGCCTTTAATAATACTTAAAAGGGAATGCAATTAATATTTAGGAGGGAACAATACAAGGAAGGGATCAGAAAGTTGAGATTAGATTGGTTAAAATTCAGCACAGGCTTTATTAGCAATAGGCATTCATCTGTGCTGTAATTTCTGTCACTCCACAGGCCTTAAATATCTAATCCAATAAATCACCATAAGGCAGTTTGGTTCTATCAATTTCTCTCATCCGATCTGAGCTCAGTTCCATCTTCACATAGAACGCTCACACCTCAGCTGCAGACTTCTCTGTCGCTGATGTCAACACTGTCACATCAACCAGCAGGAAACAATTGTGGGGCAGAGTAGGTCATTCATTTGGTTTTCTTTCTTCCTGTGCCACAAAGCACTTAGTCCAATTTTCCAAAAGAGAGCCAATAAAATGCTCCCAGAAGGAGCTCATGAAATTTGAAGCTGTGTTGAAGCTAGCAATCAAACCTGGGTGCTAGAATCAATTCCAGTGTTTTGAATTGTGACCATAAAATAAGTCTCGCAAACCAAACCAATAATGAACCGACCACTGTAACACACTCAGAAAGGGCAACTTTGTAATTACTGGCGACAGACATTCATGAACACAAAGCTACTCAAAAATTCACACAACAAACATTTAGTCTGAATAGACATGCTCAAAACATATGATGAATTTTTTATTACTGTTCAAACTACAAGAGCTACTTGAATATCTCATTCTGGGGCATGCTTCTCAGTAATTTGAAACCTTCGCCCAGTATTGGCGCTCAACAATTTTAATGAATTTAGTATGCACTATTATGCTGCAGCAGTAAGACCAACCAATTATTAATTTAAGGGAGGAAGTCTATGCTTTGCTGATGACTGGTCTAAATCATCTCATTAGCTGGCTTATAGACCTGTGCTTTAGATAAAGATAGAATAAATACAACTTTTCATTCCTACTGTAAACACCCTGCGCAACTAAGATCACTGAGCAACCACAACGTTTTGGGTTTCAACTCAGGTGGCTCTAAATTCAGGTAGGTGCAATTTTTTTTATATGGGATTGTTCATGGTTGCCAATTGTCTGGCTCATATAAACTTCTAACCTACAAGGCAAAGTCCAAACCAACAGGGCATCTTAGCATTGGGCAAAACTGTTATTTATTCTAAATGTGCTTCATTAAATGGCCCGAGAAGATAATACACTGAATGGAATGATATGCAATAAATAGAACTACTGTTTGGGTGTTAAGTCCATCAATTAATGCAGCAAAATGGCTAACATTAATTATTCAATTATGTCACACAGATCATGATCTAACGCAAGTTTAAAAATAAAACTTAAAGAATAATTGTCACACTCGGAATGCAAGATTGTTTGCTCCTTCATATCAAGCAACTCAAATGAACCCGAAAAATAGGATGAGAAACTCTTAAAATGTGCTATCTGTACTATACAAAATACTACGAAAATGTCTTTTTATATATTGAAATAAAGGTCTTTTCTAGAAGTGCATTGTTCATAGTCAAATAAAGCAACATACAACAGGATGCAAACCTATTAACACAGACCTAGAAACAACACTGCCCTATAAATGGTAATTAGTCTAATTGTGAATACAGCTCAAGGTTTCTAAGGATAAAAGAGCTTATATCATCATTGAAACTTGGCTCCCGCCTGCCCACTTCAACAGCAGTGAGTCCTTAAAGCCAGGGATCAGTGAAAATCCAGGTTTTGATTCGCCCCATCCCTTGCCTCCTTCAAGACCCGTCTCAAGACATCCTCCTAATGTGAAAGGAGTTATACAAATGTAATTGTGTTGTTTTGTTATTGTTCAGAAATATCAAGGTGGTAAATCAGGAGGCCACCAATTTAAAATGAGTTCCACAATAAAATCCAATTCCGTATTTGCCAAATATTATATTAAAGAAACATTATAAGGCATATTCTAACATTTTTCAATAACTCTCGCAGTCCAAAACCAAGACGACTGAATCACTCTTGGACAGCCAAGTTGAAATTGAAGTGGTAAGCTTTGAAAAGGCATTTATATCCTTCTGTCCTGACTGAGGGATCTTGAGCAGCATCTGCTGAGCCTCTGAAACATTACGTTCTTTTGCACTTCATTTCCTGCACTAATCAAACTGACTGGGTGGGTAGTTCCAGCATGTCCTACCCTCCCAGTTGGAAAAGCCAGGTTGACAAGAGCAAGCAAAGGGAGAAAACTGTGAAACATAAAAATTCTATCCATGAAAACTCATGTTAAAACATAATCGGCTAGTTTTCACATGCCAATTTCAGAACATAGTGTCACAGAAACATTTATGACACATGAAGATTCATGCATACAATTTGCCTTGCACATCAATGACAACTCCATGCCGCTTCACAACAATGGGCGGCTGTGCTATTACAAAGTTAAGTGCTTAAATTAAACGGATTCCACTGCACTGGGTGCAACACATAGGCCCAAAAGGGTGTTCACACATTTTTTGTGATATTCCCCAATCACATACACAGTAAACATGAGCATGCAAGCTTCAACTAGTTCCAAATCTTGTTACAAAGAACAACTTGCTTCAAAGAATTCACCGATAATCCTGCATTCTCACTGCCTATTTACTTATTTTTGCTGCCACAGCCCCTGAAACCAAAGTTGGTTTGATTCAGCGAGTATTGTATAACACATTGCCCACCGTTCTTCCTAAAGCTCATCTTGAAGTGTTGAAAGTCTTGAGATTGCAGCAATTTACAACACGATGAACAACTTAAACTGGTATTTACTGAATTTATTTACCCACCAATCTAGCACAAATTAGTAAGGTGAAGGCAATTTTTTTTGTATATAAAAAAACTGTTTGGGAGAGAGAGAAAAAAAACATATACCCACCCCTGGCAGACAGTTTCTTGGTGTTGATGATTTTGGCAGCATATTCCTGACCTGTCGAGATCTTCATGCACCTCCTCACCACCGAGAATGCTCCCCTGAAAGCAACGCAACAATACGCTCAAATCAACAACAACAACTGGCAATTGGAAGTCGTCTCAGAGCAAAAAACCTGTCCAGAGTTGGGTAACTTAAGATCCTAATAAATTACAATGCTGCTTAGGTCCAACTGACGGACAACCAAGCTATTTGCTCGTGCAGTGATGGTGGTAGCAGGGGTGCTCGGTTAATATTCAAAACACATTTTCCAAACATTAAAACAGCCTCACTAACAACAAAGAGAGTCAACCCCCCCGCCCGCCGCCCGCCCCCCCAAAAAAATCACAAGGACTGGATTTCATAGGATACCGTGATTAAAGAAAACCCATGTTTACAACACAATACACTCCGGCAGCCAAACAAAAATCGGCAACAACGCGCGAACTGTACTTGCAAATCAATACGTAAACTTGACCGGGCAGTTTGCAGGATCGGACGCCCCCCCACCCCCCCCCCCGGGAGCGGGCGTTAAATTTCGCCCACAAACCGACGCGGTCAAATTCACTTGACGGTGCATCCGGCGAAGCGCTCGAGATGTCCGGAGGACTTGATCAGGCGCGGTGTCGAACGCGAGGATCATTCTGATGATGATTATTATTATTATTATTATTATGATGAAATGTATCCCTGACTTGTTGTTGTGTTAAATACATGGAAAAGGGAGACACAAACAAACACTCAGTCACACAGACACACACACACACACAGACCATGGCAGCTGCTGGGATCCCCGGCTCTCAGTGCCAGTTGAGCAGAAGCTTTCATTCAGTTGGGGGTTGGGGTTTGAGGGGTTGGGGTTGAGGGGTTGGGGTTTGAGGGGTTGGGGTTGAGGGGTTGGGGTTGAGGGGTTGGGGGGGTTGAGGGGGGGTGAGGGTTGGGGGGTGAGGGGTTGGGGGGGTGAGGGGTTGGGGGGGGTGAGGGGGGGGGGGTGAGGGGTTGGGGGGTTGAGGGGTGGGGTTGAGGGGTTGGGGGGGTTGAGGGGGGTGAGGGTTGAGGGGGTTGAGGGGTTGGGGTGGGGGGGTTGAGGGGGGTGAGGGGTTGGGGGGGTGAGGGGTTGGGGGGGTTGAGGGGTTGGGGTTGAGGGGGGGTTAAGGAAATCAAACACATTGCAACATGTTGTTGGACTGACACATCAAACACAGCCCATGTCACTCAGCTCAGAGGTGCTGCCACTTTGTAGCCGTACTTTCCGAGTTCCTCGAAGAGCTGATACTCGTCAGTGAACCTGGTGCAGGTGGTGGAAGCCATGGTGGTCGCTGCCGCCGCTGCCGCCGCCGCCGCCGCCCTCCTCCTCCTCGCTCTCGCCTTCCTCGCTCTGAGCACAGCACCGACTCGGGAGCTCAGCCACTGCCCCGCTCGCTGGTGCACGGCAGCCGCCCCGGGCACCTCGGGCAATGCTCGGCTGTGGGGCTGCAGCAGCAGCAGCACCGTGTCTGCTATTATACTGTCTTCTCTCCACACCCCCCCCCCCCCCCCCCCTCCCTCCCTCTCTCTCTCACTACAGGTGTGAGTGTGTGTGTGTGCAATGGGCAGAGCTGGACAGTGCTGGGGGGGGGGGGGGAGGTGGTGGGGTGGGGAGGAGGGGGGTGGTGGGGGGTGGGGGTCGTCTGGCTGTGCTCCTTGTCCCCAGTCAGTCAATCCGTGTGTGACCGTGTATGTGTCTATGTGTGTGTGTGTGTGTGTGTGACTGTGTCTCTGTCTGTGTGTGTGTGTGAGACTGTGTGTGTGTGTGTGTCTCTGTGTGTGTGTCTGTGTGTGTCCTCACTGCAGGTTGTGTGACAGCCTGAAAACGATTCCCCCCTCTCGTCTCAACCAGTCAATCCAACCCCTGAGCAACACCACAGCAGATCTGAAGCTGCTGCTGCTGTTGCTGCTGCTGCTCTCTCCAGCAATGCAAGCAATGTGTGTGGTGTGTGTGTGTGAGTGTGACCCTGTGCCTGTCCTGTCCTGCTCTCAGTCTCTGTCCTCTTGTGGTTGGTGTGTGTCCCTCTTCCTCTGGTGTAAAGCAACAGCCTGACTGTGTGTGACCGACTCACTCACTCACTAACTCACTCCTCAGCCTTTCCACTAACAGGGAAATGAGATACTGAAAGCCCCAGCTCCTGTGTCTCTGCACATCTCGCGATAAACCCTCCCCCAAACCAGCTTACCACTGGGGGAGGGGGTGTGGGGATGGGGTGTGGGGGTGGGGGGGGGAAGGAGCTTGGCCACTGACGTCAAGCACCCAGCAAAGCCCAGCCTTGTTTTTTTTTCTTAGACATTGCATCTCAAAATACATTTAAAACGAAAAACCCCAAGCGTTAGAACCCTGTTCAGATGTAAATAAACACAGGAAACTTACCCCCCACCCCACCCCCCCATCCTCCCAATTCCAGTAAATCTGTGCGCTTAGCTGTGTTGCTCTTGTCTCAATACTGGTGCAAATCAAATTATCATTTTTTTTGGTAAAAGAGATGTGGGGGTTAATGTGTTATTTTACAATCTCGAGCGTCAGAAAATCTTTCCCCCATTCCTGTAGGTCTGTGTGCTTAGCTGCTTTGCTCATATCTCGATACTGACGCAAACATGTATTTTTAGTCGAGATGGATAATGTGCTATTTTACCGTCTTCCACTGCAAATGTATATTACAATGACATTTTGCTGTCAGGGGCTATTTATTTGCTGGCAAGGCACCACTGCCATGGGGATTGTCCTCCGCCAGTGGTACGCCATATATTGCAGCATTTACATTTCAAATTGGAGGACATTATATCTTAAAAAGAACAAAGAGGGATCCCAATAGTGGAAACTGCAGGCAGAGAAACAAAATGTACATCGTGCCCGAAAAGCACTCAGATTCAGAAGATTTTTTTATTCTCTTCAAGATCACAGCATTCCACCAGTGTCAGTAGGTAGGACTGTAACCTTTCGCCCGTTTCAGTTCCACACAGGGAGCAGGGCCAGGGGCTGGGATAAAAATAACCCTTGCATTTGGCATAGCACTTTTCAGGTCAGGTGGACGTCTCAAAGCGCTTCATATGATTTATTGTAAAGTGCAGTGACTGTATATTTGTAGGCGAATACAGCAGCCCATCTGTGCACATCAGTTTCCCACCAAGACAGCCAATAAAGTAAATGCCCACTTTATTTTTACCCGAGGACACCAGGCGAAAGACATCGAGAGAAACTCCCTCCTCATTTTGAGTAGTGCTATGCGATCTTTAAACAGGCAGACATTGGTGGGCAGCAAGCCAAGGCTGAATAGTGGAGACATGGGATGGATGAATTATCTGGATCTTTGCTTGATTATTTTTGAGGATTCTTAAAGTTTTCCCCAGGAATGGGTGAGATGGAATTTATAGTACGGTAGATGCATCATGGTCTGTGAAATAAACGGTTTTGATGGGCTGAATGGTTTTGGTTAATAGATTTTATGTTAAAATAAGTAATACAGATGGTGTGCAATTCTAAATGATTATAATGGCCCTCTGACACTTGGCTGCAGAATTGCTAACAATGTGAGCCGAGTGACCTTGTTAATATAATAATAATTATAATCCTTACATTTTATACAGTGGCTTTCGTGTCAGGAAGTCGTCTCAAAGCGCTTCACAGGATATATTGTAAAGGGAAGTGACTGCATATTTGGAGGCGAATGACCACAAATGCATATTGTATTCATCAACTACAGGAGTGCTAATTGCAGCCCTTTGGCAAAGACTGAATGTAGTTTCACTTCTCTATCTTCTACAAGAGATTCTTTAACACTTACAGGGTCTCCACAACGGCAGTGAGAGAAAGCCATGTGTTTTTCAAAGGAATGAAAAACAAGTCAGAGAATCATCACCCAGGTTGGTTCTATGCACCTCCTAGTGGCCAGTTCTGAGTTTTAATGACAAAGGCCTTGGGGGGTTGGTCACCTATCTGCCTACTTTCTCAATCACTGTTGTTTTTCAGCCCAGGAAGGAAGAGCATGGAACTGGGAGACAATGGAAAAAAGAGGAACAGAGGAAACCATACTCTTCGATTTAAAAACTGTGAAAAATATACTTAGAGAAAAGTGCATGTGATCAATGAAAAAAAGGAAATGGAAACTTAAACCACAGATAACCAAAACCAGATTTAATGCAAATCCAAAAGTTCAAAGATAGTGCAGTGACAACATACTGTCAAATAAAGTATACACAAACAAGATTGTTTGAGTGATTTGTTGCGTCCATCAACATTGCTTTAATACACTTTTTAAAACAATTTGTGACCAAAATACTGGAAAGGTAAATCATAGAATCGCAGAATGTTTAACACACAGGTCCATCATATCTGCACTGGGCTAGCTGCCAAAGGCACTGCCATGCAAACTAGAATATGACGATTAGCTGATCTCAGCCAAGGCAGCAGTTGGAGAACAGAACAGAAAATCAGCCAAAGTTTCTGCTCCTGATCATGATCAGAACATTGGATGAAGACAGGGTGAGGAATGGTTGTGTCCCATATCATTTTCCAACAACATCTAGCCTCATACATGATCACTTAGTTGAAGTATTGGATAATGTCTGGGCCAGTGGAATTGTACCCCAGCAGAAAGAACAAGGAACCAATTGTCTTCAGGAGACAAGGAGAGAAAATTGAAGACAGTTTATAATGAGAAAATAATTATTAAAATATAGCTCTCTAGTTGTGAAACTAAGATATACCAGACTCTAATGGTCTTAGATTTTTTTTATGATCTATGCTGGATAAGAATTACAAAGCTCTACATTTAGACTGATTGAAAGTGAGATCAGAAAAAAAATTCACACAAGGAGTTGTAAAATATGAAATACATTGCTCCAAAAAGCCATAGATGCAGAATTGATTGGGTTGTTTAAAAGAGGAATAGGTAGATACTTGGAGAACAAGATTAAAGATACAAAAATGAGATTTCAAGATCAGGCATGATATGGAATACTAATAAAGCTGTGAAACAGGCTCAATGTGCTGAATGGCATCTGCTATGTTTTAATGACTTTCAACCTTGTTTACAAAATAATACCTTATCACGTTGAAATGTCTTAAAGCACTTCACATTAATTACTGTTGTGGGGTGACTGTGTATTCCCAACTCTTCCCTTCACAAGCTGCAGATCATCCCAAACTCTGCAGCTTGTGTACTCTCACGCACCAGGCTCCATGACCCCATCACTCCCACTCTCGCCCGACTCCACTGGCCCCCCCATCCCCCAGAGGAGCGAATTCAAGATCCTCGTCCTCATTTTTAAGGCCATCCATGGCCTTGTCCCCTCCTACTTACTTCTCTGACTGCTGACTCTCTACCAACCTGCCCGCTCCCTCCATTCAGCGGGCTCCAGTCTGCTCCATGTCTCCCGCCCGACCACCCTACCATTGATGGCCGGGCTTTCAGCCTTTCTGTCCCCACACTCTGGAACTCCATCCCACAGTCCCTTTGCCTCGCTTCTTCCTTTGCCTCCTTCAAGGCCAGTCTCAAGACCCTTCTCTTCGATCGTGGCTTTGGTCACCCTCCCATCTCTCTGCCTTCCCTCACCCCTACCCCACCCCTCCCGCATGCTCAGGCCCCAACACCTGACTGTTCAGCACTTTGGAACGTCCTCCCAACGTGAAAGGGGCTCTATAAATGTAATTTTTTTGTTGTTGTATTTGTAGGCAAGTGCAGAAGCCAATTTACACATAGGGTTGTCCTGCAAACAATCAGGAGGTGATTTAACTGGAGGATTGTTGACCTGTTTACCAGGAGAAACTCCCCTCACTTTTGAAATTGTAATGCCAGGTCTTTAACGTCCACCTGAACAGGCAGACAAGATGTCAATTGAACATCTCATCTGAAACACAGCACCTCCGACAATACAGATTTAATGCAAATCAGAGAAAAAGCTTCAGGATCAGTTCAGCAATTATGCCAGCAATATGGCACTTCCCCCATCATTGCATTGGAGTATCAGCCTAGACCATGATCACAATGACAACAAAATTACATTCATATATGTATGTAAGGGTGAAAATGCTGCCAATTGAGTCAGACACCTTAATGTTTCTTAAATACTAGGCTAAGAATGGGAATAAATCAGTGAGGGTTCCCACTCCTTACTAGTATTAAGTGGCCCCTGTTGCAAAGTACGTACATATGTTTATCAGCTGAAGGCTAGTTCAGGCTTAGCTGTCTCAACCAAAGGTCAAGCAGCTACTGACTCTCATTGTTGAGCTCACATACGATTAATCACTCGGGTGAGATACTGGAAGACAACCAGCAAATGTGGAACTGTACCTATCTTTGGAAGAGGAGGGAAGAACGTTGCTGGGGAAAGCTAAAATATATTTTGATGAATGAAAGTAATCTTTAATGAAAGGTTGCCCCAATGAGGAACGTTTTGAAGGTTTATTGAAATAGCAGCACCTCTAGCCTGCCATGCTTCATTTCTAATAATGAAGTGCACAGGACACTAGTTGCACGGCTATTTATTGCATGGTTAGGCACTCAAAGTAAAGCTTATTGAAAATGAAACAACATACTGCATGGCAACTTTCCAACAGTTCAGCAGATTCCCGGCAGGGTGAAATGTTGGGAAAGTTTCCTTACTCCACACGCCTCTGTTTACCTAGCAGTAAATAGGAACCCGGTGTTAGTCTATTGGCGGATCGCTTTTCCAGGTGTAATAATCCCTTTTAAAAAAGAATAATAATTTGGTCACTCAAACCATGACTGTTTGTGGAACACTGCTGTGTGCAACTGGCTGTCGTGTTTCACCTAGAAAAGATACAATCAATTCACTTTACAGTATATCCTGTGAAGCCTTTGAGATGTCTCGAAGATTTGAAAATGCACTATATCAAATTCAAGCATTGTTATTATTTATTATTATTTGGGAGTAGTGTGTTTTCCCATGGATTTGATTCTGGCCTCCTTCTCTTTTCTAAGATCTATCATTGGCCTAAAGTTCACAGTGCACCGTGATGGGCCTGTTTATACCACTGGAAGCAATACAATATCACTTCTTGTAGTACAATTTACCACTCAACATTGGAAAGCAATGTGACTTATTAGTTTTTTTTATAATGTTATTAAAATGCTTGCAAGAGTAGTATTGGAAAAATCTATTATCACGGTGATATTAGCAGTGTGATGCATGGATATATGCAAACAATGTTCCAGAGGTGGGAGATGACAGTCTTGGCAACGGACCAGATGTTAGGTTTGAAACTCAGCTCAGGGTCGAGCAGAATGCCAAGGTTGTGCACCAGCTAGTTCAGTATGAGCGAACAGCCAGCGAGATTGATGGAATCAGAGCACTTTCATGTAGGTAGGTTCTGTTGGGAACCAAATAAAATAGATTCAGTCTTATTGACATTCAGCTGCAGAAAGTTAATGCTCATCCAGGACTTCATGTCAGACAAGGAGTCAATCAGAACAAATATAGCTCTAACATCCCAAGATCAAAATAAAGGATTGGTTAAAGAAGACCCTTTGACCCATTTGATCTCATCCTTCCAGAATATCCACCCAACTGTTCTCCCATGAGCATCAAGTATCAGCATCAAGCTGATTATTAAATGACTCCAGTGAAATGGGGTTTTTTCAATGACCCTTACTAGTAACAAGTTCCAGTTGTTAGTAACCCTCTGGGTAAATAATTACTTTCTGGTGCCTGCCATGAAGATATTTGATGAACAGCAGCTTGAAGCAGTCTGTATACCTTTGAAAATACGACTGCTTTAATCCTGTGGTAAAGAAGATTGCAATTTAGCAGAGCAAAAATTGATTTTACTTATCTGAAGCAAAAGAAACAGACTGAATTTGGCTTTAACACTGGATCCATACTCAGTTATCACAATGATTCAGTTTGCCTTGGCCTTTTAAGGTGACAGCACATTAACGTAATGATGAGCCCCATCCATTCCTTCATCACCTTGAAGACTTCAAATGACCTCACCTTGCAACATCACTCCCCACCTTCAAATATGTCCCAAAAAAGCCTGTCTTTGCCTGTGCTTTTGTTCAACATTGTTAAATCTTTCACTGCTTGGTAAGCGTCACCAAATTTGTCAAGTGCTTTGAGATGTTCTGTGATGTGAATGTACTGCATAAATGCCAGTTGCTATGTTTATTGTATTGGAATACATACACCTCAAAAAATGCACCTCCTCAAGATAGTCTCGACATCTGAGCTGCAGCAAGATTTCTGATCAGATTACTCAGCTCCTAGCACCTGGAAAATTGGATATATCTATACTAAAATATGCATCCACCTGCATTAACATTAGCACTGGCCCCCAAGCATCAATGACTCTGTGACTCTTCTCCCCCCCACCTCCCAACTCCACTCCAACCTCATGAAAATGTCAACATAAGTAAAAAAAACTTTTAGAGATGTGTGGAAAATAAAAACAAGTATAGTACTGTATTCAATAAGGATGCAATAAAAGTCCTCTGTGACTAACTGAAGAAAGCTCGAAGAGATTAAAACAAGCCTTAAAATGTTAAATGGTGATAGGGGACACTGAAGCTTGGATTAGACTCCAGTTGTCACACTGATGGTCATGTAACATATTAGGCCCCCCACCCCATGAACACCAATTATTTTGCACGAAACAATAAAAATTCCAACAGTACACACACAGTCTGAAGAATAATTGATTTCTAGCAGAAATAGAAATGTGCACAATATCAGATTAAAGGGAAGTAAATAATTTACTGTATTTGTTTCCAATACTGTTCATCTTTCACCCTGTGGTTAAAATTTGATTTTATTCTCTCTCCATCTCTTAGATTCATCAGACTTTGTTCAGCAGCCAAATCCAGGAAACTTGCTTCCAGGCCTCTGCCAACATTGATCTGAATCACTTCTTTGAATGATCCTCCAATTTTCTCTCTTGCTGCAGAGAATGCCTGGCTTTTGCTCAGCACCTCCCCCTGGTGACAGTGTGGAGGTTATTACCTTGCTATTTTGGCAATTATAAGAAACAGTGGAATGAGAAAAGTCTACTCAACCATCTAGCCATTTCCTCCAAAGTTCTTTAAATCCTACTCAATTGCGGATTCTGCTTCCTGGGGAGAAGTTCTACATTATTCTGTGTTTTTCAAATATAGTCAAGAAAAAACACTGGAATAATCAACCTTCCTCACTTCTCCACTATTCAATGTGTTGACTTTCCTCTCTCCACAGATAGTATTCTGTCCCTAGACTCTCACAGCACAGAAAGAATGTGTCCATAGATTTTTTGTTCATTTCAGTGTACACGTATCCTTTTAACCTCCCAAGCAAATAATAATTAATTTCTTTGCTGAAAGAGTAAATCAACACTTGATGGCTGTAAACTCAAATTCTCCAATAGTGGTATTGAAAACAGCAGGACCAGTGTGGTTTAATACTCGCTGGAAATATTGATGTAAATTACAAATCCCCTTGGTTCTTTTGAAATCTTCCTATTAAGATACTAATTCTATTGGTTTATTATTTCAATCACTGTTCTGCATACACTGAGTGACTTGTTAAAACACCCATTGGTCAATCCTGTACCTTTGTATTCTGTGGTAAATTCCATAAGGAATTGAGTGTTCTTACACTTGTGGGTACCATTTATCAACCTTAGTGATGTGCGCTAATAGAGAGAAAATGCCTTTACATCCAGGTGTTTATGGACAAGAAGAAAATATTCACCGACATGTGGAGAATAATGCCCACTGTTTACTAACCTAGGGAGCTGCTGTACTTAAAATATAACAAAGATTGATCTTCTTGTCTGATGTTATTATTCATTTACACATGTATGGTACAGACGTGTAGTATTTGCTTAGCAATTTACTCATCCATCAAGCTGCTTTGGAGCTTTGTTTTCAAACCAGTGAAAATGATGTAAGTGATTGTTCTGTCTATAAATGTGGAGAGTATATGCATATACTAGTCAAATGATTCAATGAGGAAAAAGGACTTTGCACTCAAATAAAACAAAGCTTAATGATTTAAGCATATTTTGAAGGGATGCTGATTGTACAAACACCAAAAGACAAGTCTAACCTTATGTTGCATGTACTTAGTAAATGTTGTCGAAAGCTCATATTGACAGGATTGTAATGTGCAAAGATTCTTCCTTGGCACTGTACATGCAAGAATTATTATTATTATCTAAACTCTGATTTATTATTTGAGGGCTAACACTACTCAGACCCTACTGTTGATTCCCAGCTTGTTCCCTAAACCGAATACACTGGAGCTATTTGTAGATTAAGTCAAATGAACTAACTTGCCTCATTACGTGTGTAAGTAAGTGATCTTAGATCATTATTTTTCGAACACCAGTTAGGCCCAACCTAGGTTCATTTTACCCAATATCTGTAATTCATCTTTTTATAGATAATGAAAGATGAATGAACATAGTGTGAGTTCTTTGTTGATTTGGGGGCAAGGTTACAAATTGTATCAGACATTTGAATGCACATTCTAGTTGAGGTCAAAAAGAAGACCATTTCCCGATTAGCCCCAAAGCCTCAGACCTTGGTCCCACCTCCTCCTCAATTGGTAAAAATCTAACTTCTGGCCAGGGAGAAGGTTGGTTTTGCCTATTGTCAGCAGTGCAGGAGAAAGGAGTTTCAGAAATGCTACCAAGATAAACCACAGCAGAATAAAACAGACAGCATCCAGCAGATTTCAAATTGTTGGATGAAGGAGAATGATCAGAGGGGAGACAAGAAAAAAAAGCACTGGACAACGAATGAGAATAAATCACATAGTCAAATTAGCATATAAATCTCTCCAGCTAAATAATGCCCCTTTTAATGTGTTCTGGATGTATAGTGCTTATATCAAGAGTCAGGGCCTGTGCATTGTAACTGAGGTATCCCAAGCCTTTGGAAAGTCAAATTTCAGGCTAGTATTGTGCTATTTTATGCTTAGACTAGTGCAGGGTTGTGCTATGGGCATGAAGTCTCCTTGAGGCTCAACAGCATAGTATAAGGTGTGGAACCTATGTCCTCATAAATAGATTGTGCTGCACTCCCTCATGTCATACATTTTGTCATCTTCATCATAGATTCATAGAAAGTACAATTCAGAAGGAGGCCATTTGGATGGTGCTTATACTCCACAAGAGTGCCCATCCTAGATCCTATCCCTGGTCACATATTCCGTCCCTTTCTCGATATCCTTCAACTTTATTTCTCCCCCAACTTCTGTCCAGTCTCTTTTTTCTTAATATGCACAGGGTTTCTGCCCCAACAAATGACAGTGGCAGAGATTTCCACATTACGTAAAGGGTTATATTCATGCTTCTCATTAGAGACTGATGGGTTCTCAGACGCCACACGGAGTAACTGGATCTGGAAGGATTATCTGTGGAAATGTGATTCTGACATAGGGCTGAAGACTTTTTTAATACAATTATTCAAGAAGTTAAAATAAAAAAAATGTATACAGCAAATCATTATGGAAAAGGAACAAATGTGGATGTGATTTGCAAGACTTCATTAAAAAAAAATTGGCAATCTGTTGTGGCATACTTAAATTTTGTTGTGGAATACTGTAAATATTACTATCATATTTCTATTTATGAGTGACTAAAAGTACGATATGTACAACAGAATAGGTTTTGGAACTTTTCTGCCTTTAGATTTCTTGTTGGAGTGTTGTTCTCTGCAATAGAAATTATCAAATTGAATCCTCAGGCAGGTCCAATGAAATTATTTTCCTGCTGCACTGGCCAGTGTCTAAGGGTTCACTGTGGGGTGATAGTTGAGGATTTTAATCATGTGTTTGATGTGATGAGACGAGTTAAAAAGCAAAGAGGAAGTACTTGAGGTGGACCTTAAATGAGGCAAAGGAAGGGGCGAATTGAACGGAGCTCCGGAGAGTAGGGGCAGATACGCTGGAAGCCTAACTAACAATGGTGGAGTGGGCAGAGCAGGGGACATGAAGCAGGAGGGCCAAATGGCTTTGTCTGAGTGCGTGAGTATGTACGTATGTGCACTGTGATGTACAATGCCACAGCGCCACTGAGAGTTAGTGTGGCCACCAGGTGTAACTGTTGTGCAAAACGGCCATACATGTGTGAAAAAATGCAAAATATGCCCATGACACTCCCAAATGCAAGGCCTTTCCGATGAGGCATAAATCATGTCTCTACATCAATCGGTTATTGAGATCTTGGTTGGTATACACACAGACATTGTTGTTTCATTAGTGTATATTATATATATAAGATTACTTTGTCTTTTGGCACCAATTTCCTCTTTCATGGAGGTAGCAGCGTAACATATTTATTTGCATAGGTCAGTTGCCTTATTTCCATCTGGTAGAGTGGAACATTTGAATAAATTCAACTAATGTTCTGTTGTTGAACTCTCCGAGTGTTGGCAGGTGTGCTTCTGTGGGTCAACGGGTATCGTAATATTTATTTCTCACGATGGGAAACTGGAATGATCACTAACATTACACTAACAAATCCACTCAGGCATTAAGATAGCTTTATTACTTGAATATCACCCTAAAGAGCTAAACTAAATACAAAACACATTATTATTTTAAATACTGATATCATGAAGGCAAACAATGATTGCCTGGAGGAGAGCCACATGCGAGATGAACCCACAGAAAGTTGTGGTGAAATACTGTCCTTGAGTCTGGAGTTACACCTAAGTTACATCTATCAGTGAATCCATTATTTTGCTTCTAAGGCGTGTTACCTACCACACCTCAACTAATACACTGGTAGGGTAACTAGTGATTAGGGGGTGACATAGATTTTATGAAAGAGCTTTGGAGAATTTTTTTCACTCATAGAGTTGTTGGGATTTGGAATTCCCTACTAAAGTGACAGAGGCAGAGTCCATTGTGTGTTCCAAGAGGGATGAATTCAGGTACATGAAAGATAGAGGCTTGGAGGGGTATGGTCAGGATAGTGGGATTGAATGGATAGATTCCTCCAAGAGCCAGTGCAGACTCTATGGAACCCTAAATTGCCCCTTATATGCTGTAAATTTCTATGATTCTATGAATATGAAGCTTAGCTTAAAATAACACTCGGAAATCAGGCTCCAGATCCATTTCCATTGTCATCTTATAATATAAAAAAGTTGCATTCTTTCGCGTCAAAATACCTTACTGGACTTATTGTAAAGTGTAGTGTAGTTGTAAAGTGGAAAGTATAATTACATACCTGGATTCTGGTGATAAAACCATACATGTTATCCAGTAAGTTACATTAAGCACTAAGCTTTTCTGGGTATTCATGATATGTAAAAGACTTTGTAAATTCAAGTTGCTATTGTATCACTTGCAGGACTAAACATACAGTTTTCAACAGTAAATTCCAATGTAAAAAAATGATAATATGTAATTTCAAGTTCACATAGTCTCGGCTGACATTGTAACGTACTGCTGAGCAGGTGTTGCATTATTAGAGGTGCCATTCTTCGGATGAGATGTTAAACCAAGGTCCCCATAAGATACAAAAGATCCCACAGCTCTATTCAAAAAGAGAAGGGAGTTTCCCCTGGTAACCTGGCCAACAATCCCCCAATACAATTTGGCATTCACGTAATGACTGTGTATGGGATATTGCTATGTAGAAACTGGCTGCTGTGTTCGCCTACAAAATACACAGTGATTATAGATTACAGTATATCCTGTGAAGTGTTTTGAGACATCCTTCCTATGCGAGAGGCTATATTACAAATTTAAAGGTGATTATTAAGTTGAGCTTGTATCACTAGGGTATCATAAAAGTGTTTGCAGAGAGGTGCTGTAATGGTGCTACAGCTGCACAATGATAACAATTTGATAATGATTCCAGGGAAAGCAAATCTAATTGACATGGGTCCAGTGATACTTCACTATTCCTCCTGATAGAAAGGCCTAAGGCTATTCAAGGCTCAGCTTGAAAATTTGGTGAATATATTGGGGGGAGGTAGGAGAATGTACTATGTGATCTGGAGAACAGTTTCTCCCTGTAGCCCTTTAGAATTCAAAATGCTACTTATTTTTCATTTAGTTAGAGATCTCTTTTATTCCTGGCCACATGCAGCCTTTTACTTTCTGACTGTAAGATATGATACAATACTTCAGTAAACACTCCTCCACCGACCGACTTCCTCAACTGACCGGCCGGCTTCCTGTGTTTATCATCCTGCTTCCTGCAATCTGGGTTTATGGAAGCTAGAGCTCCAGAGACTATTGAGTAGGACTTTAGAAAAGTCAAATCTGTAGGTGTGGTGAGCTGTAGTTGAAGGTTTTGGTTGCATTTGGGATGTGGTAGTGGTAGAGGCAGACAATACTGTGGAGATGAAGAAAGTGATCTTGGTCAGAGCCTGGATGAAAAGTTTGAAAATAATGTTTATACGGTGTGATGTTCTGTAAATGTATGAATAATAAACGCAACAGGAGAGAAATTTCAACAGAAAAATCATTAGAATGAATTTTAAAAAAAACTTACAATTGGTAAGTATTTTTTGGCCAAATGCGTCAACCAATTTGACCATGGCAATGTCCAACAAACAGCCATGAAGCAAATGACCATTTTTTTGTTATCACCACATAACTACTCCATCATGAAACCCCAAAATAAAATAAAGGAGTTACTCAAGAAATGTTGTGGTAGAAAACAGATACACCCATCAATTTGTGGTGTTTATGCCTAATGCTGTGGCATTCAACTACGCTGGCACTTAATTTACAGTATTTCTTAATGGGATTTTTAATGAAGAATCCTGAATCGTGCAAATGGAGTCTCTTTCCAATTACATGGCATATGTCACACTGACCCATGGGAACTCTGCTCATGCATAATCTATTTCCAGAACAGAAATTCTAAGGATTGATGATAATTCCTTATTAAATCATCACATTAAGAAATAGTGCACATTGGACCCTACTGTTTAATAATTTTACCCTGAAGTAGGAAAGTGAATGGAGGAACTCGTCAAAATAAAAATAAAAATGTTGAGTTCTTTTTCCCTTTTACTGGCCTGGTATCAACAAAAGTTCCCAAGAATGCCTTTGACTCACTTCAATAATCAAAGATGAGCTATGAGCAGAGAGATCAGCAGAGATGCTCAGAAACACTAGGGTTAGCTTCAGTCCAGTGGGCCTTAGACCAGGGTGCCAGTGTTGCTGACCAGGCAAACTCTGGAACTCAACTGTAGGAAGCTTCAATGGAGATTTTACAGAAAGAGTAGCACATCCAGTCATGAATTATAAGGCCTTGTAACAGCTGTTATTTTGGTAAACCTCTGAGTCCTGTTGTGCACCTATAAGACAGTACTGCTGCTCATACAGCATGCAATTAAACTGAGTCTTACCAATGTGAACACAGGAATTATCAATGACTCATCCTCAATAAATCTTATCGGAGCAGGTTTATTGTTGATCATCATGGTGCAAAAACAAATAAAAACAGGGTATCAACATCCTTCTCTTATTGGACGCTTTTTATACTTTTATCTCCAAGGAGCTTGGAGGAAAGAACTGACCTATATACAATTTTAAGATTTTGTGTCCAAGTGCGTCTCTTCAATTCTATTACGTCTCTCGTATTCATCTGAAATTATTAAGTGGCACAGGTTAATCTCTATAGGCTGGCCAATCAATACTTCTTTGAAAAGAAATACAACTGTGCCTAAGACCACCGCTGAAATGGATAAATAATTAAGCTTCCATGTTTTTTATAAATCTTCCTTTAAGTGAACAGATTTGACACCATCATTTAGGTTACTGGAGCAGGTCCACTGCTCTCTCTTTCTCGCTCACAATCTGTGCCAAAGAGCTCAGCAACTCTTTTCTCAGCCCTGGACAGCACCATTATGGTTGATGATTCATTTTTGCACAGCATGTCCTACTTACGTGTTACAGGAGATGATCTCCCTCACTGTTCTTTTTATATGATGCGGATACTTGCAGCACACTTCCTGGCACTCCTCCACCTTTTGGAGAAAAACACATTTATTTACTATGCAATTTATGTCGAGCCTTGCATATGCTCTGCAGGTGTTGGGAGGCAAGCTTCTGATAGTCAGTTGCTTTTCAATGACCCGCAAAGCAATTCCATTTTTTGTGCTTTCATTGCCTGTAGGAACAATGTCACATTCATTGATAAAGAGCAAGTAGAGAAAATCTCTCAGTCATTAAGCTGATTCATTTGCATTATTTCAGCTTTAATTTGACTGGGCTGCTTAATTTACTGGCAATGGTATTACTGCCAGACTGAGAGCAGAGAATAGATTATTGCCTTGTTAGTGTTTACATCTGATTTAATGATGAATGGCCTCCCGTGGAGTGAAATAAAAGACTGGAGGTGGAGGGAGAAACAGCCTGATGTGACACATTTTCTTTTCTCTTAATACAAATAAGTAAAATCTGGAATCATTGATGTTCAGAACCAGATCAGTATGACAACAATGCTGTAGTCTCTTGCCTGGCAATGACCAAGGTGCAGCTTGCTTTTGTTGGAATTAACTTTCAAGTTACTGCGTCATTTTTCATGATTAATTAAACATTTTTTTTAAAAATAACAGTGTGACTTTATGATGCAGCTGTAACATGGCTCATCCAAGTTCTGAAAAATACTGCAGTAAAACAAATTCTCCAAACCTGCAACTCATGGACACCTTTTGAATTCAAAGGATAAATCATCTCAGTACATAGTGAAGGGAGAATTCATTGCTAGCGCTGCAACCTCAGGAAGGCGTTGAACTAAACATTCCTGTTTTATTCTGAGAGTTCTATGGAGAACAGTGTTGTTGATGGCATTCTTGGATTCTACTGTAAGATAATAGCACAATCAATGGGGAGTATTTAGATGACATTTATCTCCAGTTTTATCATATATAAAAAACAATTGGTCACTTCAAACCACGACTGTTTGTGGGACACTGCTGTGCACAATTGGCTGCCGCATTTCGCCCACAAAAAATATACAATCAATTCATTTTACAGTATATTCTGTGAAGCACTTTTAGATTTCTCGAAGATGTGATAAGGCGCTATATCAAATTTTAGGATTATTATTACTATTACATCAAAATCATGTTTCACGATCACTGAATGACAAATATAGGGAACATACTGATATGCAAGAGGAGCTCAAATAGTATTTAACTGCCTCAGCTCAGAGAGCTCAGGTTTTGCTTTTTCTGGGGAATCAGAGATTCATCAGTCCAGAAATTTCATTTCACGTTAACTATCGTCCCTGGGAACCGCATCCCAACAGATGCCTGCTCATCCAATTAGGAAGTAGGACACCATAAATCTCATTGGAATTGCATCCATGTACTTTGGGAATCATTCCTCCACTTGAAATGGCTGATCTTCAGACTGAGATTAGCCATCGACCAGATGGCTACTAAGACATCCTGTGGTGTTAGAGGTAACTGAAATATTGTGTGCCAAAAACAAAAATGATAAAAATCAGAATAAAGAAATCAGATCATCTGTAGACAAGAGCCATGACAGCAGCATAAACCACTTTCTCTCCCCAAAATGGCACAGGTCTATTCTGACTGACATTTTCATTATTGGCATTTCCTCTGTTTCAACCTCCTATGTCTACAATTATTGAGGCCAGGGGATTTTTCTAGTCCTGATTAAGGTGGCTATGGTATGTAGGAAAAATATTAAATTTAATAATAATAAATCATACATTTGTTATAGTACCTTATTACATCTTCAAAATGTCTCAAAGCGCTTTAAAGGACTTACCTATAAAGTGTAGTGACTTTGTATTTGTAGGAGAAGATGGTAGCAAACTTGCGAACAGCAATGCTACACAACAACAACAACAAGATTCCATTTATAGAGCGTCTTTCACGTCGGGAGGACGTCCCAAGGCGCTGTACGGTTGGGTCAGGACCCGAGCAGAGGGGAAATGGTCAGGATGACGAGAGGGAAGCGAGGGAGCGAGGAGGGGGTAGAAAGGCTTGAAATTAATGATCTTTTACTTGTAGCATTTAAAACTCTGGACTAATTTACACAAACACTCTTCAATATGTGGTTGCCTCACAGCTTGGTCTGATCTCCAAAACATATTTTGGTTGCCAGCCAAG
The DNA here is from genome assembly GCF_018977255.1 of Callorhinchus milii. Classification (NCBI taxonomy): domain Eukaryota; kingdom Metazoa; phylum Chordata; class Chondrichthyes; order Chimaeriformes; family Callorhinchidae; genus Callorhinchus; species Callorhinchus milii. The sequence continues at coordinate 33,040,236 of NW_024704742.1, read as the reverse complement.
GTTCTAGTTAAACATTTGAAGACTTTGTGCTGAGTGAAATCTTGTTCAGCTATAACCCAACACATCTGTGTTATATTTAAGGATAGTCAGATACAGACAAGAGGTGTCTCCAGTCTGCCACATTAACATGAGTGGATTTCAGCCTGGCTCTTGCTTCTGAGTCAGAAATTATAGATTCAAGTCCAACGTCGAGGCTTTGAGCTCATAGGCTAGGCTTTAGGTTAGGCTAACACCCCAGTGCAGAACTGGGGGAGCCCTGCATCGTTGGAGATGATGTCCATTGGAAGAGACATTATGTTACAGTGAAGTCCACTCTGCCTGTCCAGGTGGAAGTTAAAGATTCTATGGCAATATTGAAGAAGAGAAGGGAGCTTCTTCTGATGTGTTGACCAACAAATCTCCAGATAAAATTGGTCATTCACTTCATTGCTGTTTGCAGGACATTGCTGGATGCTAATTGGCTGTTGTGTTTGCCTACAAATAAACAGTCACTACACATTACAGAAATGTAACAAACACTATATATCAAAGGCCAGGATTATTATCATTATTATTAACATTGTGTTCTTCACTTATCTGTATTGTTTTGTGTGCTTCCTTGTGTGTCAGTGTACAACAACAACAACAAGATTCCATTGATAGAGCGCCTTTCACGTTGGGAGGACGTCCCAAAGCGCTGGACAGTTGGGTCAGGACCCAAGCGGGGGGAATGGTCAGGGTGAGGGGAGGGAAGGGAGGGGTCGAGGAGGGGGTAGAGAGTTGAGAGGGGAGCTGAAGGCTCGGTCAAAGAGAAAGGTCTTGACACTGGCCTTGAAGGAGGAAAGGGAGGAAGCAAGATGAAGGCACTGGGGGATAGAGTTCCAGAGCCTAGGGGCTGAGAGGCTGAAGGCCCGGCCACCGATGGTAGGGCGGTTGGGGCGGGGGATGTGGAGCAGACCGGAGCCAGAGGAACGGAGGATACGGGCAGGTAGATAGGGGGATAGTAGGTCGGAGAGGTAGGAGGGAGCGAGTCCGTGAATGGCCTCACCTATGGAGAGGAGTCCTGTAGCTCAGTGGTTAGAGCACTCGCTTTGCAAGCGAGAGACCTGAGTTCAATTCCAGGCAGGGCGAAACCTTGGGCAAGTTTCCTTACTCCACACGCCTAATAATAATCCCTCCAAAAACAATAATAAATTGGTCATTTTCAATCTACGACTGTTTGTGGGACATTGCTGTGCGCAATTGGCTGCCGCGTTCGCCCACAAATATACAGTCAATTCACTTTACAGTGTGTTCTGTGAAGCGCTTTGGGACGTCCTCCCAACATGAAAAGCGCTATATCAAATGCAAGGATTATTATTATTATGGCCATGGCCATAGGTGAGGATGAGGATCTTGAATTGTCAAACCTTTTCAATGCCAGATTCTGCATTCCAATAAAGAAAATCATCATCAATTTCAAATCAAAGCTTGGCCTGAATGTGCCATTGCTCCAGATGAACACTCCATACTTATTTAGCAATCAATAATTACTGAACTCACCTGGCTCTACCCATCCAATACTTGTAGCAATTCATATTTTAGTCAATCATGTGACAGCTTCACTGCCATGTTGAACAGATTCAGAACATTGTAATCTAGTACTGTCAACATGTGCCTGTACACTCACACATTCATTGTCCACATGCTGTTATTTCAGTCTAAACATTACCCGGTGACATTTAATAATAATATTATATATTATCATAAAAATATTATCACTGAAAACCACTTAGAAATAATCTTTATGGTGCAAATTAAACTGTAATAACATAATACAATAATAATAATAACAGTAATAATCCTTGCATTTAACATAACACCGTACCATGTCATCAAAATACCTCCAAGTTCCTTACAGGAATTTTACTATAAAGTTCTGTGAATTTGGAGATAAACATGGCAGCCAATTTGCACTTATTAATGTTCTACAAACAGCAATGAAGTGACCTTTCTTTTTTGTGTTTTTGTTCAACTTTTTCCACCACCTTCATCAGCTCCCACTACCTCTAGATCATTCTTCTACTAAGCTCTGTCAAGCTCTCCGGAACGCAACCCCACATGTTGAATGCTGTAGCTTAGTGGTTAGAGCACTTGCCTTGCAAGCGAGAGGACTTGGGTTCAATTCCTGGGCAGAGCAAAACATTGGGCAAGTTTCCTTACTCCACACGCCTCTGTTTACCTAGCAGTAAGTAGGAACCCGGTTGTTATTTGATTGGTGGATTGCTTTTCCGAGGCTGATAATCCCTTCAAAATAAAATAAATTTTAAACAAAATGTGGTCACTCAATCCATGACTGTTTGTAGGACACTGCTGTGGGCAATTGGCTGCCACCCACAAAATATATAATCAATTCACTTCACAGTATATTCTGTGAAGCGCTTTGAGACGTCCCAAATACTTGAAAAGGTGCTATATCAAATGCAAGGATTAATTTTTATGTAAATGCAAGTTGTGGTTGTTGTTGTTGAAGCACTTAGAGAGATGTTCTCCTGTTGTGAAAAGGGCTTTATAAATTCAAAATTGTCATTGTTCTGCAAGACTGCTTTACATATAACCTTGTACAAGTAATGCAGCCCTGCAGTGTTTAATCCTATTTGTATGCAGGCGCCACAGTGGTATATTGGAAAGGCCATCTGAGTCACTGATGAACTGAATGCCAGTCAGGCCCTCTCCCCTGCAGAAGCTCTTCAGGGTGTCTCTAAAGAACACTGAATGGGTACATCCTGAAGCAATGTGAAGGAGGGTTGCTGGCCATGCACCAGTATGGTAAGCAGATTGACCAAAGAGCCCATATGCTGTACCAACTGTGCCCAGACTAAGTGTAGAATAGTATACAGGTGAACCGAGTCAGTGCACAGCTGGACCTTGTGAGATTACACGCTAACACTGACATAAACAGTGTCCATCACCTGCTTCAGTAGGCACAGACCTTCCTCCATAAGATGCTGGAATTTAGGGGTGGAGATGCAGAAGGAGCATCCTATGTGGCTGATACGCTGCTTCATAAACAAACCGTGCCAAACACGTGAGATACTCTGAGCAATCACAATGGAGAATATAGTGTGAGGATAGGTATACAAGCCTCAGATTGTAAACTGTCTTCTCTAGGTAATTAATATTCAGTTGCTGCAAATTCTCTCCAATTTGTCAGAGTCTTTGTCCTCTGAAACCTCAGTATTGTCCACACAGGTGGTTAAAGCATCTTCAATGGATGCAGCAGAGCTTGATGAAAATGATGATTCATATACATAGAAATAAACAGGATACCATATTGCGTCTGAGTATGCATCAGACAAAAGTATTATTATTATTATTATTAAGTAGAGACAGACAGATGAAGATGAGTTATTGGAAAAGGTTTACATATACAACTGCGGACTCTTGTACAAAGGATTTTATGTGTCTGCCATTGAAGCATTACAGACTGCCAGTAGAATAGAAAGAAAAAACGTGCACCCTATCGCATCATAACATCTTAAAATGCTTCACAGGAATTACTGCCAGTTGTAGTGACTGTTTCTATCGACAAACACAGCTGTCATTTGTTCCAGCAAGATCTCATCATCAGCCATGGGATAAATAATCAATTGAAATCTGGCGCGTTGTTGAACAGGATACTGAGAAAAACTCTATTTTGTTTGGATTAATGTCATGGTATCTCTAAAATTCACCTGAAAAATTGCAGATAGGCCCTTGGATTAATGTCTTATTTGAAAGGTGCCACCTATGATAAAGCAGGGCTCCCCCTGTACCCGAAAAAAGTACTGAAGGGTCAGCCCAGAATATGAGCTCAAGCCACAATGTGATCCATTGGTGACAATGGAACTAAACTCATGATTATACATAAGCTATAATTTTTGTAGTGTTTTTCATATTACATTGTCTCGTATGTCTCATCTGAAGGATGGTGTTTCTGAAAATGCAGCATACCTACAGCGCTTCACTGGAGTGTTAGCCTAGACAATGAGCTCAGTCCAGAACTGGGGTTTGACCCACAACTTCCTGATTTGAAGGTAAGATGGCTACCAACTGAGCCGAGCTAACATCAATATAACAGTATTTCGGTCTTTCGGATGAGATGTTGAACCAAGCTTTGGTCTGCCTGTTCTTGAGAACGTTAAAAATTCCACATTTTTCAAAAAGAGAAGGGGGTTTCTCCTGGTGTCCTGGCCAACAATCCCCCAAATAACACTGGCACTCACTTCAATGCTGTGCAAAAATTGGCAGCCACATTCACCTACAAACACACAGTAACTACACTTTGCAAGTAACCCTGTTGATGCACTTTGAAACTTCTTGATGATGTGAAAGGCACTATATCAGATCAAAGCAATATTATATATTTTTTGGTCAGCTGCATGGCTGACACATGGGGAACCCTCACCATGGTTTAGAATATCCAAACCAGATACAAATGTATTGTCACTTACACATGGAAATGTCCCTGTATCTGAAAGGAATGCATATACTTTCATTGGAGGGACACATCCTACTTACCGAACTCCAGAGAGTATTTGGCCCAGGCTGGCAAGAAACAAGGCTTGGGGACCTCTGTGCTATTGTTGGAGTTTATACATCTAAAACCATAAAGCTAGTCACTGAGAGCACTGTCAGGCAAGCTTCCCGTTGCTTATGCAGCTAGGACCATCCTTTTAGGGCATTGGCTGGTAGGGATAACAGATGCTGAGTGGAAGAATCTCTGCTCTCGGTGACTGGCCTGACCCTCCAAGTTATTTAAGCCAGTGATTGAGCCAGGATGTTGTCAGCAGTGCTTTGCAGTTGACCAACGCACCCACTCACCCCCCCCCCCCCCCCAGCCCCCCACCATCCCCACATATCCCTACCACATCGTCCAAGGAGGACAGTAGAAAGAGAATGAAGTGAAGTACAGTATTCAAAACAAAATTCAAAAGATGGATTACAAACAACAATAATAATGGTAATCCTTGGCTTTGACATAGTGCTTATTACATCGTTGAGACGTCTCAAAGCACTTCACAGAATATATACTAAAGTGAATTGACTGTATTTTCTGAGTAAAACACGGCAGCCAATTGCACACAGCAGTGATCCACAAACAGTCGTGGATTGAGTGACCACATTTTTTTTGTGGGGGTAATTATTACCCCAAAAAAATATTTTGTATTATTATTACAAAGTGTTATGCCTGCTTGCCATTTTCTTTTTCTATTCATTATAAGATTTTAATAAATTATTCTAAGCAATACATCCTGTCACATACATCCTGGAAAATAAAACCTAAATGGGGTAGAGGAGCAAAGGGATCTAGGGGGACACATGCACAATTCACTAGAATTGTCACCTCAAGGCTGGACTATGGGAACTCTCTCCTCGCCGGCCTTCCCGGCACCTCCCTCCACAAGCTGCAGGTCATTCAGAACTCTGCAGCTCGTGTACTGTCCCGCACCAGGCTTCGGGACCACATCACTCCTACCCTCGCTCGCCTCCACTGGCTCCCCATCCCCCAGAGGATTGATTTCAAGATCCTCATCCTCACCTACAAGGCCATTCACGGCCTTGCTCCCTCCTACCTCTCCAACCTACTATCCCCCTACCTACCTGCCCGTACCCTCCGTTCCTCTGGCTCCGGTCTGCTCCACGTCCCCCGCCCCAACCGCCCTACTATCGGTGGTCGGGCCTTCAGCCTCTCAGCCCCGAGGCTCTGGAACTCCATCCCCCAGTGCCTTCGCCTTGCTTCCTCCCTTTCCTCCTTCAAGGCCGGTCTCAAAACCTTTCTCTTTGACCGTGCCTTCAGCTCCCCTCTCGACTCTCTTCCTCCTCCTCGCTCCCTCCCTTCCCTCCCCTCACCCTGACCATTTCCCCCCTGCTCGGGTCATGACCCAACTGTGCAGCGCCTTGGGACGTCCTCCTGACGTGAAAGGCGCTCTATAAATGGAATCTTGTTGTTGTTGTTGTTGTAGAAGTAGCAACCCAGATTAATAAGGTCATAAAAAGGCAAACCAGGCATTGGGATTCATTCCTAGAGGGATAGAAATGAAAAGCAGGGAAGTTAAGGTAAACCTCTATAGAACCGTGGTTAGACCACACTTAGAATACTGTGTGCAGTTCTGGTCCCCACATTATAGAAGGGATGTAAAGGCACTGGAGAGGGTGCAAAGGAGATTCACAAGAATGATCCCAGAACTGAGAGGTTATACCTATCAGGAAAGGCTGAACATACTTGGATTTGTTTCTCTTGAAAACAGGAGGGTAAGGGGTTACCTGATAAAGGTCTTTAAAATGATGAAAGGTTTTGATAGGATAGACATAGGGAAGATGTTTCCACTTGTGGGGGAGACCAAATCCATATAAAATAGTCACAAATAGATCAAATAGGGAAGTTAGAAGAATTTTTTTTACACAGAGAGTAATGGGAATGTGGAACATGCTACCACCAGGAGTTGTTGAGGCAAATAGCATAGATGTATTTAAGGGAAAGCTAGATAGGTACATGAGGGAGAAAGGAATAGAAGGTTATGCTTGAAGGCTTAGTTGAGGAAGGGCAGGAGGAGACTCAAGTGGAGCATAAACACTGGCGTAGACTAGTTGGGCCGAATGGCCTGTTTCTGTGCTGTATATTCTAATGTATTCTAAAGTAGTCAATAAAGATTTCAATAAACTTATAAACATTTACCTTAATTCCAGAAAAGTTTTCTCCTCCTTATTTGCAGTGCTGTTGGTTTCCAATGGAGGTCGGTGACTGATGGCATTGAATATCCAGACAGGTAAAGGTCAGTCCTGATTAGTCATGGCTGATGTAATGATTTATCTCTGCCAGGAATTTTTTTTATTATAAGATGAATATCTGGGACATTTTTTTTGGTACGTCCCAGTTGTTCGTTCCAGAATCTTTTTTTTGCGTAATATCTCTAGATTCTAGGACATAAAGTGGATATTGTGTTTCAGTTTTAAAATAATAGGCTTAAATATTCCTTAAGTAATGGCAATGAACATTGCAGCAAATTAATTGATGGATGTACTGTCTCATGAATTTACATGGTATTATTATGTCACACAAAAGGTTAAGAGAATAAACTTTTGAGCAATACGAGTCTAATGATGTGTCTAGTGACTTTGTACTTGTAATTCCATGTAGAGAATCAGCAACGATTGGACAAGCCTCTTAAACCTTGGAAAGAGTCGTCTCAGAGGGGACCTGATAGAGGTTATATAGGACTTTGAATAGAATTGAAAAAAAACAAGAACAAAATGTTTAGATACACCATGGTACAGATCTAGAGGGCATAGGGCAATTTCAGGACAGAGACCAGGATTATTTCTTTACTCAAAGGATAATTAATGACTGGAATATGGTTGAGGCCTGGATGCTGGACTCATTAAAAAAAAGCAGCTAAATGCTGTAACGGAGGGTTGTGGGGGTGGGGGAATATTCTGGAAGGATAGATCAAATGAGGGTCATTCTTTCCCTGAACCACTCTTATAATCTCGTGAATAGCATGATGCTACCTTTCTGATATTTACTAAAGATTTGTTAAAAAATCAACTCAAGTAAATTACAAGGAATTTTCATCTACATCTAAACTAAAATATCAATGCATCTTTTGTCAACCTTAGTGAATAATTTCTAAGATAAGGAACATGGTTGCCCCATTGAATTCCAGAAAGAATTAAAGTTTTAATTAGTAACCCAATAAAAATTGTAGGCAGGATTTGTCTCTTCATCCACCCAGAGGCCCAACATTTCTCATGGATTTAACATTAAGGTGAATGTGTTAAAATGGAAGATTCTGCAGAATTTGAGAAAATTCTTAAAATTAAAATGTTTAAATTCGGTTTCAATTTGGAAGCCAGTTTTTCACAGATCATAGAAAAACAAATTAAGATTGATCTTGAAATTCTGCACAATCTTTTGGACTTCAGGTTCTTAAGAGGTTCAGATGGACATTAAAGATTCCATGGCACTATTTGGAAAGAGGAAGAGTATCTTTCGGTGTCCTGGCCAATAATCCCCTTGATAAAATTGATCATTCAATTCATGACTGATTGTAGGATATTGCCGTGTGCATATATGATGCCGTGTTCTCCTACAAAATACACAGTTACTACGATATATTCTATGAAGTTCTTTAAAATGCCCTCCTGATGTGAAAGGTGCTATATCAAATGCAAAGATTATTATTATTATTATTATTATAAGTTACGTATTTTCTTAGCATGAAACAGGAACACTGCAAATTCCAATGAATAGTACCTGAACTTACTACTGTGAGCAGAACTTTTAAGACACCCAAAAGATCACAAGAGAAGTGCTGACAAAGAAGGCCTTTCGGTCCATTTAATAAATAATAATAATAATAATCCTGCATTATCAGGATATAGAGCATTATCATGTCGATGAGACCTCTGAAAGCACTTCACAGAATATACTGTAAAGTGGATTGACTGTGTATTTTGTGGTCAAAACCTGGCAGCCAATTGCACACAGCAGCTTTCCACAAACAATTGTGATTTGAGAGATCAAATTTGGTTCTTAAGTAGCCCAGCATTGTGGCTTCAACTGTGTCCTTTCCTTATAAGCTATTCCAATCATTAATTACACTATAAAAACAAACATTAATTGGAATTATGCTAGCTGACCTCAGCTCGGAAGTTGGCTGACATGATGCACGAGCTAGTGTACACTAAACAAGGAAAGGAATACAAATGAATGTGCCTCTATGCAAGATTAGCATTAAAGGTGTAAAATGGAGTTCAAAAGGAGACAAGTGGAACCAATATTAAGAGATATAAGTCAAACTTGGGGCTGGTCCTTACTTTCCCCTGAATTTAAATTGTTTATGATTTGGGTGGTTTATACAGTACTGCTCAAACACTTTCAGAATAATTCTTCAAATAGTGCCTCCGCTCCTGGGTACTGTAAATTTTACTTAAATTGCAGAGCAGGTTCCTCAGCAGCTGGGGCAACAGCTGGCTGCTAAATAACCGAGGAAGAGCATGCACAGACCCAATGAATGCAAAATTATTTTGCTGGCCTGCACAGCAAACTTCGTTTCCGTTTAAGTTGCTGTCATGAGGGCACCTATGCTGGAAGCTGTGGTTTAAACCCATCAACCCATCTGATCTCATCTCCAATAGATGAAGTGGAGTCCTATATCTCAGTGGTTAGAGCGCTCACCTCGCAAGCGAGAGACCTGGGTTTTGATTCTCAGCAGGGCAAAATATTGGGCAAGTTTCCTTACTCCACATCTCTCTGTTTACCTACCAGTAAGTAGGAACCGGTTGTTAGTTGATTGGTGGATTGCTTTTCCGGAGGTAATAATTACTTCAAAAAATATATAATAAATTGGTTACTTCAATCCACGACTGCTTGTGGAACATTACTGTGCACAATTGGCTGCCACATTTCGCCCACAAAATGTACAGTCAATTCACTTGACAGTATACTCTGTGAAGCACATTGAGACATCTCGAAAACATGATAAGGCACTATATCAAATGCATGGATTCTTCTTATTATTATTATCTCTCCAGAAAACCAGAAAATCACTCAACCATCGATGCATCAAGCTGTGCTTTAAATGAGTTTAGTGTCCTGGCTTAAGAGGAAATGATGCCTACATGAGGGAGAGGTACAGGAAAGGGGACTGGGAGGGATGGTGACTTATGTGGAGTATAAGCACTGGCACTACTTCGAGTAATTGTATGTAACAATGCACTTTTAGAACACAGACAATGCTACTTCCTCTAGAAAGATGTGAACTCAATTGCAGCTAAGTGTGAATTATACCTTCCATGTGTAAGCCACAAAGTTTTGTAGCATTTCTTAAGTTAACTGGATGCACCTCTGGTTTGAAATGAAACTGTTAAGCCCTTATGCTAAAAAAAACTGTAAACAGTAGCCAAGGACTGTTGTGTAAGCTGTCTGTCTGATTAAATGCAATTCACTTCCTTATAACATGAATTTGGTTATAATATTAATAATAATCCTTGCATTTGATATAGCACCTTATCACATTGTTGAGATGTCTCAAAGCCCCCTCTTGTCACAGAAGTTACTGTAAAGTGAATTGACTGTATATTTTGTGGATGAAACGTGACAGCCAATTGGGCACAACAGTGTCCCACAAACAGTCGTGGATTGAGTGACCAAATTATTACTTGATTTTTGGGGGGATTATTAACCCCGGAAAGAGATTCGCCAATCGACTAATAACCAAGTTCCTACTTACTACTAGGTAAACAGAGGCGTGTGGAGTAAGGAAACTTACTTAAGGTTTTGCCCTGGCTAGGAATTGAACCCGGGTCCTCTCACTTGCGAGGCGAGTGCTCTAACCCCTATGCTACAGGACTCCACATCTGTAGCTTACAAGGTTGCACTGTAGACCACATTCAATGTATATGTGCACACCAGATAGCTTTTGCATTGAAGCTGCTAACATCTGGGTCATCAGGTCGTTGACAACATCACTTCTTAGTTTGGTGCACATGTGCAAAGTAGGAAGTGATGTCAATGATGGTGAAATTCAAGGTGAAATCTGGGATTTGCCCCTTTAACAGGGCTGGATCTAGGATTTCACCTTGGTGGGGGAGGGTCCGACCTGTACCATTTATTTTGGTTTTGGGGTGGGGGCTTGTCCCAGTCGCCCCTGGGCCCCCTCTTGAATCTACCCCTAGGGATCCCCATACACACATCAGTGCAAACAACAGAAAATTCTAAAAAATTAACTTTAAAAAATCCTCTTTGCCTCTCTGTATCCACCAGAACTTCAGTCTGTCCTTGTCATTCACTGACAGGGACAGGCAAAGCTCCGATGGATAAAAAGAGGCAAATTTTAATTTTTTTTAAAAAAAGTTGGGGATTACATTATGGACAACTTGAAAAGTTGGTGATTCAAATATAATCCAGGACAACACTAAAGGTAATGGGATGTTATTTCTGTGCTTTCATTGATCCTTAAACATGATACAAAGTTAAGAAACTCACAACAATTTTAATTTTGAGAAAAATGACTTAAAATTAAAAATTGGTCTTGGGGAGTCATGGCCCCCACCCCCCCCAAACTCTCTCTGGATCTGCTCCTGTTTAACGTCCTGTGCTAAAAAACAGTCTGACTTCCAGGTCACTGCTGATGTTATCTGTAGTGCAGCAAACAGGAAGTTTGTGCTCTGAGACGCTAACTCTCATGAAGGGCACTATATAAATGCAGGTTGTTGTTGTTGTCAGCTGTGACCTGATGATTTCCAGAATTTGGACACTTGTTCTCCAGAGTGAAATCAGCTATTGCACTTTGGTTTAGTGCAGATTGGAATTTTATGGAAACCAAACAATGAGATATAATAAGGCTCCACCATAGTCTTTAAATTTGGCAGCTGTCTGAATATCACTACATAATCTCTGCCTGATTTGAGTATAGGGTATGTTCTGAATGATGAGTGAGTACCAAGAGAACATAAATTGAGGATTATTGTCAGAAGAGCAATATCTTAGGACAATTTTTTTAAGTCAGACGGTTGTTCAAATACTGAATACTTTAATAATAATCTTTGTATTTGATATAATGTTTTATCACATCTTTGAGATGTCTCAAAGCACTTCACAGAGTATACTGTAAAGTGAATTGACTGTATGTTTTGTGGGCAAAACACAAAATTGCTGTTGAAGCTGAAGCAGTAACTGCATTTAAAAGGAAATTGGATGCATACTTGAGGAGAAGAATAACAAACGGTAATGAGGAAAGAGAAACATTAGAAGTAATGGCTATAGTGGGGAAACTATCACCAGTACAGGCACAATGGACAGAATGACCTACTTCAGTGCTGTAAACTTTCCATGATTCTCTGTGTTGGTTTTCTGCTTTGACCAGGTGTTTTGATGCAATATAATGAGAATTTACACTAGAGAATAGAGACACTTATCTCAGGTATCCTCATCTAATAATAGGTGCAGGAGAAGAATGGAAAGGAAGAGGTGAAAAGGTGTTTGGTTTGTTCTTTTCAATATTGTTCTGTCTGTCTTGATAGCAAGAATTCCTCCTATAGACATTGGGGAGCCAAGTCTTCTGGCTTTCCCCTTCTCTGCATCATAAAGATACGCAGTGATTATTTGCAGGTTCATTGACTGAGAACTCATTTGAATAGACTGGAATCTCAGAGTGGACAGCAACATTTGAAGAAAGTCACAGCTGTCACAGACAGAAATTCTTTTTAATGATGCCCAAATAGTAGCATAAATAAAAGATGATTAAATAGTAATAGTCTTCCCAATACAGTATAACATTGAACTGGGGGTTCTGGATCAGTATCTAGATGGTGTCTGAGTGAGATGGAAGTATGTTGTCTGTGGGAGGAGAGAGTGAAGGGAATAGTGGAGATGTGGGGATGATGACTTTGTTAGCAATTTTATGAGGTACATCTGATTGTTATGGGCCTTACCCCTTAGTTTGGGAATGCCTTATGGTTAGTAGAGTTTCATTACCTTAGGGGTTAATAGATTTCTAAAGGATAGAGGGTTTAAGGGATATGGGGATAGGGCGGGTAAATGGAATTAGGTTAGAAGATCAGTCATGATCTTATTAAATAGCGGGGCAGGCTTGAGGGGCCGAATGGCCTACTCCTGCTCCTACGTCTTATGGTCTTATGGTTTGCTTACAAAACACAGTCACTATATTTTATGGTAAATCTGGTGAAGCATTTTGAGAGGACCTCCCAATGTGAAAGGCATTATATTGCATGCAAGGATTATTATTTTTTTTTCTAAGTGCCTGGACTTATGTCCATGATGGGGTCAGTTTATGTGGCTATTGAAGGAGTGGGCTTTTACTCAACCCATGTTTTCTGTTTTCTTATCATAGGCTGCTTCCTGCAGCAGAATATACTGATGCTGATTCATAGGGGCTGAGGGATGTCAGACAATAATAATAATCCTTGCATTTGATATAGAAACCTTATCACATCTTTAAGACACCTCAAAGTGCTTCACAGAATATTCAGTAAAGTGAATTGACCGAATATTTTGTGGGTGAAACACAAATTTGTCCTGGTAGAATTGTACCAGGATTGTGGTGGGCAGATAGGCATCTGCTGATCTGGAAAATTAATTTGGTGTGCTACTCCCAAGAGGGGAGGGAGGGACAGTTTTGCAAAGGCTCAAAAAAGACTGGCACCAGAGGTTTGGTTTAATAAGAAAAATGAGCGATAATGGGCCTGCATATGGGATGTAGATTATAAATGTGTATCAGAAGGGATAATGAACAACTTGCATGATAATACTTTGGCTTTGACAGTATTATCCATGTGTGCAATTGCCGTGCTATAAACAAACATAATCCTGTTCCATGTATCCAGAGACAAAAAAACACAATATAAAAGCATGGGTGGCTGGAGAGTTGAGATTGTTTAGTGTGTGGCACATGAGAACTGTTTGGGGCTGGAATAGACTAACCAATCTGTGGAGGCAGATTGTGTCTGCAAATCAGAGAGGTAAATGACAAAGAAGGATAGTTGAAGGGTATGAGAGGTACAGCAGTGTAGAGTTATACATTTATTTTTATTTTGGGTCAAATGAATTGCGATGGTCTTTTCTATTCCTTCACCATTCTATGTTCCTGAACTGCTCCTCCTTATGAGCAAACTACAGCACCACCTTGTGGACTGCCATTAATCGAGCGGTAATGAAATAAAGTAATAACAATAATAATCCTTACAATTCATGTAGTGCTTTCCACGTCGAGAGGACATCCAAAAGCGCTTCACAAGCAAAGACTTCCTTAATTTTAGAGTTGCAAACCTGAAAATAGATTGCAGTACAGATTACGTTAAAATATGTTTTCTTTTTCATCAAGTGCTCAGAATCCAGAAAATCAAGATGCCTTTCTGTACATTAATTCTTTAAAATTCAGTTAGAAGTGCTAAAGCCCAAAGTGAAAGTCACTATCATTGTTAGAAGGAATAGCAGAAAAAAAAATGAACTCTTTGGTCATTCACTCCTTGGCTGTTTGTGGGACATGCTGTGTGCTAATTGGCTGCCACAGTATTTCCTGTGAAGCCCTTTGAGCCATACTCCAGCCTTCTTCACGTCCCTCGTCCCCCCAGCTCCACCATCAGTGACCGTACTTTCAGCCACTACACCTTGAAACTCTGGAACTCTCTGCCTCAGTCCCTCCATCTTGTCCCCTCCTTGGTTATCCTACTCTTCAACTGTCTCTACGGTCATCGTTTGCTCAGTTCAACATCAACCTCTGCCAGTATTATGTGCTCCAAGATGCTACCCGTTATGAAGAATGTAACTGCAAATTGTTGTTATATATCCTGTGAAGGGCTTTGAGATGTCCTCCCAATGTGAAAAGCGCCCAAACAAATCATAATAGTTACGTATAATTACATAGAATAATGCAGCACATTCAGGATCCAGGAAAGAGATCAGAAATGAGATGACATAGTTCAAGCTGGAGAGTAAACTTCACAGGAGCAGTCACCATAATATTTTCATTCAAATTGAGTCATAATGAAGTATATTCAGTAGATGAAGAAAATACTCCTCTTTGAACATGCTTTCAGTCACCTTTCCTCTTCATTGCTTTCCCCCCCATCCCATGCGCCCCCACAACTCACAGCCAAGCTAGCAATGTAAAGTTCTTTGAGACATCCTTCCAATGTAAAACATGCTACATAAATGTAAATTGTATTGTACATTCTTTATATGATGTCTCTTTCTGCATTGTTCGATCTAAATGAGTGCGAAATGTTTTTTTTATTAGCTGATGATGGGTGGACACAAGGGTGGTGAGTGACGTTCTGTCAAGCTGTGGTGAAAGCTTTCACTGTGATGAATGTAAAAGAATGAAAATGGGTGGCTGTAATTTCACACAGGAACAGAGGGTGGGGAACATTAAGTGCAGGAAATATTATTGTGACACACTTGTGAAAAGCAATCGAAAATTTCGTTCCAATGTGCAATAAGATCTGATTTCTGTAACATTTCCTCCTACATTTTTCATTTCCTGGTTCACTTTATTCGCAACACTCTCTAAAAGCAAGGTGATGAGATCTGGAGATAGTAAACAGCCCTGACATATTCCAGAAGTATTTAGAAACCATTGCATTTATCAAAACAGATTGCAAATAAGAAGCAAGCGAGAGGCAAGATTCATCTAAAGTAATAAAAACAAATAGGATACTGGAGACAAGGTTGAAGACTACTTTCTCAGAACCCAACAACAACAACTTGCAATTATATAGCGGCCTTCACATAGGGTAGGGTCTTGGAGCATGTAACAATGGCGTAGTGTGATGCCCAGCTTGGGAGGAAGGGGCAGTGACTGTAGGCTCGGTGGTAGACAATCGTTTTTAGGTGTGGTTTAAGGACAAGCAAAGAGGGGGCAATGCAGAGGGAAATTCACAAGTTTTGATAACAAGCTCTTGAACATATTTCTTAACACTTTTACAAGAAAGCTATAACAAATTTTATGTGATTATGTTTCTTGGGGAGAAGGTAAGCAGGGTCTCCTTCTAGCTGAACTTCAAGGTGACATGATTGACAACAGAATGTCAGTGCTGGACTCAGTGGTCTAGTTCCTGAGTCAGGCCATTGTTTATGTTGGGACTTGAACTTACAGTCAAAGATGTCACTCCACTGCAATGCTGAAGGTGTGCTGCATTATCAGAGGTACCGTACTTCAGATGAAACATTAAACCAAGGTCCCATCTGCCTCAGGTTCAGGTGGACGTTAAAGATCCCTTTGTATTATTCTCCCAGTGCCATGGGTAAAAATCGCCCAAAATAAAGTTGGTCATTTGTTTCATGGCTGTTTATAAAACATTGCTGGGCACAATTGCGCTGCTGCGTTCGCCTACAAATATGCAGTCACTCCACTAACACAGTCAAATCTGTGAAGCGCTTTGGGCTGTCCTCCGGACGTGAAAGCTGCTATATCAAAAAAAATGCAAAGATTGTAATATATTGAACTAATCTTGCATTTGACCCAGTGCTTATGCTCCCAGAATAAGTTCTTCATAGGGAATTGTTGTTAAGAGCAGCAACTGTATATTTTGTAGATAAACTACTGCTAAAATTGATAATTTTTAAAGCAAAATGTTTACAAAAATATCATAGTTTAATTGTTATTATTAAGTCAATTTGCCAAATCCTCTAATGTCTTTCGATAACAATTTGTATTTATATAGCGCCTTTCTCTCAGGATAGCATCTTGAGGTGTTTCAAAGCATGTTCAGGACTACACTGAACAATTTACTATGAGACCAAACCTCACCACAGAAGGAGAAAAACTCATCACCAGTTTACATAAATGTGTTTGTAGCAGGTTGAGCACCACATAAGGCATTTGTTGGCAAAGCCCAAACATCAATATAATGAGCATCTGAATATGTCTAACCACATCCTCTCTCTCTCCAACATGCAAGTAGCAGACTGAGTTCTGAAATGCCATATTTGTGTTCACTTGCAATAACTGATAATAATTTTACCTCCGCAAGAAAGTGACTTCATTTAGACTTCAAAACAGTGTAACTTAAGGCCGGCAATTGCGCCATTTGTTTATTGTATATCTAAATGTTGTTAAAAAGAGTGCCAGGTTTTGAAATTGTTTTTGATGAAGACAAGGTTGAGGATAAATGAACTGCAAACATTTTCAATAGACACTTCCTTCCCTCAGTCACTGTCAACCGTAACTTGTTTTGAATCCTGAGCATAACTTTTGTTTTGAGAAGTGGCTGAACCAGAAGTTAGCAAAGAACGCAAATGCAGTTAACTCTTTCAGCTCTGAATTTGACATGACCTGTAAAGTCAGGTAGATGAAGTAATAAGGGACAAACTTTTTTGGATTGAGAAGGCAGTGCATTAAGATGAATTGATGGGTGGCTAGCAGTGAAATAGAATCAATCATTCAATTCAATGGTGCTGTTATAAAACCTGCAAGTTCTAATGGCTTTTAACCTAAGATTCATGCAATGGATTCCCTTAACTCTCCATCAGAAAGCTATTATTCTTTATTAAGAACTAATAAAATATTTTTTTACTGATTTTCACTGATAAGTACCATTTTGTTTTGGTGACAGTCAATTGGAAACCAACGGTTTTTACTCAAATTTCATTTTGAAAACCTGATTTTACCGATTGCCAATTTTTATCAGCATCGCATTTATGCACCTGAGTCCTGAAACCCACTGGCTACAATACTGCTTCTGCAAAAGGAATCATTTAAACAGCAGATTCATGCTGTGATGGGAGGATGGGTGGGTATGGGTTGAAGAGGGATAAGATCACATCGGCCAAAGAACCTTCTTCATCTAAACCAATCTTGCGATCTTGTGAATGCTCATGTTAAGCGAATTTTCCAAAATAAATTCTGAATTTCACAAAATATCTACCATTTTGTTTTCAAAAATGCCCCCCTGCAAGCCCCCTGAAAATACCGTTTTTTGTTTTGCAGGTAAAAACAAATTTAATGAGTCTTATTTATAAATACATTAAAAATAATTTTAAAATAAAGATTGGATTTTTTTTATCATAATGTGACTGGTAGAAATTAAATTATGTAGATTGAAGAGTGACAAAAGCTCAGCAACTGAAGGTTTATGGCTGCCATTCTTCTTATAATAATAATCCTAGCATTTGGTATAGAGCTTTTCAAGTCAGGAAGACATCTCAAAACTCTTCAAAGGATTTACAATGAAGAATAATGGCTGTAGGTGAACATGGCAGCCAATTTGCACACAGCTTCATCTCACAAACAGCCATTCGCAAAAGGCTGTGAGCTATTTGGGGCAATTATAATTATAAAGGATAATTATAATAATTATAATTACTATAACATTTACAATAAGAGATTGGAACATTTACTGCAGATACGATTGTTAAAATAAAGGTAAAAAGCAAACGTTCATGTTTATTCATAACACAAACCCTGAAAAAAACCCAACAATGAATTGAAAGCTGAATGTTGACACTGTGTATAAGATATGTGAATGAGAGAGTGACGCTGAGCAGAGAGGAGGGCAGAGGAGTTAGTTTTCAGGTTGCCTGTGCTCAGTCTGGTCAAAATCATTCATTGATTAAATAATTGATACATTTCCTCTGTCACTTTACAATGAACCAAATACCACTTGACTCCATCATAGCGCAATAACTCTGTGCTGCAGAGAATGTATATGAGTCATTGATGGTAATTACCTCCAGAATATAATAAAAAATCATGCATTTGATGGAGCTCTGTAACTGTAACTGTGTATTTTTTAATTGAAAGTGGCAGCCGATTTGTGCACAATAATGGCCCAAACCCATGAATTGAATGACCACTTTTATCTGGGTGAATGTTGACCAGGAACAACTGCCATCTCATTTATTGTGACATTAGAATAAGAGGACATAAGTTTAGAGTTGTAAAGGACAGTTTCAGGACAGATGTCAGGAAGTTTTTCTTTGTGAAGAGTGTAATCAACGACTGGAACATGTTGCAGCAAAGGTGGTAGAGGCCAAGCCACTAGACTCATTTAAAAAGCAGCTTGATGCAGCGAGGGTATGGTGGATGTTCTGGACAAATGAGATCAGATAGACCAAAGACCTTTTCATCCAGACCAACCTTGTGATCTTATGACTCAAAAGATCATGTGATAGAACTTTGAGCTCATAGCCTCATCTGAAGGACTGCAATGTCGTGCTGGGGATGCACTGCGTTGCTGTCCTTCAGATGAGACATTAAACCAAGATCTCAGGCGCCTGCTGCCTGTGGTTATTAAAGATTCCTGTGACAAAATGTGAAACTCTCAGTAGTGTAAGACAGAGTTCTTCAGTCTTGAGAGAAGATGACTCAGAGGGGCTTTCATAGTTCAGTGAGGGGTTTCTGCATGTCTCTGACACCTGGCTGAACAAAAACAAAACGCTATGACTGCAAAACTTAAAATGCTTCAGAGAGTTACATAGGAAAGGTTTAAGAAAGTAGACTGGGTGTTTCCAGATAAAACCTTTAGGAATTTGAGAATGTCAGACAAAACAAGCTTATCATGTCCAACGGTATTCAATCCAGGTGAGGACAGATGATGTTGAACCACCTCCAGTAACCCCAAACCTGCAGTTCTGAGTAAACAAAAAAAAATTGTAAGTCACAGTCAGGATTCTGATCTTCTGGGGGAAGTAAACTCCTGGCATAATGAAGTGCTGTATCAAATGCAAGGATTATTATTATGATGATCATCATTATAATGAGCTTGAAAGGTTTGCAACCACCAGTGTTTGACATCTAGGCCACAGCTGAATACAAGCCTTTTCTCCTTATCTTGATTCCTGGGATCTCCACATCCGCATACATTCTCCTTTTATGGGTATCTGTAAGAACTGTGTACTAATAGCAGTATTTTTCTCAAATTAATACATGAATTAAACCTGTAAATCGTTAGTGCAGGGTTATGTTAATTTTAACATTTTAGGTAAAATCCTCAATCCTCATCTAATTTGATTTGTGTTACTTCAATTTAATCTGTTGTCATATTTGTACCTTAATCTACACTTTCTCTTTTTATAATTTTTTCATAACAAGTTACCAGACCTCAGATCAGTTGTGTTGTTATGGCCTAGTTGCTTTCATACCTTTCTTGCACTGCAGGATATTCAACGAAAGGGTGTACAGGCTGATTACAAACTGAGGCAATCATTCCGCTTTGTAAATTCATTATCTTCCCAACTGCTAACACTCCGCTCGATGTACTGTTGGGAAAGATAGGTTATGCAACCTGGCGACTCAGAGGATTTCAAAGGTTAATGGTAACATTGCCTTTTGGTTGTAATATCAACAACAACAACTTGCATTTCTATAGAGCCCTTCATGCTGGATGGCATCTCAGAGTCTAATAGCTATTTTGTGGATTGGCCAGATTTAAAAAATAGCGGCATCCCAGCCCAGAAAATGTTAGTTCATACTTGAATCAAATCATAAATACTTTAAATAAAATCAGGACACTCAACTTTCAAGTTAAGATTCTCCTGAACAACGCATGATCTTGCACTGGGTAAAGCCACTTATAGCAACACTTGGAACTAAGGTTAAGGTCATGAAAACTCTAGCAACGCAGCATAGAGTTTGAATGTGAACAATCATTTTAGTCTAACATTGCAGTGGGTGTTGTCTTTATCCACTAGGCTATTGTGGGATTTGACATTTCTGTCTCAGAAGATGAAAAGCTTTAGCTAATTCAGTTCTGTTTCTGAAAATAAAGTTATTGTTCTCAAAAGGTTGGCTTCACCATTGATCTGTATTTTGTTGGATTGAAAAAATTGACACGTGATGTGATAGTTACAACATCACATCAGGTGGCACATTTTTCACCATATTGTTCATTATGTTTTTCTAATCTGATAGAATGTTTTAATCAGTTCGGAACTGCCACTCAATGAATTTTTGGCCATTCATCAGGTTTTATTTACATTTAAATGCTTAATTCTTTGAATAAACCAAAAATCTGCTAAAAGTCTCAGCATTTCTTAATTGATTTTGACTTCTTATCAAAGGAGGATTATGAAATCCCATTATCCTCTCTTGCCATCCATTATCTCCTTGTACAGGCTGAAAGCCTCAAAATCTGTCAGGATTTTGCTATTGTAATTCTTTATCTGACTACCAGGAGGCATCTAACAGATACCCTCGAATGACATTTTTTCCCTCCCTCTCTCCCAGTAATACAGTTATAAATGGGAATTTAGCTATGGTCGAAATTGAGTCTCAATTCTCTGTTCTCCTCTGCTTCTTTGGTGCCACCCAGCAAAGCGCTGTATTGCCTCAAATATAGCTGAATAGTTGCTGTTTATGAATATTTCTTTACAGAATGCCATTTGGAACCAAATAAAAGCGACAGTAATGAAACAAAGCCTATACTTTAATACAAAACACTTTAGTTTCTATCATATTTACTTGACTTACAAAATACACTTTACAGTAAATCCTGTGAAGTGCTTTGAGACATCTTGGCAATGTGATAACGTGTTTATCAAATGCAAGGATTATTATTATATTATTGTTGCTTAGTTCCTTTTGATCATTCATTTAACTGTGTTTTTGCACCTTGTCAAGCATAAATTCGCTGTGCTTTCCTGCAGATACAGCACAATTTACATGGCTGTTTGTAGGACATTGTGATGTGCAAATTGGTTGCGGAGTTTGCCTACAGAATTCATGATCACCACACTTTACAGCATATCCTATCAACTGCTTTGAGATATCCTCTTGATGTGAAAGGTGCAAGACTTATTTAACATAAGTTTTCATTGTGAAAGTGTTAATCACAAAATATTCCATTGGTCTTAAGTTTTAACTTCAATTTAACTTCAATTGATTATAATTAAATCATGTATTATTTGAACGGAAGGAAAATAATATGTATGGAAAATGAAAAGGATCTGGGGGTTCTGATTGACAATAAATTGAAGCTCTCACAACAATGCTCTGAGGTAGTGAGTAAAGCTAACTAGATGTTGGGAGTATCAAAAGATCAATAGGAAGCCCAAATAGTGGAGTAATCCTACCACTGTATAAACCATTGGTGAGATCTTACTTAGAGAACTGTGTATAGTTCTGGCTGCTGAAATACAAAAAGGGTATGGGAGAAATTGAGAGAATACAGAGGAGGGCAACCAAAATGATTGAGGAAATGAAGGGACTGGACTACGAGGAGCGAGTCAGTAAATTGGGCTTGTTCACGCTGGAGAAAAGAAGATTGAGAGTACATATGATTGCTGTCTTTAAGATTCTAAAGGGGCAAGACAATATAGAGTATGATAGGCTGTTTCAACTTGTCCAGAATAGTAAAACCAGAGGACACAACCTGTGATTGAAACTCAGAACGAATCTACGGAAACACTATTTCAGTGAGCGAATAGTAAACCTCTGCAACAGGCTCCCTAGGCAGACGGTTGAAGTAGGATTCCTTCAAACACAGATTAAATATTTTCTTTCAGGAAATAACATTATGGGATATAGTACATAGGTAGTTGGAACATATGTGCATGCGACCGCCAGGAAGGTGGAAGGTGAACAAGATGGACTGTGGTCTTTTTTTCATCTAGCATTTCTTGTGTTCTTATGTTTTTATCTGTCATACTCTGCTGAATGTTTTGGAAATGCAAAGCGGGCAGAAGCTCGGATGAGAGATTAAAATTGCAGTCACACGATCACAAGATCTCATGATTGGTTTGGATGAAGAATGCCCTTTAGCCACCTGATCTCAACCTTCCAGAATATCCACCCTGCCATTCACAGCCCCCATCCCCACATCAGAGCATCAAACTGCTATTTAAATGAGTTACTCCCATCCACCAACTGAACAGTGAACTTTCAACTGGAAACTTTGTAAAATCAGATCAGAATTCCTGAGTATTGGAAAATGGCTAACAAAAATCCTTTTTTTAAATAGTTCTGAAGAGAAAAAAATAGGAGAATATTGAGCAGTAATTTTAGCATCAATTATAAGTCAAATCTGATAAATAATTTCACCCACCAAAAATAGTTATTACATTTTAAAGTAAATTCTAAAGCACTTTGAGATATCCTTCCCGATGTGAAAGGCCCTATATCAAATGGAACGATTATTGCTATTAATGCAATTTTAAGCAATCACACGGATGAACATTTGGAAAAGCAAATCTTTCTGAAGGAAAGAGGTTTTGTTTGACTTGCCTATTTTGAAGGCTAATTTGACTAATATTTTGAAGGTAAGACTCTTGGCAGACAAGGGAAATACTGTTCATACTTAGATTTTTCTAAAAGAATTTGGCAAGTTTCCATATCTTCAATATGCATAGCACTCAGTATATCAATGTGCTCAAAGGACAATTAAATGAATTTCTGGAGAAAAGGAGTTTGGATGGCGTTTGATGAAAAGGATGGAAAGTTGATTTGGTGGTATTACCCGTCCACCTACCACTCACCATTTGATAAAATGTTCGGTAAAGTGTAGTGACTGTGTATTTTGTAGGCAAACGTTCTTTTGTACTAAATACGATAGAGTTGTACTTGTATATCTGTGACTCGCATTGTGTTATGGGATCATGCTAGAAACAGCGTGATTCAGTACGGAAATTCTGATTTGACTCCTATCATCTCTCCAACACAGTTTGACCTATATGAGTCAGGGGTTGCTGAGCTGACATTCTATACTGCACACACAGAGCACCATTAGCAGTCTACTCTGGGACTTTACAATCGAATGTTCCCAGCTCAGCGAGGCACTGGGGTGTTGAAACCAAACATTCCACAATGGTATTTAAATCACTCCACCCAACTTTCAAAGAAGATCTTTGACTTGAGGTTCATATACAGGACAAAGATGAATGAGAACATACTTCATTATTAAAGGGAAAGAAAAGTTACAATGTAATGAGTAATAGGCAGTTACAAACATCAGGCATGTAGGTCCAGTATCTCCAGATGACTAATCCACTAGCAAACTAGATTTCTCAAAGATTCATGGAGCATGAACTCCCAAATCCTATCATTTTTTTACATTGATTACTTGCCTTTCTGCTGTCATTTGCACTAATAGCTGAAGAAATAGTAATGGGTATGAAAAGAAGAGAATGAATCTGAACAGAGTTGCGTAGGAATATAAGAATATAGGATCAGATTTGTTGAGCCTGTTCTGATGTTTTATTACATTATTGAAGTTCTTTATATTTTCCCCACTTTTTTTCTCCAAGTCACTTGGTCCAGTTTACTCTGCATCCTCACAACACTTTGGTTGTAAGAATTGCTGGTGATGCAAAGGATGACGAGAATGTGGAATGTGGCAGCTGTGGTTGAAGCATCAACATATTAAAGAGGAAATTTGATGCACGAATGAGGGAGAAGTGAATAGAGGGATACAGTGAGGGGAATAGAAGGGGTCGGGGTTCATGGAGAACAGGGGTCTCCAACCAATAGATCACCACTAGGTGGTGCTGTCGTGCGTGATAAACAAGGGGTAGGAGTAGTACAGCTGCATCACTATTGAGTCAAATTGAAAATGAAGCCAAATGCACAAAGTATTTCATGCATCTGGAAATAAAAATATAAACTTTAATGTTAAAACTGCGGCAAATATAGCTCCTGCCTCTTGTTTTTATTGAACAAGACGTTAGCTAGCGGCGATCGACCGGTTGGAGCCTCTTAATGTAGAGTATGAACATTGGAGTTGACTAGCTGGACCAAGCGGCCTGTTTCTGTGCCGATCATTCTGTGGTTACAACATACTTCTCCTGTTTTAATTCAACCTTCTTTTGTGCTCTTACATGTGTATATCAGTCAGCAGAGTGTGAGGACTGTGAGGGAGAAGAATGTTTGAGTAAATTTCCATCACTTTCCAATCTGAGAAGCGCAGGGAATATTCCCACTGTCCTGGCATGCGTCAATCAATTTCTTGACATGGAATGTGTACAACAGAAGAGCAGCAGAGAGATAGTGTCTGGCAGGTTCAAAACTAACACTGAATCCCATTTCCACTGTTCCTTAAAAAAAAGCAAAATTACCAAATACAACAACAAATTACATAACAAAATGACGTCGGGAGGGTGTCCCAAGGTTCTAGACAGACAGAGTTTCGGACCCGAGCTGGGGGTCGGGGTCAGGGAGGCTGGAGGGCAGGGGGGAAAGCAGGGAGATCAAAGACACAGTCAAAGAGGAGGGTCTTGAGATGGGTCTTGAAGGTGGCAAGGGAGGGGTGACAATGTAAATTCAGTTTTCTGACAAAGCATCAACAAATTGTTGACGTTTGACAAAGGTGCTCTTGATCAGGTGTTGAGGTCCAGTGGGACCCCATTGAGTCAACACAAGAGTCAATAAAAGATACTCAATTAAATCATTATTAAGGTTGTCTGAGTATTTTAATTTTACCAGGGGTGCTATTTTTTGCACTGACAGAAAAATTTAATCTGAAAGAATTATGAGGGGAAATCGATGTGTAGATTTACACTATTTGGGAGCATTTCAGAGTGTCCAGAATGTGGCAACTTCATAAGTACAACTTTAATTTTGATGTCGGTTTGCTGTAAGTTTTATTTTAAAAACTATGGAAAATAGCTTAAAGCTGAATTCAACAATTTGTGCCTTTTGCATTGGATAGATGCGCCAAAGTTCTTCACAGAATAAAATATAAATTGCAGTGACCGCGTGTTTTGTGGGTGAATGCAGCAGCCAATTTATGCACAGCAATGTTCCACAAACAGCTATAAAACGGAAATGTTACGGAAATAGAGTAAATCTAAACCCAGGTGGAATTTCTTACAATTGGTTTGCAATTTGTTTCTGAAATTAATCTGTGAGATGCTGACAGATGAATGATTCACCAGGACTCTGAAAACATCAGTCAGCGTGATACTGGAATGAAATTTGCGATACTCTATATTTATCACATTAAATGCTCCCCGGATCTGCCAACTGCTCTGATTTTTTGTTCAGTAAAAAGCCAGTGTCAGGTTAACCGTCAGTGGACATGTGAGCTGGGAGACCTGGCTTTATTGGCCATTGCCATTGAGAATGTACCGTGGGTCTATCTCTGGTACTTTCAGGAAACATCTGATGTGACAGATATCAAATGTGTTGCTAAGTTAACCCCAAAATTGTCTGAAAGCTGCGGGAAGGCAATCGGAAATGACTATTGGGTAAAGACGGTTAAAAAGGACAAATAGGTCAAAGAAGCCAAATTGTCAAGCTTTTAAAACTAATGAATAAAATGTAATGAAATATTACTGATGTAGCAAGATAAAGGGCTTCTGAGGTATACACATAATCACAATGAATAGAAATCACAAATTGAATTCTGTCTCAGTCTAAACAAACTGATGACCTTTGTAGCTTTTTATGTTATAAGGAGACAATAAACAAGGGTCTTTCAAATATTCGGCACAGCTACGATGGGTGAATGGCCTTTCTGTGCTGTTAAATTCTGTGATTTTGAGCTCTGGTGTAATAGTGAAGTGTGTGATGTAATAATGATCACTAGTGTACGACAGAGGTGGGAATGTGATATGAGAATTATCCCTGGTGATCATTATTACATTATACACCCCATTTTTTACTTCATGGTCTCAGTGCTTTAAGAATCAGTCGTACTTCAACTACTTCATCACCGAATGTTCTTAGTGAGAAATTAGAAATCAGAACTACATCATCATTGTGACATTGCTTACTGCAAAACAATGATTTCATAAGTATAAATTCATATGACATGGGATTGTGAGGTTGGTGAGAAGTAGAGACGTTTTAGAAGTTATTACGATATGATAATTGAGTAAAATTTGTGATGTTTTATGTCTGGCATTGTGTTAACTTATGTAGTTGCAAGTAGCCACTGGGAGCACTGTTCCCCCCAGGAAGTGGAATTTCCCTCTTCAGACCTGGATTGCTGTCATCTTGGTTTTTCCTGAAGGGAGGCAGTTATAATTGTAAATTTTAAGTCCCAGAATCCTTTTAACTTTATCCCACTCTATGTGGATACACTATAGCAACACTCCTAAATGGAAAGCAAAAAGGAGCAAGTGAACTGAATTGTACTGACTTAGAACCCAACTGGTATGAAAATGCTTTGAAACAATTCTTAATAAAAGTCTGCGATCTGATTTGACCATTCCAAACAATACTTCTTTTTTTGAAATTAAAAACTGTCATTGTGCCACATTCTTCCAGCTTTGATATAATTCAAAGTCTCCTTACCAGCCTGCCCGCTCCCTCCGTTCAGCGGGCTCCGGTCTGCTCCATGTCTCCCACCTGACCCACCCTACCATCGGTGGCTGAGCTTTCAGCCTCTCTGCCCCCACACTCTGGAACTCCATCCCACGGTCCCTTCACCTCACTTCCTCCCTTGCCTCCTTCAAGGCCGGTCTCAAGAACCTTCTCTTCGATCGTGCCTTTGGTCGCCTTCCCACCTCTCTGCCTTCCCTCACCCCTACACCACCCCTCCCTCATGCTCAGATCCCGACCCGACTGTTCAGCGCTTTTGGACGTACTCCCGACGTGAAAGGCGCTCTATAAATGTAATTTTGTTGCTGTTGTTGTTGTATTGTCGGATAGCTTGAAAATCAGTGTCAACAACAACAAACAACAACAACAAATTGCACTTATACAGCGCCTTCAGTGTTGGGAGGACGTCCCAAGGCACTGGACAGTCAAGGGTTTGTACCTGAGCTGGGGAGTCAATTAGCAATAAAAGGTAAAGCCTTTTTGACATTTTGTGCCAAAGGACTCTTGAAGGAAGAGGTTTAAAAACTTGGCTTAAAAAGGTTCAAGTTAAAATATTTTATATTTTTAAAAAAAACAAACACAAAGAATGAATCAAGAGACCTAAAAAGCAAAATGCTTTTCCCCCAAAACACAAAAATCATGTTTGCAAATCTATAATTGTGATAGATCTACTGGCAAGTTAGACCTACCTATTTGAGACCTATTTGATTTGAAACTGTACTAGGTTTCACAACTGACCTTCAGTGCCACATTTTCTCTAAAAGTTGAATGTGAGAAAGCATTGTGACTTCAATTGCCATTAGTGAAGAAAAGACGTTGAAGGTGTATTATACAGAACAAGAGACACTTTCTTTATTTTCTGAATTTGCTAAATAAAATGCTATTTTTACTTTGGCAAAGAAAAGCTCCTGTAATCCTTATCGGAGCATTTGTCATGAGGAATGGCTGGTGTTAAACATGATCCAAATTGGAACAAATACATTTTTTAAAAAATAAAATACACCTGAGAAGACATCTTTTGTTGATAACATTTTCATTTGATAATAGTCTACACTTTCTTTAATAATAATACTAATAATATAATAATTCTTGCATTTGATATAGCGCCTTATCATGTTGTTGAGACGTCTCAAAGCGCCTCATAGGATATACAGTAAAGTGAATTGACTGTGTATTTTTTGTAGGTAAAACGCAGCAATGTTTTTCATTTTCGTGTCCACATTTCTGTCTGACCTGTTATCAGGGCTTTTGATCATTTGATCATTTGTTCAGTCAGTCTAGTGAAGGAAAGAACTTGCTTTCTTATAGCATGTTTTTACCTGTCCTTCAGATGAGATGTTAAACCGAGATGTTAAATCGAGGGCCTGGCTTATGTTGCAATAATAGATATAAAAGTCATTGTGACACTATTCAAAAAAGGAGAGAATTTCTCCTGGTGTCCTGACCAACAAACCCCAAGATAAAAGAAAAATTGGTCATTTTGTGGCTGTTTAAGCACTCCGAGATGCCACCCTGAATGAAGAGTGCTATGTAAATGCAAGTTGTTGTTGTTTGCTGGACATTGCTGTGTACAATCTACACATTACACATTTGCCTTCAAATACAATACACATTTACAGTTATAGTGTGCCTTTCACATCAGGAGGATGTCCCAAAGCAATTGACAGTCCTGGATTGCCACCCGAGTTGAGGTGGGAGCTGATGTGGGTGGGGAGGGGTAAAATGACCAAAAGTAGTCAAAGAGGTAGGTCATGAGATGGACCTTGAACAAGGTGAGGGAGGGAGTGAACAAGATGGACTTTGGGATGGAGTTTCAGAGAATGGGAATAGAAAGACTGAAAGCCCATCCACTCCTGTGGGGGTGGATAAGTTAGAGGATAAGAAGTAAGCCAGTATTTGTTGAGCGAACGGAACGGCTGGTTCGAGTGCTGATAGGATTTGAAATACAAGGTCACTACACTTTACAGAAAAATTCTATGAAGGACTTTGAGATGTTTTCACACAATAAGGAGTTATATCAATTGTTAAATTCTAATTATGTTGAAATTGCTGAATGGCCTTCTGCGCTGCAGATTTCTATATTTCTATCTATTTTTGTAGGTAGTATATCAGCTGTTTGTGACAGAAATGTCCCACATAGTCGTGAGGCAAATTAGTAATTAATCTGGAGGATTGTTTGCCAGGACACCAAGAGAAACATGTGTTTCTGCTCTTTAACACCCATCTGAATAGCCAGATGTGATCTTGATTTGAAGTCTCACCTGAAAGACATCAATGACTACACTGTGATCTCATAGAATTTGAAACCACAACCTAGAGGGAATGCCAGCACTGAACATGGTAACCTAGGAAGATGAGAGCACTTCCCTTCTGACCAGTTTTGCTTTCTTGGCATAGGTCAAAAACTGAAATTCCTCTCTGGATTATGTTCAGTGCCTTTGGTAATCCACGATTTTAATACGGAAAACCTGTTAACAACCAACAATGCCTAAGATGCAACACTGGAAATTCAGCCCACTGGTGCTGTCTGTATGAGAGAATTTGAGAGACAAAATTACCATCTCAGCCTGGACATAGATATCTGAATCTCACGTCATAATTTGCACAATTCAACCATTTTAAAGTGTTAAGTGCTGTGGTAGCACTAGCTATGTTATATCTTTTTTATAAATTTAAGAAGATAAAGATTCTTTTTTGGAATAAACACTATCTATACCCAAGCAGGTTTTTTGAAACGCAGTTGCATGTTGCAAGTATTCCAGGGTCTTTTCTCAGGGAAGCTATTAATTAAGTTAGTCTCTTCCTCTTCGTCACTATCCCATGGTACCCAAGCACCTCCGTTGAGTTTAGGATTGCTCTTCGGATCTTTTGGAGGGTACTTGACGGGAATTGCAGTCACGTTGTAGTAAGCCAGCCTCAAGCACAACCTCTTAACAACCTCAGGGTACTGCTGAGAAAGGTCAACCCGCTCATAAGGATCTGCTGTGATATTAAATAGCCAGACTGTTTTGCTTTTACCCCAAAATACCCTTTCAAGATTCCACCAGTTCCCAGCAAAATTTGGGAAGGTTTGAGGTGGGATCCAGTCACTGAAACCCGGGTTACCGGTCAATAATTTCCAGTCTCCAACTCGGATTGCTGCTTGAATTGTGGTGTCCCAGATTCCGAATCCGTCATGAGGTGAGTTGCTTTTGACACGTGTGTAAAGCGGGTCAATGTTGTGCAGAATATCAGTCCGCGGGGAAGGTTTCCCTTCACTGATTGCCTCCCATATGTCATACCCATCAAGACCCAAATTCTCCTCAAGTTCTCCCTCTGCTAGTGTCACCAAAGTGGGATACCAGTCAGTGATGTGCATCAATCCGCGACTCACGGCCCCCTTGTTTTTGAGTAGAGGACTGTGGACAAAGCCAATTCCACGAATTCCTCCTTCCCAATATGTTCCTTTGCGCCCGCGAAGTGGCCAGTTACTGCCCCCGGCTAATGGTTGCCCTCCATTGTCCGAAGAGTAGATTATTATACTGTTCTCATAGTAACCATATTTCTTCAATGCCAGTGTAACGTTGTTCACTGCTTCGTCCAAGCATGTTACCATAGCAGCATATCTTCTCCGGCCCACATTCTGGATTGACTTGTATTGACCCAGGTAGTTTTTAGGCACTTGAAGAGGTGTGTGCACTGCTTGGAAAGCAATGTATAAAAATATTGGCTCCTTAGGCTTGTGAGATGCTAGGATTTCCTCTACTTTTTGGGTATACAGGAAGGTGGAGTAGGAGTGAGCCCTGTACTCCCAAGCCACGTTTTCGCCCTTGTGCAGATCATATCCACAGGCATTGGGACCATCACAGACGTCATGGGTATAATAGTCCCCACTCCCCGTAAGTGACCCAAAAAATGTATCAAATCCTTTTCGCGTTGGCAGGCATTCCTTTTTATAAAACCCTAGGTGCCATTTTCCAACCATGTGTGTTGAGTAGCCAGCCTCTTGAAGCTTTTGAGGAAGAGTTACATTATCCAAGGGTATACAATTAGGCTGTCCAGCCCTTATAATGGAGTGCTGAAGTCCTGTATGTATCTGGTACCTACAAATCAAAAGAAAATATTTCAATAAGTTACATTGTGAAACATATTTATCATATATATAGGCGGACACTCCAGTGTAGTGCTGAGTATGTGCTGCAACGTTGGAGGTACAATCCTTCAGATGAGGCATTAATCTGAGGTCCCATCTGTCTGTTCAGATAGACATTAAAGATCCCCTGGCATTATTCAAACAATAGAAGGGAGTTTCATTGTCCTTGTGAAGAAACCCACAAATAAAAAAATGATTCACTTCATGACTGATTGTGGGACATTGCTGTGTGCAAATTGACTGCTGCATCTGCTTACAAAATGCAGTTATTATAATTTACAGTACATCCTGTGAAGCCCTTTGAGACATCTACACAATATGAAAAATGCTATGTCAAATATAGCTGGATGGGAGAGAAATGTACAAACTCTAATGAATTACATAAGGGATTCCATTCCAAGTCCCTGCCGCTTAATTTATAAATGGTTTCTCCACTACAAACCCATGAAAGGCACAGTTTAAAAAAATCTGAAGACTGAGTGGGAAGCTAGGAATGAGTACTTTCCATAGGAATGATTCTATTACCAGGGCAACCACTCAGATAGAGCTCCCTCCATTCCACATCAATAGTTCGGAGTCAGTTTCTGGCTCCAATATCACACAGTGATGGATAACAAATTATGAAGAGCAAGATCAGAATAAATATCATGAAGCATTCCTTTATACATAGGTAACAATGGCTGGAAAGGATTTTCATGAAAGGCAGTTGAGGTCAAGACACTGGGTTAATTTAAGATGCTATGATGGAAAGGTGGTAGGTTTGAGATCAAATAGACAAAGGGCTTTCTTTATCCATATCTCATTCCTTGTGATTTGTTTGATTGAGGAAAGCTTTGAGAAAGCACTTTCAACACAAAGGTCAGAACCTTTGGACACTGGTTTCAAGTCATACAGTGGTACATTTCTGTTCTTGATGTGCATAAGACAGAGAGAACTAAATAAACAAAGCACCAATTGACTGACAATTTTTCAGTCAAAGCACCCGCAATTTGGCCTGCATGTACTTTCATGTCATTTTCAAAAGTAAATGCATGGTGTTATGAAAGCTGATATCTGGGCCTGTAGCATTTTTAGCTCTTTGCATGCACCAAATTCAGTTGCAATTTAACAAAACTGTCAAACACTTGAAATTCAAAAGTTTGGCAAAGGGAATTGTTTCATTTAGCTCGTAATAGTTCCTGCCTTTTCAGTGGGGACCTCTATGAGGCCCTTGCTTTATCCCCTAAAAGCATTAAAACAAAGTTATAACAGCTCTGAAATAATATAGGGGAAAATATGTGGTATTACATGATGAATTCCTTCAAGGCTTCCAGATTCAGACTGTATGGCCCCTAAGAATTTGGGCCCATTAGTTTTTCAATCTTTTCAGAGCAGCAAAGTGCAATTTTGCAACAAACACATATTGATGTCATTGATTTCTGGCAACCTTTGATATCAGTGTTTCGCAATTCAATAAGAATACAGTGAGAAAATCCTGAGGCCATTTTCTGTCTTCTGAAATTTCAGGAGGATGAAAGAAGTCCAAAATATTGCCAATTCTGGATCTATGACCCATCAGTGAGTGATATGATATTTTAGCAATGTCTTTTAATAAAATAGTAGCAAGTTTCTCCTGTTGTCCTTGCCAACGATCCCCCAAATAAAAATTGGTCATTCACTTCATGGCTGTTGGTAGGAACACTGCTGTCCAAAACTAGCTGCCACCTTCTCTCACAAAACACACATTTGTTGCACTTTACAGTATGTCCTGTGAAGCGCTTTGGGACGTCCTCCCTGTGTGAAATGTAAGGATTATTATTATATATATTATTCAATTATTTCACTGGAGCGAACTTGATATTCTTTCTGGATCAAATAACCACAATTATTTCATCCACTCTTAGTGTATTGTCCAGATAGAGTGGAAGATGAACATACAGTTCAGATGAAAGGTCTTTACAGAAAGAGCAGTGAATATGTGGCAGGACTACTTGGGGAGATTGGTTGTGTCAGTATATTCATGAGAAAATTAGGAAGGTATTTGGCAAATAGATCAATTGTGCCAAATGAGAGATAGAATAGTGCAGGTTTATTTCATTTTAAAAACCAGATGGACTCCAATGGTCTTTTCAGGTTCCATAAATTCCTATCAATGAATTCCAGTGATCAAATCAAATTATTCGGTGCCAAGATAAATCTTAAACAGCCAAGAGATCCGAATATCCTTCTTTGACCTGTTGCACAATTGCCAATGAATCATCAGTTGTGGATCATTTCCCCCACACCCCCACCCCTCACCACAACGCTGCCTGAAAATGACAAATCTTTAATAATTTTCATCGTCCACAGAAGGGAATAACTTGTTAAAAAAAGGACGACAATGTTCCTATTATTATTTATTTTGGTCAGCAAGGTAGCTGATACACATTTTGCTTTAGACTATCAAACCAGATTGAGATTCCAAATGTGCATGCCACCTATGCATGGAAATGTACCTATGGAATTGTGCAGTTATCTCCCTGGATGGATGATTCCTGCTTACCTAATTCCAGAAAGCAATCTGACATCAATTGATCAGAGGACAAACATAGACAGATTTCCTTCCCATTTAATTGAAAAATCTCCCAACAAGTTCCAAAATAAAAATAAATCAGCACAAATCATACCACAATAAAAGGGCTTAGTATATAGGTTGAATATGCACCATTGTTGGTTGAAATAACAATCTGCAAATGCATAACGATAGGCAACTAAAAAACAATGATCGAATTGCAAAATTCCAAAATCATCTGTAATCATTTATTTGTTGTGAGTTGCATAAACAAAGGCATTTGTAATTCCTTTTGTACACATCGCATATGGTTAGCATAACAAACTTTGAAATTGTGTTGCTAAGCCAACCCTTAAATTGAATCCATTGCTGATCTGGTAGCTTCTTATGTGTAGATTAATTCACAAAACAAGTCTTCTCTGAATATTGCTGTGGGGGTGTGGGGATGGGGGTGGGTGGGGTGGGGTGGTGAGAAGACGTCGGGAAGAGAAGCAGTAAAGATACCCTCAAAAAAGAAAGCAATACTGTATTTTTCTTAATATGTACCATTTTATTGTTTATTTCCAGATCATTATCCCATTTTTTGATTGTGTTATTAATATTTTGTTTCTTCTGCGTTGTGATTCAGGTAAAGGAGTTACCCTGTTACTGCTGTTTCATTGGTTATCCTGGTTTGTATAGTATTCCACTCTTAATCCACATTTACCTCCCAATTCACATTGATTTGCTGCTCATCTCATTGCTATATGTGGGATACTGCAAATTAGCTGTCATGTTTGCCTACACAGTATAACAACAACATTTCTAATCTATATTATTTGTAATAAATAATTTGATACTTTTTTTAATGAGAAAGGTACTATATAAATGCATTATTATAATTGACATCTTACATGCTTTTTGGCAGCTTTACTTTGCAAATGAATACATTCTCCTGACAGCCCTGTTTTTATAAATAGATCATTGTGTAAAGAAGGAAGGACATTATGAAAATCTGATTAAAGCCTTGTCATGTTTTTATGTAGATGATAAATTATTGTTCACCACAAAACAACAACTAACATTTATATAGAGCTTTTCATGTAGAGTAACATCTTGGACAGACAGAAAGTGATAGAATATAAAACGCTGTAGTTTGTAGTACAACATTTTTGTTGTTCCAGCATGTTCACTGAAATATAAGATAATATGCCTCATGAATTCAATGGAATTCTTTTAGGCGGCAACAAAATTAATGTGTAACATAATTGAGTTTGCAGAAGATTACCACACATTAGGCTTTTGAAGGAAATGAAGCTTCGTGGAATTAATGGCAAATTAGATAACTAGATTGAGAACTGACTTGACAAGAGAAAGCAGAAAGTGGTTAAAAAGAGTTCTCTCTGTGAGGGAATGACTTGCAGAATTCTACAAAATCTGTGCTAGGTCCTTTCTGGAGCGCCAAGGCTTAGTTCACTCATCTTATGATATTGCAGTTGAGGGAATCTTCAGTACAAAATTTACTTGTATGCAATATAGAGTAAATTTGAGATACAATTTTCATATCAAAATGGTTACATGATGCAGCCACATCCACTGACTGCTATTTTTTTCATTCGTCTTTCTAACACAATCTGAAATACCTTGTTAACTTGTTAACAAGCACTCCGTGATGCTCCCCCATGTGAAGGGTACTGTATAAATGCAAGTTGTTGTTGTTAATTTAACCAAGCCGTCATCCTGCTACGTTCTAAAAGTTTTTTTTCCACGCTCAGATTACCGTGACCGTTTGAATCAGGCTTCTACTTGAAGAGAGTCAATCATGACTCCTTCATGCAAGCATTTAAGAAACAGTATTTCTGATACCATTCTGGGAGGAGTCCTGACAGGCAACACAGTTCAGACAGCTAGCTATAAGATGTTACATTACCACATGATCTCTGCTGGGAAAAGAACACCCTTTAAAGACCTCCAGTTGCTGACCACATGTATTAGATACACATTCAAAACATAAATTACTTGGAATCGTTCCCATTCTGCAACAGAACATTTAACACATTGCAAAGAATGCAGTGTGATGCAATCCACACAGAAATAATCGACTTAAGTCTTGTTCAGCCCACCCGATATCCTGATATTTCTGCACATTTGAAAGCTAAAACCTCATTCTATACTTTCCTGTTTAACTGATGGTGCTGTAATACATGTGGAATTTGATTGGCAGTGGTTCAAAATATGTTACTGATTATGGGTCTCAAAGAGAATAGGGTAAACTAAAATAAATTGTATGAAAAAAAAACCTAAGTACATCTTAAAACATGTTAAGGAAAGTTATGTGACAAAGGAAAACTAGATTTAAGATTTTGGTTAAAAAATTTGAACATGTCTGCCAGACAGGAAGATGTAATCAGTCTTCACTAATCATATCTAACGCAGGCCCATGAACGTGTAAAGCCACGATTGTAGAAAATATGTGTACTTTTTTTTATCAGAAACCACTGGAGTATAATGTATTTGAAATGAAGAGTTTCTCCCAGTTTCCCAGCCAACAATCCTCCAAATAAAATTGGTCATTCACTCCATAGCTGTATGTGGGACACTGTGTGTGCAAATTGGCTGCCACGGTTGTCCCCAAAATAATAATAATCCTTGCATTTGACATAGGGCCTTATCATGTCATTGAGACGTCTCAAAGTATTTCACAGAATATATTGTGAAGTGGATTGACTCTATTTTATGGGGAGCAGCCAATTGCACACAGCAGTGTCTCACAAACAGTTGTGGATTGAGTGACCAAATTATGCCACTTTTACAATATATCCTATGAAGAACCTTGAGATGTCTTGTCGAACTGATAAGGCACAACAACAACAATTACCTTTGTATAGTGCCTTTCACGTCAGGAGGACATCCCACAATAGTAAATGCAAGGAATGTTATTATTTTAAATCTGCAACAAGTATTCACTGTTTAGACAATTGGACCAGTTTTATGTTTACAGCTAGTGATTGCGTTAGCCACACACAAACTGAGCACTTACAATAAGCCTTAATGTATTGTTACCTTGTATAACAATAAATAAGTAAAATTATTGTTTAATACTAACATGTATATGAATGAATTCCATCCTACTATTTTCATTATATTTTAGCGCATGTTTTTAAATAAACATTCTGGCCACCTTTTCTAACCAATCCGAGTTTTGCCAATGGAATGTTTGTTTCGCTATGATTAAAAGTAGCTAAGCCACAGGCCAAGGAGGTCGCAAGTTTAATCTTTGGTCCTGTTCTGCATTAGCTAATCTTAACCAGGCGAAAGTGGGGGCTTTCACTGGCCTCAGGGCCACCGAATTAGGAGAAAGAAAATCAAGTACGATTTCCACTCCTCATTGTTTTCCAGGGATTTCTATTGAAAAGGGCACATGTATCGATGTTGATTAAGGACAGGATTGAATTTGGATGTCATCCTCTACAGTCATCCAACCCTCCACTGTCCAGGCTGACACTTGAAGAATGGCATGAAATGTACCATCAGTGTGTACCCGTACCTTTAAAAAAGTAGACATAGCACAGTGACTGTCAATGTTTTCATCACTAAACCCCGCTTTATTTCTGTTTACGACAACTTCTGCAGATTGGTGTGACTTGGTTACTGTCAGGAGTTGCTCTTGTAACTCTGGTTACAACTCAGTATCAATATACTTCAATATAAATCAAGCCCCATGATCACTACTAATCACTAATGGTTTAGCTGGGAACAAAGCTGGGCATTGTGAAATAAAAGCTGAATTTGAGTTGAGTTAAAATTAAGAGTTCAATTTTTATTTAATTTATGCATTAAATAAAATTGCTGTCCACATGTTGCAATCACGTTAAAAAAGATTACATGACCTGTGACATCTTCTCTCCCCCCCCCACCCCACACACACCTAAGGCTACCAGGATCACAAGGAGAGTTCATATAAAGACACAGGCAGAAACCAAGCCCAGTGCTTAACAGCCTTCAGTTTCAGCTACTGAGAACCCTCAGAAGCAAATTTTCTGGCTGTTCTGGAATGCATAATCTCTTTCCAGGAGGGAAAAGACCCCACTCCCTTTATTTATGCCGGAGAATTATCGCAGATTATCGTCTTCATGGTCTCCAAAATGTACATTTACGAACAGTGGGAATGAAACCAATTAAAACCAAGCTATTTATCAGTACAGAGCACTGATAATCTTCCGTTTGTGCACTTAGAACCACCCTATTCAATGCGGCATTGGCTTGCAAGGATTAGTGAGAGTTGAGTAGGAAGAATCCCGTTTCTGTCCCCCCTCCAGTGATATGTCTACCCCTCCAAGTCCATTGATGAGCTAGGCAGGCAGATCAATGAATAACGTCCTGGAGTACTGTGCACCTGCCTGGCTTAGGTATCTGATCATCAGTGCTGTCAGAGTTTCATTAGGATTGCTCTCTCCAATTTTATATCCCCTCCTAATGTTCTGTAATCTGGCATTAGTGTGAAATACAACCAATAGGTCAACCAGTACTTGTTTGTTGCTAAACTCAATATCAGGATACCAGGTTATGGGTTTAGTGAAGGGAGAAAAAATGTACAAATCAAATCAAAGTGGTTGGTTGCTATAAATAAAATGCAGGTATTTTCCTGTCTGCAGCTCTGTGCACAGTTCTGGGCATCAAGTCATAAAGTCACTGTACCAAGGAGACACGTATTAAAAATATTCAAAAGGGAAGCCAAAAAGAACTTTTCACCAATAAGATAAAACTGTTCACTTGTGGAAGAAGTGAGTAGGGGCCCAAAATCTCTCATGGTCCTAGATTTAAGACTATTGCAGTAAAATTTAAGATTGTGCAGAAATTTGAGAAATTATTAAATTCAGTCTTAATTGGTAACCTGTTTTCCCACAGTTCATCAACAGAACCTGCTTCCAAATTAAAACTGAATTTCAGATATTTCCAAAATTCTGCGAGATCTTAAATTTTAAAACAATTGCCTTAAGGCAAATGAGAAAATTCAAGACTTTGGATTTATTAAGCCATGAATAATAATAATCCTTCTATTTGATATAACTTCTTTCATGTCGTTAGGATGTCTCAAAGCACTTCATAACATTTACTGTAAAGTGAAGTGATTTCGAAGTAAATGAGGCAACAAATTTGTGCACAGCAATGTCCCACAAACAGCCATGAAGTGAATGAACAATTTTATCATCGGGATATTGCTGGAGTTTAATCAGTTACAACCCCATAGTTTGCCATTCAAAGCAGTGTCTGGCACGCTTCTCGTGTGTGTCCAGCTGGAACCATGCTAACCGTTAGGACTTTGGGTTGCAAAGTTAACAGGAGCTGAGTGGGAATAATAATAATAATCCTTGTATTTGATATAGAGTTTAGAGTACAAGAGTAGGGAAATCTTGCTGCAACTGTATAGGGCCTTGGTGAGAGCGCACATAAGAGTATTGTGTCCAGTTTTGGTCTCCTTATTTAAAAAAGGACATACTTGCCCTAGATGGGGTGCAGCTTAGATTCACTCGGTTAGTTCCTGGGATGAGGGGACTGACCTCTGAGGATAGGCTGAATAAACTAGGGCTATATTCTCTAGAGTACAGAAGAATTAGGAGAGATCTTATTGAAACATATAAGATTCTTAAAGGGCTGAATAAAGCAGACACTGAGGGTCTGTTTCCCCTGGTAGGAGAATCTATAACTAGGGGTCACAGTCTTAAAATTAAGAGTCAGCCTTTTAGAACAGAGTTGAGGAAACATTTCTTCACTCAGAGGGTAGTGAATTTACAGAATTCACTACCCCAGAAGGCTGTAGATGCTCAGTCCTTGAACATCTTCAAGGCTGAGACTGATAGATTTTTAAAAAATAGAGGGATTAGGGGATATGGGGATAGGGCAGGTAATTAGAGTTAGGTCTGAAGATCAGCCATGATCTTATCAAATGGCGGGGCAGGCTCGAGGGGCCGAATGGCCTACTCCTGCTCCTAATTCTTATGTTTTTATGTTCTTATAGCCTTTTATCACGTCTTTGAGACGTCTCAACGCGCTTCACAGGACATCCTGTAAAGTGAATTGACTGTATATTTTGTGGATGAAACGTGGCAGTCAATTGTGTAGAGTAGTATCCCACAAACTTGGTTTCAGTGACCAAATTTTTTTTTTTTTTTACGGGATTATTTGCTCCCTACTCTCAGTGATTGATCTACCCCTCCAATGATCTGCCACTTCAAGTTCTGCCAATGAGCAGGCTGGCTAATCTTGGCGTGAGACGTGCCCTGGAGTATTATGGACCTGTCTGGCTCATGAACCAGACTATGGAGTCCATCACAGAGGGTTGACTTGATTCCAACATTCCTTTACCAATCACGTCACCTTGGATCCAACTCAGCTCCAAGGAGAACCAGCTTACCTCCTTCGCCCTCCCCCACCCACCCCCCAGAAAAAAATTACAGTTGATGCCAGATGTTGTGCACTGTGCACTTAAAAACTGGACGAGTTGCTAAGCATTACACAATAAAGCCCATTTAAGTAACATTTTTGCATGAACGAACAGACAAAATGTAAAGGCAGGGAACCACAGATTAGTCAAATGTAACCAGACACTATTGTAGTTCAAAAATGTCCATATTTGGCTATCACCCAAACCTAAGAGCACAAGCATGGTGTTCTTTAGAACTTCAATTCTGTTCTGACAGCTGGTATCCAAATTCAGTATCTGCACAGAATGAAAACAGCAGTGAGCAACAAATGTTACTTTGCAGGATCATAAAGGTCGCATCTATGTTTGCTGTATATGGTACACAGAGGTGATTATTGGAGACTGTACACAGCTAGCAAAGCATCCTTTCATGTAGGTGGGCAGCTCAGGAATCAGGCATTGTTGGTGGAATTGGATAGCTACTTTATCAAACTGGTTAGACTCCCACTCTTGTTATTTCCATTCCAAAATGTACAACTTTCACATCAGTGCACCAGCGCTAATTTAAAACCAGGAGATAGATCACATCACTGGAGGGCTGCAAGACAAAGAAAAAAGAAAGCAAAATTGCTGGAGACAATGAATGCGGATGGTGCTTACAGGTGGTATATGTGGACCATATAACAGATTCAATGCAATGCTGCATTGGAATATAATGCTAGGTTTGAATGACTGTGAAATCTGATTACCAATATGAAGGTAACTCAGTATCGCCGTACACTAGAGCACAAGTGTGCTACTCCCAGAAATGAAACCATGGGGATTGTTTTGCGCACAAAATATACAGTCAACTTACTTTACAGTATATTCTGTGAAGCGCTTTGAGGCATCTAGAAGACGTGAATCTACACTTTCTCTTCTGAGATCATTCACATAGGCTCTGGAGTAAAATGTAATGTGATTTTTACTGATCGTCTCCTGGTAACTAATATTCATCAAATGGTATGCCACATTGTGGTGAAACAAAAATCACCCAAACCTAAGAGCAGAAGCATGGTGTTCTTTAGAACTTCAATTCTGATCTGACAGCTGGTATCTAAACTCAGACTCCTTCATTTGTGTAAAATACAACTTAGGCCTCCCTTAATTTTGATTTACTTATTGTATTTTGCTCACCCTAGTATTTGGCTGGTGCTGTAACCCATCACCAAACCAAGCTCCTGAGAATCCAACATTCATATAGTTTCCATTTGTCCGGTTTTGAGTGCGTAATCTCTCTATAGAGGGATGTACCCTGTTCACCTAAACCTAGAGAGTTTAGCGCATGTTAGCAAAAGCCAAGGCTTGGTGTGTATGTGTATATTACAGTAGTGGTGGAGTTTAACCTGATAAAACTGTAGCCAATTATTGCAAGGGTTCCTGTTATTTATCCAACTAGGTTCACCTCTAGAGCTTTGGTATGCAAGATTATCAGGAGCCGAGCGTGAAAAATCCCAGCAACGAGACTAATCCTCCTAATGACCGAGGCTGACTGGACCATCACCAGCTGTTCCTTGGGGTACTGTGGACTTGCCTCAGGTATTGGATAACCAAGACTACCACAGAAGATTGACTCAATTCCAATCTTCCACTGCCAGCCGTGCGATCTTGAAACAAACTCAGCACTAAAGAAACCCTTCTTACACTCCCCAAACTGGATACTCAATTGAAAAATAGTAGTTCACTAGATATTCAACAAGTGACTCCCTCCAATCATCAAAAGCCAAAAAGACTAATAATATTTTGATTAAAAATGAACATATTGTCTGTCTGATTTTAACACATCTTTACTATTAACTCACATAAATGTCAAAATAATACAATTATTGGCGTTTTACTTTTCCTCAGCCATTAGCTTTTATGTTTCTTCAAGTTAAAAGTAGTTCACAAATCAATTTTGACAAGCTTTTCTCCTGTTAACATCAATTATCAAGCACAAGAAAAAATCATTTGAATTTATTGTGTGGGTTTTAACATAATAAATAATTCAAATACTGATAAATAATACTTGAATTTCATATGGGGCCCTTCACCTTAGGGGGACATCTCAAGCATTTACTGCTAAGTGCAGTGTAATTTGTAGGTGAACGCAGCAGTCAAGGTGCACACAGTAATGTGCCACAGACGCCCATGAAGCGAATCCCCAATCTTATTTGAGAGATTGTCGGCCAGGGCATCGGGAGAAACATTTCAACAAAAGACAACAGCTTTAGCCTTAGTGTAGAAGAAATAGTTCCTCCAGCAGCACTTGCCTGCACACCTGCAATGCATATTAATTGCATTTGTACAGCTAATAGCCTGACTGGATGATTGCTGCCACTTTATGGCTCTTCGCAACCCTTGGGCAGCAAACCGACCAAAGCTGAATTAGCCGACAACTTGTTCAACAATTGCCTAAAAACAGTTCCCGACCCCCGCCCTCACCCCCACGCCCCCCTCCCCGCCCCCACCCTCTCTCCCTCTCTCTCCATCAGGTCTTGCAGACGCGGATAAACTTTGCCCGCGCACCGCACAGTCAACCCGCTGTACAATACATTCCGTCACAAGCTTTGAGACGTCTCAAAGGGCAAGGATTATTATTATTATTATTATTATTATCATCATCATCATGATTATGAACATATCATTATGTACCTCTAGACTTTTTAGAGCGGTTTT
This sequence comes from Callorhinchus milii, assembly GCF_018977255.1. Classification (NCBI taxonomy): domain Eukaryota; kingdom Metazoa; phylum Chordata; class Chondrichthyes; order Chimaeriformes; family Callorhinchidae; genus Callorhinchus; species Callorhinchus milii. The sequence goes on along the minus strand of NW_024704742.1, from coordinate 32,997,757 downwards.
TTTTTTGGGGGGGGGGAAGTGGAGGGGAGATGATGGGGTGAGTGAGTGAGTGAGTGAGTGGAGTGAGTGAGTGGGTGAGTGAGTGGAGTGAGTGAGTGAGTGGAGTGAGTGGAGTGGAGTGGAGTGAGTGAGTGAGTGGAGTGAGTGAGTGAGTGAGTGGAGTGGAGTGAGTGGAGTGAGTGAGTGGAGTGGAGTGGAGTGGAGTGAGTGAGTGAGTGGAGTGAGTGAGTGGAGTGAGTGAGGATGAGGAGGAGGAGAGGAGGAGGAGGAGGCGAGGAGCCAGGAAGGAAGAATACCAGTAGCGACTATTGATCGATACTCTACCGGCCAGTGATGAGTTGGCTCCTGGACGGGGAGCAGATGGGTTGGATGTAGTAGTTCTCCAGCTTGACCCCTTGGGCGGCCAGTCTGTCGAGGGTGGGCGTGCGGATTTCGGACCCGTGGTAGCCCACGTCGTGGAAGCCCTGGTCGTCGGCCAGGATGAAGATCAGGTGGGGCTTGGAGGGGGGCTCACTGCCCCCCGAGGAAGACCCGGGTCCTGGTGGCCAGTCCCGGGACAGGTAGCCAAACGTCAAGAGACTGGCCACTGAAAACCCGGCCAGTGCCCCCACCATGACTGGAAGCTGCAGCCCTCCTCTCTCTCCCCCCCCCCTCCCCACCCACACCCACCCCCACCCCCGGCTCTTCCTGCGCCCCTTTCAAGGCATCCGGGAGCGGGTTTCTACCCCGGGATCGAACCGAGCCGAGCCGAGCTCCCGCCAAATAAATAATAATAAACAAATGCAAAACGAACCCCCCCAAAAAAAATTGAGGTCGAAAAAAATATATATATATATGTGTGTATGTGTGTATGTGTATCTATATATATGTGTGTATATGTGTGTATGTGTATCTATATATATATCTGTATATGTATTGTGTATCTATATATATATATATATCTGTATATGTGTATGTATTGTGTATCTGTATCTATATATATATATATATCTGTGTGTCTGTCTCTCAGTGAGTTTCTCTAAAAGGGCAGACAGTGACTGTGCGCTGAAGTGCTGCCTCGGTTGTCCGCTTTTTTTCCCGCTGCTGTCATCCCCCCAACGAGGACCGCGTTCACCATTTCTGGTCACTTGGGCTGAAGGGTCAGATCGGACGTAAAAAGCAGAGGGAGAGCGGGGTGGGGTGTGGGGGGTGGGGGACCCGCTGGGGCTGCTCTGGCTGCTGTGCTCTGGCTGCTCTGCTCTGGCTGCTGTTGGCTGATGTCGGTCCCACTGTGTGTCCCACTGTGTGGGTCAGATGCGCTGCTGAAGTTCCTGTGAGTGAGAGGCTCAGTGAGTGAATGAGTGAGTGAGTGACTCCTGCACTGCTTTCACCTTCGCCTGAGCAGCGCCCTGCCCAGCTTTGCCCTGCCCTGCCTTGCCCTCCCTGCCCTCCCTGCCCTGCCCTGCCCTCCCCTGCCCTGCCCTGCCTTCCCTTCCCTGCCCTGCCCTCCCTGCCCTGCCTGCCTTGCTCCCTCTCCCTCTCCCTCCGACCCCTGTTGTTCTTGCTCTTTCAAGCCCGCAGCCGGGAGCCAACTAAAAAGCAGCATCTGATGTGTCCTCTCTTGGATTGCGCCATCCATACCCAGCCCGTCTCACTGCTCCCCGACACACTGTCCTTACGTGCAACACCACAAGTAAATCTCAGCAGCAACTTTCAGTGCGTTCTGACTTAAGGACCTGATAAGATTGCCATTAAGATACACAGGGGAGTTTGTACATGGAGTCCTGTAGCTCAGTGGTTAGAGCACTCGCTTTGCAAGTGAGAGACCTGAGTTCAATTCCAGTCAGGGCGAAACCTTGGGCAAGTTTCCTTACTCCACACAGAGCCTAATAATAATCCCTCCAAAACCAAAAACAATAATAAATTGGTCATTTTCAATCTACGACTGTTTGTGGGACATTGCTGTGCGCAATTGGCTGCCGCGTTCGCCCACAAATATACAGTCAATTCACTTTACAGTGTGTTCTGTGAAGCGCTTTGGGACGTCCTCCCGACGTGAAAAGCGCTATATCAAATGCAAGGATTATTATTATTATTATTACATTCTCAGAAACCTCCCACGTGTGTCGGGTTTTATTGCTAGCGCTTGGAATTTGTTTACCCTTTCGGGAGGACAATTTTTTTTTGGAGCCAGCGAGGGTGTCTGACTCATGAGGAAACCATCACCATGGTTAAGAGTATCCAGACCAAACCGAGAATCCCATGCATCCCATCTACACATGGAAATCCCAGAGATAGATTGTTGGAATGGAAGCGCACTCTCTCCCTGGAGGGACACACCCTGCTGACCTAATACTGGAAAGTATTAGGCGCAAGTTGGCAAGAGCCATGGCTTGGGGATCCATGGTGTGCATTGGGGTGCTACTGGAGCCTAACCAGCTAAAACCGCATGGCTTGCCAATAATGGCACTGTCTGGCAAGCTTTCCTGCTGTTTGTCCAGCCAGGACCACCCTATCTGTTGGCTTGCAGGGTTAACGGGAATTGAGTGGAACGCGTCCCTGTCCCTAGTGACTGGTCTCCCCTTCCAAGTCCTGCTGATGAGCCGGGCTGGCGGTGCTGTCAGTAGCAGTGCCTTGGAAACCTATGGATCTACCTGGTTCAGGAAACCTACTGTGCCACAGAGGACCAGCTGGAGAGGATGAGCAAATAGTTTTAATACAGAACGCACTAAATTAAGCTAGTTATACCAATAAATTGGAACCGGACTCATTGCGGACAAAGAAACAATGCAGATAATTAGTCATTTGGTAAAATAAAAATTGGCTGAGTTGGTTCATTAAAACAAAAAATCTCATTGTGCATATAGTACATTGCGCATCATGTGAGTTGACTGTCAGTCAATTTAAGAAAAAAACAGTTTAACCAAAATATTTGAAGTGACATAGTCTATCATTTTGTTGGTCTCAGAAGATTTATATATTTAGAATTTTCTGTTAAATCATAATAGTTATTATTTTACAAATAATATGAATATAAACAAGATGGTTACGAATTGGCAGCCTTATGAAGTCAGCATCCAAATAATTAAACAAAGGAGAAAAGTGTTTTGTGAGACTTAAAATCCAATCTTTACATAAATATGTTTTAAAAGGAAACAGTTCTTGGTGAGTAGAATAATTTTACACAACCATTTCTCTTTAGGAAAGGATAGGTCATAATAAATCTGTAGGTCCACAAGCAACTTGGAATCAATGGGTTGAAACTGTAACAAGTAATTCAATGTGAGCTGAGCTGAGTGTCTGAGCTGGAGTCCTGGGAATCGCACCCAAAATCTTTGAGAACTGCAACCTCCATGATGTCTGCTGAAAGCTTTGGGTCCAACCGTTTAACAAACTCCACAACAAGGTCACAATTTTCACCCCATGTTCCACCCCATTTGTAAAATTTAAAAGACCTCATAAATGTGGTTTAATGTGGCTGGTTTAATGTGCAATACATGGGTAGGTTTCATGAAAGTTCAAACTGAGATTGGTGTCCGAACAGAGTACCAGAGGGTCCAGAGGGTCAACAACAACATCCACAAAAACTTGCACTTATATAGCACCCTCCACACAGGGCAGCAACTCAGAGTGCTTAACAGTGGCGGAGCCTGACTCCGAGCTGGGGGGAGTGGGGATGTAGGCGTAAACATGGTCGAACAGGAAAGTTTTCAAGTGATACTTGAAAGAGGGGAGAGAGGGGCCAAGCCTAAAGGAATGATGGAGAGTGTACCAGAGTTTTGGGGCATAGTGGCTGAAAGCACGACCTCCAATGGTGGGGCAGAGGGTGCGAGGGACAAGCAGGAGGCTGGTGCTAGTCAAGTGGAGGCACTGGGTGGTGGATTGGGGAGTGAGGAGGTTGGAGAGGTAGGGAGGTGCCAGGGAGTGAATGGATTTGAACATGAGTGTGACGATCTTGAAGTAGATCTGCTCAGTGATGGGGAGCCAGTGGAGCCTGGCCAGAACTGGTGAGGTGTGGGTACAGAGTTTGGTCTGGGTCAGTATGCGAGTGGTAGAGTTTTGAATGAGCTGGATCTTGTGAATGGTGGAGCTGGGGAGACCGACAAGGAGTGCATTGGAATAATCCAAGCGAGAGGTGACAAATGCATGCACGAGGGTTTCGGCTGCATTTGGGATAAGGTACGGTCAGAGGCAGGCAATGTGGTGGAGGTGGAAGAAGGCGGTCCTGGTCAGGGACCGGATGTGGGGAAGGAAGGACAGTTGGAGGTCGAACCGGATGCCTAGGTTGCGCACAGATTCAGTGAGTCTGAGGGAGAGTCTAGGGAGGTTGAGGAGTTTAGATCTTTAGGAGTGAAGCTGTTGACGGGAGCCAAGGATTATGGCTTCCATCTTGTGCATATTCAGCTGCAGGAAGTTTACACTCATCCAGGCTTTGATGTCTCCCAGACAAGCTGTTAGCTCATCGGCAGACCTGGAGTTCGTACTGGAGGAGACAAAGTAGATTTGTGTGTCATCTGCATTCATGTAGAAGTTTACCCCGTGTCTGCAGATGACATCGCACAAAGGGAGCATATAGTTAAGGAAAAGAAGAGGGTCAAGGATGGAGCCTTGAGGTACCCTGCAGGTGACCCGGCAGGGGCAGGAGGAGAAACGCTTTGCTGAGATGAAGTGGAGGTGGTTGGTTAAGTAGGACTGGAACCCTGTGAGTGCGGTCCCACTAAGGTAGATGAGGGAGGAGAACCGATGGAGGAGGACGGCATGGTCGATTGTGTCAGACGCGGCAGAGAGATCCAGAAGGACGAGGAGGCAGAGGGAGCCCTGGTCACAGATAGAGAGATTGTTGTTTGTGAGTTTGACAAGCGCTGTCTGTGCTGTGGGCAGAGTGAAAACCAGACTGCAGGGGCTCGAGGAGGGAATGGAGGGAGAGATGTGATCGAGGTTGACCTGCAACAATGCATTCCAGGACTTTGGCAAGGAAGGGTAGGTTGAGGATGGGATGGTAGTGTGAGAGATTAGAGGGATCAAGGGTGTGTTTTTTGAGGAGGGGTGTGATGACAGTGGTTTTCAGGGGGAGTGGAACGGAGCCTGAGGAGAGAGACTGGTTGACCGTGTCAGCCAGCAGGGGAGAGAGAAGGGGAAGTTGAGTGACCAGCAGCTGGGTGTGGAGGTTCAAGATAGCAAGTTGTGAACTTCATCTGGGTTATTGTGATTGAGAGGGAGGAGGGAGAAATGGGAGCAAAGGTGTAAGGAGGGGGGAGTAGCAGGAGCTGTGGCAGAGGGAGAAGGTGGTGTGGATAGTCTGGGTGGGGTGAAAGGGGACATGGTGGGGGAGGGGGAGGTGTGGAATGATGCTGCCAAGCAGATGTTTCAATTTTTCAGGCAAAGAAGTCTAGGACCTCTTCGCACTTGGCGTTTAGACGTGAGGATCAAGGGGGCTTGACGGGAGGTGGGTACACGGAGGAGGTGATGGACAGTGAAAAACAGTGTCTTTGGATTGTTGTTTGCCTCCAGCATGATTTTGGAGTAAAAGTCAGTTTTGGCCTGTGAAAGGGAGTGGCAGTAGGTGCGGAGGTGCTCGAGCCACAGCTGGTGGTGAATCGTGAGGCCGGATTTCTGCCATCTGTGCTCGAGCATCCGGGTTTGTGTTTTGAGTGAGCAGAGATTACTGTTGTACCGGGGGAGCGGGCGGGTTTGGAAACTGCCCAGGATTTCAGGGGAGTCAGAGAATTGAAGGTTGTGGGAAATACGGTCATTCAGGATCGCTGCGGGTGGAGGACCAGAGGGAGAGGAGATCCAAGAAAGAGAGGGCATTTGTGAGGGATTCAGGGGGAAGCTTTTTCCAAGGGCAGAAGAAAATGGTGGCGGGTTTGGAAGAGGGGAGGGGGATTGTAGGAGGAGAGGGAGATGAGGAAGTGGTCCAAGATGGCCTTGTTCATGATTGACAGTTCGGAAATGTTAAGGCCATGTGTGATGACGAGGTCGAGGGAGTAGCCACGGTTGTGGGTTGACAAGTCGATGTGGAGGGTGAGGTTTTAGGGAGGAGAGGAGGGCAATGAAATCTGAAGAGGTGGTGCAAGGAGAGTTTCAGGTGATGGTCAGGTCAATTGCATCTTATCTGGGGTCACTGATTCTGAATTATTTTTCAACTCCCACAATGTAGATCCCTTTTGTCAGGTATAATTTATAACAGGGTAGTTGAGAGCAGCTACGCCACTGACTATATTTTGAAAAAGTAAATGAACCAGAGCAACAGTAAAATAAACATCGTGGAGGCTGGAGAGCAGAGGCCAGCTGTCACATGCCTTCTGCTCTGCTTTCTTTAACCCCTGCAAAGTATGTTGTGGTTGTTAGCATTCTGCACCGGTTCTGATTATCCAGGTAAATAATGAAGACCTTCTAGAGTGAAATGATCTGATAGTCACATCTGTACATCTGATTAAGTATTGGAAAATTTCTACCTCATTTTTTGCATATGTGAATGATATGGGAATGTACCACCAAGGACTATATAAAACCCAGATACAGTTGTTTCATGAGTCATGCAGACGAATGGAGTACAAATAGTAGCATTTGTGTTGTAGTCTGAATATGGAGCATACGGTTATATATTGTCTGCTCACAATAAGGAATGAAGGGACAACAGATTCTCATGCATGTATGCTCAAACATTGGCACATAGTGCCGTTTGCTGACTCTTGTATTGCCAAAGAATTTGTTGTTGATTAGAAAGAGCTGAGAAGACAGTTGCCTCTTTTCAATCAGTAGAAAATACCAAAGTGGCCTCTTTCACTGCAGGAAGTTTTTTTAAGTAATAAAGGCAGGGCTTGCGTCAGCTTCTTGTTCAATACGAAGCAAGAGCTGTAGGAGACAATTTCTAGGAGGCAGTTTAATTTCCAGAGATAATTTAAAGAGTCGGCTGGTACTTTGAAAATCTTGGCATTGCATAAATACAAAATGTGCAGCACAGGAACAACTTAACATATATTTGGCATTCATTTGGTGCAATAGATCTGGAACTGCGCAATAATGTCTCCCCGCCACACACACACACACACACACACAGAGGCACAATTTTTTTAAAAAAAAGCCCTGTAGGCCTGATTCTTTTTCCTTTACAGATACTCTGAGGCGACCATGCAAAAGTACACTGTTTACCTTGGAATCATTGTTTTTAGTGTTTCTCCCTCAAGTTTAAATGTCACCTGAGCAGACTCCTCACACACTCCATCAATCACACAATGACATCGAAACATGCTGACCTCACTGAACATATGTGACCCTGCTGTGCATATAGTGCAAAAGACAGTAATAGCAGAAACTGGTATGGGAAGGAGCAAATGGAAATAATGGTCATTTTCTTTGGCTCTTGAATGAATTACCCAATCCATTCGAAAATATTTTAAATAGTACCTGAGGAAAAAAGGTCTTTTGAAAACAATTATTAGGTGAGTGAATAATGTTTAACTATTATTTGTGTCTCAGATGTCGAGGTGAAATTCAAAAGTCTAGATTCTTGATCTGGACTGATATACATCTTGTTATCGAATATGGCCAAATTTGTTAGGTTTGCAAAATAAAATAAACTTGCTGCATGCAGTATGACTCTGTCATAATATGACTTGTTATACAGCATGAGTCCATTTATTGTGCAGATAAGTTGGTATAATGGGAGTCCAACTATGCCAGCAGTGCAGTACTATTCTGAAGCAGAGCAGCTGATTTCCTAGATCTGCGTTTCAATTAGTCCCGCAAGCAAGACTAAAGAAGTGAGACCAGTAGCCATTATTTTGCAGACCTGTTATAACATACGTATAATTTTAACATTGCTTAATAGGCTGGTCTTTTTCATCAGCAACTGTCTGACACATGTAGACTTCCATGCTTAAACCAGGTACCATGCTTAACAGTACTAAAACCAGACTGATAGTTCCACATATGTATGCCACCCACATATGAAAATTTCTTTGTGTCTGGAATGGAATGTACCTGGAGAATGCATCTTTCTCCCTGGAGGGATGCAGCCTGCTTACCTAATTCTGGAGAGTATTAGGCACAGGTTAGCAAGAGTTAAGGTGAACTAAAACCATTTGCAGCTTACTGCTGAGAGCACTGTTTGGCAAGTTTCCTGCTTGTCCATCTAAAAGCACTGTACTCATTACAGCATAAACTTACAGGATTAACTGGAGCTGAGTGGGAGGATTCCTCTGATCCCGTCTGATCCTCTGAGTTCTGTCGATGAGTCCAGTTGGCTGGTCTGTCATTAGCAGTGACTGGAGAACTCTGGATCCACCTGGTTCAGGAACCAGACTACCAAGAGCACACAAAGGGGTAACTTAGTTCTGATATTCCATTGTTGTGTTTTTTTGCCTCTTCTCAGGGTCTCAAAGACAGTATCCAAACAAAAGTCTGTGCCCACTACAATCCCCCTAAGAATCAATAATTGGGACACATGCCCCTTGTAGGTTCCAGTCAATACATTCAAGGTCTCCTCTCAAGTTGTGCAGAGCTGTTATACTGCACTTGAGAGTGCTCACCATCATTTGCCACTGAATGGACCAGTGTTCAAGATGATTAGTACAGCGCATGAAATCCCCAGTTGATGAGATCCCTAGGTGAGTCTACCAACAGCACAGTATCATCTGCAACAAAGCATCACCATTCTAACAGAAATGCCTGGAGCAGATACACCAAGTCCATCCCACTCAATGCCATTTAATAATCATTGATGAGGACATCAAATAAAGTTGGCAGCAGTGAACTGCATCCCCCAACCCTGCTCGGTGAGTCCCCCATTAAACTTAACATGAATATTGGAGCTGGACTACACATTCTGGATAAAATCCAAAATTTGGTCTTGTTTTACCTTGGTTTCCAATTTTGTCATGAGGTCTTCATGAAGTGCTGGGTCAAAAACTTTATGGAAATCAATGAACACAACATAAATAGATTTCCTCTGAGCATTACAACATCTCATGCAAAGACACAACCTACCCTACACACTGTCTGTTTCTTCCTGGCCTCCAATGCATCTGAAATATGTTCAGTGACTACCTCAACTGCCACCATAGTGGTGGAGTCACTGAAGTCACTGAAATTAATGAGATACCTAGTTAGTTTTTGGTCTGCCTGGTGTGGCCCTTCTCGTGAATAGATACTACAATTTTGCTCTGGTGGACACTGATGGATGTCGGGTCAGACAGAACATAAGATTCATAGAAAAATACACAATGCAATGATTTCTAATGGGATTCTGAGTTACAAATGGAGACTCCTTTTGGTAATCAGAAGTACATTATTCCCACCCACCATATCCCCAGTCTGGAAGTAGATCGGATTGGAGAACACAGGTTGGTTTAATGCACTTCCAGTGAGTGGAAGATATCCTATTTGTATCTTGGACATTTTTTCTCAAGTAGTTCCATTTGAAATCTCCGTGTTTTAGATTCCAGCATTTATAATTTGGGTAAATACCTGATAAATATCAGTAAAGTTGGAAAGGAACCAGAATAAGTAAGCTAACGAGTGGTAAATGAGGTGGAGCTGGAAGGGGTTGGGTTCAGATCCAAAGTCTTACACAATATTGCCTGGAGCCCACAAGCAGACCACAAGCGGTTTTCTGCAGTCTGCCAAAATGTTTGTTACTCCTTCGGGATAGAGGGAGTGCTGCTATCTGACAGTTTCTGAGGTTGGCAATGGGGCGTTTATTACATATATAGTATGACAAAACATTAATGAGGCCCACAAGCTGAATGTACAAAATGGACTGGATGTTTTGAACACATTAATCAGTTAAAGAATTTGCTTTGCTAACTTAGATGCTAAATATGTGAGTGGGTGAGCTCTCTGTTTTTCTTCCCATTTCATGGTTTCACTCAGCTATAAGATAAGCATATCTGGGAAGGTGAAGGAAAGGGTTGCAGCCTCAGCAAAGCCCCTCTGAAGAAACAGCTTGCTTTTATTTCCAGTGCCTTATTACGTTAAAGCATCTCAAAGCTCTTTATAATGATTACTGTCAAGTGTAGTGACTGATCTTTGTAGGAAAATGCAGCAACTAATTTGAAGACAGCATTGATCCACAAACAGATGATCAATTTTATCTGGACGATTGTTGGCCAGGACAGAGGGAGAAACCATTCTGTCCACCTGAGCAGGCAGACTTTGTTTAATATCTCATCTGAAGAACGACATCTCAAACAATACAATTTTCCCCATTGATTTGAAGTATCAGACTAGCCTGTTTGAGTACAACGACCTGACGTGAAACTTGAACCAATAACTTTCTGACTCAGAGTTAAGAGTGCTACCAACTGAGCCTGTCTGAGGCTGACACCTATTCTAGTACATTGGAGATCAGAAGGCAAAATAAAACAAAATTGCCGGAAATAAACATAGCAGGTCAACAAGCACATGAAAGGGAAAGATAAATAAAAATTTCATGTGTGACTCTTTTATCAGATTTGAAATCGTGAGTTGGGGAGTCTCTTTATAAGAGAGAGGGCAAATAGGATGAGTCAAAGGTTAATAGAAACACTTGGGTTGAAAATAAATAAATGAAAAGGCACTTGTTTCTATGGCAACTCTCTCATTGGATTCCAAAGTTCAAGGAAAGGAGAACTTCACAAATTGTTGGAAACAAGAGCACTTTACTGTCATTTGACATGTCAGAGTGATCAATAAAACTCAGCCAGCTGTGACACATCTACTTCTTTCCTGTCAGCTTTTGCCATTTTTTTCCAGTTTAATGGATTTGTAAAGTGGCTTCCTCTTCAGAACTCGCCTCAGGAATCAGGAAATCGTCCTGGGGTTCTGTGTCAGCATAGTTCATTTGTCTTCTGTTACTCCAGTAATGCTTGTTAAACCCAGCAGAAGATAAAACATATTTCCAATACTTCATTAATTTGTTTGCAGGTTAGTGAAATGCTTCAATTGTGATCTCATGTGCAAAACTTTATGAAACTATCTTATGAAACAGTCATGTGTCCGAGTACAGTTACATCCCCAACAGAGCACAAACTGCTGGGAAACTTTTTTTCAGGTGAATGGAAATAGTTCAGGGGGAAAATGTGACATGTGATAGCAGCACCAATAAATAATCACATCGACCAAAAATGTGGTAAAAAGCAGAGTGAATGGTTATTGAAGGGAACTTTTCTCGAGTCCACGGATAACTACTGACTGCATCTGACTGCATTCATGATCAATGTTGTAATTGTCATTGGTGATAACACCACCTGCTGAATGTTTACCCCTTTGTCTCATGAAGGATGTTGCATTTAAAGACATTTTTTCATACATACATACCAGAATAAGTAAGCTAATGAGAATTTAATAAATATCAGTTATTGTGCTTTATTACACTTAATCTAGGTCTTTAATTCGACTTGTTATGATGGTTTGTCTTAATACTTGCCTTTCAATGCAGCTTTTAAGACCATTTTCTCTTATAGCAGCATTATTAAACTGGAACAATTTAAGTCAGGTTGGGAAAAGCCAAGGCTTGGGGAAACAAATTGTGCATTGGAGCACTGTTGGATTTTAACCAACTAAAACTGTATTGGTTGTTGTATGTTGCAAGGTGCCTGACACATGCAGAAAGCCATCACTGTGATTAAGAGTATCCAAACCAAACTGAAAGTTCCATGCATCCCACCTACACATGGAAATCCCAGATATAGATGGTTGGAATGGAAGTGCACTCTTTCTCTGGAGGAACACATCCTGCTGACCTAATTACCAAAACTATTAATTGCAGGTTGGCAAGAGCCAAGGCTTGGCGGCCTCAGACTATGTTGGGGGTACTGATGGAGTCTAACCAGCTAAAACCGCATAGGAACACTCTCTAATTTAATTTAATCCTTGCATTTCATATAGCACTTTTCACGTCGGGAGGACGTCCCAAAGCGCTTCACAGAACACACTGTAAAGTGAATTGACTGTATATTTGTGGGCGAACGCGGCAGCCAATTGCACACAGCAATGTCCCACAAACAGTCGTAGATTGAAAATGACCAATTTATTATTGTTTTTGGCTTTGGAGGGATTATTATTAGGGGTGTGGAGTAAGGAAACTTGCCCAAGGTTTCGCCCTGCCTGGAATTGAACTCAGGTCACTCGCTTGCAAAGCGAGTGCTTTAACCACTGAGCTACAGGACTCTAGCAAGCTTTTCTGCTGATTGTCCAACTAGGAAAGCCGTACCCATCAGGGCCTTGCCTTGCAGGGTTAATGGGAGCTGAGTGGGAGGATTTCCTGTCCCCCATGACCAGTCAGCCCTTCCAAACCTTGCCGATGGCTTGGAAACTGAGAGCTGGAACTACTGCGCTTGTTAGTTCCTTCTAGACTTATTTCATATTTTGAAAGAGTTAACTGTTAATCTGAATGGAACTGTTATAAGAATAAGCACGCTGTTAGCCTGTTTAGTGTTGCCTCACACTGTTTGGACATGGATCGCAATGAGCCAACTAATGCCCCACAGATCTTTTTCAGCTTTCCTCTTGGCAACTTCTATGCAACCCATAAAGTGAATAGATGTGCTTTGTATTTTTCTTCCTATACATGGTACCTTGAATGCATTTACATTAAACTTTACTTGCTAGTGATCAGCCCAGATGCAAACATTATTAAGTTCTCTTTATAAGACCTCGACTGACTCTTCTGATTCCATAATGTCCCTTGATGTGATAAAATCTGCAATTTTAATTACTTTACATTGAGTCTGTGGATTCAGGTCATTTATGTATACTAGGAGCAAGAGGCCTCCCAGCAAGGAACCCTGAAACGCTTCAATAAATAGCTCTATACTCTTTAACCTGGAACTCCTTACAACTACTCTCCGGTTGTATCCTTTCACCAATTACTAAATCCTTGTCCATATCTTATCCTTGATACTCAGTGGCATTACTTTGTTAAGGGATCTCTCGTATGGTATTCTGCCATAGGTCATTTGGAAATCTATGTATACTATGACACACAAACTTCACTGATTTTATAATATCACCCTCTTTCAAAAGAAGGTCTGTTTTTAGTGTTTATTTTAGTTGTAGAAGGTTAACGTTAAAGAAACAAAGCTATTCCTTTGCATTTGAACAGTTTATTTTTTGTAACATTTAAGGAGAAGTGGTTATCCTGAGGTAAGTGTGATCAGGGGCCAAAATGCCTTTTTCCATCCATTCTATTTGGCCCCATTGTAGTTTTTAAGAATAGGTCTGCATAGCTGTTGAAGATATCATAAACATTAGGTTCAACCTATCTTCCTTTCTTGCCCCTGGGGATTCAGTTGGATCTTCCGAGAGACAACTGATTGGCCTCATCAGTGGGTATAATGGTAATTGCTACCAAGAAAATCTAATTCTCAACTAGAAATGATCATTTGTCCAGAAAAAGGAAAGCCTGTTGGACTTCATACCACCTAATGGGATGACATTTACCTACCACCACCAGCAAAATGAACATTCTATTTGGAGTTGGCTGCAATTACAGCTTGATTTGGCTCATGTTACAAAGAGGCCCATGCATATTCGTCTGTTTCAATATTCTATAGGGTCCAGAATCCTGAAAGGAAAAAAACACCTTTTAAACATCAACACTTGTTTAAAGTTGGTAATTGGATGCCATTCCAAACTCCCCCTGGAGCCTGGATTGTTAGTTTATTCCTATTCCTTCCAATTGAATGCATTTCTGGCATATATATGCTTTGAGCAATAATTCATTTTGAATGCTGGTGGCCTACAGTGTTATGATATAGATATGTATTAGATATATATCATACATATATATTGTTTTACTACAAATTAATGCACACAAATGATTTCTATTTGTTACAGTTGCTTAGTACTGTTCAAGTAACAGCAACATAGCCACAGTAATTTTACGAGTTCTCAGGAACTAGTCTGATGTGATAAAATAGACTCAGATAGGTAGATTGTCAAATAATGCTGGAAAGTTTTGAAATTGGGTTTAAAATCTCCTGAACCCACACTACAAAGTACTTGCACACATGGGAAAAACTCTATAATAATTAATGGATTTCAGGGAAATGGGAAGTGATGGAGATCTTACAAGCATAAAACTCTCCTCAAAATTGGGCTAGTGGGAACTGGCTAAGCTGTAACCTTTAGGAAATGGAAATCCGAGACGTTATTTCAGCTGAGACTAATGAATCAATTTTCAATCATACAAAAAGTTTTGTTTAAACTATGAGTTGTTGGACACATATACAAATATATGTTTAAATCTGCTGACCAGTCTCTAGCTGTTAATGTTTATATTGTAGTGTCAAATAGAAACCAGGTTACCACTGATCTGTTGTCTTACCCTATAACCTTATTGTGTGGACTGTTTCCGTGAGCAAAGCAATTATGTTCTTCAGGATTAGGTGCCAATGTGAAATGCTCAGTAGTTTCTGTAATTGCGGGTTCTCAGGAGCACACTTTAGAGTGACATAATTTAGCAGTAAAATAATGGAATAATCCAGCTGTTCTTTATTGTTTCTTCAGCTGTTGATGCCCTACAATGGAAATCAAAACCTTATGTTTCTTATGTTTCCATTGAGGATGAAATAGCCATTTTTTGCTTCTCTACAGATTGACACTATTGTTACTTAGGCATAATCCCTTGAGGAAAATCCTGCTAGGTTTTAAGCAGTAATTCTGCTACATAGTAATAATAATCCTTGCATTTGATATAGCACCTTATCACATCTTCAAGATATCTCAAAGCACTTCACAGAATACACTATAAAGTGAATTGATTGTATGTTTTGTGGGCGAAACACAGCAGCCAATTGCGCACAGATAGACCAACGCAGCCAACTGCGCACTATATCACGAAGATAGACATGACATTCAGCACTGACCATGTAGTACATAATATGTATAAGGTAGCACATTTCAAGCTTTAAAAGCTTTTTTCATGGGCAATAAATGGCTTTTAATTACCTGACTCCTTTTGTTGAATATCAAAGACCTCAAGTGTGTCCCACTTTCCCCTGAATTAAAATAATCTTGAGTATAGGCTTGGTGTGACTCACACAGGCAAGATAACATTCATTCAAACACATGCTTTCATGTTGTTCCCTATTAAAGAATCAAGACAATTTGGAGGGAAAAGAAGTTATATGGGCAAATTTTATTCATAAATGCTATTAAACAAATGAAATTATCAAAATCTTCTCTATTTCTATTTTGGCTCCCAGCACCAGCTCGGGTGCCAAGCCAGTACTGTTAGTTGCTTTGGGATATCCTCCCGATGTGAAAAGAGCGAGATAAATGTAAATTTGTATTGTATTGTATTTCATACTTGTAGAGCACAGGGTCATCCTTACAATATGTTTTCCTCACCAGCTGCATTTCCCCATAAGTGTGTAAGCGTTTCCATATTTTTTGTTCTGTGGCGTGTTGTATTATTCAGACAGAAATAATTCATTGTCACAATGAGGATAAGCTGATGAACTATTCAGTAGCACATGTTTACATTCAGAGCATTTTCTTTATGCTGTGTCTAACTGTGAGCTACACAGCTTCCTTTTTTATTACTGTGCTGCCTAGCTTACTCTGCAGGAGAACATTTGGATAAAGATTTGTTTTCTGGTATATCCAATGGAGAAATGCATGTGCTATGCTGCTGAGAAAAATCAGTCTGTTTTGGGTTTTGCCAGATGTATTTGGTGATGCTAAAACTGACCTCATTGTCCCTGGGCTAGGGAGAGGAAATCTCCCCAAGGTTTCTGCTCCTGACTGCTATTTTACTAAAAAGTGTGGAGACGTCAGTTTAAGAGCAGCTCCTGCTCTGCTCTGCTGTCCTCCACAGTCACATAGCTTGTCTTTATTTGTACAGTGTATTTATTTTACTTGTACAGTGAAGAACGCTCATCACATCAATGAGATACCATTGACCTGGCAAGTGGAATCATAACCCAATAAGATTCACCACCTTCACCACCGGAAATACAATTTACAATTTGCATTTACAAAGTGCCTTTCGCATTGGGAGGCCGTTTTACACTGCTATCTCGCACTCAAGCAGGGGGTGGGTGGGATCTGAAGAGGGTGAGAAGGGGAAAGATCATCAGATTGATTTGACTGAAGAAGACCCTTCAGATCATCTAATCTCATTCCTTCACAATACCCCTCCCATCATAGTATCAAGCTGCTTTCTAAATAAGTCCAGTATACAGGCCTCAACCGTCCTTTCTGGCAATCAACCTATTCCAGTCATTCATTTCTTTCTGAGTAAAAAAGACCGAAAGTACAGCTAACAAGGTAAGTTTCAAAAGGAAGAAAAGTGGATGAAATAAAATTCAGTTTCCTTGTACTGAACAGTGGATTAATTTGAAACAGTGGAAGCACAGACTGACCAGTTTCAGGACCAAATCATAGTCTTAATTAGAAAAAATATGGTCCAGAGTAAATGGTTAATAAGCAAACTTAACCTCTAGAGAAATCACTGTAATTATTCTATTTATGTATAAATTAGTGTATGATTCTTAAAATATCCTGGCTCCAGAGACTCAAACTAGAAATTAAGCCAGACCTCTCTAACTCTTTGCTTCCTGAACTTTCATGTTACATTTAATTTATGCCAGTTCTTCAGAGTCAGTTACACCATGATAATTAAATAATCCTTGCATTTGATATAGTGCCTTATCATGTCATCGAGACATCTCAAAGCACTTCACAGGATATACTGTAAAGTGGTTTGACTGTGTATTTTGTGGGTGAAACATGGCAGCTTTTTGTGCACAGCAATGTCCCACAAACAGCTATGGAATGAATGACCAATTTTATTTTTGGGGTTGTTGGCCTGGACATCGGGAGAAACCACCTTCTCTTTTCAAACAATGCCACGGGATCTTTAACATCCACCTGAACAGGCAGGCGGGACCTCGGTTTAACGTATCATCTGAAGGATGGCACCTCTGACAATGCAACATATCTCCAACACTGTATTGGAGCGTCATGTTAGATTTATGTAATTCTGCGTCCTGATGTGGAGCTTGAACCTAAAACCTTCTAACTCAGAGGCGAGAGTGTTACCACTGAGCCAGGCTGACACACAGAGTTTGAAATCTTTTATTGTGCCACTGTGGCAAAGCATTGCTTCATTTCGTTTTCTTAGAGGGTTGTGTTATAGTTTCCAATTATAATCGGTAAATCAGTATTCATCGGGTTTTCCACNTTTTTTCCAAAGTGAGCAAAATTAATTCCTTTTTTTTACAAAAATGTTTGACTTCCAAGTCATAAGGTTGCTATGGACATCACTTCCTGCGCACTGAGCATCTTTGCTTTGCAGACACTGGATCAAATCTTGCATTTGATATCCCATGCTATCATGTCTTCAAGACATCTCAAAACATTTCATAGAATTTTACTGTGACTGTGCATTTGTTGGCTATTGTGACAATCAATTTTCTCAAACCGTCATGAAGTGCATGTCTAATTTTATGTGGGGAATTATAAGCCAGGACATTTTGTTCTTCTCTTTTGAAATAGTGCCACAGGATTTTTGTCGTTCACCTGAACATGCAGTTCAACATCTCATTGGAAGGATAACACCTCTAATGAGGCAAGATATCCCTAACATTTCATTGAAGTATCAGTTGAAACTATATGAGTTCATCCTCCTGATTCCTTCTTTCCTTCCTCCCTCCTTCCACCCACCCCCAATGACAATTTCCTGGGGATATTTCACATTTATCTACAAGCTTGTTAATTCTACTTTTAATAACTTCCAAAACCTAATATCTTTAAGTGGTGAATGCAGCTGTAAACCATTGCTCTGCATCTATGATCTGTTTAATAGTGTATGTTTGTTATAAAACTGAATACCAATGCCAAATTTTCCGTTTGTGTGAGGCTACTTGTTTATGTCGAGAAATTACAGTATTGCTTGAGAAATACTGGGGGGACTTCCATTCTTTCCAATTACATTCAATAATGAATCTTCTGTTCTACAGACATCTATGCTGCACCATGCCATAAGTCCCTGTTTCAATGTATTTCTTGAACAAGAGCTTCAAGGCCAATCGTAAGCTTTGCTTGTGTGAACCCTCTACCTCAAATTGCACATGCACAGTTCAGCACGCATCATGAGAGCCAAGTAATTGAATGTGATCCAAAACAGTCTGATGGATGACAGAAATATACATGTGCTTGTAGACAGTTGCTAACTAACTAGGTGTTCCTCAGTGCAATTAAACTTTTGTGTATTTTCACATTTTTCCAAAATCTTAAAATTAAATCTCACAGTTTACAGGGTTTTTCTGTATTACTTCTGCTACTCAAATTCAATCCCTAAGATTAACTGCACTAATGCAGAAATTTATATTCTAGAAGGGCACAATTTATCGACAGTACAAGAGCAGCTGCATTTCAAAATAATTCATTATGTGAAGCGTTTTCAATTTTTTAACTCGATAAGTGGCTACACCAAATGTATTTTCTTTACTAATAGATATATGGCAATATTAACAGACAGGTAAACATTTCATCCCGAGGTACACATTAGAACCTTTGACAAAGTACAGTTATAATGGGATATCTGATTAGTGGCTGACATTGCTGCAGGTGAGGAATAGGAGTGTATGGAATTCTCAGCTTGGTTTGGATACTCTTAAACATGGTGATGGATTTTCGCATGTGTCAGACACCCGGCTATCCAATTAATTGGAAAGATTGATATTGAAGAGTTCCTGTAGAGAAAAATAACTAATGAATGACAACTAGCTCAGCTTTAGAATAGAGTGAATGCGTGTGACTAATCTCATACACCTTTTTCAGGAGGTGATAAATTGACATTGGGGAAACCTTATGAAGTGATGTATCTAAATTGCCTTTGAGATACATCAAAGGTTCACAGTGGACTCCTTCACAGACAAATGTTGCCTTCTCTTTGGTGGTCAGCTCTGGCTCTTTTTCATCAGTTTGAGCAAATCATGATATCTCAACACTTTATGATTCATATATTTTGCTCAATCTCTTTTGCCAGTATTAGCTCTCCTTGAGTGTTCTCTCTGTTCTACCTGAAGTGTGTTCCTTGCCTTTCTTCTGCATTGCCACTTGTGTTTGATTACTCTTCCGCTTATACCACTTCCAGTCCTTAATAGCACAATCACTGTACTGTAGCAGGCATAGGCATCAATGAGCACCAGATGTATTTTTGAACAAACCACTGGCTGGAATATGTGTTTTCTGATCACCATCTTAGATGCCAGGAGCTTAATGACCTTCACTAAATAAATAGACCATTTTATATTATTTTTCCTGGAAGTGATTCCCCACCCAAGCTGCAAATAAAGGTTTTTATATTTAGGTCACTTCTTGGCGCCTGCTTGCCCTGGAGGAAAGTGACTGCTTTCATTTTTGTTTGCTTTCAACTGATGCAAATTGCTTTTGATAACATAAAGGAAGAAAGGGACAAAAAAGGCCATTCAGATCATCAAGCAAACACCTTCTAATGAATCGTGCACAAGCTGATGTTTGTTAGTCTCACTGCAGTGTACTTAAACTTAAATCTTCAGGGAGAAGTAAATAGCCACAGGTAAGATTGCCTGCTAGGAAAGGAAACTGTCAAATCTCTCTCTGATCTTAATCAAGTCAATACTTCAGAGGCCCGAAATGGTCTTAATATTTTAATCGTGTAGAATTTTGGAAAATTATTTAAGTTCAGTATCAATCTTGGAATCACGGTGGAAAACCAGCTTCAAAATTAAGATTGAAATGAACAACTTTCCAAAATTTTGTCATCTTACATTTTAAGACAACGACTAAAACTGTGAGAAATTTTGGGTCTTAGAACTCAGTCTCATGTTAATTCAACATTGACCGGTGTCATTGCATGGGTGATATTCCCAAAATTCCAATTCAATGCTAGTTAGTTTTCACTAAACTTTATCTGTCTGTCAATTTATTGATGCTACATCTATAATTCCTGTACATTACTGCCTGTTTAAGAACTCTCCAGAACACGTAGGGCAGCTGCCAATATGTCAACTAACTATTAAGCGCTTCATGATCCTCCCCTATGAGAAGGGGGCTATATAAATGAAGGTTGTTGTTGGTCTTGTCGAGGTGGATCGTTAAATGGTTAAGAATACCATTGAATGTTAAGAGGTATAAGAAAGTCATAAGGCTAAGCACAGGACTAGATTAAACAATTAAACATTGTTGAATCTCAGTTTTAATTAATTTATAGATGATGAAATTTGGGAAAAAATAATCCCCCCCACCCACTTCCAGGGTAAACTTGGTGAAAGTTGGCATTTATTTTAGAACACTGGGTACTCAAGAAAGCAAGGAAAATACTAACAAAACAGTTGCTTTTGTTGACTAGCACAATTATTCATACCGTAGAGAGTTTAGTATCCACATTAATTAGTATTGGTCCCATTTCAGATAAGCAAACAGTGCGGATAATTGAATAATTCTCAACTAAAACTTACTTAGCCTGCCAGTGTAAGAAAACGAGGAGATGAATCATTTTTTAACACTAATAACAGCCAAAACACCAAATAAATTTAACAGACCTATTGTGATCAAATACATTTGCTTCCAAAATAATCGAATTCCCAAAATAGAGGTTTTTTTTACTCTTCAACACCAAACAGGAATTTAAAATGAAACCAACCAAGCTATTCTAACCTTATATAGAGGATAATAATTTGAGATTTAACCTGAATATCTGAATAAGGTTTAATATTATTAGCATCAGTTGACGGGAAAACATACTGAGTTGGTGGTGAGCAACTTTGCTGAATGAGAGCTGCTTGATGAATCTCTGAAGGAAATAGGATGAAAAGGAACAACTGCAAAAAATGGAAGCAGTGAGCTGCCATTTGAAATAAAAGCATTATTGCTAAATAACATGTCAAATCACTATCCCAGATCATACCTTAATGAGATGTATCAAAATCAGGCAATACATTTCTGCAAAAAGTGGAGTTGAGAGACTTACAATAAGGAACTTATTAATTGTGTATGGTTGACATTATAGGATGTTTCAGTCAATAAGAATAAATCTCTGTGAGAAACAACTGATGGCATGCCAAATCCTTGTACGAAATAGAGGTCTCAGCAGAATTCTTTGAGAAGAAAGACTATTCCAACCAGTAATGAGGGTGTCACAGTGAATTCCTCTGACAACCGAAAGTCTCTAGCACTGGGAGAAACAGGTGCATTTGCAATGAGTCAATTAGAGACAAAAGGATCGTAAGAGGGAATTACTGACAGAAACATGAGTATCATGGAGAAATTCTTAAAGGAATGAGAATGGCACAGTGAACAATTGGTGGGAAAACTGTCTGTTTTAATGAACAGTGCTGTCTCAATGACAGAAATTCCAACACAATTTTGCCTAGCATTTCATTGTGATGCAGAAAGCTGAGTACCAGATTTACTTGAAGATACTATGGATACACAACATAATTTCCACACATTATGCAACTGGCATCACAGCCTGGATCTATTAGTCTAGCCTCCCCATGTTTTAGTACTATGGTTAGATGGGCTGTTTGCTGCAAACATTTGGAAGATATAAAATCTGTCTATTTACATGCACAGAATAATGCTGGAGCCCCAATGGCAGCACTGTTCAGCCCTCAAGCTTGTTTCAGCAGGATCTCCTCTGTATGTATAATAAATCAAGGCCGTTTATATTAAATACAACAAAACTCAAAGCATCCATGATTACAGTCACTCATTTTCCCCACAGTCCTTGTCCGAAAGATAAAAGCTGAAAAAACAGAGGAGCAAAACCTTGGAGTGGCTCATGGAGAAAGTAAAATAATCCTTGCATTTGATACAGCGCCTATAATGTTGAAATGTTCCAAAGTGGTTTACAGTAATTACAGTCAAGTGTAGTGACTGTGTATTTTATAGGCGAATGCCGCAGACAATTGGTGCACAACAATGTCCAACAAACAGTCAGGAGATGCCCTTAACCACTCTGCTCTTTTTGAACAGTAACAAGGGCTCTTTAATGTCCACCTGAATAGGCAGATTGAACCTTGGTTTAACATCTCATTCAAAGGGTGGCCCCTCCGACAGTGCAGTGCTCCTCCAACACTCTCCTGGAGTGTTATCCAAGACAATGGGCCCACTAAGAATAAGAATAAGAATAATCCTTGCATTTGATATAGCGCTTTATCACATCTTCAAGACATCTCAAAACGCTTCACAGAATATACTATAAAGTGAAGTGAATGTATATTTTGTGGGTGAAACGCGCAGCCAATTGCACACAGCCATGTCCCACAAACAGTTGTGGTTTGAGTGACCAAACTATTATTTTTTAAAGGAATTATTACCCCCGGAAAAGTGATCCACCAATCGACTAACAACCGGGTTCCTACTTACTGCTAGGTAAACAGAGGCGTTTGGAGTTAGGAAACTTGCCCAACGTTTTGACCTGCCAGCAATGGAACCCAGGTCTCTCGCTTGCGATGTCAGTGTACTAACCACTGAGCTACAGGTCTCCACACTATTCCCAAAGTAGGTTTTCATCAAGTTGGATGAAATTATCTATCTTGCCTGAAAACAGTGTGATTTTGGCAAAGATTCCCCAGAAGAAAACAGCCAAATAATTCACTTGTAGTGCTGTTGCCAACAGCAGGCCTGCCTTGGGCAGCAATGCTGCATTGATAATAACAACAATAATCCTTACATTTGGTAATGTTCCTTGTTTTGTGGGTGAATACCCCAAAAATAATTGTATTGGGGCTTGTACATCTGGAAATGGTTTATGTCCCTTGTGAGAGGTACCAACTCTCTTGACAGTGAGTAAATAGTCCACTCTGCTGTTGGACAGTGTGATGGCTGACTATCCTTCGGAGATTGCTCTAAAATGTGATAGTGTCAGGAATCTGCAGTCAAAAGATGGTTTCTGCAATTTCTGCAAAGGTAATGTGAGAGCACTCATTTAGCAGTGACTGAGTTGAACATGATTACAAGCATTTCTCTTCATAGGCCGGCACATCCAATGGTGGCCACACACAGCTTTGGGCCCAATTTGTTGCATAAAAATCAGGCGAAGAGCTGTATGTGTGTGTGGTGGGGATGTGGGGCGGGGTCGGGAGGGACTGAGGGTCGTCATATTTGCAGCCGGACATCAACTGGGCAGAATGTCCTTTGATGTGTTGACACAGAAAGTTCACCATTGCTAGTGGGCAGCTTGATTTGGGTATAAACTAGTGCAGGTTTGATTAACATTTAGAAGGGAGATTGATAGATACCAAACGGGAGATTAGATTCTGTTTCAGAATTTCAGTATTGACTTTGTATTGCTCTGAAAGCCCAGCAGGACATTTTCTGAGTAGATATTCTGATTAATTCCTGTGGATGGCAAGGCCTTGTGCTTACTCACTGGGAAATAGCTCCAATAATTACTTTAGATCTCATTTCATTTAATCCTGAAACTTGATTGCTGAGAATGATGCAAATGTCAATATTTTAATTTAAAAACAAATGAGATTTCATAACATTCATATCCTCACAGACCCAGAGAAAATAGGTAGAAAGCACTATGATGTCTGAAGCTAATGCTGTTTGTAACCTACACAGACAAAGGGTTATTCTTTCATTCATCCATCAGTGGACAACGTTTCTACTGCCTTCCTGAAAATGGGGGCAGACACTATATGGATGATTAATATTGTTGAGTTAAGCCAGGAATCCAGTTAATTTGCAGTGTAATGCCATGATCAGCAAAACCCATGCCCATTGTAGATTGGCTTGAGACCTACACCCTGATTACTGGATATACTTCTGGTCACACGGTTTTGTAGAGAGGAACAAGGTTTATCCCCAGTGCTAAAGGAATTATCTATGACAAATGACCAGGTAAGCTAGGGCTGCTCGGTTTCAAAAGCAGATTTCTCCGAGAGGACCTTTTAACAACAACAAAAACAACAAATTACATTTGTATATTGCCTTTCAGATTGGGAAGACGTCTCAAGGTGCTGGACAAACAAGGATTTGCATCCGAGCTGGGGTCAGGAGGTTTGAGGGCAGGGAGGGTGAGGGTTGGAGAATGACTGAAGGTGCGATCGAAGAGGAATGTCTTGAGATGGGCCTTGAAAGAGGCAAGGGAGGGGATGAGAGGGAGAGAATGTGGGATGGAGTTCCAAAGAGTGGGGCAGAAAGGCTGAAGGACGCCCTCCGATGTTGGGGCAGGCCGGGTGGGTGACATGAAGCAGGCCAGAGTTCACTGAACGCAGGTAGTGGACAAGCTGATATGGAGTTAGCAGGTCACATAGGTAGGCAGGAGCAAGGCTGTACAGAGCTTTGAAGCCAAGGATGAGCATGTTGAACTCTATCCTCTGGGGGATGGGGAGCCAGTGGAGCCAGGCAAGGGTGCGGGTATTAGGTTTTAAATATATAAATTAATAATAATAATCCTTGCAGTTAATAATAATAATAATCCTTGCATTTGATATAGCGCTATTCATGTCTTCTAGACATCCCAAAGCGCTTCACAGAATATACTGTAAAGTGAATTGACTGTATATTTATGGGTTGTATATTTCATATAGTGCCTTATCATATAGTGCCCTGGGATGTCTTTCCGAAGTGAAGGGCACGATACAAGTGTAATTTGTTGTTGTTGTTATTGTTATGATGTCCTTGTCCAGCTAATTGTTAGCATGTGGCTGGGATGTGTGAGGCTCCATCATGTATCTGTCACGTTAACAGAGCTATCAAGAAATATCTGGTTCCAGCTCACACAGTATGGGCAAAATTGAGTTTTGTCTTAACACTGACATGGGTAAATAGAGCCGGTAAGAAATTCCTGGGGGTGGGGTAGAGGAAATCATTCATCCACACAAGGTTTAATTATCATCAGAGTGGAAATTTCGGTGATAACAAGAAACTAGTGTTACCAGTTCCTACTCTTACTTCACCTGGTTGGTAGTAAAGTGTAGTGGTTGTGCCGTTCATCCTATTCTGACAGTCGTTAGAATTAAAGTATTTGCCTAACTCTCAACACCTGCTTTGTGCTACTGAAGAGAAGCATTGGTAAAAGCCCAAATAGTTTTAATGATGCAACACAGTTGGACAAGTGTGAGTGTATACCTCCTTAAGGTGTCTGGTGGAGGGCTTTTTTTCCTAGACTGTTTGAGTTTGGTCTAGTGATCACAAAGAGTCAATGTTGTGTGATCTGTCCACTTCAGACATTCACTGACATCAGTAATTAAGCTCCATTATTCCGTCACATTAGCAGAACTAACAAGAAATCTCTGGTTCCAATTCGTCCACTATGGGCAAACTTGAGGATTTGCTTAGTACTGACATGGGTGAATGAGCTGGTGAGAAAACCCTGGAGTTTATTGTGTGGTGATAAGTGCTCCAGGCAACCTGTCCTATCTGTCCAGTAAAGCATGCAGGATGCTGAGCTACATTGTCAAATCAGTTGTGTTGAAAACCCAATAAGTCATTCTTGAGCTCGAGTCAACCGACACTCAGCGTATGGGATACAGTTCTGGTCACAGGGCAAAGAGGTTTTGTAGAGGAGAGAAACAAGGTTTATCCCTAGTGCAAGAGGAATGATCTAATAATTTGGTCACTCAATCCACAATTGTTTGTGGGACACTACTGTGTGCAATTGGCTGCCATGTTTCGCCCACAAAATGTGGAGTTAATTCACTTTACACTATTTTCTGTGAAGTGCTTTGAGATATCTAGAAGATGTGATAAGGCACTATATCAAATGCAAGGATTATTACAATTATGACAAATAACCAGATAAATTAGGGCTGTTCAGTTTTAAAAGCAGGTGTCTCAGAGAGGACCTTTTAAATATATAAGCTAATAATATTTCTTGCATTTGATATAGCACATTATCACATCCTTGTACTGACTAATAATCCTCCAGGTAAAATTGGTCGTTGCTGTTGGTTGATTGTTTCGGGGAAATTTCTGTGTGAAACCTGATTGCTGGGTTTGTCCACAAAAACAGTCACTGCATGTGATAATAGTGAAGCACATTCAAATGTTTCAGGATTGTAAGGCAAGGCACTGTAAAATGCTAAGTTCTTACATGACTACAAGGGAGGAGCGAGCAGCAGCACACAATCGATCGCCGAATGGCCTTCTTATTTGCTATCATTTCTATGTTTCTTTGATAGTCTATGTTTATTTGATATTGGCAAAAAAATGTGAATGTCCATATCTCCTTCAAAATGCAAGAATTATTATTATTAATTTTTAGTAGATTTTTAAAAAAAATAGAGGCAATCAGTAACTGTGAATGGAAACAAAACTCTAATCTTTCATGACATAAAGCAATATAACTTGCAGTTTCAATGAACAGTTTTGTTCTGTTTCCATAATTTGCACAGACTACCCTTGAGAGGAAATGGTAGCATATTTTAGAAACTTTGATTAAATTCCTGAGTGAATCTATGGCAAGCTGTCTTTTCTCTCCCTGCCTCTACCCGTCTCTCAGGCTGAATAATTACAATGGATGATATCAAGTATGGACCTTCAGAATTAATAAAGTATCAACACAACCAACATTATAAACACTCAGTGGGGCTCCCTGATCTGAGAGTACAATGTTTCCCAATGTCTACACCAATTCCAGATCTGCCAACAGACAGGAACTGTGACATGGGTGAGGGGAATAGATAATATAGGTGCAAATAGGTAATTTAACCTATAGAATATTAATAATAACAATCCTTGCATTTAATATAGGGCCTAATCATGTCTTTGAGACATCACAAAGCGCTTCACAGAATATACTGTAAAGTGAATGGACTGTATATTTTGTGGCTTATTTCATAAAAACGGAAATAGAGAACATGGATTTTAAATCAAAATTCCTCAAGCAGAGCTGGAGGTTTTCCCCTGCACACATACAAGGTAACCCAGTTAGAATGCATCCCAGTTGTGCCGGCTTTGCTTAGAGTGTGGGTCTATTGTGGATCTGTGCTATGTTAGAAGTATGGTACCTCTAGCTTCAAGCTCTGACTCGCTGGCTTCCTGCACTAAACAATGGCTGACTCCTGGGTTGTTAGGTTGCTGCTTCCATCACTTTTTGCACATTACACTCATGTACGTGATTTACAGAAAGCGCCTTTGACATTACTTTGAAGTGTAGGATGTAATGTCAATGGCAAACTAACATCTTGGAAGCAGGACTGTATCCATTTGTTTTTGCAGACCCTTTAGACACCGAGTTTAATTTTTTTGTTTCCAAGACAGCGTTATACTGTAAATGAGTTGCCCTGCTGTAAGCACGTGAAACAGAATCCTAACAAAATCAACTTTCATCCTGGCTTAATTGTTGCCACTCTTGCCTCTGGATCATAGTTGTGGGTTTGAAAACTATTTGGAACTTGATCTTCGAGCCCAAGTTGAAATGAAACGTTAAGTAAAGTTCCTATCTGGCTATTCAGTCGATGCTAAAGATTTTGTAACATTATTTGAGAAGAGAGAAAGAAATAGCTCCCAGTGTCCTAGTCAACGAACATCCACATAAATTGGGCATTCACGTTCACTGTTTTGGGCACCATGCTGACAGAAAAGCCTGTCACATTTATCTACAAATATACAGTCACTACACTTTACAGAAATCACTTGTAAACCACTTTGAGACAGCTTGATATTATAGTGATTATGTCAGATGCAAGATATGTTGTTATGTATTATTACTTAAAGACTTAAAAAAACTGAATAAGGATCATCTTGTGAACAGTATTAAACAATTTAGCAATAGCTTCAGATTGAGATGAACAACTATCTAAAGGGACACGGCGATTTGCAAGCTGCTGATGCTTGGAGAGGTTTGTCTGGGGAGGGAAGGGGCCAGATTCAATAATGGAAGTGTGAAGAGAGGCCAATATTCTACAGCTTTAACTTTGTTACCTTTGGGTTCTGGTAGTAAAACATGGAGTCCTGTAGCCTAATGGTTAGAGCACTCGCCTTGCAATCAAGAAGAACTGGATTTGATTCCCAGGCAGGGTGAAATGTTGAGCAAGTTTCCTTTCTCCCCACCCTCTGTTTACCTAGCAGTAAGTAGGAACCCTGTTGTTATAGTCGATTGGCGGATCGCTTTTCTGGGGATAATAAGCCCTAAAAAAAAAATCTATGACTGTTTGTGGGACATTGCTGTGGCTGCTGAGTTTCGCCCACAAAATATACAGTCAATTCACTTTACAGTATATTCTGTGAAGTGCTTTGAGACGTCTAGAAGACGTGATAAGGCACTATATCAAATGCAAGGATTATTATGTATTATTCTAAACACATTTGTTAGTAATGTGTATATATAACTGCAAAAGAAAAAGCTTGCATATTACATAATATCTTATAATGTTGAAATATCTCAAAGAGCTTTGCAAGTAGCTATTGTCCAGTTTTCGCCTGAGGTAAAAATATCTTTGTTTATCCAGTTAAACTCCCATAAATCATAACAGTTATGACCATAACATTTAATACGATTTATGGAAAGTTATGTATAAGTTTGTCTCTTGGGACACCATGTTAGTTCTTCCAAAACCAGTGCCTCTTTTATTGAACAAAACTATTTAAATTTCTACATGACCTGTATTACACAGACATCCACCTGACATTCTTAAGCAAATAATAGGTAAAGTTCCTTGAGCTGTCTTTCGGCCTTTACAATGTACAGTACCATGATAATAATCCTTGCATTTGATACAGGGCCTTATCACTTCTTCGAGATGTTCTCAAAGCGCTTCACAGAATAAACTGTAAAGTGAATTGACTATATATTTTGTGGGCGAAATGATGATTGGTCATGATCTTGTTTCCCATGCTTCAGTGTTTCAAAGGCAATACACTTCACACAGTACTTCATCAATGCAACCAGTAAGTGAGGTAGTGGAGATATGAGTTATTTGGGACTAAGAAACCATTATGATTTAGTCGTAATGACTTGTAAAATACGACTAGTGCAAAAAAATCTAAGCGTATTTTGGTAGGAAACTGATTGGGTCTCGGTTGCATGTCCGACTTAGACAATTATACAATTTATAATGAGACCTGTACAATGAAGTGAAGAGCCTTACACGTCTCCAATACAATTTTACATTGATCTCTCTCAGCAATGCTCCATGTCAAACATATCCTGCATTGTACTGTATTATTGGCTTTTAATTATAGCAGTATTCTTAGGAGAAGAAACAAATAATCAAACTTTCCTGTTTTACATCCTTGGCAACTTTCCTCTGAAATGGATATCTTAAACATTTACAAAGCAGAACTGTGATGAATTTTAATCTAATTCCCAACTTTAACCAAAAAATATCCTGGACACACACACACCTTGGTAGTAAAACGTTCTGGGACCCTACCTGGCGTGAGGGAAGCAATATAAATGCAAGTTGTTGTTTTTGTTGGCTTTGGTGAAAGCTAAGGGGTCATCTTAGCAAACAGTGACTCCTGTGTGTGTAGAGGGAAGCATTTTTGGATTAGATCTGGAAGAGCAAAATGGGAGAAATCACACACAAAAATCAAAGTGAAGGAAAATTTGTGCAAGTAAAATGTTACATTCATGGGCACTTTGAAACTTGCTGAGGTTAGATGTGTGGCACGCCTCAAGGGCGTGTGCTCTCTCATAGATTCATCCAAAACTAAGAGTGGGAGAATATGTTTTTTTGTCCGTTCTGGTGCCTGAAAAACTGAGGACATCTTATTTATAGATTTTTNAAAAAACGCAACTTAAAACCTGGGAGTGAAGTGCACCTCTTAGTTAGTACTTGGGTGTTCTGTTTCATGAATGCTCCCTGTGTGCTCAGCTATAGGAGAGGCATTGCTATTTCAATGTTTTCATTTGTTCCTCGAACGCTGGTACACAAATCCAATCTGAGACGAATCAAAACTTTTAATTGCGGTATTATTCTTAGGAGAAGAAACAAATAATCGCACATTCCTGTTTCATAATTTGTCATCCTTAGCATCTTTCTTCAGTGCTACAATGCACATTTAAGTGTGAAAAATGACTCTGCAATGAGTGTCTTAAAAGTTTACAGAGCTAAGCTGTGTTTCAATCTAATCCCCAGCTTTCACCAAAAAATGCCCAACAATTAAACCCCCACACACGGTAGTAAAGAACAGAATTTTTCATGAAACAGTTGATACATCAACTTACCTCAGCAACAATTAGAGCTTCTATGTAACATAAATACTTTTGAAGACTGTTTCTGTCACCACTTGGGTAAGTACTATAGCTGTGGATTCCCATTACCAAAATGAATCCCACGAAGGTTTCTAAGAAATCCATTAAGAAATACTACAAAGTTGACCCCGGAGTGCTTTAAAATGTTTTCAAGAGTTGTGGGTAGTGCTGGGAGAAGGCTTGTTGAATTATATCGGTTTCCAATTAAAATAAAAGACATTCTTGTTAGTTTACAGACCTTAGTTCTGTTATTCCATATTGGCAGTTAAAGCCAACGGATAAAAATGCATTTCCCTTTTCAATACAACATTAGCTGCTGCTCACATAAAAATAAACCAGAGCAAGATAGCTGTATAAACACCATGAGCTTATAAATTGTTCCCTAGATGCTGATTTTGTTTAGTTTTTTTTTGAGTAACAGCTATTATAAATGGGTCAAAGAAAGAGGATAAACAGCGTATTCGGACAGGGGAGTAAATTATACTTTTATAAAATATTTTAAAATTATTCAATTCTTTCCAGTTAATTAAATAAAAAGCATTTAAAATAAAAAGTAAATCTTTAGCATGTCAATCTGATCGATAGTTATCACCAGTAGTAATGAGATGATATATTACAGCCATTTGTACATCTAATGTGACTGCCCATCACTTGTACACATGTATAGAAGCTTTTTTTTGTTGTGTGTGAGAAATGAGGGCCTGATGCATTTGATTTCCCTGGTTGCTTAGTGGCTATATATGTTAGTTTAGATTAATTATTGTGTTACTGGGTCAAAGGCAAGTTGGCAATGTAGTGGGTCTGATGATTCAAAACTCTCTGTCAGAAGAGTTGAACCAATTGAAATGTTCTTGGCTTTTCAGCTTAAATGTAGTTTACTCCAAAATGAATAGTTTGTTACTATTCACTGATTTCTACCGACCAAATGTGGTCTATGCAAATTCATTTACAATTATTGCATTCAACTTCTTCTTACTTTATTTTGAAACATTATCACATCATTTCCAACAGAAAGTTAGCCCAGAAATCTACTCAAAGACCTTTGCCAACATTACTCTGTAACTAATCTCTTGTCACTGACTGCTGGCTAGTACCTGTGAGTGGAAATTGACAAAATCTACTATCTAATGTGCCTTTCTTCTATAACATTTCCACTGTTGAATGAACTGAGATTAAGAACTGAACAACATGGAGAAATAACAAGGAGCACCTCACATTCACAACTCTGTGCACTCCATTACAGTCTTTTTAACAATTGACTAATTGTCTGTTAAAACAGAGGAGACAGGGATATCGGGCCCCATTCGAGAATCTGCATGAGGCATGTTTTAGTTGGCAATTTGACAGGATGATAAACTTGGAATTAAAAGTTTAAACTGGATGACACTTCATTGCTAACTGTGAACAATTACCATTATATACCCACATCCCTCAAACCTAAATCTTCAATTTAAGATTTTGACAAAATATCTTTTTTATACACATCACATAACATTATATAATATCACAAGGGAGATTCGGATGAAGCCAGACCCTCATTTGATCTTACCCTTTCAGAATATCCAACTTGCTTTCTTCCCATTGCAGCATGAAGCTGTTTTTTTAAGAATCTAGTGACCTGGTTTCTAACATCTTTTCTGACAGTTGCTGATTGTTCCTAAAGGAATATTTATTTCTGAAATTGCTCTTCACAAACCTGAGCCTCCTCTCTCTTGTCCTTCGGATGAGATGTTAAGCTTAAGGCCCTGTCTACCTGTTCAGGGGCAAGCTAAAGATCCCTTAGCACCGCTGGAAAAGAGAAGGAGTTCCTCTTTGCTGGTGTACTCAGCTCCACCATGCCAGCTCCACTCAGATCCAGTTAATCCAAAACTCCACTGCCCCATATTCACCCACATTAAACTCTGTACCCCCAGCACACCAGTTCTAGCCAAGCTCCACTGGCTCCCTATTGCCAAATGGATTGATTTCAAGATTCTCACATTTGTTTAAAATCTATTCATGCTCTTGCACCTCCTTACCGCACAACCCGCTGCCTCCAGTCTACTGGCTCCAACCTCCTGCATCTACCTCGTGTTCTCCGTTCCACCATTGGTGGCCGTGCTTTCTGCCATTAAGCCCTGAAACTCTGGAACACCCTTTCTCTATCCCTCCACCTTGCCCCTTCCTTCCCCATCTTTAGGTTGCACCTGAAGACCTTCCTCTTTCACTCCCTGCTCCCCCACCACCAGCTCGGTGTCATGCTCAGCCACTGTTAAATGACCTGCGTGAGGGTGCTATAACAACAACAACAACTTGTATTTATATAGCGCCCTCCACGCCGGACGGCGTCTCAGAGTGCTGCACAGCAACGAATCCCAGGACCGAGCCAGGGGGAGGGGGAGGAAGGTGACCAAAGGCGCGGTCGAAAAGAAAGGTCTTCAGCAGAGACCTGAAAATAGGAAGGGAGGGAGCGAGATGAAGGGAGTGAGGAAGGGAATTCCAGAGCCTCGGGGCATAGTGGCTGAAGGCACGGCCGCCGAAGGTGGAGCGGAGGACTCGGGGGACAAGGAGGAGGCCAGACCCAGAGGAACGAAGGCTACGGGTACTCTTTTGAGGAGAGAGGAGGTCAGAGAGCTAGGGGGTGCAGAGGAGTGGAGGGATTTGAATACAAGGGTGAGGATCTTGAAATCGATCCCCTCTGGGACAGGCAGCCAGTGCAGTCTGGCAAGGACTGGGGTGATCGGGGAGCAGAGTTTGGTGCGGGTGAGAATGCGGACGGCAGAGTTTTGAATGATTTGGATTTATGGATGGTAGTGGAGGGGAGACCGGCGAGGAGGGCATTAGAGTAGTCCAGCCGAGAGGTGACAAAGGTATGGACCAGGGTTTCAGCAGCTTTTGGAGTGAGGTATTGGCGGAGATGGACGATGCGTCGGAAATGGAAGAAAACGGTGCTGGTGAGGGACCAGATGTGGGGGAGGAAGGATAATTGGGGGTCGAACCTGACGCCTAGGTTGCGTATGGATTCGGAGAGTTTTAGGGGGAGTCGGGTAGGTGGAGAAGGTGAGAGCCATGAGATTTTAGATATTGATGAGAACCAAAGAGTATGGCTTCTGTCTTGTCAACATTCAGCTGAAGGAAATTTGCGCTCATTCAGCCCCTGAGATCTGACATTTATTGCTATATAAATGCAATCTGTTGCTGTAGCTTTTAATGCTGGCTCAAGCTATAAGGTGATATTTTATAAGTATCAGCGTAAGCAACACACACCATTGAATTATACAGTTACATAAAATGTAAGAGAATACATATATAATTTTAATTTATTAAATAACTGATATATTTATGTGATAATATTAATAAGACAAAGGATCAGTAAACACTGAACCAGAGTTCTTTGCTGGACATATGTTTCAATTTGGTGTTGGCAGTAGTAGAAAAACAGATTAAAATAAAGCCATGGGTGACAACCCTGAATGTACCTGTGAACTGCAATAAACTTACAATGAGTTTGAGTGATGCAATACGTTGCCTTTATCCCTATGGGTCCCATAGATAGCATAAAATAAGCACAATGGTTATATTAAACTGACATGTTATAATGAAAGTACTTTCTAACATCAAGCCAGTGACAAATCTGGAATAAGTGTAGCTAAATTACATTATCACCACTGGATGATGGACTGTCACAAATTAACGAGTAGTGAAGTGTTCTCGGCCGATCAATAGCTTTCTAGGTTTGGATAGAACTGGATTTCTCCTCCCCGCAGGGTCAAAGCATGGAGTCCCATTGTATTCCCAGGAGCTTCAGTGTGGTTTGTATTCTCTAGTACCTTTACATCCAATAAAAGAAAAAGGAAACACTGGTTTGAACCTCTTTCCTAGATCTGTTAACACAGAATGTTTGAAGCCAGTGAGTATTAAGCAACCAATTAAAGTTTCAGGTCAGTCGGTACTTTGTCTCCTAGTCTCATTGACTTCAGTGGAACTATCGTTGGAGTTATTAAACCTCAGCTAGAGAGCTGTTTTTTTGTGGAGTTGGGAAGACTGTAAACTGTAATAGCTACTTGGTTACACATGATGCTCTTTATTCCCATGAGTTCTGCTGGCACTGAGGTGACCTGTTGGAACAAAAAAAAATTCCTTGACATAAGTGGAGTCCTGTAACTCAGTGGTTAGAGCACTTGCCTCACAAGTGAGAGACCTCGGTTCAATTCCCGGCAGGGCGAAATGTTGGGCAAATTTCCTTTCTCCACACGCCTCTGTTTACCTAGCAGTAAGTAGGAACCCGTTGTTAGTTGATTGGTGGATTGCTTTTCCGGGGGTAATAAGCGCTTCAAAAAAATTATTTTGTCACTCAATCCACGACTGCTTGTGGGATACTGCTGTGCGCAATTGGCTTCTGAGTTTTGGCCACAAATATACAGTCATTTCACTTTACAGTATATTCTATGAAGCGCTTTGAGACGTCTAGAATATGTGAAAAGCGCTGTATCAAATGCAAGAATTATTATAAGTATATTCTGGCACCAATGTGCTCATAATATAGACAAATAAGGTAATTTGGTTATAAATATTTCACCAAACATGGGAGTAAACCATTTGTATTACTGCATGATGCTTCATGTGTAGCAGTGTAACTCATTTTCCATTGCAAAGTCTGTGATATTCAAAACAAATAGGGTATTTTTCTTTCATTCTATCATGTCAATACAGCCCTAGACCAGATGTTTACAACATGCAGGAAAATAAGATTCTAGAATAAAGAAAACATTGCGTGATATAAGTTAATTGGATATTTCCTTACTCCTCCTCTTTCCCAAAAATCGGCTCAGTTAGCATTACATTGAAGTTACTCTGAAACATGGGAAGTGCTGTGTGTATGCCCAATGCAGTAGAAACACCTGATGTTTTATCCACCCATGATAGTAACTGGTGCTAACATTATTGCTGGAATGAACATCTGCCACACAAAAAATTTAGAGAAGTTTTTTTCAGGCTAAATAGACAAAGGATACTTTACAAAACTAAATGGGATCTCATCTGGAGACAGTTAAGTTAAATTAAATTAAGCATAAAGTCGAATGCAATGGGAGGACATTAGACCATTTGTGGGATGTTAGAAGACTGTAGTGCCACAACTGAACAACAACAATGCAGGGAGTTATGTAAACTAGAAGTACAAATGATGTGTACATTTGCTCATAGAAAACTTCTTCAGTGTACTTCATAGACCACCACAAAAATGTAATTTCAGAAGTAATATATTTTTGACTGTGAATTTGATCCGTGAATAATTGTCGATGTTATTGTTTGAAATCACCAATAAAAAGTAAATTTAACTAAATAAATGGACTATTCCCATAGCCTACGTTTTAAATTTAAAACAGACCATGCAAACCCTCAGGATATTTTTCAGTTACATTAATTGTGATGCCATGAAGTGATTCTCTATGCAGCCCTTTGCAGTGTGCTCCATGGCCGTGGTCAACAGATTGGATGTGCTTTCTTCAGTTTAGCATTCAGATTTGGGTTACAGAAAAGATGAGAGATGCATGGCATTAGCCTGGGTAGAAACAGCTGAAACAGGTTTCCCTGCGTCTGGACCTCTTGGCAATTAAACTACAAAATTACAATCTTATGCAGGTAATAAAATAAAGTGAATCATATAATATTCCAGATGTCTTAAGTCCCAGCCATATGTCTTCTATTGGCAACCAATGCTGGTATTTAGAGTGAGCGGTTACTTGGATATTAGGGTAGCTGGATGTTAAAATACAAAGCATGACATGCATTGCAGACTGTAAAGATGTAATGGATTCCTCAGTGTTTCCTAGCCTCCAAAACAAATAAGCTGCTGTTAGAAACTAGTTACGTATATGGATGCAGTGCATGCTGTAAGTTGGAAAATATCACTCAGAGTCTCAATGGCAATCTATGAATGTTTGCACAGCTGTCCTACAATTTGACATTTGTGCGAAAAAGCTGAAGTATATTATGGATTGTATTTGCATGTGAGCGTGTGTGTTCCATCTGACAGCTGACTAATCTGGTGGGAACAACCATCCCGGGATGCACCATGTCTCACCAGTCTACTTACATCAGGCAGCATGTATAAATCATGATTGGATGTNAAAAAGAGGAAATTGTTAGCAGGGTACATACCTCAGTGGACATAAATCCACAGCGCAAACCTCTTTATGTGGACAGACTATGTTTGACTACTTTCTAAATTCAACTTCAGTGGTTTTGGCTATTAAAGGAGTTTAAATTTGATGTAATGTGAAACACCTTACCTAGCAGGTACCTGTCGTACTTGTGGTTACGTGGCTGTGAGGAAACAGTTGGTGTACGATAACAATTGGTGTATAATACCACAGGGGAATTGTGGAGGGGGAGGGGCTTGTGAATAATACGATGCCAAAGTTGGCATATATTTGTAGCGTGGAGCCCCTGAACCACGCAGATACGGACGCACATGGAGATTCTCACAATAACACAAATTTAATCTCAGGGGACGGAAAAACCCCGAACAACAGCAACACAACAACCACAGAGACATACAGGCACCTGGGCTCATGAGTGGTACCTGCTACCCCTCTTACAAACCAGCGCACTCGCAACCCTCCTTGCTCCAACCATTAACCAGCCATGGGCCGACCAGTGTGGCCTATACCTCGTGCTCGCTGGTCCTGGGCCAGACCGGGGACTCCACTTACCAATGATCCACAAATACAGCCCTTGATTCCAAGACTGTTAACTCTTACTGAGAAATATGTTCTGCTAGCTTTGTTTCCATTAACATCCCTGCTTCCTTTTTGCTCAGGCTGAAACTTGGCATTCTGTCTGATCCTGAGTTGAGTTCCAAGCATCAGATCTGAACCATTGCCTGAACATGTTTAGATTGACATAATCATGGAACATTTACCATACAGAGAAAGGTCATTCTTCCCATTGAATCCAAGCTGGTGCTCGCTTCCCCACTGGAGCTCTTCTCCTCTGATCCCATTACTCTATGCTTTCTCCAAACACTTTAATGTTATTTTTTCTCAATTATTTACCTACAAATGATAAGGTTACAATTTTCTACAGCAAAATTCTGTGATACACGTTGAGATGTGTCAACGACATGATTAGGAGAAATATCAAATGAAAGGATTATTTATTTACATATTTGTTTATTATTTAAACGATGTTATGGATTCAGGCATTTGTGGTAAGGCATTCATTCCACATTCTGCCAACCTTTATATATATATATATATATATATATAATATAGCCTGACTTCTCCCTTTCTTTTGGACCATTGCCAGACTGCATCGCTGCTGAAATCCTTTGTAACTTTGTAACTTCTCCACTCCAAATATAGGGAGGATATAAGTGGTGTTTCCTTGTAGCTGAGCTAGTTCGAAGGTGATGGGCATGGCAACAGATCATTAGAATCGAGTCAACCCACTGTTGTAGTCTCTAGTTTGGTTACTAAGCTAGGCAGGTCTGCAATACTCCAGGGCATTGCTAATGACAGGTCGGTCAGCCTAGCTTGGAGGGCAAGACTTGGAGGGGCAGACAGGCACTGAGGGCAGGACTTCACATTCGGCTCCCATAGGGAAACTCTCCAAGCCAAAGGGTAGGGTGATCATATTTGGAAAAGAAGCAGGAGACTTTGTTAAGCTATGCAATTTTAGCTGGTTAAAAGTCCAGCAATAATCCAATGCGAACACTGAGATCCTCAAGCCTTGGCACTCACAAGCCTGTGCTTAATTCTCTTAATTAGGTAAACAGGTTGTAGTCCCTTTAGGGAGAGAGTGTACTTTCCATTCCAGATGCATGGCAATATCTGTGTGTGGGTGGCATGCACAGGTGGAACTCTCAGTTTGGTTTGGATACTCTTAAGCATTGTAATGGGTTTCCTCTGATGTCAGACATCTGCATGACCAAAAAAAAAATACTGCAAGATTGGAGTACAAAAATAATACAGCTCCTGTGTTGTACAGAACAAAAGTCCTCAAATAAAAGCAGGGAAGTTATCAGGTAAAGTTTTTGAAATGGACAATATAAGTGAGTTTTAGAAGCAAATATATGTATTTATATAGCGACTGGATTGTGGAATTTGATGAGACTGAAGATCCATCAAGAAGTGATAGGTTCCCTGGACCTAATTAGCTTCTTTCATTCCTAAAAATGGTTATCTTTCAAAGAACTGTCTGGTTATTTCAGGAACATTAAGCTGATAACAGAGCTGAGTTTAGCATGAAAGGGATTTTCAGTTATTGAGTTTCAGATCTACTTAGGCTGAGCTTCACATTCCCAATGGCTCCAGTCTGTGTCTAAGTGTTCACATCTTTACTTTCAGGTCAGAAAACAACATTTTAACAGGCTTATAAATGTGTATCTTAAAACAACATTTTAAATGCTCAGCCAGCATCTGAGAGAGAGCAGTTTCAAGGGAGCTGAACTATCCCAGGTCCCCGTCTGGTCTATCAAACAGTTCTTGGCTGAATAAACTCTTTGGACACCTAGATTAACTAAATATTTTAAAGCATAGATTGTGCACATTCTTTTGCTTATATGACATTTTTACAGCTCAAGGACTGCTTCAATCTCCGACGTGGCACTTAATGGCTAAAGGTTTAGAAAAACCTTGTGCTATTTGCTTTGAGTGTCCTCAGCTGTCCTGTTTGCTTCACAGTGATGCCTCCTTTTTAGTTTATCAACGACACTTGTTTCATACCATAGATAGATAAAACCCATGTAGTCTGGACATAAAACATTATGTGTGTGACTTAGATTGATGAATGGCTAATGTAAAGAAGGGGAGAGCTAATGGCACAGTGTTTGGGATCTGCTGGTTCCCTGCAAAGTAAATTCATAATTATATACACAT
Source organism: Callorhinchus milii (assembly GCF_018977255.1). NCBI lineage: Eukaryota > Metazoa > Chordata > Chondrichthyes > Chimaeriformes > Callorhinchidae > Callorhinchus > Callorhinchus milii. The sequence continues at coordinate 32,958,784 of NW_024704742.1, read as the reverse complement.
CATCAGGTAACGTGCAGAGTGGAGCCCAGGCATTTCCCCACAGGAAAACAAGAGAAAAATAGCCAGCATGCATTGCACTTCTTGCTGTTCCCGAGTGACATTGGCAGAGCCCTGGGAACATTCATCTTTCATATGTAGGTAACTACAGATCTTATGTTGCAGATGTGACATTATGATTTGGACTGGATGGCTAGTTCTGGTTTATTGAGCAGTGTTAAGGATATTTAGAAAAAGATATTTAATAAAACTGTTACTATATGTGAAAGTAAAGATCCTATTTTATCTGAAATCTACTTTACAGCAGACTGTGGGAGCACATGTCTTCAATCAAAAGCCTTACCACTTTGTTGAAGAGCACACTATCTCTTGCAAGCCCTTTATTTTGTTTTATTCATTTCAAAACTTAGTAAGAGTTGAAAGAAATCCCCTTAGATCACAATAAAACATAATAGCATCCAATCTGGACATTATTGGGAATCATTCAGATCATGCCAAAATAGCTGAGTTTATCATCCCCCAGATAATTATGCAACAATGTAATTTCTGTTATAAAAGAGAAAGAAAGCCCCACGAAGAACAGCACTGTATTGAACAAGAATTAAAACAATCAAAGATTAATTATCCTTGTGAACTGTGCCAGGGATTTGAAAAGAGGTAGCAGTCAGATTGATTGATAAACCATTGAGTTAACACCTTTAATTAAGCCATGCAAGTCCTTGGAGCAGTTTGCAAATACATTCTTTATTGCTTTTAGATCGCAGTTGAATCGAATAATTAAGAAAAAAAGTTATTTTAATATCTTGTTACATTTCTTTAGCTGGATGATTAATGCTGTGTTTGCAGACTAGATATTTGCTAGAGGAGAGCGAGTTACTGTAAGGAGGCAGATTGCAAACCCATACTCGTTTGGGAATATTTTTGAATTTAGGGGTTTCACATAGGAAATAATTTCAAATCAAATGAAACAGATTCAATTTGGGGGATTATTTTTACTCTACAGTATGTCAGATCCACAGCAGAGCAGCACACCAACATATTTGCAAACCGTGTAATTGAATCCACATCTAATCAAAACTCATTGGTTTCTTTTTATAGCTGAATATTGATTGTAGATTCGTTTTCTGAAATTTCCTCTCAGGGAGCAGATGTGCATAGTACTTACACCAGAATTTGCAATGCTCATATCTCATATCAGCATTGGAATGCGCGAGTCTCTGTGCTTACAAGTGTGTGGTAGTTTGAATTGTAATGGGTCGATAGTGCCTTGAGTGCTCAGAGAAGCCTGGTTTTGTTCTGTACACAATATCTTTTCAGAGCACTGATAACAAAACTTTCCAGATGACATAAATGAGACATACTTATAACAGAACAATTTGTTCCGAAGCATTGGGACTTTGACCTCATGGTCTAGGCACACATTCCAATACAATAGTGAGGGTGTGTTCGAGGTGCCAATCTTCACGGTCCTGTCTGCCTGTTCAGGTGAAATATTAAGGATCACATGGCACTATTCAAAAATAGTAATAAATTTCTCCCGGTGTCCTGTCAAACAAGCCCCCAGATAAAATTGGTCATTCACTTCGAGGCTGCATGTGGGACATTGTTGTGTGCAAATGAATTGCTGGGGTTTCATAGAAAATACATTCACTGCACTTTATAGTAATTCCTGTGAAACGCTTTGAGATGTTTTGATGCTGTGTTAAGGCGCTATATCAAATAAAACAACAACAAATTGCATTTCTCCCGCACCTTTCACTTTCCAAGGTGCTGGACCGTCAAACGTTTGCACCCGAGCTGAGGGTTCAAGAGGGCTGGGGGCCAAGGGAGATGGGGGAGTGGAAGGGTGATAGAAGGCACAGTCAGGAGGGAGGTCTTGAGATGGCAAGGGAAGGGGAAAGTGGGAGAGGTCGGGGGTCTCCGGGATGGATTTCTGGAGGGTGGGGGCAGAAAGCTAAACCGCCGATGGTTAGGTAGGCAGGCAGTGGAACATGAAGCAGGTGTTATTGGGTCACAGAAGTAGGGAGATGCAAGACCATGGAGAGATTTGAAAGTCAGGATAAGGATCTTAAACTTGATTCTCTGGGGGATGAGTACCCAGTGAAGCCAGGCGAGGATGGGTGTGATCGGCTCATGGTTTTGGTGGAATAATACAATTTTCACTTCACCATTTGTATTTGAATACAGCAGTGTGGCTGCCAATTGTTCCATGTCAGATTCTCTTACATGGAGGTTAGTAGTTTCAATGTTATTTGAAGCTGAGAAGCTGACCAGACAATTAACAAACAGATTGGTTGGAACACAGATGCTGGCGGTGTTATAATAATAATCCTTGCATTTGCTATAACGCTTTCACATCTTCTAGACGTCTCAAAGCGCTTCACCGAATATACTATAAAGTGAATTAACTATTTTTGTGGGCAAAACGCGGCAGCCAATTGCTCACAGCAGTGTCCAGCAAAGAGTCGTGGATTGAGTGACCAAATTGTTATTTTTTTTATTTTTCTTGAGGGATTATTATCAGGCGTGTGGAGTAAGGAAACTTGCCCAAGGTTTCACCCTGCCGGGAATCAAACCCAGGTCTCTCGATTGCGAGGCGAGTGCTCTAACCACTGAGCTACAGGATTCCACAATAAATTTGCTCTAAAATGACAGCTGTGTTTGCTGCATAGAAATTGGGTAAAATTCCTCTCTACCACATAGGCATTCTGTTCACAGTGTCTTGTGTGGGAATTACAAGATGACTTTCAGCTTGCTCAATTTCTAAGACCATTTTTGGTGGTGGTGGATGTATAAGGTGGTTCAGTTTTTGGCTCAAAAAGACTGATGCCTCCATTAAGCTGTAAAAAGCATGACGACCGATATTTATTTGAAACCAGAAAGTTGCTACATCATGTCTGTCTCTGTGCCAGCAAAAATGAGGTCAGTTACAGCTAATGCTTGTTTCGAAACACTAAGGGATAAAGTTAGCTCAGAGTATTAGAGGTCTAATCCATGGCAAGTAGCATTTAGAGAACATTTTACAAAAATCGAGTCTAGGAGGTATCGCAATCCTGGATTTGAACCACATAAGGATTAGTTCTACTTTCATTTTATTAGCATTAGTCTGTGGGAAACATTGTACCAAGTGCAGAGATATGGTTTGGGGCTTGTGTTCAGTGTATCATGGGTTTCTATAAGGCATCAATAGGAAATCATAAGGTATAGCTTGAATATACGTATACAACGTTTGAGAGGTGAGGGTGCTTGGCTTTCATTATTCGGCATCTACCCATCCCTCCTTCCATACCTTCGAACCTGTCTCCTATTCCTCTCTCACCACCAGTATAACCCGCATGAAACCGACCACCTGCCCGCTCGACCCCATTCCTACCCCTCTCCTTACCTCTCAGCTCCACCTCCTTGCCCCTCTTCTCACAGACATCATAAACCTCTCCCTGTCCATTGGTACTGTTCCCACCCATTTAAAAACAACCGTCATCACTCCTATCCTTAAAAAAAGCCTCCCTGGATCGATCTCTGCTTTCAAATTACTGCCCCATCTCCAACCTCCCTTTCCTCTCCAAGGTCCTAGAATGAGTCGTTGCTTCCCAGCTTCGCTCCTTCCTCTCCCGCCATTCCCTTCACGAGACCCTCTAATTGGATTTCTGTGCCGCCCACAGCAGACACAGCCGTGGTCAAAGTGACAAATGACATTCTGTCCATGTGCGACCAGGGCTCCCTCTGCCTCCTTGACCTCTCTGCTGCTTTTGATCCTGTTGAGCACTCTATCCTCTTCCACTGCCTCTTCTCTCCCTCAAACTTTATGATTCTGCCCTTAAATGGTTCAGATTCTACCTCTCACACCGTCTCCACTTCATCACCGCAAACGGTTTCTCTTCTAACCCCCCTCACCGTCTCGTGTGGCATTCTTCAGGGCTCTGTTCTTGGTTCCCTCCTCTTCAATATCTATATTCTCCCTCTTGGTGGCATCATCCGCAGACATGGGTTCAACTTCCACATGTATGCAGATGACACCCAACTCTATCTTTCTACCGCCACCCTTGACTCCAGGACCACTGCTGTCCTGACAGAATGTCTCATACACCCTCATACATGCATTCATAACATCCAGGCTCGTCTATGCAAACTCTCTGCTTGTCGGCCTCCCCAACTTCTCCCTCCATAGACTCCAGATCATCCAGAACTCTCCAGCCTGCTTCAAGTCCCCCGCCTCGCCCGCCCCATCATTGGTGGGCAGGCCTTCTGCCACTCTGCCCCCACCGTCTGCAACTCCATCCCACAGTCCCTCCACCTTGCCCCCTCCCTTGCCTCCTTCAAGACCCATCTTGAGACCTTCCTCTTCGACCATGCCTTCAATCACCCTGCTTCCCCTCCTATCCTCCACCCTCCCTGGAATGAGTAGCTTTATACATATGATGTGTTACAATTTTCCAGGTTTATCCTCTCTCAGAATGTACTTGCAGCAATTTACACAAGGGGATCCCTTACCTCTTCTAGGCGGTGCTTAGGCTTCACAACCCTTGCTGAGTGAGTGCCCAAAGAGCTAACAATTTTCCCAAACCCATTTTTCTGTGTGTGGCATTTTATGTGCTCATATGTCACGCTATCAATCTAACTTTCTGAACTCACACCACCAAAATCTGTAAATTTAATAGTAGGGAATAATGGGATGGAAAAAGTCTAAGTTCCATAACAAATTCAATAAATGTTGAATGTGTTATCCAATTGGTGTGAAACAGCAGACTGTTTCAATTATTCCTGAAGACTTGCCACGGGTGTGAAACTCCACCACACACAGACACACACTGGATTCTGAACAATGGTTAAGTCTTGGGGGAGTTGCTTTTGATGACCGATCGCAAGATTTCAGTGCTTAACTCAGTTGGTATCCCATGAAGTGCTGCTCAAACTCCAGCTCCAGGATTGAGAACTAGAATCGGGACTGCTAGCATGAATCCAAAATAACAGATTATTTTACAATTATAGTCAAACCTGATTTCAACAATCACTCTGGGGACATTATACAAGGTGGCCAATGAGTAAGGGTTTGTTGGTGTGCAAAACAAGCTCTCCAAGTTGTTCTGGGGTCATTGTTAATAGGGTATAGTTGCTGAATGGAGGTGGTTGCATAGGTTTGACAGTAAATACAATTTACATCTATATCGCACCTTTCACATTGGGAGGATGTCCCAAAGTTCAAGAGCATTGGGCTGAGGTTGGGCAGCGGAGAATCACACCAAACCCTCCACATCCACACCCCAATAATAATTTAATAAGTATAAACATTGTTAGGACACATCTCATTTTTCTATCGGGGAGAAATTCCACCTAGGTCTAGTTTTACTCTATTTAGGTAACATTTATAGAACATCCAAAATTTGGCAAAAACTTAACTAGAGTCCATATTTTGAAGTGGGTTTCTGTAAGTTCTTTTAAATTACTACAGAATTTTTTTGCGGGGTCAGCTAGGTGACGGACACATTCCGAAACCCATCACCATGCTTTAGAGTTCCATAGAAAACTGACTTGAAAATTTGCTGAATTCAGGACATTAAAATGCTAAAAAATTAGAATACATCTAGACACACGTGGAATTTCTCCATATGTGTTAATCACCAAAGTTGGTCAAAGTTGTAAAATGAGTGGACTCCCCTGGCTTTAGTTCAAGTCAGTAAGGAGTTGTACAGATTGATTGCATTGCTGTACTTACTGCATGTGTACACCCTACTGTCTCAACTCGGGACACCATCAACAGTGGCCAATGGACAATGTGCAGGAAAGCTAAGGAGCATATAGCAGCTCCTGCAGTCAGCTAACCTCATTAATCCAATATAAATGCTAGAGGAAATAATGCAGGTTCAACGAGTACACAGAGGATGGTTAACGTTTCACCCACAAAGTATACAGTCAATGTAAATACAGTATATTCTGTGAAGCATTTTGAGATATCTTGAAGACATGATAAGGCACTATATCAAATGTAAAGATTATTAATTTAGCAGAAGCCTACAAGTTACTTACGCTTTACAGTAAAATCCTGTAAATCACGTTCACGTCTTCCTGATGTGAAATGGAAAGATTATCAATATTAAGCTCTGTGAGTATTTGTAACCCAGAATTAGTTCGGTGACATCAGTCTGAAGGAATACTACTGCTGCCATTCACAATCATTTACCACACAATGCACCTCATTTGTATTTATTTGGCTCCTTATTGAATTGGTTCACAGACCATATAAATAAAATGTTATCAGGTCTATGATTCTGGTAAAAATGTGAAATTAGATTAATGCAAAATTGTATACATTTAGCAACATCGTCAGATCCTGAGAAACCACAACATGAGTTGTTGAGATATGTCATGATAAGACACAAAATCAAATGCAAGGCTTATAATTTCTATGATAAAACAAGACACTATTCCTAGGTGACCAACTATTCTTCTGAGCATTAAAAAACAACCGCATTCAGATTTTGTACTAAGAGAATTTTATTCTAGACGAGTGAATGAGATGATGTTCACTGCTTTGGAATTCTGGGCTTGCATTTACTTGAAGATACTGTATGAGGGTAAGAATTCACACAAAACTCTCAGATTACTATCCACAGGTAATCTATCCTCCATAGTTATAGCTTTTAGAGAATATATTGAATTGACATTTCTTCAATAAATAGAACATGAATGAAAACCACAACAGCATTGATCGGTGCCAGAGAGGGTAATGATGTTGAAAAGCAGAATGGATCAGTTAGCATCTTCAGTGCAGTCTCCTGTCTCTTAAAGATTCAGAAGATTGACTTTACAGATGTTTTGTCTTTTCTCAGTCTATCCTGAGTCTGAATTGATGCCTGCAACAAGAAATTCCATAACATTAGGCCACTTGAGATTGAATAGATTAGGAAGGCTGAGGATACTGAGAATGTAACACAAAACCAGAAAACTGTAGAAATGCACAGTAGTCAGTAGCGTCTGTGTTGCAATCTTTCCTTCTTTTCCGGGCTTGGCATCAAACTATGCCATTCTTAAGGTCTGCAAGATGCTACCCTGTGTGATGAGCATAATGTAAATGCAAGTTTTTCCTTATGTTAATAGAGTAAAGTTATCTTTCTTCTCCCCATCTCTGTTGGCTCCAACCCACAGCTCAGTTGCCAAGTAATTACTGTTTAGTGCCTTGGGATGTTCTCCCAATGTGAGAGACATAATATAAATGTCAATTTGTATTGTGTACATGCTTAACTGAGTTAGGAAAGGTATGTCTCCTATAAAACAGAGATGTGCACTCACTTTATTAATAGCAATGTTTTGTGGGCCAAACTCTAGACTGGCTTACCTCTGAGTCAGAAGGACATGAGTTCAAGCCCCATATCACGAGTTGGAACCTATATAGCCCAGGCTAACACTCTAATGCAAATGCTGGCTGAGCCCCAAATCCTTTCCGCATCATGTCTCCCCACCCCAGCTGTCTTCAAGTCATGCTCTAAAACCTACTATTAGACTCACCTATGGTTATTTCCCCCGTTCCTCCTCCCCTTGCCCTGCTTGACATCTGTCCCCAACACCTTAAGTGCTTTAAGACATCATTCTAAGTGAGGACGGCTATATTATATGAATGCAATATATTAATGACTTTTTTTGATAAAGTGGAATTTAGTGGAGGAAAAAAGGGGTAAATTGATTTTTTGGAAAAGTGCAGTATTAGCTTTAGTTAATAGACTAGAATCCTGACGCCAACAGGGTCATGGGTATCAGCACGAATGTCATTTACACCCCCTTGTATAATCGGGATAAGTGCAAATCATGCTGGGTTCATTCACTTGTTTTTCCTCCCAAAGCTCCTCGCCTATGCTTTGGATAGATCAGGAACACTTTTTAATGTTATTAAAAAGCTAATGGTACAACCAGCTCTTTAACATCAAAAAATAAATGTACAAAATGACAAAGATTGAATATTGCCTTATTTTAATGGCTAATTGTACAATGTGAAGGTAACAATATAAATTTGTCTTTCCACCACATTTGTTTACTGGTTAGAGCAAAGGCAATTTAATATTAATAAGAATCCTTGCATTTGATTTAACTGCAGCACGAAGCAGCATTCATTCCTCCTTAGATTCACTGCCTGCACAATATTCATTGGAATGCATATTCTGGATTCCAAGTGTGTTCAGTCTCATACAATGCAAAAGCCTGGCAGTGCAAAAAACAATACATTATATAAAAAAAGTACATCACAAATTCCTCTGAAGTCTGAGCAAAACTCTTTATGAGCAATTCTGTGGTGAGATGGGTTGTAACACTGGCCTCTAGTGTTCATTCATATGCACAACACTGTGAAACCCCACATACTGTAAGAAAACCAATGCAATGGCAATAACTTCCCTATAGACAGATTCCTGTAGATTTCAGTATTCCTGAACAAGAGAAGATAACAGTGAACCAGTGTTTGCATTTTACTGCTCAGCACAATCATTTGCAATCCCCTGCCAAATGGCGCTGACACAATGGAACATTTTAAGAAACAAATCCCTTTTGTGTAAAGTGTTTCTATTTATTTTCTCCCCCTTGTCTCCTGAAGGCGGTGACATTTGCTGGGTAAAATTCCACAAGTGCCAGCAAGCCTCGGGTACATTACTCTGGTATTTAGGCTGACTTAGCCTGGAAATTGGAGCAAGCTGCTGAGGACAGGGAGTAATAATCCCTTCAAAAAAAAACAAAATAATAATAATAATTTGGTCACTCAATCCACAACTGTTTTTGGGACACTGCTGTCGAACAAACAGTTGTGGATTGAGTGACCAAATTATTGTTATTTTTTTGAAGGGATTGTTACCCCCGGAAAAGCAATCTGCCAATTGACTAATTTTTGACCTCTGTTACTTCATACCAAGAATGTATAGCTGGAGAGCATATAAACATAGATGAATGAGAAGTAAATTTAGAACAGAGATGAGGAAATTGTCTTTACTCATAGAGCAATGCATACTTGGAATAATCTACAAAGATTTTTGAGCCAAAAACACTGATGACAATATAATACCAGCTTCCTTTTCTCAAATGCATTCCTTGCTGGCCTACTCAGTTTCACCATACGCATAATAATATTATAATAATCCTTGCATTCATATAGCATTGTGCACGTTGGGAGGACATTCCAAAGCACTTCATGAGATTTACTGTGAAGTCGAGTGACGGTGTATTTCTGGGTGAATGCAAGGTCCAAGGTCCACAAGAACGATAAGTTCCAGCATATGCTAAACTCCGTAACTCAGATCTGGACCAGAACCGAACTCCACACCACAATCCTTGCCAGCCTCCTCTGAAAGAATCAATTTCAAGATCCACACCCTCACCTACAAATTCCTTCACACCTTTGCACCTCCCTACCTTTCTGACCTGCTTGAACCCGCTCTCCAACTCCACTGCCTTGTCCCCTTCACTCAGTAGACACAGGACTGCTGTGCATACCTAGGCGCAGCATTCCTTTGAGTCACCACATCCTGCATCTCTGAAACTCCCTGCTACAATCCCTCTATATCGCCCTCTGTTTATCTATCTTAAAATCCCTCCTTAGGAATTACCTCTGTGACCAAGTCTGTGGTCACCTCCACTTCCCCCTTGCTCAGTGTCCAACCAACCATTGTGCAGTGCTACAAAATGTTATACTGCATGAAGGATGCTATATCGCTTTCAAGATCCTCACTCTCGTGTACAAACCCATCCACTCTCTGGCACCTCTCCAACCTCTTCACTCCCCAATCCACCACCCGGTGCCTCCACTCGACTGGCACCGGCCTCCTGCTCATCCCTCGCACCCTCTGTCCCATCATTGGAGGTCATGCTTTCAACCACTACTTTCCCAAACTCTGGAACACTCTTCCTCAATCCCTTCGCCTTGCCCTCACTCTCCACTTTTTCAAGTCCCACCTGAAAACCTTCCTCTTCGACTTGTGGCCACCTCTCTCCCCCCAAACCCCCGCTCAGAGTCAGGCTCCACCACTGTTAAGTGTTCTGAGACTCTGCCCTGTGAGGAGTGCAAGTTGTTGTTGTTGTTTCATATAAATGCACATTGCTGTTGTTGTAATAAAGAATTATTCCTTTTGACACAGCAACAAGAGCAAAATTACATTTGTATTGCGTCTTTCATGTCAGGAGGGTGTCTCAAGGCGCTGGACAATCAGTCTTTCGGATCCAAGTAGGTGGTTGGGTTCAGAGAGGGTGGAAGGCAGAGGGGAAGCACGGTGAGCGAAAGCAGGGTCAAAGAGGAGGGTCTTGAGACGGGTTTTGAAGGAGGCAAGGGAGGGGCTGAGGTGGAGGGACTGCGGGATGGAGTTGCAGAGGGTGGGGTCAGAGGGGCAGAAGGCCCATCCGCCAATGGTGGGGCGAGTGAGGCAAGGGATGTGCAGCAGGCCGGAGTCCGTTAAGCAGAGAGAGTGGGCAGATTGGTAGGGGATTAGAAGATTGCAGAGGTAGTGGTGAGCAAGGCCATGTAGTGCTTTGAATGTGAGGACCAGGATCTTGAACAGTATCCTCTGTGTGATGGGAGGCCAGTGGAGTCAGGCGAGGATAGTGGTGATAAGGTCGTAGCACCTGGTGTGGGAGAGGACACAGGCTGCAGAGTTTTGGATGATTTGCAGCTTATGAAGGAAGGTGTTGGGGAGGCCAATAAGGAGGGAGTTGGCGTAGTTGAGCCTGAATGCGTATATGAGGGTCTCAGCGGCCTGTGGTGCGAGACAGTAGTGTAGCCGGGCGATGTTGAAGAGATGGGGCAAGGCAGAGTGGGACATGTCACAGATCTGGCATAAAAAGGATAATTGAGGGTCAAACAAGACCCCAAGGTTCCATCTGGCTTAGTAAGGTGGAGTGTGCAACCATGGATGGTGATGCTGTCAGCGCCTGAGGTGAGGAGGTGCTGACGGGAGCCAATCAGGAGAGCCTCTGTCTTGTTGACTTTCAACTGTAGAAAGTTAGCTCTCATCCAGGACTTGATGTCTGATGGACATTTTGTCAGGACAGCAGTGGTCCTGGAGTCAAGGATAGAGGGAGAGATAGAGTTGGGTGTCATCCGCACACATGTGGAAGTTGACGCCATGTCTGCGGATGATGTCACCAAGAGGGAGCATATAGATATTGAAGAGGAGGGGACCAAGGACAGAGCCCTGAGGAATGCCACACGAGACGGTGAGGGGGCTAGAGGAGAAACCATTTGTGGTGACGAAGTGGAGACGATGTGAAAGGTACGATCTGAACCATTCAAGAACAGAACCATGAAAGTTGAAGTGAGAGGAGAGGCAGCGGATGAGGATAGAGTGGTCAACAGTATCGAAGGCAGCAGAGAGTTCAAGGAGGACGAGGAGGCAGAGGGAACCCTGGTCACAGATGGATAAAATGGTCATTTGTCACTTTGACCAACCTGTTTCCGTGCTGTGGGGATTGTTGGGAGAAGAAAGAACAAAACTGAGAAGAAATGACTCATTTCAGCACCTTAGAAAGAAAGGGAGATTGGAGATGCGGTGGTGGGTTGAGAGCTGGGATTGGTCAAGGGAGGGTTTTTAAGGATAGGAGTGATGACAGCAGTTTTTAAAGGGTTGAGAATGGTGCCACTGCACAGAGAGAGGTCTCTCTGATGTCTGTGAGTAGGAGGGCAAGGAGGTGGAACTGGGATGTAAGGAGAGGGGTAGGGATGGTGGTCATGGGAGCAGGTGAACAGTTTCATGTGGGTTATGGTAGTGATGAGAGAGGAGGAGCAGACAGGTTCAAGGCATAGGAGGGATGGTTAGGGGCCGGGGTGTGAAAGGGAGATGGGGTGGGGATTGAGGTCGGAAGGGCAGAAGCAACTGAGCGGAGTCCAGCATCTTCTCGCAGTTGGTGTTGGAGGAGAGGATGGGCGAGAGGTGAGAGGATGGACGGAGGAGCCGGTTGGTGATGGAGAAGTGGAGCCTGGGGTTGTATTTGGCCTCTAAGATTGTCTTTGAGTAGAATGACGATTTAGCGGAGGTGAGGGCAGAACAGTAAGGTTTGATAAGGTCCAGCCAGATCTGCCGATAGACTGTTAAGTTGGATTTGAGCCAGGTGCGTTCAGCGGCACGCACCTGTGCCTTAAGGGAGCGGAGGTGGCTGGTGTACCACGGTGACTTTCGTGAGTAGGCGATGGTTTGGGTTATGAGAGGAGCAAGGGCATCAAGAGTGTAGGATGGGAGTAGTGGAAGAGAGTGACCGAGGAGGATAAGTCATTGTGGGAGGAAGCCTAGAGATGATTCCAAGGCAGCAGAGAGGGAGGGGGTGAAGANTTTTTTCCAGGGGGGTTGGGCATTAAGGGAGATGAGGAGTTAAGGGAGATGAAATAATGGTCCAAGATGGCTTTGTCGGTGATGGTGAGGTCTGAGACATTCGGGCCCTGGGTAATCACCAGGTCAAGCCGGTGGTCATAGACGTGAATGGCAGAGTGGAAGTGGAGGGAGAGATTGTGAGAGGAGAGGAGAAAGGATAAGTCAGCGGAGATAAAGCAGGAGGGTGAAGTGCAGATTGAAGTCACCTAGGATGAGGAGGAGAGGAAGCGGGAAGATAGGAGGGTGGAGATGTCTGAGAAGAAGGAGGGGAGGATTTGGGGGGGACAATAAATAAGGAGGATTTTGAAGGAACGGTTGGAGGGATGGTAGAGGGTAAGGTCACAGGAGGGGAAGGTTCTGCAGGAATAAGGATAGGACAAGTGGGGAACTGGAGATGAGAGCCATGTCGCCACCATGGCGTTTAGATCGTGGGGTATGGTGGAAGGTGTAGCCGGGTGGTGTGGCCTCGGTCAAGGGGAAGGTGTCACCTGGGATGACCCAGGTTTCGGTGAGGACAAGGATGTCAATGTTTTCATCAACAATGATGTCTTGGATGGCAGGCAGATGCTTAAAGTGCTTCACATCATTTACAGTAAAGTTTAGCAACTGTAGATTATGTAGGCGTCTTATAGAATGACAGGAGAATGATAATAATATTATAAATCATTCTTGCTTTTGATACAAGGCCTTTCAAACTGAAATTGTTTTAAAGTGCTTTATAGGATTTATTGTAAAGTATAATGAATGTGTATTTTGTAGACAAATGTGTCCCTTTAATGCATTTAAATTAAAATCAAAGACCTTCCTGGAGCTAGAGAAGAATGTGCGACGTTTACAATGTTTCATAAGAACTCCTAATGAAATGTCATAAACTTTACATCATGTTGAAATAAAATTCATATTTTTTTAAACACATGCATGAATTTTTAAAATATATATTTTGAAATCTGGATTGACTGTTTTTAAAGCAAAATTGGAGCCTTAGAATTTAAGAATTCAGAATCATTCAAACAATGTGTGTGGGCGTTGTCCATTCATTCAATTATACTGTGTACTCTGCCAATACGCTGCCTACATGACCTCTGTGGTCGAGTGACATGCTGACGTTCACAGCACGGGATCATGATGGAAGAGCACTTTGCTGAGGTAGTGAGAGCAGATGGTTCAAGCCTCACATTCGGAATTTGAACTGACACTGCAATGGAGCTCTGCTTATTCAAAGCTGCCATCCTTTGGATGAGATGTTAAACCGAGAACCTGTCTGCCTGATTGGTTAGCCGTTAAATATCCTATGGCACTATTCAAAAAGAAAAGGGAGTTTCTCTCGTGTCCTGGCCAACAATCCCCCAAAATAAAATTGGTCATTCACTTCATGGCAGTTTATGGGACATTGCTGTAAGCAAATTGTCTGTTGTGTTCTCCTACGAAATACACCCTCACTAAACTCACTCTCAGTCTGTCTCTGTCGAAGTCCTCTCTGAGAAAGGCACTATGTCAAATACAAGGATTATTATTATCATTAAATATTAACCCAAATTGAACCACCATCTTCAGTAGAGGAGAGGTCAAAATATTTTTTTTTTAAAAAGAGTCCTTGAGCATTTTTGTGATTATGTAGGTTTAATGATGTACAATAATATTAAACTTTACAATAGTGAAATAATTTAGGACCAGAAGATGAGAATTCTGGTCTCTGCAGGCATTTGAATCTAAGGTTGGTTCATCCTTAAGAGCTACTTGCTTATCTCAGCTGAATTATCAGACTCAACACTAGGTGGAAGCAATGCACTGGCTAAAGATTGGGAGTCGAACTTCCTTCTCTGTGAGCGCGGCTGAATATTTCTCTGCAAATTAATTAGGAGAGGTTGTGATGGCTGTTGTGACGTTGGGCCAAGCATTCCACATCAAGAAAGATCAACAAAGAGCAAGAGACCCATTGCAGGAGAAGAGATCGGGAGAATAAAAAGCACATTAAATATAAAAAGGCTTTTCAACTTTCCAACATCTATTTTTCCATTTTAAATCTTTCTTTGATCAGATGAGTGTCTTTCACACGCAGAAATCTATCATGATGTATAAGGATATCCAAACCAAACTGAGATTTCCATGCATTCCACCTAATTTCATATATTGGAATGGAATGAGCACTCTCTCCCTGGAGGGACTCATCTTGCTTACCTAATTCCAAGAGTATTACGCACAGGTTGGCAAGAGCCAAGGCTTGGAGACCCCAGAATGTGTTTTGGGATACTGCTGGAGATTAACCAGCTAAAAGCGTGCCATTGAAAGGACTGCCTAGCAAGCTTTCCTGCTGTGTTGTTGTTGTCCATCCATCTAGGACCATCATACCTGTTAGAGTTTTGCTTGCAGGAGTTAAGTGGGAAGAATCCCTGGCTGCTGTGACTATGTCCACCCCTGCAAGATCCACCAATGAACCAGTCTGGCTGGGCTCTCATCAGCAGTGCCCTCAAGTACGGTGGGTACGCCTGGTTTAGGAACTGAACTATAGTGCCTTATCACATCATTGAGATGTCTCAAAGCGCTTCACAGAATATATTGTAAAGTGTATATTTTGTGGGTGAATCACGGCAACCAATTGCGCTCATTAGTGTCCTACAAACAGTCATGGATTAAGTGACCAGATTTTAAATTTAAAAAAAGTTATTTGAAGGGATTATTTCCCCCGGAAAGGTGATCTGCCAATCGAGAAACAATCATGTTCCTACACAGTGCTAGGTAAACAGAGGCGTGTGGAGTAAGGAAACTTGCCTAAGGTTCCTCTCGCCTACGAGGTCAGTATTCTAACCAATATGTTACAGGACTCCATGCTACTTAGACCGTCATTGCCAAGCAGATCACCTTGGAGCCGATTCAGTTCCAAGGAGATCTATTTTAGATCCCCTGCAGGAGGATTTATAATCTCATTGGGGAAATCAAACTGTAAGAGCGAAATAGAAAAAGATACTTGCCTGTTTAATTTCTATTGTCTGAATTAATCCTAAACTCTGAATTAATTGAAACCTTTTTAGGAGTTTACAAATAAATCCAAGGATTGAAATGAAATAAGGTAACTTGTGTAAAAATTCTGACCCCAAACTGCTTTCAGTGTCTGGGTCTGTCGGCTAGTTAAGGTCCACTTCAGTTTCCTACAATAGTCCAGGTAAATAATCAAACCTGCACCGTTATGTGGAAAGGGTTCTACGTTAGGTACGGGAACCTGGAAATGTTGTCTGTAAACTCGTAATCAGAAAAATTAATTATTCTCTGAAAAGTGCTTGCAAGTTTTGTAAATACTGTATCTTCTTTGTTTTCTCTGTGATCAAAAGGTCATGTGTTAGAATCCTTGTGCCCTGACTGGATGGTAATCTGCAACAGTTTCGGCCTTATCGGCGAATAAGAATCGATCGTATGATCTGTCCCAGTGTTATGAGGAGACCACATCATATGACATAGACAGCAACTGCAGCTTTAAAATTCACAAGACTCAAGTGGGTTAGGAGATAAAAAGGAATGTACCATTCGCCAGACTGGCGGATATATTGAACAGACTTCTATGGAAATCAAGGAGTCTTGCAGCTCAGTGGTTAGAGCACTCGCCTTGCAAGCGAGAGACCTGGGTTTGATTCCCGGCAGGATGAAATGTTGGGCAAGTTTCCTTACTCGTCATACCTCTGTTTACCTAGCAGCAATTAGGAACCCGGTTGTTAGTTGATTGGCGGATCGCTTTTCCGGGGATACTAATTCCTTCAAAAAAGAAATAATAAATTGGTCACTTCAATCCATGACTGTTTGTGGGACACTTCTGTGCGCAATTAGCTGCCATGTTTCGCCCACAAACTATACAGCTCAATTCACTTTACAGTATATTCTGTGAAGTGCTTTGAGACGTCTCGAAGATGCGATAAGGCGCTATATCAAATTCAAGGATTATTGTTATTATTGATTTGATGTCAATTAACTCCTTCAAAGGACTGAGCAACTGTCTACTTAGGAACAGTGTAGAGTTGTAGGGATAGGTTCATAATGCAGAGGGGCAATGACTCCTGCACTTCAAGACTTTCATCCCACATGAAAGATGCTACAAGAGTGCAAGGTGTTGTTTTTGCTCCTGAGATCTCGCAATGAGAGAGGAATGCTGTGTGTGGGGAGTGTAACAGTGGAAGGTGAATACTCTGTGTGTAGGGGGCTTAGCAGTGGGACATTTATAGTGCAAAAGGAAGCCAGTTGGCCATCAAGTCTACCAGCTATCACTTTGAGACATCCTCCTGAAAGTGAAATGTCCTCTACCAAACACAAGGATTATCATTATTATTATAATTGTTTTTGGTTATTGTTATTATCATTTCTATCAGTATTTTTATTATTTCTATTATTATCATTACTATTGTTATTATTATTATGTCTATGTTGCTGAGGTAACCTGCACTGTATGTACACAGACCTAATGTTATGAATAGGAAGCAAGTAAACAGTAAAAAAAAGTCTTCTTCACAAGTGTTTAATTATCAGCTTTGTGAGGGGTTTGCACAGCTGTGAGGAACTTTTCCTGAAAAAAACATTACATCTCAGCAAAGAGAATAAATGGTGGCTGCTTTAACTGCAGGGATAACGTGTTTCAATTGGCAGATTTTGCTGAACATTTCAGCTGCAGTCACAAATGCGAATATATGCAGTCAGTGTAAAGAGACAATAAATGTGTCTTCTATTCCAGCTGATATGTGTAGCCATTCTACAATTGGGAGTACTTTCAGCTGAAGGGGCTGTAACTAATCCATTTGTGTGACTAGAAAAAGTCATCAGCATTAAAGAGAAAAAGAAAACTTTTTTTAAAAAAAAGTAATAAATATATAAAATATACTGTATATTCAAGTGTATATAAAATCAATTATTTTAAATGATTGCAAATTACAATTTCTGGTTCTGGAAGTGAACTAATAATAATAATAATGCTTGGATTTGATATAGTGCTTTTCATGTCGGAAAGGGGTCCCAAAACTCTTTGCAGGATTTACTGTGAAGTTTATTGTGAAGTAGAGAGACTGTGAATTTGTAGGCAAATGCAGCAACCCAATTGCGCACAGCAGTGTTGCACAAACAGCTATGAATTGAAGACCAGCCTTACTTCGTGGAATTTTTGGCCTGGACACCGGGAAAAACTCCCTTTTGTATTCAAAAAGTATTATGGGATCTTTATCAACCACCTGAGCAGACAGGCAGGACCTCGATTTAACATTTCATCTGAAGGATGGCACCTCCAACAATGCAACTGGAGCTGGGGAGTTTGGTAGAGGAAGAATATAATAATAATAATAATAATAATAATAATCTTACATTTGGTTTGGCGCCTTTCACATTGGGAAGATGTCCCAAAGTGGTTCACAGGAATTACTGTAAAGTGCAGTAACAGTGTATTTTGTGAGCAACATTATCTGAGATGGGGGTGGGGCAGTGTGGTGAGGCGTATGTTATTTGTGGAGGTTTGAATAGCTATTGTATGGGGCTTCGTTGCCAATGAGATTCAGGGAGATATTTATGTATTAGTTTCCTCCAGGATATGATAATGTTTGAGTAGGTTTTATATGTCTGAGAAGGGAAGTGGCCCTTTATTTGTACCACACTAAACCAGCTCAATCCTATTAACAAAAGATCTAATTCAGACTCCCTAGGTTTGAAAAAAACACTGCTGAGGAAAGCAGTTGTGTTCCTAGTGCCTACCTGGTGTTTCAGCAGGGAATTCCTCCCACACGTCACACAGGCTCTTGAGGCTTCAACACAGCCTCAGTTACAAGAGAAAAATAGAATTCACACAGAATCATCGGCTTCATTCAATGGTAGAGATTCAGGTACAAAGTATTTGTTTCATATTAGGACCTCATTGGTTTATTAATGATATTGTTTTATATATATGTTTATATTGTTAATAGGCCCAGCATCAAGTGGACGAGCTTTCAGTTATTCTGCCCCTGCTCTCTAGGACTTCATCTCTGTCCCTCTGTCTTACCCCTTCTCTCCGCGCCTTCAATACCTGCCTTAAGACCCAACTCTTTAATCTTATTTTCCAGCCACCTTCCGCCCCTCAACCCCCTCTTCCTCAGCTATCCCAGCCCCCAACTTGAGCACCCAGTCAATTGTGTAAAGCGGTTTGAGGCGTCCTGAAAGCTATATGAATGTAAATTATTGTTGCTGTTTTGTGCTGTTAAATGTGCAATAGTTTTCCACATATTTATTTTCCATGGGTGAAATGTCTCATTTACACTTTATAGTTTATCTTTCTGAGTGGAATATATATAATAAGGCAATCTAATTTTTTGACGTTCGTACTTTGCAAATATTATGAAGTCTGGAATATGGGATTTCTAATTGGATTCTTCACCGTAGCTCGAGAGTGAATGGACTGTTGATAGCCACAAAGTTGTGAAATAATGGGTGCGAATCAGTGGTTGTAATCAGTTCAGTCTGAAAATCAGAGGATTTGCTGAGGGGGTGTAAGGCACTCAGGGTAGAAAAAGGTAGATGGTAGGTGGCTGAATGACATTCTCATTCAGCTTCTAGCAATATTATTCCAGCAATGGGTTACCCAATGCTATTGAGACAGGCTGATTAGCATTGGGTAACCCACTGCTAGAATAATACTCAATAGTCCATTGCTTATCTGCATGCCCTAAACTAAATAGTTTTTTGAAAAATGTGATATGAATGAATTGATGTACAACTGAATTAATTACACAAATTTCTATTTTGAGTACGCCCTTGTACGCAATTGTTTTTCTTAAAATTAATTGAAGCCTTTCCTGCGGTTCAATGACAATACAAAGCTGGTGCACCTCCACTTGTGGTTAATAAATGTTATTCTGTGCAGTAGGGAGGAGACAATTGGAAATGTGATAATTGCAGTAATTTCACTGCTCTGATGCAGCTATTGAGTGGAAGGTTGCCAATTATTTCTATTGCTAGCCCTTGAAGAGGTTATTGCTATTGAATGACAAACTGCTTTTTAGATCTAATTATTATCTTTATAATTAAAACCTGAAGGTAACAAAATTAAGGAGCAACTCTTTTCTTAGTAATGCTTTCATAGAATCATAGAAATAAATATACAGCACGGGAGGAGTCCATTCAGCCCATCTTGTCTGTGTCGGCTCTTTGTAAAGAGCTATCCAAATCAATCCCACTCCCCCGCGCTCTCCCCATAGCCCTGCAAACTTGTTCTCATCTGCTTTGCCCAGATGAGGTAGTCAGCATATTTAATTACAGTATATGTGTTCCGCTGAGATTAGCTACATGCATATAGTGGGATCCTTGTCTCAGCCAAGATATCATGGGAGCAGCTTAGAGCAAGACACTTCTCTACAGCCATGGATGAGAAGCCAATAACAGGGAGGGTGTTCAATAAGATAATGCTGATCTTCAGATATACTTAACGTTTCTGTGCTTATTTTAACAGCACAAGAAACATTATGCTGGGAAATGTTTTCATTCAAGGGTTCAAAAAAGCATTGTGATGTCAAGATAGCATCAAATGCATTGGCTTTATGTAGTATTAAAAGACTTGCAAACCTAATTTATTCAGCACACAATCCTAGTTCACACCTGCTCTCTCTTTGTTTCTTTAATGTGGAGAAGGATTGTCTCCTTCACATAAAAGAAGTTAAATTTCAGAGCATGGGCCCACCCTGCCCCCATTAATCAGATGGCACTGTATTGGGACAGAGTTGCATTATCAGTCATATCATCCTTCGGATAAGATGTTAAATGGAGGTGCCGTCGGCCTTTCAGGTGAATATTAAAGATCCCATTACACTAGCTGAAAAGAGAAGGGAGTTTTTCTCAGTATCCTGGACATTAATCCTCCAGATTTAAAATTTCTTGGCTGTTTGTGGGCATCCCTCTGCATGAACTGGCTGCTGTGTTCACCAACAAATACACAGTTACTACACTTAACAGAGAAAATTCTGAATTAACACTGACGTATTGTTCAGTAGGGGAAGGGACTGTGTGTGCGAGTGAGAGATAAGGGGGAAAACAATCACATTTTTCACTTTTAGTCAGTGACCCTGGCTGGAATGTGTACATGTGTGGACAGTAGGTGAGGCTAGAGTCTGTTTCAGTAGGAATACCCCACTCAACTGAACAGTTGACCTTTAATGTCAAGGCTCAAACATGAAAAATGACCACGTGACGAGGTGGAGCTATACTCCAGCAGGAATCAGCACCTTCAAGAGAGGAGGAGAGAAAATTAGAGGGGGAAGATCCTGATCGTTTCTTAAGACCAAAAGATACTAAAAACCTATTGTGAATGTTATCGGATATTCCTGACATCAGGTCATCAGCAAATGGTTCAATGTATTTTTAAAGAAATACAGACAAATTATATCTACTGTAAATATATATATTACAAGGATGCGATTTTCAAGGCTGCATACTTAGCACACATTTAAATGACAGTTCAAAAATGATCAAACAGGGCTCTCAAGGCTCATTGCATTATTTGAATACCTAGATTATATTACATTCTTATATCTAAATGCGGGTATCAATTATTCTCCATGTCCTCTCCAGCAGCTTGGTTTGTGCCCTGCATTTATTTCTGAGTAATTGGCGTTCAGCAGTAATTCTCAATAATGCTTTTATGTGCCATCGTTTGGTGCTGCAGAGAGTGACACAAGGCTTCCCATTGTCTCTCTTTCAGTTTGCTCATATCTTGGAACAACACACAAAAGCCATTCAGGGAAATGTCAATGGTGGCCACGACTACAATATCATACTATATGCAGAGAATTTATGGCTTGTTATGTACGGCTTTCTGAAAGTCTTTCGGATACACAGTAGGGATCCGTAGGACACAAGCTAAGGATTAATAATGAGCCAAACCTGGATTAATTCCTCCTTAAATTGACAACAATAATAAAAAAATAATTTGAGGAAGTCTATATTGTTGCCTTTTTATCACTGCTCTATCAACTGCCCTTTTTGAATTGTTGTCAGTCAAGGCAGGAAAGTACCTAAAAGGCACATGTATAGTAAATGTAGAGGAGAAATTAAGTTTCTCTCAAAGTCCTGGCCAACAATCCTTCAGATAAGCTGGTTGTTCACTTCATGGCTGTTTATAGGATCTTCCTGTTTGCAAAGCGGCTTGCATGTTCGCCTATGTAAACAGTAAAGTGCTTTGACACGTTTTGAAATAACCCAGCACTCTAAAAGTGCAGTTTCTTTCCCCAGTCTGGGTGAAATTTCGAAAATTCTTTTTAATAGCTTTCTTGAGAATCTTGTTTTAAAATGTTTGCAAATTAATTTCTTAATTTAGTTGGTGTGAACTTACCCGTCAATCACCCAATGTCTTCACCTCACGCCCCAAGAATACTAGCTGCTGCTCCACCTCTATGTTGAATTTTCACTCACAAGATTGGTTCACAGAAGAGGACCTACAACCCATTTGATCTCATCCTTCCAGAATACCCACCCTATTGTTTTCCCATCACAGATTTAAGCTGTTTCTTAAATGAGTCCAGTGTCCTGGCCTCAACCACTCTTCCTGACAACCTTCTCCAGCTGCTAAGTACCTTCTGGGCAAAGAAAATCATCCTGGTGCCTGTCCCGAAATTGCCCTGAAAAAGGTTCTCTTGTTGTACTGTAATGGCATATTGAAAAGTATTGTTTTGAATTACCTCGCTCAATCCCATTTACAATCTTATAAATCTCTATAAAGCGTCCCCAGAGAGTTCTCTTTTTAAGGGTGAAAAGCCCTAACTTGTCTAATCTTTGTTTTCTAACTCANTTTTTTTTAACATTGGGGATCAGCTTTGTTGCTCTCTTTTCCACTGCTTCTAAGGCCTGGGGAGCCCCATTCTGTCGCTGTGACAGAACTGAATACAGTATTCCAGGTGCATCCTGACCACAGCATTGTACAACCTGAGCATGACTTCTGGTATCTGAACTTGATTGCTTTTCTGGCCCCGTTGTTCATTGCGATGAGATAAATTTCCCTCCTATTGCCTCAACACATTGACTAAGTTTCAAGTAATCCCCAATTCAAATCTCTGTGTTTCAGCTCTGGCTTTCTAACAATCAACAACAACAATTTGCATTTATATAGTGCCCTTTATATGCGCAGTTCTTGGAGTGCTTAACAGTGGCAGAGCTTGATGCTGAATCGGGAGAGGGGAGAGATGATTGTAGGCAATAGTCAAAGGTCTTCAGATGAGATGTGAAGATGGGCAAGGAGAGGTAAGGCAGAAGGATTGAGGCACAGAGTTTGAAGGTTTTGGGGTGTAGTGGCTGAAAGTACGGCTGGTGGAGCGGAGGAGACAAGGGACATGTGGAAGGCCAGAGCCAGGGAGGTGTTAGGGTGTGAATTGATTTATAAATTAAGTAAGGGATATATAAGAAATTAATTTGGGTTGTTTCATAATATGTTCTTTGTGATAGTTTTCACCAAGAAATTCATTATGAAAGCTTCAAATTTCATCTCTCTCTCTCTCTCTCTCTCTCTCTCTCGTTTTCCACTGCCTAAACATCAGAATGTCCTCTACTGAAACTATGAGGTCAATCATTCACTGATCACTAAACACATCAATATTCTTGTTCCACACTTATATTGAGTGACCACAAATGCAGGCATACTCACTAGACATTACATTTATATTGAGCGACCACACTGCAGGTGTACCCACAAGAAGTTAGGCGACATTTCCTTGGGATGAATTAAAAAACATTATAAATCATGCACAATTAAGGAGTGACAGCTTCCACAATCTTTCTGCCTATATTTCCAAACTCCATTATATGTGTTTATTGCTTTCCAGACTTGGCACGATTTATCTTTCATTGTCATGTGAACAAGTAACATGGAATTAATGCAAAAGTTGTAAATCCAAGCTCACAAAAAATCGCAGCTCCCTTGCTCCACAAATGGAATTGTGCTAACATTAAGCTTTGTTTGGGTGTCAGCCTGGCTCAGTGAGTTGCTCTCTCACCTCTGAAATCAGAAGGTTTGGGATTCAAGCTCATCTTGGGACTTGAACTCATATACTCTAGTCTGACATTCCAAAGCAATGCTAGGGGTATGTTGCATTGTCGGAGGTGCCATCGTTAAGATGTTAAACTGAGGTCTCATCAGCCTGTTCAGGTAGACGTTAGGGATCCCATTATATCCCACTACTCGAAAAAAGGGAGTTTCTCCCAATGTACTGGCCAACAGTCTCACAGATAAAATTAGTCATTAATTTCATGGCTGATTGTGGGACATTGCTGTGTGCAATTGAGCTGCTGTGTTCATAAACACACAGCCATTCTGCTTCACAGTAATTCCTCCTGACATGAAAGACACTATGCCAAATGTAAGGATTATTATTGTCTGAACTGGCTGTTCTCAGCAACAACAACAACTTTCACNTTTTTTAGCTTCCCCCACGCAGGGCAGGTCTCAGAGTGCTTATCAGTGGCGGAGCTTGACTCCGAGCTCACTGAACCGGGGGTGGGGGGTGTGGGAGGATAGGCAGCCATAGAGTTTTGGGGCGTAGTGGAAAAACGTAACCTTCGATGGTGGGGCAGAGGGTGCGAGGGATGAACAGGAGACCGGTGCCAGTCGAGCGGAGGCGCCAGATGGTGGATTGGGGAGTCAGGGGATCAGGGAGGTAGGGATGTGCCAGGGAGTGAATGGATTTGAACACAAGTGTGAGGATCTTGAAGTCGATCCATTCGGTGATGGGGAGCCAGTGGAGTCTGGCCAGACCTGGTGAGATGTGGGTACGGAGTTTGGTCCGGGTCAGTACGTGGGCGGCAGAGGTCTGAATGAGCTGGATCTTTTGAATAGTGGAGCTGGTGAGACCGGCGAGGAGTGCGTTTGAATAATTCAGGCGGGAGGTGACAAAGCAACACTGCTTTGCTATCATCAAATAGAGTCGGTGACAATGGGCAGCCTTGCCTTACCCCCCCTTTCAACAACAACAAATTACATTTGTAAAGCACCCTTCACATCGGAAAGATGTCCCAGTGTGCTGGACAATCAGGGATTTGGGACTTGAGCTGGGAGTTGGGGTCAGAAGGAGAGGAAGGCAGGGGGGATTCAGGTGAGCCAGAGGAATTGCGGGATAGAGTTCCAGCGTGTGGGGGCAGAGATGCTGAATGCCTGACAGCCAATGCCGATTCTGAAGCAGGCTGGAGTCTGCTGAGTGGAGGGAGCGGACAGGCTGATATGCGGTTATGAGATCGGAGAGGTAGGGGGGAGCAAGACCGTGGAGATCCTTGAAGGTAAGAACAAGGGTTTTGTACTCATTTCTCTGAGGAATGAGGAGCCAGTGAAGATGGGCAAAAACAGGGTGATAAGTTCCCGGAGCCTGGTGCAGGAGGGGACACGAGCTGCAGAGTTCTGAATAATCTAAGCTTGTGGAGGTAAGAGCTAGGAAGTCCAATGAGCAGACAGTTGGCGTAGTCAAGCCGGGACACAATGAAAGCATGGATTAGTGTCTGCGAGGAGAGGCAGTGGCAGAGGCAGGCAATGTTGCTGAGGTGTGAAAAGGCAGAATAGATCGTGGCACGAATGTGGAGTTTGAAGGATAGCTGAGGCTCAAAAAGGACACAGAGGTTTCAGATTGGCTCGGTGAGGTGAAGAAGACAGCCATGAAGGGTGATAGTGTTAGCGGCTGAAGTGAAGAGGCGCTGCCAAGAGCCAAGCAGGAGGGCCGCTGTCTTGCCAACACTGGGCTGGAGGAAGTTGGCTCTTATCCAGGACTTGATGTCAGACAGAAAATTAGCCAGGACATCAATGGTCCTGGAGTCGAGGGTGGAGGTGGAGAGATAGAGTTGGGTGTCATCTGCATACATGTGGAAATTGACCCCATGCCTGCGGGTGACATTGTTGAGTGGGAGCATGTAACGATTGAAGAGGAGGGGACCAAGGACAGAGCCCTGAGGGATTCCACATGTGACAGTGAGCCCCCTCACCCCCCTTTCAAGAGGATGAGCTTAGTCAGTCCACTGTAAACCCTTACACAGATCTTGGAGCTGGAATACAATTCTAGATAAAATCCAAATTTTGGCAATATATTCCAAAGGCTACGATTTCATCATGGAGGTTTCATGAAGCACAAAGTCAAAAGCCGATGAACCGATCTCGTATGAGGTCACAACCTATCCCGCACAATCCTCACGAAAACAGAAGTTAACCTATTCCTTCCTGATCAAACCACAAGTCTCCAATGCATGTGATACATGTACAATGACTACACAAAGCACCAGTTTAAGAATCACTGAAATCAGTGAGATCCCTCTGTAGTTCTTGATCTCACTAGGGTCACCCTTCTTTTGGATAGAAACCACAACTGTGCTCTGGAACACTGAAGAAGTGCATGACTCAGAGAGAGTCCTGTTGACCAGTACTAGGATGGCAGTTCCAATGCGAGTTGTAGGTTCCTGGCTTGGATCTATAAGATCCTGACCATTCTCCATCCCTTCCCTCAGAGCAGCTTTCACAACAACAACAACTTTGATTTATATAGCTCCCTCCACCCGGACAGCGTCTCAGAGCGCTTTACAGTAACGGATCCCTTTTAGGAACTCAACATCAATGCCGTCTGCACCTGCTATCTTGGTAGGGAGTCTAACTCCTCCCAATGGATTGAATGATTAAAGTCTTCAATCTGTTCCATGCCTCCCGCCAGCTCTTCCAACTTCTTCGGAGGGACTTGGAAGGGCAGACGAGTCACTGAGGGTAGGGACTCTTCCCACTCAGCTCCTGTTAAATCTGCAATCCAAAGCTCTAATGGATAGGGTGATTCTAGCTGGACAAGCAGCAAGAAAACTTGCCAGGCAGTGCTCCCAATGACAAGCTATGCGTTTTTAGCTGGCGAGGCCTACACCTGCACCTAATATTTTCCAGGGTTAGATCAGCAGGATGTGTCACTCCAGGGAGAGATTGCACATTCCATTCCAACACCAACTTGCATTAATATAGTGGTCTTCACGCCAGGCGGCGTCTTGGAGCGCTTAACACTGGCGGAGCCCGATGCCGAACCAGGGGGAGGGGAAGGTGACAGAAAGCACAATCAAAGAGGAAGGTCTTCAAGCATGATTTGAAAATGGGAAGAGAGGGGCAAGGTGAAAGGATTAATAAACATCTCCAGAATTTCCATGTGTTGGTGGGGTGCATGGAACTCTGCTTGGTTTGAATACTCTTAAGCATGGCAAAAGGTGTACACAAGTGTCAAACACCTCAAAAAAACTTTTTCAGTGAATGTGTGACAACCATCTGCTGTACACTGCAACTGGTTCCAGAGAAATGTTATTGATGCTTTTACTTTTGACAGGAGAATGAATTAAAGAAGATAAGATTGTGAGTTCATAAGTTGCTGATAGATGCAATTCTAGCCGCTTATTCCATCTTATAAAACACTTCAGGAACAAATCTGCTGTTTTCTTCCCAGCAGTGCATTATGCCCTTTACAGGGATTTCAGTAAATCAGCTCGGTTTTAAAGGTCATTACTGAAAAAAATTAAAACAGTGAGAAAGGCTCTGGGGGGAAAAAAAACAATGCTCACAAGATCGATGTGAAAACACTTTCAGATGAACACTGTAGCATTTCTTTGCCATAGGACCTCAGAGATCATCATCCCATTCCTTGATTCTGTTATTAATTTTAGATTCTGTCTGCCTTGCAATTTAGGTGGACATAAAAGAACCACCTAGCAGTTGCTATTTGAAAGAAAAGTGAACTCTTTCTCTCAGTTTAACCTGGTTTCTATTCCCTTCCTGGCACAAATAAACTCCCCAACTCAAATGAATTGGCTACTCATTTCATTATTATTGTTAGATGTTGCTGGTGCAGATTAGGTACCACATTTACCTATAACTAAACACTAAAAATGGCCAACTTCTGAATCAACTGGTCACTGCCAACAGGTCACTGTCAGCGATGACCTAATGATCCTGTATGCCTAAGGTGGCTGATTTTCAGATCATGAGGTTCCCGGGGTTCTCCTTCCGGTAGGCTGTCTGTGCAATTTTTTAGCACTTGGAAGCCTGGGGACACAGGATGCAAGTGGGATAGCTGAATGCATGTGCAGTGAAACCAGCTATCGCAGCCTCCAAATAACACGAATTGGGATTTTTTGGGGACCCTAATCATCACATTATAGCATTATAAAGCAATTCTATTGTATCTTGTTTAGCTTTCCAGTGGAAAACAGCAAACCTATTTACAAGGTGGGCACTAGCCTATTGGGCAAAACGTCACCTTTGTCCTTTCATTTTCTGTCCTACACTAAAACTATATGAAATGTATTAAAGTGTGACAAAACTGTGAATCTTCAGTCACCGCAACAGTTTTCAGTATTTTTGATCTTCAGATACAATGTTTGTTGATCTTCCAGTGAACCTGAAAAGAACAACCTTGCATTTATATAATCCCTTTCATGTAAGCCTCAAAGAAACAAAGTCATATATAATAGAATACCAGAATTATAAACGTGGACATACAAATTGGTTTAGTCAGTCTTTGGCCTCATTAGAATTGTGTTCCTACATATTGCAAGACATTTGTTCATTTGTTTTGTACAGAGACACAAGTTTGTGGTTTATGGGAAATAAGTAAATGAAGGCTACAGAACCACATACGTGTTAGCCACTGGCAGTGAAGGGCCCACTGAGTATTATTAGCTGCATCATGAGACGTTTATTTGCTATGAGTTTCCAAATAAGCTTGCACCACATGTCAAGTGGCACATTTTAAAATGTGTATGTTTTTCTAAAGTTTAAACCAAATTCTTTACCCAAGTGATATTTTTATCATCTTTGTTCACAGCTTGGGAGTAGTTCATATTTTAATATTGTAACCTTCACTGGTGTAAAAGTTCTGGGTGGCTGTAGCCCTTCTTACAAACTCCAAACTTTAATTAAGAGATTGCACTGGGCAGACTAACCTGCTCAGATCATTGGGAGAGACGTTCCACCCAGCAGCTGTGCCCCTCGCCCCTGAGAAAGTGAAATTTTCTACCACAGCTAACATTGGGAACCTCAAGAGGATGGCCTAACTGTTCAAACGATTTTCACATCCTTGCATTTACGTAATATATTGTCAGATGAAACTCATTTAGAAACCGTGTAAATAGCTTGGACCTGTGGCATATTGTAAAATTATTCTTGGGAGAATTTTTCTTACTACAATAATAGTATCAAGTTTTTTTTCCCATTATTTCCTGTTGCGGAGAGCATTGGTTCATTGCCTCTTCAGGGTGTACCAAGATTGAGTCACTGATGATAGTAATAATACAATTAAAAAATAATTATTATAAGAATAGTACTTGCCTTTGACACAGTGCCCTAACATGTCATCGAGACATCTCAAATCACTTAACAGGATATACTGCAACAGGAAATACTGTATATTTTGTGGGCGCTCGCAGTAAGGAATTTGCATTATCCTACAATAGCCATGGAATGAGTGCCTTTTTTTTCTATTTGGGGCATTGTTGGCCAGGACACTGGAAGGAACTACCTTCTCTTTTCGAATAGAGCCATGAGATATTTAATGTCCACCTGGACAGGCAGACAGGACATCTCATCCGAGAGATGGCAGCTCTGACAATGTAGCACAGCTTCAGCATTGCATTGAAGTGTCATCATAGACCATACGGATTTCAAGGCCTGGCAATGGGGCTTGAATCCACAGCCTTCTGACTCAGAGGCAAGAGTACTACCAACTAAGCCAGGCTAACACATGATTATATACTGCACTATAAGCCTCGGCCCTTAACCTAAGTTATAAATTGAACAAACAGAGCTCCAGTAACTTAGATACAAATAATATATTAAACTTTGAAAAATTATACTACCAGTCTGTGAAACAAATATAATCTGGATGAAGGATGTGGTTTGAACCGCAGAACAGTAAGACATTTTAAACCTGTAACTTTTCTTGTGATATAGCTTAACATGTGGTTTAAAGCTGTTGATAAACTCATAGAAATAAACATCTTATAGTAGCATATTACTCACTGGCCCTTGCACTGCCTGTGACTGATGTGTGTAGTTCTGTATCAAGCACCCATTTGTTTCTCATAAACCACCAAACAGTGACTCTAGATGAAAAAATCATTTTTTGTATTGCAATATGTAGGAGCATAATTCTAATTGAAACTTTGACAGAACAAACTCATATGACTAGGCCTGTTGTTTGAAGCCCATTAGAATTCACTTCTGCTGGTGCTATATAAATGTAAATTGCTATTATGTAAGCATTTGTGCCTATGAGACTTACTTTATACAAACGGAACTATATAAATGTAAGTTATTTTGTCACATTCACTGGAATATCAGTAGAGATTGTGTCTGAAGATCAACATTACTGAAAGAAGAAAAGATAAATTAAGAGCAGTGTGTGACTTGTGTCAGCCTGGATAAGCCAACAGCCATTTGTTAAATGAATCTTTGGATGCCTCAAATTTTCTCCTAACATGAAAGACGTTATATGTGTGTCAAACTTGAATTAAAATATTAAATGAAAATACATGGGAGTTGAATATTTCTGATGTTTCTAACTTCCAAAATGAAAATATACTCGTCAGTCATGAATAGCAGTACTTCCATTGCTTCTTTACCACAAGATGCCCATTGAGATGTACTTCTGCTAGTATTATCTTATTGTATAAGGTTTGTCACTTTGAGACTCATTTTATACGAACAGGGCGATATAAATGTAAGTTATTTTGTCACATTCACATTGTGTATGAAGATTGTGGAGTCCTGTAGCTCAGTGGTTAGAGCACTCGCTTTGCAAGCGAGAGACCTGAGTTCAATTCCAGGCAGAGGGCGAAACCTTGGCAAGTTTCCTTACTCCACACGCCTAATAATAATCCCTCCAAAAAAAACCCAAAACAATAATAAATTGGTCATTTTCAATCTACGACTGTTTGTGGGACATTGGTGTGCGCAATTGGCTGCCGCGTTCGCCCACAAATATACAGTCAATTCACTTTACAGTGTGTTCTGTGAAGCGCTTTGGGACGTCCTCCCGACGTGAAAAGCGCTATATCAAATGCAAGGATTATTATTATCAACATTAATGAAAGAAGAAAAGGACAAAAAGTTACTTTTTCTTATCATTATTAATCCTTGCATTCGACATAGTGACCTTCATGTCAGGTGGACATCTCAAAGCCTTTCATAGGATTTGCTACAAATTATCGTGACTAATTGGTAGGTAAACACAGCAATCAATTTGTGCACAGCATTGTCTCACAAACAGCTATGAAGTGAATAACCAATTCTATGTGGGAAATTGTT
The DNA here is from genome assembly GCF_018977255.1 of Callorhinchus milii. Taxonomy (NCBI): domain Eukaryota; kingdom Metazoa; phylum Chordata; class Chondrichthyes; order Chimaeriformes; family Callorhinchidae; genus Callorhinchus; species Callorhinchus milii. Next base: position 32,928,181 of record NW_024704742.1, on the reverse strand, counting down.
GACAAGGACACTGGGAGATAGGTCCTTATCTTTTTGAACCATCAGTGTGAAATAGTTCCTCCTACATTGTCTTATAAGATCCCCATGTCACTATATGGTACTTGTGTCCCTTGGTTGCAGATCCCCAACAGATTCCAGATTTACCTGGAAAATTCCTCTTTGATTCCCGAGGTCAGTATTTACTTACCTTATAGCTAAACTCTTTCGTTTAGGTGCATATCAGGTGTATGATCAATAAAAATAGGCAATGTAGATCATGACAGGCTGTTTCAACTTATCCAGAATCGTATAACCAGAGGAATGGGGGTAAATTCAGAACGAATCTACGCAAACACTATTTCAGTGAGCAAATAATGAACCTGTGGAATAGGCTCTCTAGGTTGACGATTGGAGCAGAAAGTGTTGATTCTTTCAAACACAGATTAAATTTTTTTATATAGAAAATAACATTATAGGATATAGTACATAGGTAGTTTGGGACATATGTGCATACGACCACCAAGAAGGTGGAAGGTGAACTAAATGGACCATGATCTTTTTTTCATCTAGCATTTCTTATGTTCTTATGTTATGTAGGCAGATGGAGCAATCAATTTGAGCAGTCTATGTCAAATACAAGGATTACTATAATTTGTGCACCGCAGTAACCCTCTCGCTTGTGAGGCGAGTACTTTAACCAATATGCTGCAGGATTCCACGTAACGTAATGTACTTTGGCAAAAGGCATTGAACGATAAGAAGCTTAGCCATTTCTTTTATGTAGTTTTGCTGTTAAATGCAACTTAAATTTAACTTAAGCTTAGGCAGACCTGTTCAGATGGACAGTAAAGATCACATGGCACTATTTGAAAAGACAAGGGAGTTTTTCCTAGAGTCCTGGTCAATAGTCCTCCAAATAAAATGAGTTAATCACGTCATGTTTTTTGTGGGACTTGGCTGTGTGCAAATTAACTGGCTGATGTCACATTATTTTATTCCAAATTGTAACTACCTGTTTTTGCCATCAATCAATTATTAGCTTAATTTGATCTTATCGATCTTACAACATGATTGCTCAACAGTAATTAATTGTAATGCATAAAATTGAATCTGATGGCAAATAGCATTGGAAAAAGAATCTGCCGCTACCAGTATAATGCGATCATTTAGTGAGTGCTATGTCAAATGCAACGATTATTATTATATTGACCGAAATGTTAGCATCAATGAAATAATAATTTTGAAAGCATTAAAGATCATTGTTACAGTCATCATAATTACTGTCTGGCACCATCAGACTGTCGTCATAAGCAGGTTGCACCAATAAATGAGAGTAAAGGTACTTAAATTGTTTATTTCTTCTGGCAGTATTTATTCTGCTGCTTAGTTACTTGCTAAAACATTGCTTCAAACTGTTACATCAGGTAAATTAGGTTATTCTATCTAACGTGGTGGCAGGTTGACTGTATGAAACAAAATCCACACATAGTCACAGACTGGTTACATTCAAGACAACAAGCGTAGGAGGAGGATTTAATTAGTCATTCAAACATGTGGTGTCCTTTTGCAACGAGAATCCCCTTCCATTTCACAGGTACAAAATCAGCTCAACAGCATTGTTTTAATGGTCCTTGAAAACTCAGTCCAAATAACAATTGAAGCACAGTGGCTGAGTTCAAATTATCAAGCTCACACGAAAGCATCCTGTTTTCTAAAAAAAACGCTGTGGCTTTTTAAACAAAGTTAACTGCTCTCTTTTTGATATTTGAGCATCAGGTGTAGCATTCACGTAAGCATGCATAATGAGCTTGTAACCAGCACAGCTCTTGAATCATTAACAAAGCAATTGCAAGGTCAAAAAAACATTGGCTTGCGTAAGGAGAACATGTAGATACCTTTTTCAAAAGTAGGTATCTTTGCCAAGTGGGGAACATGAATACATGTTGCTTTTTGCTGTTAAATGATGATCAGTGCCACCTTGCTTATTGCTCAGCCGTTTGTTTGTAAACATTTTAGCAGCAAAAAATGTTCACTGGCACCGTGCTCTCCTCGTTGCCTAGCAAATTATATCAATTTTTTGATGGTTTTTGCAAATTGAAAATAGATTTAGGAATATGGAACTCAGAGGCTTTTAGGTTCTGCTGATTAAACAAAATGCATTGAAATGTTACGCGATTGTTTCATTGCTGAATGAAACCATTTTCTTTTGGGGGTTGCAAGAAGTGACTGCAGAGAATTATGCTCTGAGTTCCCTGGAGACATCTCAACCTACCCTATTATTCTCAGAATAGCAGTCGTGTTAGTCTTTTATCAAGGTTAACCATAAAAGTATTGTGTTATTGCTTCAACAAGCGCTCCAGATATTACAATGTGTGAAGGGTGCTATATAATAATAATAATAATCCTTGCATTTGATATAGCGCTTTTCACATCTTCTCGACATCTCAAAGCACTTCACAGAATATATTGTAAAGTGAATTGACTGTATATTTGTGGGCGAAATGCAGCATCCAATTGCGCACAGCAGTGTCCACTATATAAATGCAAGTAGTTGTTGTGCTACAATGAGAAATTCCTATTTATTCAGTAGGGTAAGGGTTACAAAATAATAACAGATCAATTCTCTAAATAGGTGCATGGTGCACTTATCTCTGGTGTCAAATGAATACTGACATTGGATGGCATATTGATGTCAGTTAAAGAGGCTGTGACATATGGTTGGAGACATTAAGGTGTCTGACTGTGGTAACAGCTAAGAAAAACTGCACTGTTACCAATGCTTTTACTCACTAGCATTCTAGATAGTGACAGACTGTGTCTCTGCTGTATTCTTTTCAACAATGCTATTTCTTAAGAGATCAAACCATGAGATCGCAACACACAGTTTTGATATAAAGAATGCACTGTTGAGGAGAGACTGGTGATGCAGTGTGCAAGTGGGCTGATGCACAATTCCTCAGAGCGGAAGGATCAGTGTTCTGTTACTACAGAGGTAGAGTTTGGCCTTGGCTTCTAGAGACTTTAAAGAGTTTCACTTACAGAATAGTCTGCTGTTCTGATGCACCTGTGATTTTCTTGGAATAGGTTGTCAATTTCTGGTTAGACTATTAGGTGGGATAATAGTATTGTGTTCTTGTAAACAAAGATATCTATACAGTTTACTGCATACTGTATTCCTAGAGGCACTAAAAGAAAATTATTAATTGGACTATACTATTGCACCTTTGCCTATTATAACAGTGGTGCCTGCCACCCTACCTCAATCCCTCTGTCGTGTATTTATTTATCTATCTTTCAATCCCATTATATGCCTTACCTCTTCGACTGTACCTATGGTTACCTCCCTCTCTCCCTTCTCACTTGCTTGGCATCTAATCCCATAGCTGTACAAGCTTATTCATGTTTTGCTTAACTGTGTTAAGGTTTAATCAGTCCCATGTGTTCAATTCAGGTAACCTCCAATATAATTTAATATATGTTAGTTTGACTCATTTTGTAGCACTCTTTGAGTCAGAAATTTGCAGGTTCAAGCGTTGGGACCTTTAAAACATAGAAACAAAGAATAATAGAAAGTTACAGTACAGAAGGAAGCCATTTGGTCTGTGCTGATGCTAGATCCCCTTTAGAACTATGCACTCTACCTTCACCATATTCTGTAATCTACTGCTGGGTATTAGCCAAGATTGAATCACGACATAAGCAATCCAGTTAAAGGCTGAACTTCATGGCTCACTTCTAAGAATGATATACGAAAGATGCAGCCACTCAAATCACATCCTGTTACCAAAATACTAAGGCACAAAGTTGCTTCAGATTTCATTTACTTAAAACAAAAATACATTTCTTTCAATTTGTGCCTTTTCTGGGAAAGTCTTTCTGACTGATCATGATACATCGAAAGGCTTGGATAAATAAATAATATTGGGCTGGAAATGGCATCTTTTCAAAAGTTTCAAGAGCGTTCTATATCTCATTGCATGTAAGCAATTAATTCACTGCTGAAATCATTGCTATCATGACTTTATTTCTCTGGCAGCAGGAATAGAAAGGGAGTTGCATAAATCTGTTATTTAAAAATGTTATATTTTGGCTGAATATTCTGCACGTTGTAAGGAGGTTGAATTGATAAAAATGGGCTCAAGGACAGTGCATTTTGGAGACGTTGCTATTTGAAAAAGGCACCTTTTGTATTATAAATTGAACACAAGCTCATTATTTCCTTGCTTTTGAATGATGCATTATAGAAAACAAACCAAAAGTAACTCATCTGTATTTCGTTAAATCTATCAATTCTGAAGGGAGTCAGCATCATCTCTGAAGTGTGAAGGCTTGGCAAAGCACAACGTCATCAGATTGCGGGCCAGTGTACTACAAACTTAACCTTTTGTATATCTCTTCTAAGTAACCGTTACTTTGCTGCCATAAAACATGCACAATAAGCTATACTATGTGCAGAGTTCACCAAACTACACCCACACATGTGTACATACATATATATATAATATATATATGGGTATATTCAAGCACTCTGGCCGCTAGCCTGCATCAGGGGCACAGGGAAGTTGTTATGTAATAATAATAATCCTTGCATTTTATATGCACCTCATCACATCTTTGAGACGTCTCAAAGCACTTCACAGAATATACTGTAAAGTGAATTGATTTTGTGGGCGAAACGCAGCAGCCGATTGTCCCACAAACAGTCATGGGTTGAGTGACCAATTTATTATTATTATTTTTTCAAGGAATTATTATCCCGGAAAAGCAATCCATCAATCGATTAACAACTGAGTTCCTACTTACTGCTAGGTAAACAGAGGCGTGTGGAGGAAGGAAGCTTGCCCAATTTTGCCCTGCCGGGAATCAAACCCAGCTCTCTCGCTTGTGGGGCATGTGATCTAACCATTGAGCTACAGGACTGCACAATACCCATAATGTACATTATTTCTTTCATTTCTTTCGTATATTGTATAAATATTTATATAATATATCCATATCCTCACCTTTGATATAGTGACATTCAGGTCAAGAAGACATCTCAAATTGTTTCACAGATATTTACTGTAAAGTGTAGTGACTGTATTTTGTAGGCAAATTTGTCAGCCAATATGTGCACAACAGAGTCTTACAAACTGTCAATGAAGTGAATGACCAATTCTTTATCTGGGGGATTGTCGGCCAGGACACCTGGAGAAATTCCCTTCTCTTTTCAAATAGTGTCCTAGCATCTTAACATCCAACTTGTTGCCAAGCTGGAAAGAGGTGGGGAGGTGACTCATGTTGAGACTTGGAGCTCAGAAAGTTTATGCTGTTGTAATGTTTTACAGTATATCCTGTGAAGCGATTTGGTACATACTGCCAACGTGAAAAGCAGTATGTAAATGTAAGGATTATTATTTTTATGCTGTGGAGTGACATTGAGTCAGGTTATGTTTTGACTTCTCCATATATTTGCTATGCTTTTATTGTTTGCTAAATTATTGCATAGCTTTCTTATACATTTTAGTGACAGGTTGTACACACATTGTTTATCATGGTGCTTGCTGCCTTTTGTTAGATCTGTCAGCCATCTAATAACAAAGTCATAGCTGATGTGACAATTTCATTGCCCAAGGTGCAAACATTACAAACCCACTTGGTCCCTCCACTCAGCCTGTTTTAAGTCCCCTCCCCTACCCGTTCCATCATTGAGGGTCTGGTTTTCAGCATATTCACCCCTTGGAACTCCACCCTGGAGTCACTACGACTCACCCCTTCCCTCGCCTCCTTCAAGGTTTGCCTCAAGACCTTCCTCTTTGACCTCACTTTCAGCCATTTCCCCCTCCACAAGCCTTCCGCCCCCACCCCTCTCAACTCATATCTCCAGCTCAGGTACAAACCCTGGACATCCTCCCGACCTGAAAAGTGCTATATAAATGTTGTTGTTTTTGGAGTTCGCGCTCTCTCCCTGGAGGGACGCACCCTGTTTTTCTAATTTCAAACCGTCTTCAGTGCAGGTTGGCAAGAGCCAAAGCTTGGGGACTCCAGTGTGTGCGATGGGATGTTGCTGGAGTCTAACCAGCTGAAACCATAGAGTGACTTGCACAGAATAGATTGCAGAATATGTTAAAAAGCCAAATTGTTTGCCAAATTATTGCATAGCTTTCTTACACATTTTAGTGACAGGTTGAATACACATTGTTTATTATGGTGCTGCCTTTCGTTAGATCTTTCAGCTAATGAAAAGGCAGACACATTCAAGGCTGTACTGTTCACAGTAAATTGGAGACACATGGCAATCACTCTTAGCCAGTACAGTGCACATCTCCAGCCTAGGATCATTACCCACAACTGCAACAGGCAAGATTATCACAGCAAGTGGTGTTCAGAAACCTGTTCAAGTTACATTTCTGCTGTTGTGTTTGTCCTCATGTTATTGTTCAAAATAAGTTGCATACAAAATCAGGACTCCCAAAGGAATTGAATGGGACTTGAATCTACTAAGAATGGAATTTACCAAAACCCATCTGTGTACCCAACATGGACTTGTTGGTTGCAAGGTACCAACCTCAGGGGATGAGTTCACACTGATCAGCAACAACAACAACAACTTACATTGTGGAGTCCTGTAGCTCAGTGGTTAGAGCACTCGCTTTGAAGCGAGAGACCTGAGTTCAATTCCAGGCAGAGGGCGAAACCTTGGGCAAGTTTCCTTACTCCACACAGAGCCTAATAATAATCCCTTCAAAATAAAACAATAATAAATTGGTCATTTTCAATCTACGACTGTTTGTGGGACATTGCTGTGCGCAATTGGCTGCCGCATTCGCCCACAAATATACAGTCAATTCACTTTACAGTGTGTTCTGTGAAGCGCTTTGGGACGTCCTCCCGACGTGAAAAGCGCTATATCAAATGCAAGGATTATTATTATTATTATTATTGATCCTAACATTAAACAGTGTTGGAGCTTGACCATGAGCCAAAAGGAGAGGGCAGGTGACCATAGGCATGGTCCAAGAGGAAGGTCTTCAGATTTTATCTGAAGACGTGCAATGATGAGGCAAGGCAAAGGGATTTAGCCAGAGGCTTCCAGAGTTTTAGGGCATAGTGGTTGAAAGCACGATGGAGTGCAGAGGACGAGGGATGTGTAGAAGCCTGGAGCGAAGGGGGTGGGTAGTAGAGTGGAGTGTAAGCAGGTTGGAGAGATAGAGAGGTGCTGGGACATGAATTGATTTGTAAGTAAGTAAGAGCCCAAGAGTGTTTACAGTTGCTTCCCTGTTATATGGCTAATAATATGACATGACACTGAGAAGCGATTTGAGTTTCTCCCAATGTTCTGGACAACAATCCTCCACAAAAATTCATAATTTACTTCATAGGCTCTTTGTGGGAATTGGGTGCTGCATTTTCCTGCAAATACACAGTGACTACACTTGAAATACTTCGAGATAGTTTAATGTGATAGACACTGAATAAAATACAAGGATTGTTATTAGTTGTGGGACCATCAATGGCAATTTCTAAAGAACAAAGAAGAAGCCAGTTGTGAGAGGTCAGGTTGAATAAAGTGCACATTTGGATCAGGCTGAGAAATTGATTGAAATACAATTCCCATCCCTTCCAACGTCTTACATTTTGTAGCAGTGGTTTACAGTACAAAGGATGGAGAAACTAAGCTGAAATTGCCAAGTCACATTTTCCTGGCAAGGCCAAATATGCAACATGAAAATTTGGATGCAGGTTCAACTTTGTTAGTAATGTGTGTAGTAATTTGCACACAGACATACCCCACAAACATCCATGAAATGAATGACTAATTGACAAGTTTAGTTGTGACATAAGCACAGGGAAACTATTAAAATGTGCTTGGAACAGAATACTTTTATCATGTGAAAGTTCATTCAAAGGCTTCCCTGGTTGAAGCTTGTGTGCTATTCCTATAAAGGAATCCTGTAAAGGAATCCCGAGGAGTCCTGTAGCTCAGTGGTTAGAGCACTCGCTTTGCAAGCGAGAGACCTGAGTTCAATTCCAGGCAGAGGGCGAAACCTTGGGCAAGTTTCCTTACTCCACACAGAGCCTAATAATAATCCCTTCCAAAACAAATAATAAATTGGTCATTTTCAATCTACGACTGTTTGTGGGACACTGCTGTGCGCAATTGGCTGCCGCGTTCGCCCACAAATATACAGTCAATTCATTTTACAGTGTATTCTGTGAAGCGCTTTGGGACGTCTAGAAGACGTGAAAAGCGCTATATCAAATGCAAGGATTATTATTATTATATTATATATAAATAGTAACAATAACCCTTGTATTTGATGTAGCGCCTTATCAAGTCTTAAAGATGTCTCAAAGCGTTTCACACAATATACTGTAAAATGAATTGACTGGGGGGGGGTGGTGAGTAAAATGCAGTTAAAGGGTCGGTCCCATTTAAGCCGGGTGAGTCATTGTTTGATTGACAGTTCCGTTGGTCAATCAGAGGTGAGGACACACTGATGAGCAGCGCGTGTAACTGGGAGTGGGTAAGCATTGCCGATGAGTTGGGAGAGAGGCAAGAGGTGCTGCAAATTAGGGCTGTGGTCCTCCTCAGGGCTTTTCCCTCCCAGCTCCCTTTAAAGAGGTGGGCTGTGCACAGAATTGGGGCGGCTGTGTCCCTCTAGCCCAAGCCACCCACTACCTAGGTCTAGAAGTGCACCTTTCTAATGCTTGCCTCCTTGATAACACTGCCCTGTCTGCCCCACCATCGGCAGGCAGGTTTCAGCCATTCTGCCACACTCATCCCTTCTTTCAAGGTACATTTTGACATGTACCCCTTCAGTCATCTTTCCCCTCCCTTTCTTTGTACTTTATGAAACAACAGCTAACTGCTTTGATCCTAGATAGGACTGAACAAAACGTCATCTCACTGGCTTTTATTCCTGGCCTCAATGCAGTGAAAAATGTTTTCTTTATTAAGAAATGTTGCCTAAAATTACAAGATGCCTTCCTCCGCCTTCCCAGGCAAACATATTGTAGTTACTCCGCACTGCCTCAATAAAACAACAATGAAAATGGTTACAACTATGTGCAAAGACTGATGGGTGAGAATATAACAATTGAGCTACTATTTATTAGTCTTTGTGCAACCTGAGAAACATTCTGTCTCATATTTTGGAACAGAGCAGCAACTTTGTGCAATTGCTTAGAAACATTCTGAATTGCCAGTCAGACAAAAAGCCTTGAAAAACCTGAACTTGTTTCAGCTCACCAACAAACCTGAAGCCACCATGTTTGTTTTGGCGGCTACCTTCTGGCATATAGCTTTGACTCCAGCTGACTCAAACCAAATCAACAAGTGCCCAATCTTGCCGTTCTGCTTGATCTCCAGTTGTCTTTAAACCCCACAATCAGTCCATTGAGAGAGAAAAAACCTCCCTTTCCACCTCTGGAACATTGTCCATTCATACCCACACCTCACCACCTCAGTTACTGAAATCCTCATCCAGACCCTTGTCACCTTGAATACTCTATGCATGTCTTCCCTAGCTTCACAGTTCATCCAAAATGCTGCAGTCTGTATTCTCTCCTGTACAAGGCCAGTGCGGCTCCAAGGAGACCCTGTTTACCTCCCCACCCCACCCCCCACCCCCAGGAGGATAGTCACTACTGTTCATTTGATAACAACAACAAATTACATGTGTGTAGCGCCTTCACATCGGGACTCCCAGGGTTCTAGAGGGTAGAAGAGTGACCAAAGGTGCAGTCCAACAGAAGGGTCTTGATGGAGGTGGTGAGGTGAAGGCACTGTGGGTTTGAGTTCCAAAAGATGGGGTGCAGAAAAACTGAAGGCCCAACTGCCGACTGTGGGGCGGGCGGAGAGGGAGGGATACATGTAGCAGGCCGGATTCTGCTGAGTGGAGGCAGGGACAGGTTTGTATGGAGTTAGCAAGTCACGGAGGTAGGGAAGAGCAAAGCAGTGGAGGGCTTTGAAAGCAAGGTAATTTAATACTGAACTCTATCCTCTGAGGAATGGGGAGCCAGTGGAGCTGGGCAAGGGTGAGGGTGATAGGTTTACAAAGCTTGGTGCGGAAGAGGATACGAGCTGCAGAATGATCTGCATTCAGTAAGCGCAGGTTTGAGCCCTCACTAGGTGGATGGCTGGTATCAGGAGCTTCCTGCGAGCTTCCTGGTGGGCATCACAGCAAAACATGAAATATGTGAGAGCACTGCCACCATCTTCCTGTTCATATCCCAGACACACATCCCTACTCGCCTAGTGAGGGGGTCAAAACTCCACTTGTCATATGTCAAATGATCAACTAGTAACTGTCTCAGGGGATGGGGGGGATGTAATCTGGGTCTTTTGGAACTGAGCTGGCTCCAAGGTGATGTGCTAGGCAATAAAATCATGGAATCAGAGCAGCCTTCTGTAGCAGTTGGGGTACTACTGAAATTTAACCAACTAAAACCGCATAATTGTTCACGACTGTATGGGGGACACTGCTGTGCGCAATTGGCTGCTACATTTCACCCACAAAATAAATGGAATCTTGTTGTATACAGTCAATTCACTTTACAGTATAGTTTGTGAAGTACTTTGAGACTGCAGACTCACCTCCCTCAGGAATCAGACTACTGAGACTGCCACTTTGGTTTGACCCAATTCCAACACTTCATTGCCAAACACTTCAAAATGGAGTCAGCTGAGCTCCAACAACAACAACAAAATTCCATTTATAGAGCGCCTTTCACATCGGGAGGACGTCCCAAAGTGCCAGTTCTCAGATCTCCAAGGAAAACACACTTATTCCACCCCTCCGTCCCCTAAGAGGTTGGTCTCGATTTCCCATGGAGAGGCTATTCAAGGGAAGAATAGGCTTTGATTCCATGATTTCTGTCCTTTCTTCTGATCTTTGTGCGAACATTCACATACAATACAATTTACATTTATAGAACGTCTTTCACGTTTTGATAGGATATGTAGCATCACACAAAATCAATATTAAAAGTGAAACAAAGTGAGAAGAAATGTTATGTTACTAAACTATTTCCTTGCCTTGACCCATCAGGATGAGCAGTTGCAAAACACAGTTTAAAAGTCCGATAATTTTGTAACTCTTTGTCCATGTAATACAACATTGCTTAATATGAGGCAGCTGGATGCACAATACAAAATAATACAAAATTACATTTGTATAGCGCCTTTCACATCGAGAGGATGTCCCAAGGCGCTGGGTGCATAACTGCATAATATAAGTGGGTACCAATGAAGAAAAGCAGGTAATTCTGAAGGAACAGTAGAACTTGTAAATCCATGCAATGGACCTGATTTTACGATGAAAGAAATAACTAAAGAGGGAATCTGACTTTTAATAATAAAAATAATCCTTACATTTGGTATAGCACCTTTCATGTGAGAAGGACGACTCCAAGTGCTTCATGGGATAATACTGTAAAGTATTTTGCGGGTGAACCTTTATAGCATTTAATCATTGCAACATCTCATAATAATAATCGTTGTATTTGATATAGCACCTTATCATGTATTCGAGACATCTCAAAGTGCTTCACAGAATGTACTGTAAAGTGAATTGATTGTATATTTTGTGGGCGAAACACAACAGACAATTGCGTACAGCAGTGTCCCACAAACAGTCGTGGATTGAGTGACCACATTTTTTTAAAAAAAGTGATCATTTCTCCCAGAAAAGTGATCCGCCAATCAACTAACAACCGGGTTCCTACTTACTGCTAGGTAACCAAAGGCGTGTGGAGTAAGGAAACTTGCCCAACATTTCGCCCTGCCCGGAATCAAACCCGGTCCTCTCGCTTGCTAGGCTAGTGCTCCAACTGAGCGACAGGACTCCACCTCATGTGTTTCATATATAACAACTGTCAAGTGTAGTGACTGATTTTGTAGGCAAACCTGGTATCCATTTGTCCTAGCAAGGTTCATCAACATCCATGAGATAAATGACCATCTGGACACTGGCATTCCCACTCCTTTTAAGTAATGTCAAGAGATCTTTAATTTGAACAGAAGATTCAAAACATTAAACAGAAAATCTCTGACAATGCAACACTACCCCCAGTACTGTACTGGAATGCCAGCCTAGACTGTATGTAACACCTTTCCATTTGTGTCTTATAGTTTGCTGCGAATCAGTGCATAGTTCTTGTGTTTGTTTTAACCCTTGAACTTGTCATGTTTCACATTGCAACCACACAAGGTAATATCAACCACCTTGTTTATTTAGTGTGATAGCAATTAATATGCCAATTACTTCCATTATTCCCATCAAATAACTAAGCTTAGTTAGTCTCTGCTATCACATAATTTTAACTGCATGGTATCAAGGATATGTTCCGGTCTGCTTGGATAGTATTTCTAAAGTGGATTCCAGTGGAGCTTAATGAGCTGGTGTCATTTGGTGAGCTAAACAATATCCTCCTTGTGCTTCACAGTGCAGTCTTTATAAATCATTCATCTAAGTGTTATGGAGCTTGACAGTCCTCTTTCCTATCTTTCTCTTCTGCTTGTTGTCAACCTTGTAGGTATATTTGCATCAGAGTTGTTGCTTTGGATTTGATAGTATTCACTTAGGTTGGCTTAGGGCAACTTTGTGCTGCAGAATGACAAAGTTATCAATTCAAAATATAGGTGAAGTGAACAACTTCTAGCAAAAACAATTAAATTGTCACTTTTCAATTCTAGTTTTTTTTAATGGTCAACATGGCAGGGATCATTTTACATAGAATGGATCATCCCCTTTCCTGTATATGACACCTGAATATAAGTTGAGTTCCCTTACCTCAGGAATGGCCTCCCTCTATCCTTCTGTCTCAGCACCCCTCTCTCTCGCTCTGTCTGTCTGTCTGTCTGTCTGTAAATTCCTTATTAAAACCTACCTCTTTGATCATTCCTATGATTACCTCCCATTTTCCCCTCTGTCTCCCCTTCTCTTTTGCTCAGGGTCTCACCATAATAATAATAATCCCTGCATTTGATGTAGCGCTTTTTACGTCTTCTAGATGTCTCAAAGTGCTTCACAGAATATGCTGGAAAGTGAATTGACTGTATACTTGTGAGCGAAACGCGGCAGCCAATTGCGCACAGCAGTCGTGGATTGAAAATGACCACATTTTTATTGTTTTGTTTTGGAGGGACTATTATTAGGCATATGGGGTAAGGAAACTTGCCCAAGGTTTCGCCCTGGCTGGAATTAAATCCAGGTGTCTCACTTGCAAGGCGAGTGCTCTAACCACTGAGCCAAAGGACTCCACGACCATATCACTATTAAACACATTATCCTTCACGAAGGACACAATATGAATGTGAGTCATTGCAGATGAAATGCTGTAAACAGGAGGAACAGTTGTTTGTGCTCAGTTGGGGTTGGTTTTAATTCTTCTTTTAATTCCACAGTTAAAGGCAGTGGTGTAGCTAGGAGTGGAAATTTGGGTGGGCACCAACTTATGACAGGCGGGCCATGAATGTGCCTCATACAATTGTGTGAGAGGCAATGCGGAGAAACAAAATACATGTGAACAGCAAACTGATCGATTGAATCCAGAAATGAAAGTTAACTAACTTGTGCTGAATTATAAATTTGTGAATCATGCATTATTGTTATTATTATAGTCTACAAGAAACATTTGGGGAAACCCATCTGATATCCCGACATAGTTTCCCCAAATCTCTCAATGCTTCCAACACCATCAGGGGCAATTTCCTGTGCCTGCTACCCTCATTACACGTGTCTCCAGTTGTGACCTCTTGTTGTGCCACCTAATGCAAAAATATATAATCATTATTCAAAGAATTTTCTTTCCTGAATCAATAGCCATAGCGTGGGATGCCCCATCCTTGGAAACTTCCCCAACACAGCCTGCAGATCTAAGCAATTGCCCTCAGCCTCCTCAAAATCGTTATATGGTACACTCTTCGGTGATGGAATGGGGGCAACAGTGGTTATGTGGCTGCAGGTCTCCCCATCCAACAGGACATGACTGAACTTGTCACCTCCAAACTGCCCCCTTCCCCATTCTGATAAGTGGTGAATCTACCTCTGCTTTCAGGTGGCTCCAGGCTGGTGTCTGCGACTGTAAACAACCTGCACATCTCCTGCAGGGAAAGGTGAAATCATGCGGATGGTGATTTAACCAGCCTTGTACACAGTTAGTGCCATACAGTTTCCAGGAGGTTTTCCAGTGGATGTGTCATATCAGTTTCAATGATATGCTAAGCACTTCAACATGCATAATAGTGATTTGGTAGGCAAGACATTGTTGTCAGCCTCTTGTTCGAGCTTTCTTCTTCAAATGACAGAGCATAAATAGTTTTCTAACACCCACAAAACTACCCATTTCCTTACCCATCTGGCCGCAGGAAGATGCAACAGGAGAACAAGGGACGTTCTGCAACCACTGACCCAAGTTGTCCTCTTTCCTGGAACAAGCCATGCAGCAGTGTACTGAGGACATAGAGGTGATGGTAAATGTCAAAGTGGGCTCAAGGATTTCCAAGAAATTCTGCCCAAAGGCAGCATGCCTCAAGGATCTGTTCTCAGACCTCTTTTGTTCCTAATTTATGTCAATGACACCAATAGGTGAGCAAAGGGTTGGGGCCTGCTCGCAGTTTGCAAATAACAATGCCACCTGAGTCTCATCCACAAGCTCAGCTATCGCATCGGATAAAATGCAGAAGTGCCTTGATGACCTGGAAGAGTGGGAATGCCAATGAAGAATCACATGAAACCCAAGGAAATTGCAGAGCATACTCTTCTCCAAGAGAACCAAACACAACAAGGAGGAGGTGAGTGTTGAACTGACTTCAAAACCTATCCAAATCACGAAAAAGCAGAAGTTCCTGGGAATAACCTTTCAAAGGAATGTGACCTGGATGTCGGTATGGCTGAATTGACTTCTGAACCTTTGTGGAAGGAAGAATGGTGTTAGCGCAAAAAACATCCTCAGACTATACAGAGCATACATCCACCCAATGCTGGAGTATGGCCAACCTGCCTGGTTTACAGTGAACCAGCCCCACGTTAACACACTCCAGCACATCCAGAACCGAGGGATAAGGCAAACAAAAACAGAAGTCGCTGGGAACACTCAGCAGGTCAGGCAGCATCTATGGAAAAAGTAAAGTGAGTCAACTTTCCGGTCCATGGCCGTTTGTCGGGGAAAAACTATTTTCATTGGTTTTTTTTACAATCCAGAGATCTTGTGTAGGTTGGATGAAAATAAAATGCAGGGCAGGCAATACGTTAGCCTTATCGAGGGAGAAGGCTAACGTATTGCCTGCCCTGCTTTTTCTTTTCATCCTACCTACACAAGATCTCTGGACTGTAAAAAAAACAATGAAAATTATCTACACATCAGGAAGAAATACCCCTAGAATACACAAAGCAATCCTTCACTATCCACAGAGCAAAGAAGGATAGAACCCAGCACACTACATCTGTTCAAATTGTGCTGTCGGCCAGTTTGCAGAAAGGTGTGCGCTCCTGTCCAGTCTAGCCCCACAATGACTTCAGATCTTGTCTGACTTTCTCAATCTCACAGCAGGTTGGGTCATCCCCAAAAGGAATAAGGATCTGTAAAGGATGTGAAAAGAAACCCTGGGCCATCCTCACAAGGTTTCCAATGATAGTAGTCGTCAATGATTGCCTAATCTGGGAGGTGAACTCAGATTCCCTTCTTTTGGTAAGGTTCATTAATTACTGGCTGGTTTACTGAATAAAGTATTTATTGAGAGCGGAGTATTCCACCTTTGGAGAAGAGAGACAAAACGTGGCCTGATGGCATACAAAGGTAATGCTTGTCAACTATTCTTATAGTAACATTTATAGTAGCCGTGGAGGACAGTGCAGTCCAGATCACTGTGTTCTCCCAGTTAAAGAAGGAGCTCTGGTGACAGTAGTTGGGACCTTGAGAAAGGAAGCACTCACAACATTTAATCTTTGAAGGTTGCACAATAAATGCATTGCTCAAAGGGCTCCTATTGCAAGAAAGAGATGGTAACTGATTTCATTTGCAATTTGTTTTGAAATATTTTGATTTCTAA
Source organism: Callorhinchus milii (assembly GCF_018977255.1). NCBI lineage: Eukaryota > Metazoa > Chordata > Chondrichthyes > Chimaeriformes > Callorhinchidae > Callorhinchus > Callorhinchus milii. The sequence goes on along the minus strand of NW_024704742.1, from coordinate 32,912,166 downwards.
AGTGGTTCACTGTATTGCGACTCAAAAATGTGTATGGATGTCGCAACTAAACTTTGCGTGGTTTGAGCACTTGCTACATTTTTGCTCCTTGAGCACATGTAACATACGCTGAGATAAAATGTCAGAAAAACAATAATGCAAAATCTTATTTGGTAACAGAAATTAAGTTTTAAACAGTTTACATAAAAAAAACAAATTTGGGTTTGGTTGCTTTGCAAATTTGCTGGCTAGTGAAAGCAATGGAAGAGACCATCAGTATAATTGAATGGTAATATGTGCAAAGGCATGTAACTCTGAGAACAAACAATAGATCATTGTTCAAGTTAAGAATTACTAGTGAGCTTTATACCAATGAAGCTTTCATCATGACACTGGCCATTTGTTCAATTTCTTCCTTTCTTAAGGAATAATAATTCAATTAGCCATCATCCTTCAACATATTTCTCTTTCTGTGTATTCTTGTTCTACATTGTGAAAGACTATTGTTGCGTCCTTGAAAAGTCTCAATGTGGGACTCACGGAGCTAACTCTAATGTCATTTCCATGTTATTTCCCTGAATCCTTTGGAGACGGTTGAAGCAGGTGGTATAGTTGCTTTTAAGAGGAAGCTAGATATACACATGAAGGAGAAGGGAATTGAAAGGTGATGTGGGGGTAAGGAGTGGATGGAGACTCAGGTGGAGTATAAATATCAGCATGGATGGGTTGGGCAGAATGTCCTATTACCACGTTGTACAGTCTATGTAAATCTATATAAATCAATTTATATCCTAAAAGTGATTTGGGATGTCCTCCTGATGTGAAAAACACTCTATCAAATGCAAAGATACTTTTCCACTAGCTTTTATGCCAATTTTCCAAAGGAGCTAACTACTCTAATGCCAACTTCATGTTTTTTTGCTCAACTCCTCCGCCACATTTGGGACATTAAGAATTGGCCCGCTGAACACCCACCTGCACATGTCCAGGCAAGTCTATGCCAAATCAATACATCTTGTTTCCAGTAGCTGTCGAGCCGCAATACACATGGCACGGCCATAAATAAAGAAAAATTCAATAAAGAAAAATGTATCCGGTTGGCCAATCTTGTACAGTATCTTGTACAATACTAACATATATTTTACTCTGCATTTGCTATTTAAAACAAATCTGGGGACCGTCCAAAGACTAGCAGGCAGGGAGGTGATGTCACGAAGGACCCCAAGTGCTCTTATGCATACATATATTTGCATAGATATAAAATATTAAATATATATATATATGATCAAGAACATCTTAAAAATCAACAAAGAAAACTACCAAAATTGTTATGAGAAATAAATCGGGAATAGATGGTGGTTTCACTACCTTAGAAATATTGAGAATGGTGCTAAAATGTACTCCAATGGTTTAACTGCTGTGTGGTTTATCTCCCCAAGTATCTACAACATTTTATAGGGAATCCTCTGTATGGCATCCAACGTTTTGAAACCTTGACAAGAACCTGAGAGGAAGGCTGGTTGAGGCCAGGATGCTGGAGTCATTTAAGAAACAGAGTGATACAATAATGGGAATACAGAAGGGTTGGTATTCTGGATAGGATGAGATGAAATGGGCTGAATGGTATTCTTCATCTGAACCTCTCTTGTGATCTTGTGATCTCATCTTAACCAAAGTCTCAAAATTTACCTTATGTACAGGAAATTCCCTGGAGAAAGCACTCTTTACATCCCAGGTGCCTTTGCCAGTAGCTATGATGCAGCTAAGGCGATAAAGTGCTTTTCAGTTGTCAATCTGACTGAAATCATGTTGACTTCAAAAAAGGAACAAGGAAAGAATTGTCTAACATAGGATGGAAAGAATTTAGTAGGTAATGGGATTACACACTAAATACATATCCTGAAAGGCACAATTTGTACTTCTTAGGGAATGAGGCAACTATGGCATACAAAAGTTGATAGGACAAATATTATAATAAAGGGAAAGATTTACTTATGGACGAGGGGAAGTGTTGAGATATAGCATTAGTAGCAACAACAGATCAGAGTTTTTATTTGTGGATGAAAGCAGTAGCCAATTTCCCACAATGTCCCACAAATAGCATGACATGAATGATCAATTTTATCTGAGAGACCTGGGAGAAACTCCTTTCTTTTTTCAAATATTGTCATGGGGTCTTTAACCTGAGCAGGCAGATGGGGCCTCGGTTAACATATTATCTGAAGGATGACATCGCTGACAAAGCCGTACACCCTGCATTGCATTGGAGTGTCAGCTTATAGTACATGAGCTCCAGAATTCGTTTGTGGGGCTTGAATCCAAACTTTCTAACTCAGAGATGAGAGTGCTACGAATGTCTCTGATGAGACCAAAGTTAAAACAAAGTCCTGTCTACCTGTTCAAAATCCTGTGGTACTGTTCAAAAAGAGAAAGAAATTTATCGCAGTATCCTAGCCAACAATTCCCCAGATAAAATTGATCATTAACTTCATGGGTGTTTTGTGGAACATTGCAATGGGCAAATTGGCTGCCACATTTGCCTACAATTAACACAGTTACTGCCCTTTAAAGTAAATCCTATGAAATATTTTAAGAAATGCGCTACACCAAATGTAAGCATTATTATTATTATTCACAATAATTATAATTATTTTTGTAGGCAAATGTGGCAACCATTTTATGCCTTGCAAGGTCCCCAAAACAGGATATCAGAGATGCAGTGTTATACTTACGAGAATAGCTTAAAATATTGGGCCTACTTCCATTGAACAAAAGAAATCAAACAGAAATCTTTAAAATTCTGAATATTTTGAGGACAATTAGTGCGAAGATTATTCACTATTGTTCTCCTAGTGGGTGTGTGCTCGCAGCTCTAAACTGTCTTAATTCAGCAATGGATACTGAATTTGCCATTTTACTAAGGGAGGCCTTGGGTGGGTGGTATGGGAGGCAGAACATATCTTGCTGGTGTCAGAGGGATTGTCTTGTTGGGACTTAGGCTTGCATTTAACTGTACTGTAATGCCAATTTTTACACTAGAAATGGAATAAGTATTTAAATTCCCAGCCTACTTTCCCTTATGATGATTAAAACATACAAAATATAATTTGAAATTTTTTTACTTTGTCAATGTTGTAAGTCATGAATTACATTAAAAGCAAGGAAATGGAATGACAACAGCCATCTTGAAATGCAGAAGAATTGTTACACATCAGAATACATAACAAATAGCAAACAAATAACAAATTGTATTTATGTAGGACTTTTAACGTCGAGAGGTCATCCCACGGCAGTTGAGAGTTTGCACCCATGAGGATCAGGACAAAAGGAGGTGGGAAGATGACCGAAAGTGCTGTCAAAGAGGAAGGTCTTGAGTTGGACCTTGAAGGAGATGAGGGAAGGGGTAAGACAAAGAGGAGTGAGGCAAAGGGAAGGGTGAGGCAAAAGGACTCCAAGATGGAGTTCCAGAGAGTGGGGCTGGAAGGCTGAAGTCCCAATTACGGATGGTTAAGCAGGCGGGGCAGGGAATGAGAACCAGGCCAGTGCCTGCAGAATGGAGGGAAAAGTTGGGGTGATAAGGTTTTAGAAGGTCACAAAAGTAGGGTGAGACAAGACTATGGAGGACTTTAAAATTGAGGGCTAGGAAATTGAACGCTAGCCTCTGGGGTGGTGGGGTGGCAGTGGAGCCGGGCAAGGACGGAGGTGATAGGTTTGGGGAACCTGGTGTGCGAGAGAAGAAGAGCTGAATTCAGAATAGTCTGCAACCTGTGGAAGAAAGAGTTAGCAAGTCCAGTGAGTAGAGAGAAGCCTGGACTTGATAAAAGCATGGATATAATAATAATCCTTCCATTTGATATAGCGCTTTTCCTGTCTTCTAGACGTCTCAAAGCGCTAAGCGCTTAGATAAGGGTCTTGGCTGCCCAAGAAAGAAGCATTGGCAGAGGTGGACAATGTTATGAAAGTAGGGGGAAGGCAGAACTGGTCAAGACACGGATGAATGACTTGTACCTGTAGATTTTACCAGGAAAGACACAAAAAACGTGCCCCTCCCCCAAACATCCAGCAACTATTGTTTGAGCTCCAGATTTTTAACAAAAGTATTGATATCGGAGTGTAATCACACTCAGTATCTTTGTTTAAAAGTGGAGTACATATGGGTATTGATGTGTATTTGTTCACAATAAATGGATGGCACAGAGATGCCATCCTTCAGCCAAGACTCCAGGAGAAACTCTGTTTCATGTGGGAACTTTAATAACTATCTCATCAGGTAGCTTGGACCTCTGATGCAGGGGATGTGAGCACCACAGAGAGAACGAGAGCGAGAGACGCTGTGTGTAGCAGAGAGAGAGAGAGACCATGAGTGTAGCAGAGTGAGAGAGACCCTCTGTGTAGCTGAGAGACTCTTGAGTGCAGCAGAGAGACCCTGTGTACAGTACACACACACACACACACAGCCAATGAAGCAGAGAGCCCTTGTGTGCAGCACAAACATACATACACACAAAAACCCTGAGTGCAGCAGAGAGAGACCCTGAATGTAGCAGAGACCATTTGTGCAGTACACACACACACACAGACCCAATGTAGCAGAGAGCCATTGTGTGCAGCACAAACATACATACATACATATACACAAAAACCCTGAGTGTGGCAGAGACCCCGAGTGTAGCAGAGATCCTTTGTGCAGTACACACACACACACACACAGAGTGTAGCAGAGAGCCCTTGTGTGCTCTACAGCACACATATAGCCTGAGTGTAGCTAACTCACACAAACAGACCTTGACTGTAGCAGAGACCCTGTGTACTCAACAGCACACAGACACACACACACTCACACACATAGACCCTGAGTGTAGCAAACACACACGCGGACTCGGAGTGTACCAGAGCCCCTGTGTATAGCGCGCACATACAGAAACTGAGTGTAGTAGAGACCTTTTGTACTGTACAGCACACACACACACAGATCCAGAGTGTAACGCACATACACACAGACTCAGAGTGTAACCTATACACACCCAGACCCAGAATGTGACGCACACACACAGAGACCCAGGGGGTAATGCACACACACAGACCCAGACTGTAACACACACACAGACCCAGATTGTAACACACACACAGACCCAGAGTGTGACACACACAGAGACCCAGAGTGTGACACACACATAGACCCAGTGTGTATCACATACACAGATCCAGAGTGTAACACAAACACAAGTCCCAAAGTGTAACACACAACAACAACAACAAGATTCCATTTATAAAGCGCCTTTCAGGTTAGGAGGACGTCCCAAGGCGCTGCACAGTTGGGTCATGACCCGAGCAGGGGGGAAATGGTCAGGGTGAGGGGAGGGAAGGGAGGGAGCGAGGAGGGGGAAATGGTCAGGGTGAGGAGGGAAGG